>NC_067435.1:18235653-19435653 GCF_009764475.1 Pristis pectinata | reverse complement strand
ATTGTAACATTATTAATAGTAGTGATTCAAATGGTCTCCTACTCCCACACTCTTCTGGGCATCATTTGCATCTCTGCTAAAAGTTGTATGAAGAGCTGGAAATCATGCACAATGTAATTGGGTTAGAAGTTTGGCATATTGGGTCTCTAGCCCCTTTTTCTTAACCTTGGCAGTCAGAAATATGCATTCATAGGGAATACAATTGTGAAATAAGTTATCGTCCACTTCCTATTTGCATTTATCTAGGATATTGACTTTATTGTTTAAGCCTGTTCATGACCTCTTTATTGGTTCTAGGTTTCTTCTCATTATCTTGCCTTAGAGATTCTGTATCTAAAGTAGAAAGGCTGTCTGGAGCTTCCTCATGGCACTCCTTGACTATCTAATGTGCTGCCCGTTTCAGGATTTTCAGGGCATTGTTTTACTTTGTGCTATGAGTTTACTTATAAACATGTTTCACATTTTCTAAATAGAAAAGACATGCATTTTCTACAATTTTCAAGCCTTCTATTTATCCAGTCAGGCATTGCAAGAGTTAGATATTTAGGAGTTTAATAGTTGGTCAGCTTAGCTTAGCTGCAGGACAAAACAAATAATGTTAAAAGTTGTAGAGCTTTTATGTTGTTTGGCCTGATCACAATGTTCTGATCCTTGATGCACATCCAACCAGGCTAGTCTGAACTCCTGTGCCACTTCATTGGTCTGTATTGGTGTGGAATGAATGGTTGGATTTTGAATCATACATCAATAGATCAATCTTTTTCTGAGAAATGAAACAAAATAAAATTCGACCTAAGTGCCAGTGTTATTCACACAAGTGATGGACATCTTTTCTGCATCAATTTGAATCTGTGCCCCTGATCATTTAACCACCCACTAATGGGAGCAGCTTCTCCCCATTTGTCCTGTCTCATCATGATCTTGTACACATCCATCAGATCTCCTTTCAACATTTTTTTGTTTCAAAGAATATAGTCCCTGCTTCTCCAGTCAAAGCTTGTAGCTGAAGTTGCTCAACCCTGGAAGCATTTTAGTAAATCTTTTCTGCATTCTATCTAGAGCCTCCATGTCCTTTCTGTAGTGTGATCACAATTTGATACAATACTCAAGTTGCAGTCTGACAGTGTTTAATAAAGATTTGATTTAACCTCTCTTCTTTTGTATTCTGTGCCTACGTTTATGAAATTCTGGGTTTTGTATGCTTCAGTAACTCCTCTTTCAATGTGTTTTGCAATCTTTAAAGGAGGTCCTGTTTTAAAACCAGAAGTCAAATTTGTTTTGGTGAATTTGAATGCTTCCTTTAATGCTATTGTTTCTTTTTTAATTTTTTATTCATTTTTGGGATCTGGGACCATCACTGTATCACTGTCATTTATTCACCTCCCACCACCCCGACCACCACCTTTGTCCTTGAAGCACAGCAGTCCTTATGGTAAAGGTACTCCCATTGTGCTATTGTATAGGAAGTTCCAGGATTTGAACTCAATGACGATGAAGGACCGATGAAGGATATATTTCCAAGTCAGGATGATGTATGGCTTGGAGGGAAACCTGTAGGTGCTATGTTCCCATGATGCTGACCATATCCTTCTTGGTGGTAAATGTTTGGCAGGTACTGTTGGAGTACCCTAAGTAGGTACCTGTTTAGAATCAATGTTTAGTGTAGTTGGTATGGTGCCAATTAAGCAGGTTGCATAATCCTGTATGGTGACAAGCTTCTTGAGAGTTGTTGACACTGCACTCATCTTAGCAAGTGGAGAGTATTCCATCATGGTCCTGACATGCCATAGATGGTGGACATGTCTTGAGGTGTCGGAAGGTGAGTTAGAGATCTCCATACTCTCAAGCTGCTCAGTTTGTCAAGGTATTTATGTGGCTGGTCAATTGTGAACTGTTCTCCCCCACCCCTCCCCAGGTACTGATAATGGGGGAACTCCACAAGGGTAAATGGTTAGACTCTCTCTTGCTGGAGATGGTCATTGTCTGCCATTTTATGATGTGAATGTTGCTTGCAACCTATCACCCACTGCCTGAATGTTGTCTGGGGCTTGCTGAATGCAGTCTAGGGCTGCTTCTTTTGCTAAGGGGTTGTGAATTAAATTCAACACTGTGCAATCATTGGTGAATATACCCAGTTCTTGTCTTATTGTTGACAGAAGGTCATTGATGAAGCAGCTAAAGAAGGTTGCACCAGGATACTTCCACAAGGAACTCTTGCGGTGATGTTCTTGGGCCTGGGATAATTGACCTCCAACAGCCACAGCCCTGTTCCTTTGTGTGAAATATGACTTTCACCACTGGAATATGTTTCCTTTGATGCACACTGACTCATCCATATGGTACTAAAGACAGTCACTCTCATCTCACCTCTGGAATTCAGTTTATTAGTTTAGACCAAGGTTGTGATGAGGTGTGCAGACAAGTGACCCTGGCAAAATCCAAACTGGGCATCAGTGCTAAGTGCTGTTTGATAACACTGTCTGCACCACTTCCATCACTTCGCTGATGACTGACTGACTGAGCTGTAAATAATCTGATTCAATTTGTTCTGCTCTTTGTGAACAAGATATGTATGGGCAATTTTCCACATTGGCAATGTCGTAACTGTATTGGGACAGATTGGTTTAGACTGCAGCTTCTGGAGCATGGGTCTTCAGTACTACAGTTAGTTTGTTGTTTGGTTCCATTATCTTTGTTGTATCTAGTGCTCTTAGACATTTCTTGATATCACATGGAGTGAATTGAATTGGCTGGAGACTAGCTTTTGAATGGTGAGGACATGAGGAGGACATCCTGGATATGGTTGTGAACACTTCAGCTTTCTCTCCAGCATTCATACACTGGGCCCTGAAGCTGAGGATGTAGTTGAAGCCTCCTACCCCTTAAGCTGCTTAATTGTCCACCACCATCCATGAATACATGTAGTAGGACTATAGAGCTTCAATCTGATCCATTGCTTCTGAGATCGCTAAGCGTACAAGTAGCCCTGCATTGCAGCTTCACCAGGCGCTCAATGCATTGGAGCAAAACCTTTATTAAAGTTGCAATATAGAAATTACATTGAAACTAATTTATTGAAAAACAAATAATTTTGCAGCATCTTTAATGCACAAGCATATGTTTCAGGTGGTTAACTTTAGGAGGACAAAATGAAATTGTTGGAAAAAATAAAACTGGTGAGTTGAGAAAAAGTTAAATATGGTGATGTGATTTGGTGAAAACAAAAAGTTGTAGTTGCTGGAAATAACGAAATTATGATCCTAGAACGCTGGAAGTATGAAATTATAATCCTAGAAGAATGCACTGCTTGGGGTAGTGGTGGAGGCAAATATGATAGAGGTGTTCTAGAGGCTCTTATATGGGCAAATGAATGTGCAGAAAATGGAGGGATATGGACATTGTGTATGCAGAAGGGATTACTTCAATTAGGTGTTTAATTAGTTCGGCACAACATTGTGGGCCGAAGGGCTTGTTCCTGTGCTGTACTATTCTATGTTCTATATTCTAATGCTGGAAATACTCAGGCAGCAAGGGAAGTGGTTAATATTTCAGGTTAATGAGTCAGTAACTTTCATCCATAACAATGAGGGCTGTTATGTAAGGGGAAGAAATGGAATCTGAGAGGGATTAGCAATTAAAAGTGAAGATGAAATTGTTGCAGAAACAATTGGTAGAAATGTCTGATGTTGCAGGAAAAAGGCTGTTGGAGATTGAGAGAATATGTAAGATAGGGAGGATAATGCACGGTAGTCTAGCGGTTAGCATAATGCTATTACAGCGCCAGTGACCGGGTTCAATTTCGGCCGCTGTCTGTAAGGAGTTTGCACGTTCTCCTCGCATCTGCGTGGGTTTCCTCTGGGTGCTCCGGTTTCCTCCCACATACCAAAGACATGCAGTTTAGGAACTTTGGGCATGCTATGTTGGTGCTGGAAGAGTAGCAACACTTGCGGGCTGCCCCAGCTCATTCTCAGTAACGCAAAAACGTGCATTTTGCTGTGTGTTTTGATGTACATGTGAATAATAAATAAATATCTTATCTTATCCCTCTGGGGCTAAAAATTAAGTAACTGGTAGAAACTGGGAAATTTGGTAGACAGACACACCTATCAACATTCAAGAATTTTAAGAATTCAGCACATGAATAACACTGAGGCAGAGGTTATTAAGGAGAGGTGCATAGTCTCCAGCAGATAGGGAGAAGAAGTACTTTGAGGGATAGGAGATTAGACCAAGCTGGGACTCTTTTGTGTTGTTGCAGTGGTATTTATGAGGCAAATAATGGAACATGAAGCCAAATCAGTCAACCTCATTGAGGGGAGGGGGTGGTGGTGCCAGTGGAAATGTTGATTTTATTCCTGCAACATGAAGTTATGATTGGGAATGGATCTTCTTTGAAAGTAACAATATTTTTCAAGTCAGTGTCAAGATTGGAGGCTGTGATTAGAAAGAACTCACCACAAGAAATATGAGGCAGAACTTACTGAAGATCAGCAAAGCAATGCAGGGGAGACACTGAGACGGAAGTATCAATTGTGATGGCTAGTGGAGTAGAAAACTCCAGATGAAGTTTTGATTTCTACATAGCACAGAGTTGCATTACAGTTAAAGGGCATATCAGAACACAATTCTTAAATGGATTCCTGATTATATTTTATGCACTTTGAAAGATGCTATCCTGAGGCAGATTGGGTTCTGATCCAGTAGGGTCAGGAGTGTAGGATGCATCTCGGAGGGGAGTTCAGCAGGGAAATTGGATACAGTGTTTGGCATGTGGGTAGTCCTGGAGTGATTAATTTTGACAGGCTAGGTATTTAGGGGAAATGATCAAGGAAACTGGAGAGAAGGGTAAGGAAGGGTGTAGATGTGCTTATGGTGGCAGCTGGAAGAAGCAAGGTTGCAATGTTGATGTGGAGATGTAGTAAGAATCTGCTTAAAGAAGTGTACTGTGGAATCTCCTTTTAGTGATAATTTGTTGTACTAATCATGCAGTTTACTGTGAATGAACTTAGCAAAATCTACAAATTCACTCTCTGGACTACTCATTGATTTTACTGATCCATTTTATGATTGAATACCTAGACAAGCTGTAAGATTTTACAACTTAATAACAGTTCTTTTATGTTTCATTGCTCACCATCAGTTTGAACAACTGATTAATGAGCTATTCAACTTCTCCATCCGATGAGCTACTCGGAATCTTGTTGCTAATAATTTAGCAATTTTTGAAAGAAAAATCCTTGTGTCTCAAATGGCAGTCTGACTAGAACACTACCTGTTGTGTACCAGCATTATATAGAGCAGAATATACAGTTTGTGGGTTTGAGAAGGAATTTTCATCTATTTCAAGTGCCTGAAACATAAAAGAATTAGTTAGCTCATATGGATAGGTTAAAGCAAATGATTAATCATCTCTTGGAAATGTTAGATGAAACCTGATTAGCAATGCAGTATCATCGATGAGTTGTTCACAGTTAACATTTTTATGAATGGCTAGATTACCTGCTATAATATGAAATCACACTGCCAAAAGGTGTCATTGTGGATTTAAGAAAATTGCAGCATATGCAAACTTTCCACCACATATTATTGTGATGATTTTGAATTGAATTTGTAGGTATAAAGTGATGCAAATGTGAATTTGATATTATAATGTTGAATATTTAATGGTGTGTTACTCACACCTGATTCTGCTGCATTGGAAGTGACTAGAAGTATAATTCATCAAATGCTTTTAAAATGACTTGTCAATATCCATGAAAACATATTAAAATATTTCTGAGCAAGACAAAACATATACAAAGCTCTTAAGTGTTACTTGTTTGAAATACACTAGTGGAGAAGTTGTAACAACAGCAGTAGATGTTGGAAGAACTCCGCCACTTAGGCAGCATATGTGGAAAGAAATACCAGTTAATGTTTTGAGTCAGACAGCCTTTCTTCGAACTGGGGGAAGAGTGACATGTAAAACAAAAGATGTGGAGATCGGTTAAGACAGATCAGGTGATAAAGAACATGAGACTGCAAATGCTGGAATCTGGAGCAGAAAACTGATGGAAGAAATCAGTGGGTCAAGCAGCATCTGTGAAGGCAAAGAGATGGTCAATGTTTTGGGTCAAGACCCTGCTTCAAGACTAAAGATGTAGAGGGAAAATGGCCAGTATATAGAAGTGAGAGAGGGGGTGAGACAGAGGCTGGTAGGTGATAGGTGGAACCAGAGGGTGGGGCAGGGGTGGTATTGATGGGCAGATGGAGCTAGGTGGAGGTGGGAGTGATTGTTGAGACAGAGGTTGGTAGGTGATGGACAGAAATGGATGGGGGGGGCAGAGGAAATTAGGCAAAATGGAACTGGGATGTGGAGGGTAGAGATGAAATCAGAGAAGGAAGGCATAATGGGCAAATGGAACCAGGAGAGGGAGGGGATAGGCAAGGTGAACCAAGGGAGAAGAAGCCCAGGTAGATAGGTGGATATATGGAACCAGATTGTGGGGGGGGGGGGGGGGGGGGGGGGGGGGGGGGGAGGGTAAGAGTCTTGGTAACAGTAGGGTAGCGAGGAGGGATGGAAAAAGTGAACGAAGGGAGAGAGAACCTGGGTAGACGGGTGGGAATAGAAAAGGAACACAAGGGGTTTCCTGAAATTAGGAAATTCGGTGTTCGTACCAAGCAGAGTAGGCTAGCCAAGCAGAACATGAGCTGTTGCTCTTCTAGTTGTTCTACCACCCAGCATATCTTTAGCATGTGGGATGAAACTGGAGCACCCATGGGAAACCTATGCAATGATGGGAAGAACATGCAAACCTCACACCAAACCTGAGGTCAGGTTCAAGCTCCAGGTCTTCAGCTGAGAGGCAGCAACACTAACTGATGCACCACTGTATTGTCCCTTGCTCAGACTGAGTTTCAAAATTCACTATTTTTTCGAAGATCTCTGACAAGCACTCCATTAAAAAATGCTTGGCTTTTAGGGTTCATAGCATTGGAACAAGCCGTACGGCCCATGATGTCTGTGCTGACAATGATGCCAAATTAAACTAAACATATCTGCCTGCACACGATCCATTTCCTGCATGTTCATGTGCCTGTGTGAATGCCTCTTAAATGCCTCTATTGTGTCTGCTTCCACCACCACCCCTGTCAGTGTATTCCAGGCACTTACCACTCTCTGTGTAAAAGAAAACTTTACACGGCACATCTCCTTTAAATCAGGTCTCCCTTAGCCTCTGACACACCAGAGAAAACAAATCAAAACTCTCTAATCCAGGCAGCATTATGGTGAAGCTCTCTGCGCCCTCTCCAAACAATCCACATCCTTTCTGCAACGCAGCCACCAGAACTGCATACACTACTCCAAGTGTGGCGTAACCAAAGTTTTATACAGCTGCAACATGACTTCCTGACTCTTGTACTCAATGCTCTGACTGATGAAGGCAAGCATGCCATATGCTTTCTTTACCATCATCTGTACTTCCATGGCCACTTTCAGGGAGCTATGGACTTAGACCTCCGTACCATCAATGCTCTTGTCTTGTTGTTTACTATGAACTAAGGACATTGACTTCCCAAAGTGCAACACCTCAACCCTTGCCCAGATTAAACTCCATCTGCCATTTCTCTGCCCCTTATCTGCAACTAATCCATATCCTGCTGCATCCTTTGACAACCTTTCTCATTATTCACAGCTCGTTGTCCACAACCGTACTAATCAGCCCATCTACAATTTTGTCCAAGTCATTTTATATATCACAAACAAAGAGGTCTCATGCACTGATCCCTGCAGAACACCACTCGTCAGAGACCTCCAGTCAGAATAACATATCTCCACCACTACCCAGACACAAGAAGTTCTGCAGATGCTGGAATCTGGAGCCACAAAAAGTGCTGGAGGAACTCAGCAGGTCAGGCAGCACCTATGGATGGAAAAAAACAGTCGATGTTTCAGGTCGAGACCCTTCATCAGGACTGTAAATTTCGACCCTAAACGTCGACTATTTATTTCCCTCCATAGATGCTGCCTGACCTGTTGTGTTCGTCCACTACCCTCTGTCTTCTATGGCCAAGCCAATTTTGAATCCAATCTACCAAGTGTAGATCCCATGTGTCTTAATCTTCTGGATCAGCCTAGCATGAAGGACCTTGTAAATGCCTTTCTAAAGTCCACGTAGAGAGCATTCACTGCCCTACCCTCATCAACCATCTTCATCACCTCCTCAAAAAATTTAATTAAGTTTGTAAGACACAATCTGCCATGCTGACTATCACTAATGAGCCCATACTTTTCCAAATGTGAATAAGCCCTATCCCTGAGAATCCTCTCCAATAGCTTCCCTGCCACTGATGTGAGGCTCACCAGCATATAATTTCCTGGATTATCAGTATTGCCTTTCTTAAACAAAGGACAACACTGGCTACTGTCCAGTCCTCTGGGACTTTGTCTGTGACTAAAGAGGATAGACCCCAGCTTTAGATAGATGTATGAATATGCATCTGTGGAGGGATATGGATCATGTGCAGGTAGAACAGATTTAGTTTAATTTGGTATTGTGTTCAGCACAGACTGTGGGTTGAAGGGCTGTACTGTTCAATGTTCTATGCTGTCTAATCATAAAGTCCTGTGAAAGATGATGGCCAGGTTTATTAAGGTTCTTGGGCTTCACAATCCAGTGATTGCCACTATTCTCTGTTGTGACTGGAGATGTTTCCATTCTCATCCAAATTAGGGTTGAACTGTGGTTGCCTTAATCTTCCAAGCAGTCTTTCTTGTCTTCATTAAAGACTGCCTTCCTGCTGGAATTGAAGGTCAATCCAAAATAACTGTTTAATCTAAGTTATCTCTATAAAAGCACTAGAGTCTGCATTACTGATCATCAGTGTACTGATGACTCTGCCATCCCCTTGCACATTGAGAATGACCTTCAGTCTGCAGGGATTTTTATGCACAAACCTCTAAAGCCTAGGTTGACACTTAATAAGAAGACTAAGGTGCTTTATCAGCCAGCCTTAGGCCTTGCACATGATTCGCACAAATCACTGCTGAGGGACAAACCTTGGAGACAGTTGAGCAGTTCTGTTATCTCTGCAGCCACCTCTATCAAAGTTTTAATATCGACCACGAAGAGCACAGATTTCAATGTTCCAGTGCTTTCTTTGAGAAACTGCTTGGCATTTTCAACATTTGTGGATTACAGATGACCACCAAGGTCCCAGCTAATAAAGTAATTATCATTACTATATCCGACAATGGATATGAAACTAGGGGTCTTTTTGCTGAAGAAGTAATAGTGTTGGAAGCAGAATTCATAATCTATATTAGAAGGAAAAATTTTGAGAAAGAAGTAGTTGAAAGGGAATGGGAGAAAGAGAAAGGATTAGTTTGAGAGTTCTTTAAATAGACTGGGTAATCTCATATGCTCATATGTGTATGATTTTGAGGGACTGAAATATAATACCATCTTCAAGTCATAGTGATATAATTATTTGAATTTCTCTTTCTAAAGAGATGCTCGACTTCTTGTGATATACTTCATTGGAGTCTTTAAACCATCTTTAAAAAAAAAGTCATAGTTTCCACCTAGGTCTGAGATTTGGATCATAATTGCAAATGGCACTGTTGATTTCTTATCTGGCTGAAGAAATTCACATCAATCAGTGTCAGATATTATGTGGAGAAAAACTTCATGTTTAATGGCCACATTTTCAAGGCAAGTCTGGTTTTAATGGCTGCAGTGGGTATAGCAGTTGTGGTCAGAATTCCAGCTTCATGTGAAGGGTTTATAGGGGAAATTTGTGATGTGTGAAGTAGTTATCCAATGAGTTTTGGAAAGTTCACAGTCTATGGGATCTGTAATCAATCTGCTCACGGTAACATTTGGCAAGTCAATAACCCTTATAACTTAATAGTATCAGCTTAACAATGTTATGTAAAACAGCCATTTCATTTTCCATCCTGCTGTAAAATGTGTAATACTGTATATATATTTTTCAATGTAACAAAAGGTTATCTAATCTAAATTACGTACTCCAGTTCTGTCGTGGCTTTTCAATAAATTGTGATGGGAAATGGTTGAAATGTTCACACTTTAATTCACTTCAACTGTAACAACAAAGTAAAGGGTTCAGTAACATGGTAAAGTTACTGGTCTGGTGTCCAGAAGCCTGAACTTTTAATCAAGAGGCATGACTTTGAACGTCCCTATGGTATGTGGGAATTTCAATTCAAGTAATTGAATAAATCTGGAATCTAAAAACTAGTGTAAGTAATGTTAGCCTGACATTACATTCCTGCATATTAGCTTGAGCTTGCATTGAGTGCACAGTCATCATGTAAGAGGAAGTCCCTTAATGTGGTTTCTCATACTTTGGTTTTAGCTGAGAGTTTCCTTAGGTTAAAAAGAAAACCATCATTTCTGTATCTTAGGTTGATTCTATCTTCTATGAACAAGCTGCAGTTTTGTTCTTGCCACTTCTCTTGGAGTTGTCATGCTGCAAAGAACATGTGTACTGTTCCAACCCCCTTCATTGGCTTTTATCTGACTAGTGACCCAACAGTGTATACCCTCTGAAATGGCAAGCTACTAAGTTCAGGGAAATTAGAGAAATAAAATAAGTGCAGGTCTTGTTAGTGATGTCTGCATTCTGTGAATGAATTAGGAAAAAATACGTTTCTACAATTTTGATGTTCTGAATTTTTCTGAAGAGAATTTTGAGCTATTTGGAAAGAAATTAAATTAATTTTGAATCTCCTATTAAGTATGTCGACATTTTGTGACTAGTTCATGTAGTTTTTATTATTGGTAAGATAATGGTCAATTTTGTCAATTTTGACATATTCGTGAGATGTTCCATGCGATGAAAAGAAACAGTCAAAAGCAGAATGCATTTACTCTGCATTGGAACTGCCACCTTCAGTACAATCTGTCCTTTGTTTGACTGGTAGCAAATTATACATTTGAAGGTGTAAAAGCCAATAGGCCAATTCTTGAATTGCAGCTAAAGTTGGCAAGGTCCGAACAGTTCATACTAACTTATTGAAGCATGGACATGATGTAGAAATGAAAACTTTAGATAAACCTACAAGGTACTCTTTTTTACATGGAGAGTAGTAGGTGCCTGGAACAGGCTGCCAGGGGCAGTGGTGGAAGCAGATATGATAGTGGTGTCTAAGAGTCTGTTAGATGGACAGATTCAGGGGATGGAGGGTTATGGATCATGTGCAGGCAGAAGAGATTTAGATTAATTTAGCATGGTGTTCGGCACAGACATTGTGTTCTTGCCAGTTCCTGTGCTGTATGTTCTATGTGTTTGGTATCACAGCATCACCCACTGCAGGAATCTAAAAAGAAAAAAACCCATGTATTTTCAGTTTTTTCCAGAATATCATTCAAAGAGCATGCCTGCATCATAGTGGTGCCCTAGTTTTCTACTTTACCACTTTTTGCTGCTACTTTGGCTACTGATTAAGGTTGATAAGGTTCTGCTGCATAAGTTGCATATTGAGTTTGTCTCCTGAGTGTGCGATAAGATATTTATTTATTAGTCACATGTACATCAAAACACACAGTGAAATCTGTTTTTTGTGTTACTGAGAATGTGCTGGGGGGCAGCCTGCAAGTGTCGCTACTTTTCCAGCACCAACATAGCATGCCCACAGCTCCTAACCTGTACATCTTTGGAATGTGGGAGGAAACTGGAACATCCGGAGGAAACCCATGCAGACACACAGGGAGAATGTACAAACTCCTTACAGACAGTGGCAGGAATTGAATCCGGGTCGCTGGCGCTGTAATAGCATTACGCTAACCGCCACACTACGTCACCCTAGTAAAAGTGCATTCAGAATGTTATATGTTGAGACATATTTTGGTGTCAGCAATGTGTTAAATAAAATTTGAAGTAGATGACAATTAAACTGTCAACACATTTTCTCCTTCTGTGAGATGATAAAATAATAGAAGTGCTTTCACACCAAAGAGATATCACACCAATCTGGGACCCCAAATTACATCCAGAGAAACTGCTTGGTTTAATTAATTAATCAATTAGAATAGGTTTGCCTTGTTATTCTCCAAAGTGTGGGAATTTATAGTAATGATTCACATGTCTGGAATGGTGATTGATGAGGAGGAGATAGTACACAATTAGTCAATGTCTGTAGGAATGGACAGGGGTTTAAGTTTACCCAATTTCTTTTCCATAGCACTTGTGATTTGTTGTAGAGGTAAGAAGACATGAGGGTGCAAATTATAGGCTCTCTGGTTATTCAGTTGACAGGTGATATAGGGCGCATTTGGGGGGTTAGATGGAAAATGTGTGAGTGAAGCTACATGTAGGTTATATGAAAAAGGGAAGGAAATATTTATGCTGACCACTGTAAATCATATACTATTCTGAATTGTTTGCTACACAAAGGCCAGGAAAATCTAATTATTTGCCTGTATGGCAGTTGTCAATGGACTTCTAAAATATTTCTGAGCTCTTCAATCTTTTTATTCCCAAAGGTATTATGTATATGTAAGTGCTAGGTTTGTTGTGATATAACAATAAACCAATTCATTGATTAGCTAGTGACTTTTGTCATCCCTTTAACTTAAGTGGCCAATGACAGGGTGCAACATATTTTATGTGAATCCTGATTTGTGATTTAATTTGATTATGATAGCATCAGAAATAATACTGGTATAAATAAACACTATGATTTAATGAACAATATCTGGGGAATGATAGGTAAGGAAATTGCATTCCTATTTATTCAGTATTTCAGTCTATTGCAATAATGTGAAAAAGCAATTCAACTAAATGAAGACTAGCCTAATACGATCCATGAAACAGACATGCATTTCTTATGTTTAACCTTCTTAACCATCATTTAGAACAGAAATATCCATTTTCAGAGGGCACACATTTAAGGGGCTCTGAAAAAAATTTGTACAAAAAGCAAAAAAAAACTTTCAAACTTTAAATGTTGGAGATCTGAAATAAAAATAAAAATACTGGAAATACTCAGCTGATCAGGCAGCACAAACAGGAAGAAAAACTGAGTTAATTAGTTCTGATGAAATGTCATCAACCTTTAAAGTTAACATTCTCTCTGCTTGGATGCTAACTGACCTAACACGTATTTCCAGCATTTTCTATTTTTATTTCAGATGGTACACTTTTGTTAGCACTTTGAATTATGTGCTACAACTTATTATTGTAGAGGAATACAGTTATCTAAGAGAAGAAATAGGATAGATACTTGAAAATTAGAGCATTAAAGAGAATGAGCATTGAAGGAGAGGACACTTCAGCAATGTGACTAGTGTTAAAAGAAAACATTGATGCAATTTTTTTAGCAGCGTAATTCTGCGGCCCTACGAATATGTCTACCCAGTGTTTAAAGTATAGCAACTCTTTTTTTGCTTGTGTAAAGGATGTTGATTGCAATCTTTTTATTATTAAGTGCAGTCTTTTTAAAATTTCTCGTGCTTATTATTGCTTGAAAACAATGCCGTGTTAAATACTATATGTTAATTTATTGTTCATTATTTTTAAAGAAACAGGGTATAAAATGCTATTGACAATGTAACATTTCATAAATAACAAACTCCTGTCTTGTTTTATCAGTACTTAGAATGTAAGAAACTGAAGCAGAAATAGCACATAAGGTTTCTGTAACCTGCTGTGTTATTCAGTCAGATCATTACTGATCTGATCATAGGCCTCAACTCCATTTTCCAATAATCTTTCTTAGCCTCAAACGTACTTAATGGACTTAGCCTCCACAGCACCCAGGGATAGAGAATTACCCCAGTCCTCTGATAGAAGAGATTCCTCCCCATTTCGTTCTTAAGGTGGGAACCCTCTATGCTGAGACTTTGCCTCCTAGTTCTAGATGTCCTCCACCAAGGGAACACATTCCTGCAGCATTTGCCTTATCAAGCTCCTTCGGAACTTGTGTTTAAGTAAGATCCATTATTATTTTTCTGAACTTAAGAGCTCAATCAGTTTATTCTTTTGTCATAAGATATTGTCCTTGTGCTAGTATTCAGTCTGGTGAATCTTAACTGCACTATCTCCAAAGTTGGTATTCGTTAAGGAGACAAAATCTGTATACAATATTGCATGAATAATCTCAACACACCCATACAGGTGTATGGGAAAACAAAGAGGACTGCAGATGCTTGAATCTGGAGCAGCAAACAACCTGCTGGAGAAACTCAGTGAGTCAAGCAGCATCTGTCATCTTGGGAGGGTGGGGGGAGGTGAGAAAGGAATTGCTGACCTTTCAGGTTGAAATCCTGCAATCAGGACTGAGGGTGCAGGTGGAGAGGGAAGAGAGCCAGTATAAAGTAGGGGGAGCAGTGAGACAGGGGCCCAGTAAGTGATTGGTGTCTGAAGAGGAGTGAAGGATGAAGGGCAGATGGAGCCAGATAGGGGAGGGGGAGGGGTGGAGTTGGGAGGCAGGTGGATGATAGGTGGAGGCAAACAAAAAAAATGGTAGATGGAGCCAGGTGGGGGGAGGGGAGGATGAAGGCAGAGACAGCTAGATGATAAGCAGGAACACAAAAGCCACCAGTGCTGCAATCTGATAAATAAAATTGATGATGGGAGCCATTAGGGGAGAGGTGAAAGGTAGATGGAACCAGAATCAGAGGGGAAGGTGGGGGACAATCGACAAAATGTGTGGAAAGTAGGTGGATGGAACCAGAAGGAAGAGGAAAATGGGTAATTGGATGCTACCGAAGTAGATAACCTCACACTTCCCAATACTGTACTTCATCTGCCATCTTTTTTGCCCCAACTATATTACTTTAAAAAATATTTGTGTCCGCTTTACAACTTACTTTTTCCTCCATGGCTTTTATCATCAGTTAACTTGGATGCAAATACTCCATCCCCTCATTGAAGTCATCAGTAGCTGAGGGCCCACACTATCTTTGTTCCTCCATATCCCATCAATGGTTACAGCTTTTCAGAATCAGAATCAGATTTATTATCAATGACATATGTTGTGAAATTTGTTGTTTTGTGGCAGCAGTATAGTGCAAGACATAAAAATTACTAAGTTACATAAATAAATAGTGCAAAAGAAGAATAGCGAGGTAGTGTTCATGGACCGTTCAGAAATCTGATGGCAGAGGGGAAGAAGCTGTTCCTAAAACATTCAATATGGGTCTTCAGACACCTGTACCTCCTCCCTGATGGTAGTAATGTGAAGAGGGCATGTCCTGGATGGTGAGGGTCCCTAATGATGAATGCCTCCTCTTTGAGGCACCGCCTCTCGAAGATGTCCTCGATGGTGGGGAGGGTTGTGCCCGTGATGGAGCTGGTTGAGTCTATAACCCTCTGCAACCTCTTGCGATCCTGTGCGTTGGAGCCTCCGTACCAGGCGGCGATGCAACCAGTCAGAAATGCATTTCCAGCCTGAAAATGACCTAATTATCCCTATGTCTGCTTTCTTTTAGTTAAATGATCTTCAATCCAAGCTGATATCTTTCACCCAGTGCCATGAGGCCATAGTGTAACTTGATACATGGCATATTTATCGAATGCCATTTTTGTACAACTTTCTCTGTATTGTATGAAAGAGAAGTACCAAAAATCATGGGGACACGACAAGCAAATCGAATGTATGTTTGCCTATGTCCTGGGTTTTCTTTAAAAAACCTGGCCTAAATTGACCAATATTATTTGTATTTGCTCACTAGTCTTTTCTGATGAATAACTTGATTCAAGTTCCAATAGTTCAGGTCCATAAAAAAGGACCTTTCTTTGATGTTCCATCAAGTTTGTGAGGTTGTGTGGTCCTTCCATCTTTATGTGGATGAGTTTCTTTGTGCCAACTCCGATGTTCTTTCTCCATTTTGAGAGGCCATGGGACAAGAATAGCCACTAGTCAGTGTGGATGTTGCATTTTTTTCCAAGAAGGCTTTGAGAATATTGTTGAACCTCTCCTTCTATCTACCTGGTAATTTCTTCTTCTGACAGAGTTCAGAATTTGAATGAATGTTGTAGCTGAAGAATTCAGGGAGGGGAGGGGGGTGAAAAAATTCTGAAACATGTTATCATTAAAAGGGAGGAGGTATTAGATATCTTAGCAGGCTTAAAGGTGGACAATTACCCAGCCCCGATGAGATGAATCCCAGGCTACTACGGGAGGCAAGGGAGGAAATTACTCGGTCCTTAGCACAGATTTTTAAATCTTCGTTGGCTTCATTTGAGATGCCAGATGACTGGAGGTCAGCAAATTTGGTACCTTTATTCAAGGAAGGCAGCAGGGGTAAGCCAGGTAATTACAGGGCTGTGAGTTTAACATCAGTGATGAGGAAGTTAGTGGAAGAAAATTCTGAGACAGGATTAATATATACTTAGAAAGGGATGGATTAATCAAAGATAGTCAGCATGGTTTTGTTAGGGGGAGAACCTGCCTCACCAAATTGATTGAATTAATGAAAGAAATTGTTCCAAAAGATTAGAGCCCATGGGATCCAAGGAAAATTGGGTCCAAAATTGTTTTGGTAATAGACAACTTGGCTGTGGCAATTCATTAACCAACTCGAGTTAAAGTTTGTGACCAGTGGTGTACCACAGAGAAAGATGCTGGGACCCTTACTATTTATTATATATAATAATTAACAATTTGGATGGGAAAGTAGGAGATAGAACATAGAACAGTACAGCACAGGAACAGGCTCTTCGGCCCACAATGTTGTGTATAATGGGGTGACCAGTATTGAATACAATACTCCAGGTGCAGCCTAACCAGAGGATTATAAAGCTGTGTAGCGATGGGCTACATACTGAGCTAGAAATAACGACATGCAGTCGGTAGGTTGCACTTGAGACTGGTTTATTGTGAACCTCGCCGCGCTGGCTTTTAAACAGTTAAGTTCCTGCCGTCTCTGGGTGGCGATGACATCAGAGGTGCGCCATCAAAACCTCTTCCTGCGCGCGGGCTTTCTCCCCTCACTGGTGGAGAAGGCGGCCCAGTGCCATTTTGTGGCTGGCCTCCGCCGACGCGCACACCGTTTTCGGAGCCGGTTCGCCTGCGTGGAAAGTGGGTCGCCACAGCTGCAACATAACTTCCTGACTCTTGAACTCAGTGCCTCGACTAATAAAGGCAAGCATGCCATATCCCTTCTTTATTACCCTACCAACCTATGCAGAGATATGATTAGGATGTTTCCAGTTGACACTAAAATTGGTGGTGCTGTTGATAATGAGGGGGTAGTCATGGTCTAAATGATGACATTAATCATTTGATAAGATAGGTAGAGCAGTAGCAGATGGAATTTAATCCTGATAAGCGCGAGGTGATCACTTTAGAAGGACTAAAAAAGGTATGACGTACACAATGAATTGTAGAATGCAAGAGAGTATCAAAGAAGAGAGAGACTTTGGTGTACGAGTCCAAGGATCCCTGAAGGTGGCAACATGAGTAATAAGAAAGCATACAGGATACTTGCCTTCCTTAGCGGGGGCATAGAAGTTATGATACAACTTGATAAAACAATGGTTGGACATGCAGTGGTGAACAATTCTGGTTGCCACAGGAAGCACATAATTGAGAGGGTGCAGAAGTGATCAAACAGGATGTTGCCTGTGATGGAATGCGTCACTAATGAGGAGAGATATAAAAGGCTGGGTTTGTGTTCCCTGGAGTGGAGGAGGCTGATGGGTGAATGATTAGATGTATGCAAAGTTATGAGAAGCATAGATAGGGTAGACAATAAAAAAAACTTTTCCCAGTGGCAGAGATGCCTAAGACCATAGGGTAAAGAAACAAGAGTGTTCATTGAGTATTATGGGTTCCCATCAGAGCCATGATTCTGTGCATATGCCAAAGGCTGTGGTGTTACGTGTAATGGAATAGTGATTCTGCTGCCTGACTATTATTCAGGACATCTGCTAGGTGGGTGTCAAGACTTGTAATACCTGCTGTATGATGCACTACTGTCCCATCTCAAGGGTCAGCCTATGTCCCCACATTTGTGGTGAGTAGCTGCAAAGGAATAAGTGGTGGTGTTGGGGTGTAAGGGTAGATGGTGTTTAGTGTGGGGACAATGGAGATATTAGGTAATGGGGTAAGTGTGACATAGACAACCAATTCTGGCTAGGATGTTCATTAACAACTCATTCAACTGTAGAATTTGTAAACGGGCCCTATTTCTTATTCTTGAACATTCTCACACTGTATCTTCTGTTTACGGCTGATGGCCACAGCCTCTGCCTGGCTAGAATGCAAAAACAAAGCCTTCGCATAATGAACATTCCAAACAAAATTTGCAAATTAGTTCGTGACACAAACACCGATTAAACACATTCCATGAGTGCCTGTTGTCTGTGTGCTTTTGCCTGGCTTAATGCTACCATGCAACGCTAAGCCCAGAGACTGTATGATGGCTGCCGACTGTCAGGGGAGGAGGCTGTGTGTGGCCTTGAAAGCCAATAGCAAATAGTTGTAGTTCTAGAAAATCTGCTTTTGACGGCACCAATTCGGTATTAGCAGCAGCAATCTGAGCTGACTAACTGGCAAGCAACAGTGAGAATACTTGCACAGTGGCAGTGGTGAGGCCACAAATGATGTTATCTTGAGAAACAACAGCAGATTCCTGCCCCCATGGAGCTTCTGCTACTTCCCACTCAGCCCACAGCCCTTAGTAATGCTAATAACTTGTGCAACAGTGTAATAAATTGCTGAGTTGTCATGACACTGTATGAACCTCTTTGAACACTGGTATCCACTGCTTGAGTTGTCCTAGCAATATCTGAGGTCCCATTGCATTGCTCAGCAAATGCCTCTGCTTGTGCTGCAATGGAAACTGAGGCATTACCCATCAATGCTATGTTATGGAGACACGAGAAACCGCAGATACTGAGAATCTGGAAAATAAACTGCTGGAAGAACTTAGCGGGTCTCCACAGATACTTTGTTATGATTGGACCTCACGTGTGCTAATGGAGTTGTATAGCACTTCTATCCTGGGAAGGATAGGCTCCAACTTTGCCCAAAATCACGGTGCAAGGTTGGTCCTGAGCTGTCCCACAATGGTAATACATGAAGCAGTTAATTGAACAGTCATTATTTACCATTTTAGGCTGTTCCATCAAAGCCCATTTACAAATCTCTGCAGCAGAATGTGTGTGTGCATCTTCACCCTTTAGGGAGCTGGCACCTATGCTGTGCCATGGTACCTTTGGCTCTGGCTTTGCCTTTGGCTCCTGCCCTAGCTGTAGGCCACTCTTGCCTGTTGTACTACTCCATTTCTAAGCTATCCTTTAAAGTATACAGTGTTATCGGAGCCAAGGTTAAAATGAATGGCATTTTGTTTGTATCTTCACTTGCTCTTTCTCATCCCAGCCAGATTACAACTCTTGGCTCCTTGAAAGGAAAAAGTGTGCAAAGGGTGTAATTACAATGAGAAGTATAGGGAGAGTAACAGGTGCACGCTTGCAGCATCTGCAGCTTGTAACCAGATAAGGTGTTGGGTGATTGAATTTGAGAGGCAAGTTTTAAGCATGAAAATGCTGTCATTTTCTCTAGTGTCTGCCTTGCTGTACTATTCCCATATTGGCTTTGCAGGAAATGTCCCTTTCTGCTGTCTGTCAGTGTCACAGTGTGTTTGGGGTGATGTGGGGATGGTGAAATTTGAACTTTAAGCATGATTCTGATTGAATGAGTTTGTTGTTAAGTGTGAGATTGGTTGCGGTTCATTGAACAGTGCCTGAGTCCAGTGCTGCAGTTGGTGGGAAGATGAAATCACTGCTCTTGAGGAAATGTGTGATGTCTTTGAACCTTTTTGCTACATTGCCTCCCTTTTAAGGTGCAACCTTACATCAACTATCATAGCTGTCTTTGCACTACCTTCATAGAGTGTTCTGGTACAGTGTCTGTTACCCTGTGGATACAGGCCACATTTGAAACTTTCTACCACCATGAAGTACAGTGCAGAATATGAAAACCATGGACCCTACTCTGACCATATAATAGCATTCAATTCCCAGATTGCTTTCTGCTGTAGAATCTCTGACAGTTCCGCTATAATTATAGTGCACCCCCCTCTGAGAAGTACGTATTGTCTGGGTTCAAATAGTGCAGGCTTGATTAATCTGATGCTAGTCACTCATGATTTTGGGTCCATTGTTGAGGTGTGCAGTCAGTGAATATCATGGTTAGTCCTGGCTGCAGCAATCGTGCTAATGTGTAGCCAGCATAAAGTTGACATACTGCCTAAACTGTTCTTAATGATTGTAAGTTGGTTGCGCATTATGAATCCCGCTCCTATTTTCAAATCTATTCAGATTAGCCTTTATTTCCTAAAGGTTGTAGTGCATCTTAATTGCTCATTTACTGAATAGGTAGATCTGTTGAATGAAGTTTATATTTATACTGGCATATGGAAGCATTTTTATAATGGCATATAAAGTGGACTATGTTTTCTTAATGTGTTTGGATTAGGTATCTTTTTCAACTTCTGTTAGTAGCACCAGTCTTCAGTACGTGCTGAGGAAGATGTCTAAGTGCTTTCTGCTGGACATTTCTGTTAAGACAGTGAGCTTTTACACTATGTTGCTTATTTAATTTTATAGTAGTTGAATCTGCATGGTACCATATGGAGTACTGATATTTGTTGCACAGGTTAATCAAGAACCAGTAGAATAGTTCCTTTCTGTGAAACTATTATTACATAGTGACATCAGCAGAAATACAGAAGCAGTTATGCAATTTTTCATAACAATATTGTTGATTGCCATTTTAAAATTATAAGTAGCATTCTTCAGAAGCTTATAGTGCATAGATGAATAGTCTATGATTTGTTTCCAATTTAAAATTATTATGTTTCTAATCCTATTAAAATGTCCAGGATACTTGTGCAATTATCTGCTTTTTATGGACGTACAATGCTCTGTCATAGATTCGGACAGATATCAAAATTAAGTTTCATGCAACTGTCTAGCCACAAACTTAAAAATAAAAAAATAGAGCAATTTAAAAGAAAATCATTGGGCTGGAGATTGATTCTTTAACCCATTTATTTTATTGATGAGCTAAAATTTTACTCAGAATTAAGAGCTCAGAATGCAGTGAAAACTGTTCATAGAATATACTTTTTGAAATTATTCCTGGAAAATTAGTGATGCTTGTTTATACCAAGGGCGGTGTTTCTTTAAAAGTCTGTCTTTTGGCAGTGCAAACTGTGTGATGTACTAATTTTGTACCATAAATTAATATACTACCTGACTGAGAATACATGAATACAGACTGAGCTACAGAATCACAAATGTGTAGAGATAGGTGTAGCATGGTTCAGTACCATGTCTCCTCTGTTTTGACCTGCTGCATTCCACTCAAGCTTTGATTCTCTATAGGTCTTGAACGGATAGTTTCCATGTGCAGCATTGTTGCTTTGTTTACCTGCCAGCTTTCAGAATGTCTCTTCATAAAATCTGATGTGTTCTGGACAAAGTAGAGAGAAAACGAGTTTGAACAAATTGCATATCATTCTCATTTTGGCATCACTGGGCGCACACAGCTCATTAAAAGACTGCAGATCTTTAATTAATGATATGTAAATATCCTCAAATGGATTGGATTTGCATATCGAGAGAGATTTGAACGCTTTAGGATGTAATATATTCTAATTAAGGTTTAATTAAAAATGATGGGAATTTCATTTGGCCTTGCAGAATTATTTTAAATTTTGATGAACATCAAGTGAAGAATGTAGTGCGAACATATAACCCTCTGTTTTACTGCAGCTTTGATTTTACAATGTGCCTGCCCTTGCGCAATATTTGTGAAAGTGTAATTAAAAATGAAGAATGGAGGAAGCAAGGCGTTAGCACTTGATTGGGTTATCTGTTGTCTTCTTAGTCAGGCTTGAAATTTTTTAATAGTTTTTAGCCGATGTATGATAGCCATGCAGCAATTACATTAATGGGATACTATTAGCCTGTGGTTTTGTCTTGAGCTGCTCGGCAGATAACAGCTGAGATCAGAGAATTAATATTTGTGACTTTGACTCGTAGATTTCTTCATCTTGGTGGACCTTTCAGCAAAATTTGTATTCTGAAAGATAGAGGATCATTCTGTTCAGATATTTTGTGCATCATCGTGTATAGTGGAAATATTTTCAGATGGAAAATGTGTATTTGAGTTACTATTTTGAAATAACAGTAAATGACTGCTTTTTCATAAAAATTATGTGTAGAATCATTGTACTTTCTTTGTTTTTCATGTATTTATGAATTCTGCACATTATAATAATCCCATGGGGGATGAGAGTGCTAAAGCTAGGTTGCTGACCAATGCTGCTTCCAAAATGCAGACAAAAATTGTCATCATATACCCAAAAAAGTGAATTAGCATGTGCTTTGATTAAAGTAATTATGTTAGAATCACTGCCCTGTGATCCAGTGTTGGTTTTCTCTTGTTTCCTCTGCATGTTCTTGCTACTCTCCTCCTTCTCTGAGACACACAATAACCAGAAATGTTAGGTGAATGAACCATTTAGCCTATTCTCATTTTTATGATTCATTCCATATGGTATAAAAACATCACTGAGTTCACTGGAAGTGGCAGTTGGGGAATGCCAACAATGCTCACATCCCACAAATTATTTTTTTTTAAAGAGCTGGTGCTTTAATACTCAGTAGAAAAAATAGATGTGAGGCTTTGCAGTAATAGAATCATTTATTGAGTCGTCCAGCACAGTCCTCATCTACTTTTAGCTGCTGGGTTACCTGAACCAGCAGATGTAAAGGTTGGAGGGTTGGGTAATTTAACTTCTGTGTAACTTTTAATTGATTTAAGTTACATCCTCACTTGGTGAAAAGTAGAAGTGGTCAGTTTGGGTTGAGATTTTTAATATTTCAACTCTTCAGATCAAAGTTTTCAGATCAGATCAAAGAAATACAACTTTTCAGATCAAAGTTTTGTCATTTTAGAAGGCAATGTACATAAGTTTTGGCATTGTTCGTATTAACTTTTTATTTAAGTTCCTTTACCATTCAAATCACTGTAGTATGTGTTGCACAGTCTTCCATGCTAGGAAGATGTTATTGCGTATGACACTCATGCATACAGCATATGCAATTCACAACTGCCAGTTCACGATTTTGATGCTAGCACTGCACAACTGGATCCCAAGCTAATGGACTGAGTGTGATTATTGAAGTTTATTGATAAATTACTTTCCAACCAATACTTATATTTTGAGGAGAGCACAAGTCAGTAGGCAAGAAGATGGCCCATACTGAGGGGAAAATATCAGGTTATCCACTTTGATAAGAAGTGCAGAGTATAAAGTAAGTGGTGCAAGACTATTAAATGTTGGTGTTAAGAAAGGTCTGTGTACCCTTGTATCAGAAATATGGTGTTAGTGTGCAAGAGCAGCAAGTAATTAAGGAAGCAAATAAAATGTTGTCCTTTGTTGCAAATTTAAGGAGGTGTCGCTGCAACTAAATGAAGTTTTAGTGAGAACAAAGCTGAGCAGTGCTTAGAGTTTTGGTATCCTCATTTAAGGAATAATATACTTTGGAGATTCACTGGAATGATTCCAGGGATGAAGGGATTGTCACAAGGAAAGATTGAGCAGATTTGGCCTATACTTAATGGAGTTTAGAAGAATGAGTAGTATTCATTATTGTTGCTGAAGAAAATGATACCGGGTGTCGATGTCAAGCTCCTTCAGATTGCTTTTGCTCCCAGATTTGATAGCTTGAGGCCATTTTTTTTACAGAATGCAATATGATATGGAGAAAAATGAAATTGCATGAGGAAAGATAAACACTCGATGGAGGGTCACAAATCCAAAACAGCTTGTTTCTCTTTCCACAGATGCTGACTGACCTGCTAAATTTTTCAGCATTTTCTGTTTTTGTTTGAACTGACGCTGGATATTCACAAAATTGGGTGTGCTGCTGACGCCCAAAATAATCGAGAGTCTTGGATGGTTGCTAAATTCATGATAGTGAAATGGTAGCATGAATTTCATGTATATCCTGGACTGGGTTGAATGGGTGCAGTCACTTGTGCTTTGCCATTTCAGTGCTTGTTATCCAATTTTGGGCCCTGTGTATGTTTTTGCTTCTGATTTTTCATTTTATATGAATCATATGTATCCATAACTTTCTAGCTAAGTCAAGCTGCCTTTGTGTCAGTGGGGAGACTATAGCTATTTTTTCTCTTGTGATCCACATATTTGTGCTAAAATATATGAAGGGAGCAGATGGGTCCTGGTTCTCAGTCACTCATTCTCCATTATGTTGGCTTAATGTGTTCTTTATGCGATTTGGGGGTCTTGTGGTAAGGCCAGGGTTTGGACTTCATTCTGAGTTTTGTCTGGTCAGTAAAATGGCTGAATTTTGTAAATGTTTGATATTTTTTCTACAATTATGATTATTCCATCAGTTGCTCTTTTACCCTACACCCCAATGTTCCATCTATTGCCTAAAGACTGGAACTCTATAATATAAAAATCACATTACCTAAATAGTGAGAGATTCCAGAACTCTGAGATGCAGAGTTCTTGTTGGTGCATGATTGGGTGAAGGCTAGTATGAAGGAAAGTAATTTGAGACGCTATCATAATGTTATCAGCTATTGCCAGGAATATTGAATACAAAAGTAGGGAAATTATGCATCTGTTAGGTAGGGCATCTTGAGTACTCTGTACAGTATTGGTCCCCTTATTTGTGGAAGACTGTACATGTGTTGTATGCAGTTCATAGAAGGTTTATACAGTGATATCTGGAATGGATGGATTTTCTTATGTGGAAAGGTTGAAGAGTAGGTTAGCATCTGCTGGGGTTTAGAAGAGTGAGAGGAGACTTGACTGAAACATATAGGATCCTGAGGGATCTTGAAGGGGTGGTTGTGGAGAGGATGTCTCCTCTTGTGGGAGAATTTAGGGGCACACTTTAAAACTAAAGGGCTGCCCAATTAGGACAGATGAGACAATTTTTTTCTCTCAAAAGGTCAAATCTTTGGAAGTCTCTTCCTCAAAGGGTGGTGAAAAGGGTCTTTGAATATTGTTAAGGTAAAGGTGGATAGATTCTTAATAAGCAAGTGAGTGGAAGATTAATTGGTTTATTGTTCTCACATGTACCAAGATAATATGAAAAACTTCTGTTTGCAAGCCATCTAGACAGATCATTTCATAGATAAGTACATCAAAGTTATGCAAAAGGAACAAAAACATGATGCGGTGGACTGAGAGATCAAGAGTTCATCTTTATTGTGTAAGAGGTCCATTCAAAAGTTTTACAACAGTGGGATAGAAGCTGTCCTTGAGCCTGGTGGTACATGTTCTCAAGCTTTTGTATGCTGCCTGATGGGAGGGGAGGGGGAAGAGAGAATGACTAGGGTGGGAGGGGTTCTTGATTATGTTGGCTGCTTTCCCGAGGGAGTTGGAAGTGTAGACAGAGGCAATGGAGGGGAGGCTGATTTTTGTGATGGACTAGGCTGCGTTCACAACTCTGCAGTTCCTTGCAGTTTTGGGCAGATTACTAGGGTTTGGCAGGAATGTAAAATTGAGGTTATAATCAGATTGGCTATGATAATATTGAATGACATAACAGACTCAAGGAGCCAACTGGCCTACTCCTGTTCTTAATGTATGCACTTCTGATAGAATATTACCATGATAATGGTGAGGTTTAGAAGAGTTCAGATGTGAAGAAGATTAAGCCATTTGCACTTTAGTGAGTGGTTTAGTAGCCTAATTTTCATATTGTATGGAAATCTATTTGCTCATATGACGAGTATTGCACTTTTTAGATTTCTTAACTGCTCTCAAACTGCTACCATTTATGAAGATACTACGGTACCATAGTACTTCCTAATTCCAACTTTTTTTAAAACAATTAATTCAATATATAGAGCAGCAGTGATTAAAAATCCACAAATGAAAGTGAACAGTGTCAGAAAGTACCATCTAACATTGTATCATGGAGCATTTTGTTTTATTTATTCATTTTTGGGATAGGGGATGGCAGGCAGGTGGTCTTTTGTTACCTATCACTAATTGCCCTTCAGAAGTTGATGATGAATAACCTTCTTCAACTACTACATTCCTTCTAGTGAAGATACTTTCACAATACTGGGTAGGGAGTTCTAGGAATTAGATCCAGAAAAAATGTAGAAACGGTGATTTCCAAGGCAGGATGTCAAGTGACATGGAGAAGACCTGAAGGTGGTAGAGTTCCCATAGGCTTGCTGTCCTTTTCCTCCTTTGGTGGTAGAGATTGTGGATTTGAGAGTAGCTGTGAGAGTAGCCTAGATGAAGTCGCTGCAGTTTTTAGATCGTTCACACCATTATCCTAGAATAAATATTTGGGAAGATCATTGGGGTGCCAATCAAGTGGGTTGCTTTATCCCAGATGGTGTTGAGTTGCTCTAGTGTTGGTTGAGTTGCTGTTATCCTGCCAAGTGGAGAGTATTCCATCATGACCCTTACTGTGTCTTGTTGATGGTAGGAAGGCCTTGGGGTGTGAACAATACTTAGGATCTGACCAGCTGTTATAGCCCATACCATTTATATGACTGGACTGGTTGAGTTTTAGGCTAGTGGTGACACACAAGGATTTTGATGGTGGGAAAATCGGGGTTAGATTTCCCTTGTTGAAGATGGTCTCTGCCTGAAATCCTTACTTGGTTCTAATGTCCTGATGATACTACTCTGTATAAACTTCTGTAGATAAAGTTTCTAACCTTTCTATATTTGGCTTTTATTTCTTTGCACCACCTTAATTTCCCAAGTATGTGTCGTCTGTCCTGTCCAAAGACCAATGATTGACTGCCAAGAAACTTCTGAAATCCTGCTCATCTGGTCTTCTAAGGGTGTAACTTTTGATTGTATGCTCCATTCTTGGCAAAAAGCATTTCTTCTTGGTTCAGCATTGTCACTAGGATATTGGAAATGTGGAATAATGGTTGTTAGACCATAAGAACCATAAGAAATAGGAGAAGGAGGAGGCCATCTGGCCCGTCGAGTCTGCTCCACCATTCAATAAGATCATGGCTGATCTGGCCATGGACTCAGATCTACCTACCTGTCTTTTCCCCATAACCCTTAATTCCCCTACTATGCAAAAACCTATTTAACTGTGTCTTAAATATATTTAATGAGGTAGCCTCTGCTGCTTCCCTAGGCAGAGAATTCTACAGATTCACTATTCTCTGGGAAAAGCATTTTCTACTCATCTCCATCCTAAATCTATTCCCCCGAATCTTGAAGCAATGTCCCCTAGTTGTAGTCTCACCTACCAGTGGAAACAACCTTGCCTCTATGTTATCTATCCCTTTCATAATTTTATAGTTTCTATAAGATCCTCTCTCATTCTTCTGTATTCCAGTGAGTATAGTCCCCGGCGACTCAATCTTTCCTCATAGGCTAACCCCCTCATCTCCAGAATCAACCCAGTGAACCTCCTCTGCACCGCCTCCAAAGCCAGTATATCTTTCCTCAAGTAAGGAGGCCAGAACTGCACACAGTACTCCAGGTGCGGCATCACCAGTACCCTGTACGGTTGCAACATAACCACCCTGCCCTTAAATTCAATCCCTCCAGCAATGAAGGCCAACATTCCATTTGTATCCTTGATAACCTGCCGCACCTGCAAGCCAACCTTTTGTGATTCATGCACAAGCACTCCCAAGACCCTCTGCACAACAGCATGCTGCAATCTTTCACCATTTAAATAATAATCTGATCTTCTATTTTTCCTTCCAAAGTGGATGACCTTGCATTTACCAACATTGTACTCCATCTGCCAGACCCTTGCCCACTCACTTAACCTATCTATATCTCTCTGCAGACTCGCCGCATCCTCTGCACAATTTGCTTTTCCACTCAATTTAGTGTCATCAGCAAACTTAGATACGCTACACTCGGTCCCCTCTTCCAAATCATTAATGTATATCGTGAACAGTTGCGGGCCCATGCTAATACATTACCCCCAACTCCATCTATCCTCATCTTATGGATGTCTTTTATATGGCACCTTATCGAACGCCTTCTGGAAATCCAAGTACACAACATCTACCTGTTCCTCTCTATCCACTGCACTCATTATATCCTCAAAAGAACTCCAGTAAGTTTGTCAAACAGGACCTACCCTTCCTGAATCCATGCTGTGTCTGCCTGATGGAACCACTTCTATCCAAGTGTCTTGCTATTTCTTCCTAATGATAGCTTCAAGCATTTTCCCTGCCCATAGTCCAGAGAATTTTGGTAAATTATCACAAACGCCTTTACTATAACTTCTGCCATTTCTTTCAGTACCTTGGGATGTATCCCATCAGGACCAGGGGACTTGTCTACCTTTAGGCCCACTTGTTTGCTCATTGCTGCCTCTTTAGTGACAGCGATTGCATCGACGTCCTCACCTCCCATCGCATCCATAACATCTCTCTTTGGGATGTTAGGCGTGTCCTCCACCGTGAAGACGGACACAAAATAGTTGTTCAAGGCCTCGGCCATTTCCTCATTACCACTGTCATTTGACATTATATCACTGGAACACTACTGTCCATGCTGTCTACATAAAATTCTTCAAATCCATTATCAGGGAAACCAATTTTGCCCTTTGTTCTGAGGCCAACGTCACTTGCATTCAACCTTTCACATGCTTGACATAAGACTCCAAAGCAAGAACTCTGCTCAGTTCTTCATGGAAAGTGATTACCATAAGAACAGCAAAAACACTTCAAGGATGTTCTCAAAGCCTCCTTGAAAAACTGTAACATCCCACAAGTCCTCAAAGGAGAGGGTGAGTATCTGAGTCTCCTTACTAGAGCATGATGAAGCCTAGTGAAAACTGGTGAAGGAATACACCACCTCCTATAATACCCACACACCTGCCCTGTTGAGGACCTCCTGCCACAACAGTAGCACTCCGTGAATCCTGCATTGGCCTCATTAGCTACCTCTGAAGCATTCTTGAACACAAGGGGTGCCTAAAGAGAAGATGATATCCATTTAAATAGTGAAAAATGTACAATAGTACAACGATGTATATTTGTGAAAATTGGTGCTATGTAGGGGGAGGTTACTTTGAGCTCTGTACCAGGACATTGACACTGACATGTAAGTAATCCTATCACACCTTAATTTCAGAAACATTTTTACTTTGTTGAAATGGCATCATGGACTACTAAAAATCATTAATGTGTCCTGACACAGGGTCTCCAACCTGAAACATTGACTCTGTTTCTCTTCCATAAGGTGGCCTGATCTGTTATTTCCAGCATTTTAGAACAAAGAACAGTACAGCACAAGAACAGGCCCTTTGGCCCACAATGTTGTGCCGAACTAATTAAGCTCATAACACCTAATCTCCATTCTCTGCATATTCATGTGCCTATCTAAGAGCCTCTTAAATGCCTCTATCATATCTGCCTCCACCATCACCCCTGGCAGCGCATTCTAGGCACCCACCACTATGTGTTTAAAAAAAAGCTTGCCCCGCACATCTCCTTTGAACTTTCCTCCCCCTTCACCTTAAATACATGTCCTCTAGTATTAGACATTTCGACCCTGGAAGAAAAAGATACCGGCTATGTATGCTATCTGAGCCTCTCACAATTTTTTGAACTTCTGTCAGGTCTCACCCCAGGCTCTGCTGCTCCAGAGAAAACAACCATAGTTTGTCCAACCTCTCCTTATAGCACACTACCTCTAATACAGGCAGTAGCCTGGTAAGCCTCTTCTGAACCCTCTCCATGGCCTCCACGTCATTTTCTGTTTGTATTAAAATTAATTGCTAAATTCAGTTTCTTGCTTTTGACATTGGAGTTGAAATTTATTTCAATCTTGTTTGTCATAATGAGCATATCCTAAAGCTATATGTTTTTCATAATTTTCTTGCTCTTTCAAAGCACAATTCTGAAACGTCAAACAAAAGTGGAAAGATGAATATTTTAGTTGAACAGTTTATTGTAAGAGTTAAATTATTCAGTTTTTTAAAAATAATAATTGGACCTAAATACAATTGAATTTGAAAATTGGTGATGATTTTTATTTTAATATCCGCCTTGAATAAAATCAAATCGTTTTGTTCTAGATACTGTTGCAAAGACTATCTTTTTAGATTTGATGTAAAAGATTGTGGTGTTACAAATGCAGTGTTCATCTTGTAACGGTAATGGAATTGTTTCTAATTCAAATGACAGATTTATCACAGCCTTTGATTCTCAGATCAGATACTTTTCCATATTATCATCAATAAACTTGCAGCTAGTGTCAGAAAAGTCCAAAGGGATTTGTTTGAAATCTGTAACTGACAAAACTACAGGACTGATTGGTATCATATGGAACATTAATGTATTCTGCACTTTGCCTGCTTAAGCTAGGAGTTGATACAGCTGGAGCACCGAGTGTAACAATTAATGGGGCTCACCTTCCCTTTAGCGAGAGAACTTTATGGTTCTCCGGCAACCAATTTATTTGTCAGTAAGTGTGGGATCGTTCATGCTCCATATGAGAGTACCCCGAGTATACAGCCAACTAGGAAGATAGTTCAGGAGTAGGATCTCTATTAATGTGTGACACCACCTTTTGTTGCGATAATCATTTTTTTCCCTTTAATTTTAGTACAGGATTTAAATCTGGAACAATGCAACAGAACTCATGATTAATGATGAGCACAGTACTATGTTGCATCTTCCCACTGAAGCACAGAGTGGAATTCTGTGTGATTTGCTGTGGATTTTCTTTCTCCAATATTTGGAATAATTTCAAAATTTGGTTATTGGTATAACTTCATTATGCCTACCATGGAACAAATGCTAGTGTCACTCTACCTCACAATGAACCTTGTTAGATTGGTAATATTGGCTTCAGAAAAACTTCATGGCATTTTGTTTCTGACATATTACAATGCAATACACTTGCAACTTAATTTCTTGCATGTAGCCATCGACTCCTTTTTGATTCTTTTGCAACTTACCTATTTACAGTAGCCGATTAACCTACCAGCATGTCTTGGGATGTGGGAGGAATCTCAAGCACCTGCAGAAACCCACAGAGTCACAAGGAGTACGTGCAAACTTCACACAACATCACCTGAGGTCAGAATTGAACCTGAGTCGCTGGTGTTGTGAGGCAGCAGCATTAAATGCAGTACCTCTGTGCCACCTAACTATTGCATCAGAAGGCACTGGACTAAAGGGCATTTTCTCAAATGTGTTACAATAAGTATTGTATAAGCGTCTTGGTGGAGGTGAAATCGTGTGATGCGTGTCTAAACGGCAATGGATCCTATCCTCTTTAATGAAGGTTGAGTTCCTCTGCAACCTCCATAGAAGCATAGGAAAGAAACTGCACACAGTTTGCATCATGTGTTCTATTTGCAGATGCAACTTAATTATTTATGGTGTGAGGCACAATGAATCTTCATAATAGGTACAGTATATAAAATTGTGGTTTATTGCAGAGCAAAGTAACAAGGGAATACAAACTCTGATAATCTGCCATCTGATTGTTCGGAAATCCTGATGGTTGAACATCCTGCTAAGTCATATTAGACTGGAATGTGAGTGCAAGCAGAGCTGGGGTTGGCATCTGAACACTGGGGGTTAGGGGCTAGGGTCTGGAGTGCTTGTATATTTCCTGCTCCTTTTAAACTCACTGAGTTTACTTGAAAGTTCATTACACATTAGTGTTATATGTTAAAAAATGTGAAATAAAAGTGTGTTTGGATATTAATCCAAATTTCTGGAAAAATCCAATATTCTGGAAAATCTACTAGTCCAGCAGTACCAAAGTCCCGGGGTGCCAGATTATCAGTGTTTTACTGTAGTACTAGCAGTAAAACTTGTCTTTTTATCTTTATAAAGGTGCTTGTTGTACTGCTGTACAAAATATTTAATAAATGTCAAAAATGTGGTAGTGTAGCGACTCACCGTCCGAGCAAGCGAACCGGCTCGGCGGTTGGGTCGTGCGTCGTTGGATCGGCAAGGCCCAAGATGGCACTGGGCCTTCGTCTTCCCCGAGTGACGGGGAGAATCTGCGTGCGGGAGAAGTTTGATGACATAGCGCATACATCATTTCCGTTTTTGGTGGGCAGGAACCGTTCCTCTTAAAAGGCCCACGCAAGGTGGGAAAATAAATCAGTTTTGTTCTGCAACTCATTGACTAGTGTCTTACTTTCGCATCGCGGTAGCAGCCGCTACATTGGTGATCCCGACGGTCCAAACGGATTTTGGACCCACACAATGGACAACAATGCAGCAGCCAGCGCAGTGGCACTCAAGCTGCCCACCTTTTGGACGCTTCGGCCCCGCGTCTGGTTCGACAAGGCCGAAGCACAATTCCAACTTCAGCAGATCACCTCCGACTCCACATGGTACTACAACGTGGTCAGCTCCCTGGACCAGGAGACAGCCGCCCAGGTCGGAGACTTCATCCAGTCTCCTCCGGAGGAAGGCAAGTACCCAGCTTTCAAAGACCTTCTTATTCAGACCTTCGGCCTCTCCTGCCGTGAGCGCGCCACCCGCCTGCTTCCTCTCGCTGGCCTGGCGGACAGATCCCCATTGGCCCTGATGAACGAGATGCTGGCCTTGGCTAGGGACACAAGCCCTGCCTGATGTACGAACAGGTCTTCCTCGAACAACTACCTACGATATTCACCTGCTGTTGGCCGACGCCGATTTCGGCAACCCATGTGAGGTAGCCGCCCGGGCAGATGTCCTGTGGAAGGCCAAACGCGAGAGCGGGTCGTCCGTCGGCCAGGTTGCCAGACCGCGGGCCCAATGCCTACCTAAACCAGTCCCAGCAACCGAGCAACCACACCTCAGAAACACAGACAACGACACTGGCAACCAGCTGTCTTTCTACCATCAGAGGTGGGGCGTGGAGGCCCGTCAATGCCGCCCACCCTGCAAGTTTCAGGGAAATGCCAGGGCCAGCCGCCGCTGATGGCTACAGCGGCTGGCCACCAACACAGCTTCCTATTCGTTTGGGACAAGCAGTCCGGGTGTCGTTTCCTCGTCGATACTGGAGCAGAGGTCAGTGTTTTGCCCCCGACCGGCCGCGACACTCGTAGCAGGCAACAGGGTCCCGCACACAAAGCCGCAAATGGCACAACGATACGAACTTTCGGTACCCGTACAGTTCAATTACAATTCGGTGACAGCCGTTTTACCTGGAACTTTACCCCTGCCGCTGTTGCCCAGCCACTCCTGGGAGCTGATTTCCTTCGGGCCCACAGCCTGTTAGTCAACCTGCGAGGGAAGCGGCTAGTGCACTCCAGAACTTTCCAAACCTACTCCCTGGGAGAAGCCAGCCTACCAGCCCCGCGCCTGGACTGGCAATGAGTTCACCAAGCTCCTAGCAAGTTCCCATCGATTTTCCCACCTCAGTTTACAAATGCGATGCCCAAACACGGGGTGCGACATCACATCATTACCACAGGGCCACCCCTTCATTCCCGAGCACGACGACTATCTCCAGACAAGCTCCGCCTGGCAAAGGAAGAGTTCCACCGCATGAGGGAGCTGGAGTTCATTGGCAGGTCAGACAGCCCCTGGGCCTCCCCCCTGCACATGGTCGCCAAAGCCACCGGCGGGTGGAGGCCCTGCGGCGACTACTGCAGGCTGAACGACGCCACCACCCCAGACCGCTACCCTGTCCCTCACATCCAGGACTTCGCGGCGAACCTATACAGGGCCCACATCTTCTCCAAGGTGGACCTCGTCCGGGGATACCACCAAATCCCAGTCCCTAAAACTGCACTCATCATTCGGCCTCTTTGAATTCCTTCAAATGCTGTTCGGCCTTAAGAACGCCGCGCAGACCTTCCAGCGGCTGATGGACGCGGTAGGCCGCAACCTGGACTTCGTGTTCATTTATTTAGATGACATACTAATTGTCAGCCGTGACCACCAAGAACACCTTTCCCACCTCCGCCAACTGTATTCCCGTCTCAGTGATTTCGGCCTCACTATCAACCCGGCCAAGTGCCAACTCGGACTTGACTATCGATTTCCTCGGCCACAGAATCACCAGCGAAGGAGCAACACCCCTACCCGCCAAAGTAGACGCTATCTGCCATTTTGCCCATCCCAACACAGTCAAAGGCCTGCAAGAAATCCTGGGGATGCTGAACTTTTACCATCGGTTCATCCCTGCGCCCTTTGTTCTCGTTGATGTCTGGCAAGGGCAAGGACATCGCCTGGAACGATGAGACCGCGGCTGCCTTCGTTAAGGCCAAGGACACCCTGGCAGACGCCGCGATGCTGGTACACCCTAGGACAGACGTCCCAACCGCCCTCATGGTTGACGCATCCAACACCACGGTTGGTGGGGTACTGGAACAACTAATCGAAGGCCGTTGGCAACCCTTGGCGTTTTTCAGCAGGCACCTTAGACCACCCGAACTGAAATACAGCGCTTTTGATCGGGAACTTCTAGCACTGCACCTGGCAGTCTGGCATCTCCAGTACTTTTTAGAAGGCACTGCTTTCACTGACCATAAGCCTTTGTCTTTCGCCTTCTCCAAGGTCTCCGATCCCTGGTCAGCTTGTCAGCAGCAATATTTGTCCTACATTTCCGAATTCACAACGGATATCCAACATTCCAACATGTCTCCAGAAGGAAAATGTCGTTGCTGACGCACTTTCCAGACCGACCATCCACAGCCTGTCCCTGGGTGTAGACTACGTGGCCCTGGCTGATGCACAGCATGCCTAGCTACAGAACTGCAGTCTCGGGCCTGCAGCTCCAAGATTTCTTAGTCGGTCCAGGTCAGCAGACCCTCCTTTGTGACGTCGCAACAGGTCAGCCCTGCCCTATAGTTCCTGCAGCCTGGCTGAAACGCGTTTTCGGCTCGGTACACAGGTTGGCGCACCTGTCCATCAGACCAACTGTCCGACACGTCTGGCACGGCCTGCGCAAACAGGTCAGTGAGTGGGCTAAGACTTGTCCGCACTGCCAGACATCAAAAATCCAATGACACGCCAAGGTCCCACCACAGCAATTTGAGCCTACCCGTAGAAGGTTCGACTACATCCACGTCGACCTCGTTGGTCCTCTGCCAGTTTCAAGAGGAGCCCAGTACCTTCTTACCATCGTGGACTGGTTCACAAGGTGGCCAGAGGCAACCCCTCTATCCGACATCACGACTGATTCCTGCGCCCAGGCACTGCTCACAACTTGGATCTCGCGTTTTGGTGTTCCAGCCCACATCACTTCAGACAGGGGCACCCAGTTTACCTCCAGCCTATGGTCTGCATTAGCAAACATGCTAGGAACACAGCTGCACACCACCACGGCCTACCACCCTCAATCAAACGGGTTGGTAGAACGTTTCCACCGCCATCTGAAATCAGCCCTGATGGCCCGCCTGAAAGGTCCTAACTGGGTCGACGAACTGCCTTGGGTCCTGCTTGGCATATGCGCTGGCCCCAAGGAAGATCTCCACGCTTTGTCAGCTGAAGTCGTGTACGGTGCGCCCCTGGTTCTCCCAGGGGAGTTCATACCCGCCCTTCGGGGGCAAGAGGAACAACCCGCAGCAGTCCTGGAAAGACTGCGCGAGAGGCTCGGCAGCTTGGCACCGATTCCCACTTCGCGGCATGGTCAAGCCCCATCCTGTGAGCCCAAGGAACTACGAGACTGTAAGTTCGTTTTCGTTCGCAGGGGCACACACCGGGCACCGTTGCAATGACCATACGAGGGGCCATTCCGGGTCATCAGGAATAATGGGTCCACCTTTATTTTGGACATTGGGGGCAAGGAAGAAGTCTTCACGACTGACCGCCTCAAACTGGCCCATTTAGATCTACAACAACCGGTCGAGGTCCCAACACCGCGACGCAGAGGCTGACCTCCTAAACAATGGCTAGCACTGCCCGTGAACCTTGGGGACCGTATCGCCGGTTCTGGGGGTGGGTGGAGTTGTGTAGCGACTCACCGTCCGAGCAAGTGAACCGGCTCGGCGGTCAGGTCGCGCGTCATTGGAGTGGCGAGACCCAAGATGGCGCTGGGCCTTCGTCTTCCCTGAGCGACGGGGAGAACCCGCGCGCGGGAAAAGTTTGATGACGTAGCGCATACGTCATTTCCGTTTTCGGTGGGCGGGAACCGTTCCTATGAAAAGGTCCACACAAGGCAGGAAAATAAATCAGTTTTGTTCTGCAACTCATAGACTAGTGTCTTACTTTCGCATCTCGGTAGCAGCCGCTACAGTAGTACATTTTGGTTACTTGGTTGATGTTCCTGCAAATGTGACTGCAAAAGTTTTCAAAAGTTTACAATTTTTGTTCTTTGTCCAAAGTGCTTGCAGATGTGATTTTTTTTTACCTAAAGCTTTCTGTATTCTTATGATTGCAAGTGTTTTAGGAAGAAATTGTTATGCATTGTACCATCTTTTCAGGCATTAAATTAGTATAAATAATGTAATTTAGTGTAATGGCCTGCATTGAACCAAATTTGTTGGGTCCATTTTTTGGGCATTGCCATTGGATGCTTAAAACAGGCTTGAGGCACTTGACTGCAAATTAGAAATCGAATGTATGTTAAAGGATCCCTTTTGGAAATTTATGAAATAGGATCGGTGATGGAAGATTCTTGTGTGGATCTCAACTGAAGTAATTTTTCTGTCAAAAATAACTGTCTTCATAACCAACCCACCTCTGCCACTCATGTGCAATGGATATGTAATAAGCTTGCTTTCGATGTGCAGTGAAGCCTGAGCACCCTTTCTCTTGAGTCTTGGGGCCCTTTCTTATGCTTTATTGGACTGTTATCAGGCTTCATTTAATTTCTAGAGTATCCTCCCTCACAATTTTCTTGCAATGCCACTTTTTAGATTATTTGTAGATAGTCAGGGAGAACAGATTATCAAAGCATTTATATTTTCAGCAACCAGTATTTAGAATTTAAATAATTGGCCACAAGTGTCCCATATTCAGGAAGATTCCTCCTCTTGATTGTAATCTGATCTGCTTAAGGTAAGAAGGTTAATTGAAGTCAGAATCATACTGGGCTGTGATGTTCCTCATGATTCAACACTCGACCAAAGGCTCACAGAGAAAGTAACAACCAGGGTGAGATAATGAAAGAACAGACCCATTGAACCCATAAGCGCAATTTTTTCATGAGAAATATCTAAAATAGTGAAGGAATTATTTCAAATGATTAGGTTTAAAAGGAGGGGAAAATGGACGAGTTGTACTCTGATTGCTCTTCAGTTTTGCTTGCTAAAAATTCACATACAAGTAAGTTGGGTAATGGTCTTGGTGCAGTACTCCTGTGATCAGTTTGCCTCTTGCTACTCATTATTCATCTGAATTCCTGGATGTTATTTGTTTAAACCAAAACAGTGTTTTGCACAGATTAATCAATTGTTATTCTCAGAGAACCAAGGAATCAAAGTTGATGAAAAATAAATTATCTTCAGCTTTGTGAATATGTAATTTTCTACACAGGTCTACTGTCAGCAGTAGCGAGTAACTCAACTGAAACTCCCTGTTGCGATGGAGATAATAAATATATTTGAATTCCAATATCATGGTTTGGTCCAATAGTAATTAAACATTTGCCTATAGGATAATAAGATTTTCAAAATGTTATTATTTAGGTGCAGCCATCATTGGCATAATGCTGTTTATTTTCCAAACATAAATGTACCAAATGCCAGCTGATGATGTGAATGAAAGCTCCAGGGTATGGACCTTGAAACCATGGAGGATCAGTAATGTCTGTCCAGGTCAGGATGTTGTATAGGTAATGTTTTCCTATGTCATTTCTTTTCGTGTCCTTCATGGTGGAGTAAAGGCCCTGGGTTGGGGAGTTTCAATTGACGTTAGCTTGGCAGGTTACTGCAGGGCAATATTCAGTAATATGTTCTGTCACTCTCCTGACAAGCCTTGTAGATGGAGAGTTTGTGAAGAGTCAGGATATGAATTATTTGGCGTGACCATTCAGCCTCTGACTTTCCTTGTAGTTGGGCATTGGCATGGGGATCAGTTAAGTTTCTAGTTGATGGTGATTTATAAAATGTTAAAACAGTGGGCTAATACTGTCATTGAAGGCGGGGAATGATATTGCTTTTGAGGTATGAACCCTTTTCACTGCATGAGTGTAACTGAGTTTCTGTAACTGTTATATTTATTAATCCTTCTGGTTGCTCAGTATCTTGAAAATGGACTTACATTAGAAGCAATATTTAGTGTTACTTCTTTAAGACAATATTTTAGCTTTATGGGAACAATTGTTGCATTGTTTGTATTGTATTTGACTTTGTACTGTAGCTGACTGCATTTCTACACTGCACTTACTATAGAAATTTGCACTTGGGTGAAATATATTTTTTTTAATAAAGTTTGATGTGAACTCTTGACCAAATCCACATGTTTTCTATGCTAGCTCACTGATCAGAGGGGCCTTTCAGTACGATATTGAATCATAAAGGAGAAAAAGACCTTGGATTCAGTCCTTTTTTGGAATTAGTTGATCCCAGCTGGAGGAGTTGTTCAAGGTCCTATATTTAGCTTTGTGTTTCTGGATGCAAGAGGGATTAAATTTACTATAAATCCATAAGAAACTTAACTCGTATATGTACCTATTCCATTACTCAATAAAATAATGGTTGATCCAACTTTCATCCTAACTACTTCTCCCCGCTGCCCCCCCCCCACCCCCCGCCTCTCCCATAACACTTGATTTTCTTCCAGATTAAAAATCTATGCCTCAACTTTGGATTTGAATCAAAGATTCAGCCTTCACAGCTCCCTGCAAAATTCCAAAGAATGAGAAGACATTCGTCCACATCTCTGTCCCATTTTGAGACTGCCTTTTGATCTTAGACTCTCTTATGAAGGGAAACATACTCCAAGCATTCACTGTCAATCCCTGTCAAGATAAGAATATTTTATGTTACAATAAGATTGTCCTTCATTCTTCTAAACTCCACAATACACCCAACCTGTTAAATATTTCCTCATAAGCCAATTCCTCCATACATGGGATCATCTTAGTGAATCTTCTCAGAACTTCCTCCAATGATAATCAATCTTTCCATAAATAAGGAGAGCAAAACTGTTCATGGTCTCTTGTCTACTTTTCTAATCCAACCTGCTTGAAATGAAAGCTAGTATTCTATTAACCTTCCTGATTACTTGCTGCACCTGTGTGCTAGCTTTCAGTATTTCATGTATGAGTATGCCAATTCCTAATTTTAAAAACTCCAAAATGATTCCTTGTTTGTAACATTTCATTGTTTAGGCACAAGCAGGAATAGCTGGTATCATTCTTAATTTCAAAAGGCAATGAAAATTTTCTTGACATCACTGAAGTTGGTGGCATAATAGTACAGCTAGTTGTGCTGCTGTCTCGTGGCTTCAGTGATCTTACTTCAATCCTGACCTCCGGAGTTTGCATGTTCTCCTTATAACCATGTGGATTTACTCTGCATCCTCTGGTTTCCACAGATATCCCAAATGCGTGTAGTTGGTAGACTAACTGGTCACTATAAATTGCTTCCAGAAGGTGGGTGAGTGGAAGAGGAGAGTGAGAGTTATAAGAATATCCAGAGAATGAATTGGGATTAGTGTAAGTGGGTGTGTGATGGTTGGCACAGCCTCAGTGGGTTAAAGCCTGTTTCTATGCTGTATTACTTTTGACTAAATAACAGTATGTCAAATGTGCAAGTTTAGAAGGATAAGGATGTTTTCTGACCACGTTAATTTTCCCCTGAAGACAAAACATGGTTTTCGGTGACTTTCTTTGGGAAACCTTCAATCACTGTCTGTTGAGCCAGAATGGCTTACTGAAGGTGGACATGACTATCTTCCCATTGAATCATTGAAAATGTATTACTAATTTTTAAATGTTAAACCTAAAGTTTGCTTAAAATATCTAAAACGCAGAGGGGCCTTTATCTCCAAGCCCAAAGATCCCTGAAGGTAGCAGCATTGGTAGATAAGGTGGTAAAGAAGGCATACCAGATGCTAGCTTTCATTAGCTGAGGTGTAGAATATAAGAGCAGGGAAGTTATGGTACAGCCGAATAAAACATCAGTCAGGCCACAGCTGGAATATTATGTGCAGTTCTGGTCACCACACTATGAGAAGGATGTGATCGTACTGTAAAGAATGCCAAGGAGATTTAGCAGGATGTTGCCTGGGATAGAGCATCTCAATTATGAGGAGAGATTGGATAGGCTGTGTTTGTTAAGAGGAGACTGAGGGGTATCAGATAGAGGTCTACAAAATTATGAGGGGCATAGATAGGGTAAACAGTAGCAAACTTTTCTCAGTAGCAGAGGTGTCTGCAACTAGACAGCATGGTTTAAGGTAAGGAGTAAGAGGTTTAGAAGGGACTTAAGGAAGAACTTTTTCCACCCAGATGATTAGAATTTGAATTGCAATGACTGAGAGGGTGCTGGAGGCTGAGACTCACAACATTTAAGAAGTATTGAGATGAAGGCATAGAGGCTATGCACAAAGTGCTGGTAAAATGGTATTACTATAGATGGGAGCAATGCTCAGCATAGACATGGTGGGTCGAAGGGCCCATTTCTGTGCTGTATGACTCTGACCAGCTTCTTAAAGATGCAAAATATTTGTATGACTCTGTGACAAGCTTCATCAAGATATAAAAGATGTGTAATCTGGCGTGATCAGTGTTGTATGACTTTATTGTAAATATTGTGGATGGGCTGCATCTTGTAGGCCTTTTCAAAACAATGAGCTGGTAACTTATGCAAGAATTTCTCAATATGCACAAACAAATGGGAAATGGAGATCAAGGAATGGAAGGGGAGATTGGGAAAGGGAAGGGACAGTTAAAATCCTAGTTGAAAGGATAAGATTTTAGAAAACAGAACAAGAGTGAGAAATGGAGAGTTGAAATTGGTTTGGAAAGAAGTTCCAGAGAGCTGTAATCAAGCTAGCTGATCATGTGTTATCATTCTAATTAAAGAAAACACAAGCATCTAAGGATGTTTAGAGTTAGTACAGGGGTTGCAGAATTGAAGACAACTGATTTCAGTTTCATGCTCTGAAGTGGGGCTGGTGGAAAACTATTGTAGGTCAGCAAGAATGGGAGTTATGTGCAAACTGGGGGCTGTAAAAGAGGAGGGCCATTGCATTATTGATCAAGGGTACCATCCATGCATTAAAGAGGGAGGATGTCTCAGATGGTTCTTCAAGCAATATAGGTCGAGCTTAGAAAAAAAAGAAAGGCAATCAGTTTGCTGGGATTATACTACAGACCTCCCAACAGTCAGCGGAAATAGAGGAGCAGATTTGTAAGCAAATCACAGAGAGGTGTAAGAGGAATAGTGTTGTAGTGGTAAGTATTTTCAAACTTCCCCAATATTAACTGGGATCATCATTGTGTGAAAAGGTTAGACAAGGTGGAATTTTTAATGTGTGTCTAGGAGACAACAATCATGTCCCCACTTAACCTTCTCTCCTCCAGGGAAAACAGATCTAGCCTCTCCTCATAACTGAATAGCTCCATCCCAGGTAACATCTTGGTGAATCTCTTCTGTCTTCCTTACTTGGTCTGGCCTACATGTGACTCCAGACACAGAACAATATGATGGAGATGAGATGATTATAAGTAGAAGCAAGGAAAGTGGGAGGGAGGAAGAGAGATAAATGGGTAACTGTTTCCCAATTCTGATTTCCTTGAAGGGAGGTAAAATAAGGAGATAATTCACTTTCTTGGCTTCAATAATGTTGTGGTGCAGGGAAGGGGAGGAGGATGTGTAAGGATTTCATTTGATGATTTGATGAAGCAAGAGAGAAATTCTGAGATGATGATTATGGTGACCTGCAATGGAAAACATACCCAAACATCACAATAAATTTATGAAAAAATTACCTGACTCTCTTTAAAGTATTCTTGTGCTAGCAGAAGGCTATCGTAACAATTGATGGAAATGAACTTTAGGAAAAATCAGCTGACTTCAGCAACTTTGCTTGCTAAATTGTGCTTTTTCAGGAAAAGATTAGTAGTAGTATAAATTTGAGCACTGGGATTAGCCAGAGTGCTTTCTGTATTACTGGATTGTAACAACATATTACAGCTTTGCATGATATTAACCTAAGTGCTACTGTATTATTTCAGTTATTTATGGCTGTTGTCCATAGTACAACTATACATAAAACTGTTCAGTACTATATTGGATCAATTCTAGCATGTCTAAATATCATGCCACAGCTATAGTTGATACAGTCTATTACATTAATTGATTCTTTGATTTAAGTTTAACACTTCATTTTGAAGGCATGTCATAACCAAATTTGAAATAAAAAACATAAAATGCTGGAAACACTCAGCACGTCATCTGTGAAAAGAGAAACAAGGGCCAAGACCCTTCATCAGAACTGGAAAAGAGAGAAAACATGTTAGTTTTCAGTAGAAGAGAAGTCAGGGAAAGATGGGTGGGTGAAAAAAGGGAATATCTCTGGTAGGATAAGACCAATTGCGTTAACATGGCAGTTAGAAGCACAGTATGTGTGGCTAATAGCAGGGTCATGGGGCATGCCCAGCAGGCTAGGCTATCCTAAAGGAGAGAGATTTTCATAATAAATTTGTTCACTTCAACTTTGCAAAATATGTAGGAATTTTATTCATCACCATGAGCTGTAGCAATTACCAAAACATCACTTGTGTCTGGTCATTATCCTTCCCCATAAAAAGAGTCTTTATAGGAAATGAAGAAAGACTGACTGGAAGTGTGTGTAGGGTTGACTAATATTACTAAGAGAAAATTTGGTCATTATCTGTTTATGCAATCATGATATGTACAAAATGCTGTCATTAGTTGTAAAAATGCTTTGAAGGTCATGAAAACAAATGAAAGTCTTTCTACTATAAATTATTTAACTGTTGAGAAGCATTGGCATGCATGAGGAAGCCAAGCTTGCTGGAGTTTTTTAATGGAGATGTGGGAATGCAACTTGAAATTGGAGGAGATGGTGAAATCAAAGAAATTGGTAGATGTCTCAGAATTAGACCCATTAGTAAAATATTCTGGCAAGCCCAGCATTTATTGCCCTTGAAAACGTGGTGGTGAACGGCCTTCTTGAACTACTGCTGGCCTTCTGGTAAAGGTGCTCCCACCGTGCTGTTTGGGAGGTTCATGGTGGGGATGGGTTTCCGGGACATAGACCCAGTGACAATGAAGGATTGGTAATGTGTAGTTCTGTCAGCATGGTACGCGACCTCGAGGTGAATGTGCAGGTAGTAATGCTCCCTCGGTGAGTAACTGCAGTGCATTTATAAATGGGGTACACTGTGCACCAGTGATGATGGTTTGGGCCAAGGATACATACAATGAGCCAAGCAGTTCTAGTGAAATTGGATCTAAGCATTGCTAGGTGCAGTTTGATGTTACAGTTGCCAAGGCCTTATGTCACTTTGCTGAATGACTAATTAGGCATTTATTAGCCAGATTGCATTTGTTCTGTTTTTTTGTGGGCAGGACATAACTGGACAATCTTCAACATTGCCCGGTAGATGTCAGTGGTGAAACTGTATCGGAACAGTTCAGCTAGCAGCGCAGCTAGTTCTGAAGTGCAAGTCCTCTATACTACCAGTGTGTTGTCACACATCATAGCCTTTTCAGTATCCAGTGTTTCCAACCAATTCTTTTTATCATTTAGAGTGAATCAAATTGCCTGAGTGGCTTCTGTCATGGTGAGAACCTAGGGAGGAAATTGTTTTTTGTATTTCAAAAATAAACTTTATTCATCCAAAATATTTGTAGGTTTGTTCAGTCCATGCATTCACAGTGTCATTGCTACTATACATTTGGCAATGTTCGCACATTTTGTGTACGTACATAGCACCATTTCCACTCATGGATGAAACAAACGTGAAGTGTTGGAGGGACCTCTACCCTGGACTTAACCCCTCAATGTCTGGTGGCAGAAGGACCCAAGACTGCAGTCCTTCACCATGACACTTTTGTTTGGCTGTGCCAAGCTTCAGCGTTCCTCAGCACACACTCCTGCAATGTGCCAATTGGCAGTGTTCCCTTACAGACATCTCACTGTACTGGAAACCAACAAGTTTCAGGCAGACCAAAGAGCATCTTTCATCAAGTTGATGATCTTCCAGCAGCATTTGATGTCTGTCTGTGTGTGTCCCTAGGAACAGCCCGTAGATCAAAGAGTCTTCTGTTATGCAGCTGCTTTGGATGAACCATGACAAGGCACCTTGCATGCTTCTCCAGACCCTCTTCGTGAAAACACAGTTTGCAAAAAGGTGGGTGACTGTCTCGTCCTCATCGCAGCCATCCCTAGGGCAGCATGTGCTGGGGGTGAGATTCCGACCATGCGGGAAAGATCTGACAGGATGGACCCATCTCACCGCCAGCCAAGCAAGGTCTTGGTGCTTGTTGGTGAGTTCTGGTAAAGAGGCTTTCTGCCAGATAATTTGGACAGTCTGCTCAGGGAACCATCCCACAGGATTCATCATGTCTTTGTCCTGCAGTGTCTCTGCAGGATGTTCTGTGCAGACCACTGCCTGCTGGATTTGAGGTCTTTTCCATGAAGGATAGTTTAGTGCAGTGATGTCCAACTGACTGGGACATTGTGCAGCAACGGGGCCAGGCCTATCCTTGGCGCACTGGGGACCACTAGAATCTCAGCATGCAGCGATGCTTGGTGCCCATTTTCTTAGGTTTCAAGCACAGCCTGATGCAGCCGCACACAAAGGATCATCTATGGCATATTTGACTGAAAATGATTGTAAATGCTTTGGCTTCAGAACTTGTATGCTGGGCCCTACCTTTAACTGAGGATTGGATGTGCTTGGAGCTTCCTCCTCCTCTTACTAGCTGTTTTGTTGCTTCCACTACAAAATGAGTATATACACTATATTTTTCCTGAGAATGGTGTGTGCCTGTGATGCTGCTGCAAGTAAGTTTTTCATTTCACCTTTGCATATACAGTATGTATTTGTGCATATGACAATAAGCTTGACTTTGACTTTGAAGGGCTGCAGAGTTTTCATCTGATCGGTTTGTTGTGGTGTCTCTTAGTTCTGTCTGTTTCATGCTGCTTTTGCTGTTCAGCATACCTGTGGATGTTTTGTAGTATCATCAGGTTTGTGGCTCATTGTAGCATTTTTAGGTGTTTGGCAGCCTCAAATGCTGTTCAGGACTTTATTGAATCAGACGTGGTCCCTGGTTTGATAACAATGATACAGTAAGCGAAATACCATGAGGTAACAGATTTGGACAGATTATAGTTCTTCTGCTGATGGCCTTTATCAGCTCATGGCTACATAGTTTTGAGCTGCTGGACCTGCCCATATAGTGCAATGCAGGGGGTTCTTGCTATAAAGATGGGATTTAGAACCATAGAACAATAAAGCACAATACAGGCCCTTTGGCCCACCATGTTGTGCCGACCTTTAAGCCACGCCTAGGACTATCTAACCCCTTCCTCCCACATATCCGTCTATTTTAAATTCCTCCGTATGCTTATCTAACAATCTCTTGAACTTGACCAACGTATCAGCCTCCACCACCACCCCAGGTAGTGCATTCCATGCACCAACCACTCTGGGTGAAAAACCTCCCTCTGATATCTCCCTTGAACTTCCCACCCATTACATTAAAGCCATGCCCTCTTGTATTGACCATTGGTGCGCAGAGAAAGAGGCACTGGCTGTCCACTCTATCTATTCTTCTTAATATTTTGCATACCTCTATCATGTCTCCCCTCATCCTCCTTCTGTCCAAGGAGTAAAGCCCTAGCTCCCTTAGTCTCTCCTCATAATCCATACTCTCCAATCCAGGCAGCATCCTGGTAAGTCTCCTCTGCACCCTTTCCAATGCTTCCACATCCTTCCTATAATGAGGTGACCAGTATTGGACACAGTACTCCAAGTGTGGTCTAACCAGAGTTTTGTAGAGCTGCATCATTACCTCGCAGCTCTTAAACTGGATCCCACGACTTATGAATGCTAACATCCCATAAGCTTTCTTAACTACCCTATCCACCTGTGAGGCAGCTTTCAGTGATCTGTGGATATGAACCCCCAGATCCCTCTGCTCCTCCACACTCCCCAGAATCCTGCCATTAACCTTGTACTCCGCCTTGGAGTTTGTCCTTCCAAAGTGTACCACCTCACACTTCTCCGGATTGAACTCCATCTGCCACTTGTCAGCCCAGCTCTGCATCCTATCAATATCCCTCTGTAAGCTTTGACAGCCCTCCACACTATCCACAACACCACCGACCTTTGTGTCGTCTGCAAACTTGCTAACCCACCCTTCCACCCCCTCATCCAAGTCAGTAATAAATATCATGAAAAGTAGAGGTCCCAGAACCGACCCTTGTGGGACACCAGTAGTCACAGCCCTCCAATCCGAATGCACTCCCTCCACCACAAACCCTCTGCTTTCTACAGCAAGCCAATTCTGAATCCTCCCTGGATTCAAGCCCTCCCTGGATCCCTTTGATCTTCTGAAGAAGCCTACCATGTGGCACCTTGTCAAATGCCTTATTAAAATCCATGTAGACCACATCTACTGCACTACCCTCATCAATTTCCTGATCACCTCCTCAAAGAACCTATCAGGCTGTGAGCAAGATCTTCCCCTTCACAAAGCCATGCTGGCTATCCCTAATCAGTCTATGATTCTCTAAATGATCATAGATCCTATCTCTTAGAATCCTTTCTAACAGCTTGCCCATCACAGACGTAAGGCTCATTGGTCTGTAATTCCTGGACTATCCCTACTACCTTTTTTGAATAAGGAGACAACATTTGCACCCTCCAATCCTCCGGTACCATTCCCGTGGACAATGAGGGACTCAAAGAGCCTAGCCAATGGTTCAGCAAGCTCCTCCCTTGCCTCGCGAAGCAGCCTGGGGAAATATTCTATCAGGTCCCTGGGACTTATCTGTCCTAATATTTTCTAACAGCTCTAACTCATCCTCCCTCTTGATATCTACATGCTCTAGAACATTAAACTTACCAACACTGTCCTCAGTGTCATCAAGACCCCTCTCCTTGGTGAATACTGAAGAGAAGTATTCATTGAGAACCTCACCCACTTCCACAGCTTCCAGGCACATCTTCCCACCTTTGCCTCTAATCGGACCTACCTTTACTCTCGTCATCCTTCTGCTCTTCGCATACGAGAAAAAAGCCTTGGGATTCTCCTTAACCCTACTCGCCAAAGCCTTTTCATGTCCCCTTCTTGCTCTCCTCAGCCCCCTCTTAAGTTCCTTCCTTGCTATACTCTATTCCTCACGAGCCCTATCTGATCCTTGCTGCTTACACCTTATGTATGCTGCCTTCTTCTTCCTAACTAGTTGTTCCACCTCTCTTGTCACCCATGGTTCCTTCACCCTGCCATTCTTTCTCTGCCTCACCGGGACAGATTTATCCCTAACATCCTGCAGGAGATCCCTGAACATCGACCACATCTCCATAGTACATTTCCCTTCAAAAATGTCATCCCAATTTACACTCTCAAGTTCTAGCCTTATAGCCTCATAATTTGCCATTCCCCAATTAAATATCTTCCTGTCCTCTTTGCTCCTATCCCTGTCCATGACAATGCTAAAGGTTATAGAGCAGTGATCGCTGTCCCCCAAATGCTCACCCACCGAGAGATCTGTCACCTGACCCGGTTCATTACCTATTACTAGATCTAATATGGCATTCCATCTAGTCGGTCTATCAACATACTGTGACAGGAATCCATCCTGGACACACTTAACAAACTCTGCCCCGTCTAAACCTTTGGCACTAAGCAAATATCTATCTCAAGGATCACACCACCTGACAAACGACCCATCAGCATCACCTGCCCCGCCTGCAGAAGAGTCTGTGGTTCGACATGAGCATCATTATCCGCCCCATAATCCACAAAACCAGAGCAAATAATCCTCAGTCTCAAGAGACTGTCAAGGAAGAAGATAAGAACACCACCACCCCCTTCCATACGTTGGTACACCTACTAATGCCAGTATAGACCACGGGAAAACAGGTAAAGATGAAGTCAAGTAGATTTGTCCCTCATATTGATTCATAGACAGTGAAGAAGGTTATCAAAAACTACAGGGGGGATTTAGGCAAGTGGGCTAAGGAATGGAAAATGGCATTCAATCCAGATAAGTGCGAGGTGTTACAATTTGGGCCCTAGGAGTACAAGTAAATTGTTCCCTGAAAGTGGCATCACAGGTAGATAGGGTGGCAAAGAAGGCGTTTGGCATGGTCAGGGGGGCATTGAGTATAGGAGTTGGGACATTATGTTGCAGTTATACAGGATGTTGGTTAGGCTGCATCTGGAGTATTGTGTATAGTTTTGATTACCCTGTTATAGGAAACATGTCATTAAGCTGGAGAGAGTGCAGAGAAGGTTTGAGAGAATGTTGCCAGGACTCAAGGGACTGAGTTATAGGGAGAAGTTGGGCAGACTTTATTCATTGGAGTGTAGGAGACTGAGGGGTGACTTTATAGAGGTGTATAAAATTGCGAGGACCAAAGATAGGGTGAATGCACACAATCTTTTTCCCCAGGGAAAGGAAATCAAAAACAAGAAGGCATAGGTTTAAGGAGGGAGGGGAAAGATTTAAAAGAGACCTGAGAAGAAACTTCTTCATGCAGATGGTGGTGTGTTATGTGGAATGAGCTGCCAGAGGAAGTGGTTTATGCATGTATAATAGCAACAATTAAAAGACACTTGGACAGGTACATGGATAGGGAAGGTTGAGTAGGATATGGGCCAAATGTGGGCAAATAAGACTAGCTTAGATGGGCATCTTGGTCGGAATGGACGAGTTGGGCCAAAGGGCTTGTTTACATGCAGTATTGCTCTATGACTCTACTAACCATATGCTACAAACCTAATTTGGTACCTGTGTCCTTCAGAACTTGGCCAGCTCGGTCATTGTTGATGTTATCAAACCGTTTTCAGTGATAAATATTAGCATCCCAATCAGAATACATTTTATGGTCCTATTTAACATGGAAGAGTACTGATTTATCATCTGAGAAAGACTAGTAATTAGGAATCAGTAGTAGGTTTCACCTGATGTCATGAAATTGTGGAGTCAATGTTAGGGATACCCAATGCCACTTGCTCCCTCCTGTACACCACTGTACTTTTACTTCTGGAGGGTTTGTCCTGCTGATTGGCTAGGACATGGCTGGGAATTGTAATGGAGCAGGCTGGGAAGTTCACTGTGCCATGCAATTCTGTGATAATGACAAATCTGAGTGTTGTGTGACAAGTATGTGAACAATTCTCTCATTTGATGCCAATCCCAGATATTTTAAGAAGGTTGACTTAACTGTTAGTTACTTCCCTTTGTCTGAATTCAGTGTCTAGGTGGATACTGGATGGTCTTTTCAGGTTTATTCTTATTGTGCCTCAATGTAAGATGTAGAACAGTATGAACCTTACTAGGCCGTTTGATGGAGAGTTGAGTCAACTACAATGCCGTTGATCTGGAGTCATATACAGGTAGACTGAATAAGGCTGATGGATTTCCTTCCAGGAAGGGCATTGGGGAATCAGATGGCTTTTACAAAGGTAATTTCAAGGTCACTACTACTGAGACTAGTACATTTTTATTAATTCCAGATTGTTTTTTTAATACGTTGCAATGTAATCTTGTATGATTAATTGATTTGAACTTTTGTCTCTGGATTGTTAGTCCAGGCCTCTGGATTACTAATCCAGGTAATTTAACCCTTGGAATCCTGAAATCCCGTCCAATTTAGTGTACTGCATTAGTTACAGTTTTCTTGATAAATATATAATAATGTTATGCTTCTACCAATTTTGTTTACAGTGCTTTGTCTTTTTGCCATTGCCAAACATAAATTATATTTCTCTTTATTCTCTCATTTAAGATGCTAACAACCTCAGTAAATAGTTGAAATCCCAGTGGTGCCTCTTGTCATATCGCCAATTTATCCACTTTCTTCTATCCATCTGGAAGTGGATGACCTTTTACTTGCCTCAATTGAAATGCATTCCCCACTTGTGTACATAATGAAGATAAGGGCAAATTTCTGCAAGCAGCTGAATTTGAAGAGGGTGGACCACAGTTTCCATCCCAACACCCCAGGCTGACAGATTTGAAGCCTTTAGTGAGATGGTGAAAATCTTTCTCCTGAAGTTGTCCTGAGATGATTATTGAGTCCACTAATGCCTCTAGGTGGACAGAATTTGCACGATTTGGGGAGCAGCTCTTCAGCCTCTGGAAGGAAGCAGTTAAGGCATTAGTTAGATTCATGTAAACCATGAATCCTAACCAGCAAGTCCACAACGGAACCAATCTTGGTGAAGAACAGTATCATTAAAGACTGCGAATTGAAATGGCATTTTTTTTCAATTTTTCTTGATGCAACACTGCACCTTGCCTCCAACAAGTTTTCTACTTGAGTGGAACTAATCTACAGGAATAATGGTAAACTCTTCAACCTGTGGCACGTGCACTCTAGAACCAAAATTACCCCGACATCTATTGACAAGCTGATGATGCTTGGCGTTTGCAACATTCGGTGGCTTAGTCATGGTCCACTCATTCACTAAGGCATGTGGGAGGGTAGGCCTTGTACTTAGTCATGGTCGACTCATTTACTGACGTATATGGGAGGGTAGGCCTTGTAGTCAACATCTTTACGATGGAGGCCCTCTACCGACCTACCCGTAGACCATCTTGCAATAATGGTTCACAGAAAGAAGATGGAAAATGTGAACCACTTTCATCATCAGTGTCTCCTTTGGGAGCCACATCTCACCAAAGACAGACATTGATGGTGAAATACACCATTTCCTTCAGTGCACCAGCTGGGAAAATGAGTATTTGAAGATCAGGGCCTCAAATGTGCACAAAACACATTGTCAACTAGGCAACAGTGATCCTTTCCCTCTTATATCCTTCTGGGACTTGGAATACCTACATCAGGCACCACATGATATTGGAAAGATCCTGCCAGTATTGTCTCCAGAATAATCCTTCAAATCCACAAGAAAGATAAGTAGACTAATGTCAGCATTCACTCACAGGCCAATATCCCCAGCATTGAGACTCTAATTACATTCAGTCATTTCTGTTGGGCAGGCCACGTTGTTTACAAAACTGATACCAGAGTCCTGAAATGGACACGTTATTCTGAGCTTTGTCAGGTGGACAGCAGAGAAGATTCAGGGTGTTTTCAAAGTCTTGATATAAAGGCATCATCTCCACTGACTTCTGGGAACCTGAACTACGACCACTCCCTGAACCATAATCACTCAAAGTGGAGAAGAAGCACTCAGGATGGTATTGAGAACTTTAAATCTGTGCATTAGCTCCATGCAGATGTCTAGTGTAAACAGTGCGCCACCTCACAAACTAGCTCTTGTTCCATCTGTGGAAGAACCTGTGTTTCCCATATTGTCTTTTTCAGTCACTTCAGACAATCAGAGGACAATGAAACATTCAGAATTATCATTAAAATGGGCCAAGCCCAACTTCAGAACTTTACCACTATCCCTGCTGAAGTAACATCAGACAATATGGAGCTGCTCATTTCATACTGCTACTTGAAACCTGAAACCAAACAGATAATATTGGAAATACTCAGCAGGTTAGGTAGCATCTGGGGAAAGAGAAACATAGTTAATGTTTCAAGTTCTTTTTTTCACCCCTAAACTTGCCTATGGTTTGTTTCCTTTCTGCATTTCCCAAGTCATTACATGGTTGGTGAGAGGCCACCTTAATATGTTGTGTGTGCTAAAATAATGCCAAAAATAGAGATCCTGGTTAAGAAAAGTGCATAATATGCCTTTGTAATCACTAAAGCATTTTCTTTTCAATTTTTCCCTGGTTCTTTTTTCAACAGTACTAAAATGTGTCATAAACAAGATTCTACTTAAACTACCTATATGACTAAAGAAAAGTTAATGACCAACAAATTCATTTGCAAAGGTGTTAACAATCTCTCAAATGCTAATCACAATGCCGTTCCAAAATAAATTTTTTAAATTTGTCAGTGTCCCTCCAAAGCAGCTACTTTGAGGAAGTAGCCCATAAAGAGTTACACCACAATGCAACTGGTATGATTGGAAAAGATGAATTTATCAAAAATGTAAGATTGTCCAATTTGTCAGTAAAGCTATTCTTGATTTTTGCAGTGTAGCAGTGTCATATGTGGCATCTATCAGCAGAGGTTTGTGAAGCAAGCAACACAAGTGACTGCACTACTCTCAAAGTCAAAATCACGCTTACTCATAAACGTCACCTCCTTGCCTGCTATCTCTGCTGATGCCACATTTGACACTGTGCTGTTCACTCTTGCAATGCAAAATTCAAGACTGGCTTAACTGGCAAAATAAAAAACTGTTTTTGATGAATGTTACTTCTACATTTACACCTGCAAGGGGTATATGTCTGCAGTGTGGGTCTCCCAAAAGTGCAGGCTTACACGAGGACATTGTGCCCTTGCAGACTCCCTGCCAGCTTCTTGACTCTGGCAACTTCTTGCCATTGCATTGTTTTCTCCAGTTTTTATATAGGACAGCTTCTCCTTACAGGATTTCTTCTGACATTTCTGGTTTAAGTGGTGTGGAGACTGGGATCCCAGTTTAGGTTAGTCTATTTGAGGTTTGTTTGGCAGGAAGTCCCCATGACTGCAGGAGAAATATATTGAATGTTGTAAATAATCTTGCTAGAAATTTGCATTGGGCATTACACTGCTGTTGACAACATTGGGTCAAGCTAGATTCTGAGAAAACAGTGCTTTGGGACAAATTTGTTGTACCAGAAAGTTTGTTCATATTAGGTACTGGTGTTGACTCACTCAGAAATCGATTAATGCTTTTTGTCTGCTAAGTGGATTTTTTTTTGCGAGATTGGTGTAGATGAAGTTCTAGGTCTATGTTTGTTAGATACCAGATTGATTTTCTTTTCCCAGTTGTTTAAAAAGGGCAATTTTGCCAGCAAGAAAGAAAACAATGTAGATGGCTCTACGCACGCAGGTGTTTTTTGTCTTGTTCAGCCTCTGTTCCATTCTTTCTTGTATATTTAATAATCAGTGTTAAAAAGCTTAATTTCATGTTGACACAAGTAATTTCAGTGAACTATAAAAGAAATTATCGGTATATTTCATCAAATATTTAAAACTATTTGCAGTAGTAACTCCTTGATCCCCAACATAGAGATGTGAAATGGAAACCACTGGAGAGGAACATGAGTGCCTAGAGAATGGAATTTAAAGTTTTTCCTCATCAAGCTATACTATTTTAACATTAAAATTATTGTCTTTAAGCCTTTTATTTTCCTCTATTTTTCCTAATTCTTGACCATAACTACTCATTTAATTCCATTTTATGCTGCCCAAGATCACATTTGATGTTCCAAACAATGCCAGAGATAAAGGCAGAAATGAAATTTTAAATAGTATGGAGAAAAGTATTACTAATTGAAGTAGCCCAATAAAGCCTTCGGTTCAGCAGCTTCCTGTAGACTGGCCTATCAGCTTTATAGTATTTGCAATTAGTGCTCCAGCAGCAGCATTTAAAAGTGTGCCTAACTAAAGCATTTTTCACTCTTATAATTGGAGTCGACCTGGCCTTCGCAACAATTTTTAAATTTATCTGTCTAACCTATTCTCATTCCTAGATCTGACAATTTCTGCAGAAGCTGTATGTGAATACCCTATATGACTTTAGATTTTTAAAAATTCCAATAACAATTTGTATCCATAGAGACTATAGTGTGGAAAAGTTTTCTAAGGTGATGAACAGAAGTATTGTACCTTATAAAGGGAGAATAACCAATAGTTTGTTAAAATTATTGGACTTTGAGGAGGAATTTAAAGAAGGCGAGTGAGATAAAAATGTGTTAAGGCTTTCAAGCCATGGGGTCTAACACGTTGAAGGCATGTAATCAGCGGTAAATGGGAGATCAATGCAATAGAGGCCTGAGTGTAGAATGAAGATTGGGGAGTTGATGGAATGGGGAGTAGGTGGGAACCTTAGGACTGGAGGAGGTCACAAACATGACATGAAGGCATTTAAATATGAAGAAGAGTCTGCAAAATTTAGCTAAGTGGCTCACGTTGTCTGTATGTCTAATAATCACGGCACACTTATAGTGAGAACTGCATCAATCTCTATCAAGAATGACCTTAGTTTGTCTTAACATTCTGCTATTTTGGAAGCTTGCAGAATTGGGTGATCATGTGCTAGTTCTGTCATATGGACCTAATGATGAGGCTAACTCCATCTGTTCAAAATATATGAAAGACCTTTGCTGTTTTATGACTACTATTAATAACAGCCAATAATTAAAAAAAACACAGGAAATGCCAGAAATTCTTGCAGGTTAGGCAGCAGGAGAAAGAAATAAAGAGTTAGCATTTCAGTTAACATTTAAAGTCCCATAAAGATTGTGATCTTCAAATATTTGGTTCTCAGAACCACATTAATGGGCTAGTTCGTAGAGAGTTAGCAGGAGTAGCCCATTTGGCCTTCAAGCGTGGTCTGACTTTCGGCATAATCATGGCTGATCCTCTTGCTCAGTAGTATATTCCTGCACTCTCCCATTACTCCTTAGTGCCTTTTCTGTCTAGAAACCTATACCTCTCCTTTTTAAGTATATTCAGTGACTTGACCACCAAAGCCCTCTGTGGTAGAAAATTCCACAGGTTCACCACTCTCTGTCCCAAGTGTCTTGTCACTTCGGTCCGTATTCTTTTAGGAAAACAAAATGTGATTTCATGAAGCTTATTGAAGTTTGACAAGGCATGACAGGTTGGTTGAAGGGAGGAGGTTTCCTCTTGCAAAGAGGTCACAGTCTCAGGACTGTGACCTCTTTGCAAGCAGAAACCTCCTCCTGAATATGGACCTAAGCATCAGCTACACTAGTAGCTAGGCCTCTTTAGAGTTTAGAAGAATAAGGGTGAGCTCATTGAAATGTGCAAAATTCTTAGGGAACTCAATAGGGTAAGTAAGGGAAGGATGTTTCCCCTGGCTGAGGAATGTAGAGGTAGGGGCCATGTTCTCCTTTTTGAACTGAAATGAAAAGTTGTTCCATCACTCAGATGGTGGTGAATCTTCGGAATTCCCTTCCCAGAGTACTGTTAATATTTAGTCATTGATTTCATTCAAAATTGAGATCAATAGATACTGGATATTTGAGGAATTAATGGCTATCGGGATAGAATAAAATAGGAAAGTAGTGTTTGAGGTAAAAAAAAATAAGCTGTGATCTTGTTGAATGACGGAGCAGGTTGAGGGGTCAAATGGAATACTCCTCCTCCTATTTCTTTTGTTCTCAGGTTCTTAGGTTTAAGATGTAGTTCCTTCAGGGCTGAATGTTAGGTAAGTAGCTTGACAATGCAGGAGCAGGAGCAGGAGCAGGAGAGGGCCAGGACTGATGGTAGAGGGGTAGAGTAGGTTCATTCTTCTGTCTCCTCAAATATTTAATCCTTGTCACATGGTACCTTCCCAAGCAACTGCATGAGATGTCACATGTACTTTTTCTCCTCCACCATCTAGGGCCCCAAACACTACTTCCAGATGAAATATTTGTACCTCATCCAGTCTAGTACACTGCATTTGATATGGAGAAGGCAAAAGCAGATTGGGTGACCACTTTATTGAACACCTCCATCAATTCATGAGGGTGACTCTGAGTTTCCAGTTGCCTGTCACAATAATTCTCCATTTCACTCCCACTTTGACCCCTGTCTTTGATACTTTACACTGTTCCAATGATGCATAATGTCAGTTTGAGGAACAGCATTGGACCTCCTGAATAAGACTGTAGCCCTCGGGACTCAGCATTGAATTCAACAATTCCGAGTAACCATTCTTTCCACTTTGCGTTAGAATTAGCCCGTTTAGATGAAAGGCTGTCAACTCATAATGTTAACTCCATTTTCTCTCTCCACAGATGCTGCGTGACCTGCTGTGTATTTTTCTACCATTCTCTTTGACTTCAATGTTCTGCATCTGATAGTTACTACTTTACTATTTTTGGCCTTTCTCTTCTCTATTCTTATTTATCTCCTCCTGTTCACATCTCTAATAGATGATCACCTGGAACTTACATACAACCAGCCTTGTTCAGCTGGCACCACCATCATTTTCATCACAATCTTTCTTGGTTTCCACCTATTACAGACAATCACTTTGTCCTTTCAACTTCACCTCAAAACATGCTTGATTCCAAACTTTTCCTTGTTCTGATGAAAGGACAGGCTATGTTTCTCCTGCCGTGGATGGCCTGCTGAATATCTCCAGCATTTTGTGTTATTATGTATATGTTAATTAGACCACAGCTTATATACTCCCCCCATACTGTCCAAGCGTGTGTTTTAGCCAAACGCTTAGGCAGCTGATATATAATCTGCTCCCCCTCTTATATACTAAATGCAGTTTTGGTCGCCACATTGCAGGAAAAATGTGACAGCACTACAGAAGGTATGGAGAGAATTAAAAAGGCTGTTGCCAGCACTGGAAAATTTCAGCATTGAGGAAAGGTTGTATAAGCTAGAGTCATAGAGTAATATGGCACAGAAGCAGGCCCTTTAACCCAACTGGTCCACACCAACCACAGCATCCTCCCTTCTAGTCCCAGTTGCTCGTGGTGGCCCATGACCCCCCAAGCCCCTCCCCTCCATGTATCAATCCAAATGCCTCTTCAGTGTTGCAATTGTAACCCCCCCCCCATCACTTTCTCTGGCAGCTCATTCCAGATACTCACCACCCTCTGTGTAAAGAACTTCTCAGGTCTCTTTTAAATCTCTCCCCTCTTATCTTTTGTTTGTACCCTCTAGTTTTGGATTCCCCAATCCTGGGGAAAAGACTATGACCATTCACCTTATCCATACCCCTCATGATTTTATAAACTTGAGGTCACCCCTCATTCGCCTATGCTCCAAAGAATAAAGATCCAGCGTGGCCAACCTCTCTCTATAACTCAGGCCCTCTAGTCCAGGCAGCATTCTCTTAAATCTCTTCTGCAACCTCTCCAGCTTGACAATGGCTTTCCTATAATAGGGTGACCAAACTGCACAATACTCCAAGTGTGGCCTCACCAATGATTTGTATAACTGCAACATAATATCCCTAGTCCTAAACTCAATGTCCTGACTGATGAAGGCCAGCATGGTAAACACCTTCTTCACCACCCTGTCTACTTGCATGGCCACTTGCTGTGAACTGAGCACTTGTACTCCCAGGGCCCTCCGTTCCACAATGCTCATCAGTGCCCTGCCATTCACTGTATGTCCTACCCTGCTTTGACTGTCCAAGATGCATCACTTCACACTTATCTAAATTGAAATCAATTTGCCATTCCTCAGCCCATCTCCCTAACTGATCAAGATCTCTTTGCAATTCATTGCAACCTGCTTCACTATCAACAAGACCCTCTAATTTAGTATCATCAGCAAACTTGCTAATCGTGCCATATGCATTCATATCCAAATCATTTACATACATAATGAACAACACTGACCTCTGGGGCACCCCTCTAGTCATAGGCCTTCATTCGGAGAATCAATCTTTAACCATCACCCTCTGCTTCCTATCATTGAGCCAATTCTGATTCCATCTCACTAGCTCCCCTTGAATCCCATGCGACCTAACCTTCCAGATCAGCCTACCATAATACGGGACCTTGTGAAAGGCCTTACTAAAGTCCATACAGACAATATCTACTGCCTACCTTCATCTATCCCCTTAGTTACCTCTTCGAAAAACTCCAAAAGATTCATTAGACATGACTTCCCACACACAAAACCACGCTGACTGTTCCAGATCAGGCTCTGACTATCCAAGTGATGGCAGTTCTTGTCCCTCAGAATTCCCTCCAGTAACTTCCCTATAACTGAAGTCAGGCTCACTGGCCTGTAGTTCCCTGGCCTGTCCTTGCTACTCTTCTTGAACAGTGGAACAATATTAGCCACCCTTCGGTCTTCTGGAACTTTGCTAGTGGCTAATGATGAAGCAAATACCTCTATAAGGTTCTCTGCGGTTTCTTCCCTGGCCTCCCATAAGGTCCAGGGGTGCCCTTAGTCAGGCCCTGAGGATTTGCCCACCTTAATGCTCTTCAAGGTCGCAAATACCTCCTTCCTCATAATATGCATATGATTATGATTCAAGACCTCACTACTTATTACCCTCATTTCTCTGGCATCCATGGTATTCTCCTTTGTAAACACTGAGGAGAAATAGACATTAAAACTCTTGGCGATCTCCTGTGGCTCCACACATAGGTGGCCCTGCTGGTCTTTAAGAGAACCTAGTTTCTCTCTAGTCACCCTTTTACTGTTGATATAACTGAAGAACCTCTTGGGATTATCTTTAACCCTGCCAAATCCATCTCATAACCTCTTTTTACCCTCTGGATTTCCCTCTTAAGCCTGGTCTTAAACTTTTTATATTTGTCAAGGGATTTAGTTGTACTTAGCTGCCTAAATGCAATGTACGCTTGTTTCTTTTTCTCGACCAGAGGCTCGATATCTCTCGTCAGCTGGGGTTCGCTGAACTTGATACCTTCAGGCTAACAGGAACATGCTGCCCCTGGACTCTTGATATGATCCTTCTAAAAGCCTCCCACTTGCCAACGGTTCCTTTGCCTTTAAATAAAGTCACCTAGTCAACCCCAGCTGGATCCTGCCTAATGCCCTCAAAGTTGGCCCTGCTCCAGTTCAGGGTTTTAACCTGTGGACCTGTTCTGTCTTTTTCCATAACTATTTTAAAACTAATAGAATTGTGGTCACTGGACCCAAAGTGCTCCCCAACTGCCACCAGTTACTTGACCCACTTAGTTCCCTAAGAGGAGGTCCAGTATTGCTCCTTCCCGAGTAGGTTCCTCTATATATTGCGTGAAGAGGTGACCTTGGACGCACCGCACAAATTCTGCCCCATCCAGGCCCTTTGCACTCTGGGTGGCCCTGTCGATACTGGGAAAATTGAAATCTCCCACTAGCACTACCCTACTATACTCACAACTACGTTCTGGACACATCTGCTCCTCAAGTTCCTGTTGACTATTGGGAGGTCTATAATATAGCCCTACCAAGGTGACCACCCACTTCTTATTTCTAAGTTCCACCCAAATGGTCTCATTAGATGATCCCTCAGGAATATCCTCTCTAGGCACTGCCGTTATGTCCTCCCTTATTAAAAAGGTAACATCCCCTCCACTCTTACCTGTTCCTCTGTCACGCCTATAGCGTTGGTATATTGGAACATTGAGCTGCCAGTCCTGCCCTTCTCTCAGCCATGTTTTTGTTATAGCTACCATATCCCAGTCCTTGAGGCAATCCATGCCCTCAGTTTGACCACCTTACCTGTTAAGCTATGTGCGTTGACACAGATGGAATTTATCTGCCCTTTTATTGTATCCTGGTTGTTAGGCTTACAGTCTTTCATTGTTGCGTGTACCCCTGTCTTCTCACTAACTTCGCTCTCTTGAGTCCTACCCCCACACCAATGTAGTTTAATCCTCCCCTGTGGCAAAAGCAAATTTCCCCGCTAAGATATTGGTCCCCCTTCGGTTCAAGTGCAACCCGTACCTCTTGTACAGGTCACCTCTAGGTTTGTTTTCTTTGGAACAGAGGAGGCTGAAAAGAAGCTTAATTGAAGTGTATAAAATTATGAGAGTTCTGAATAGACTAAATAGGAAGGAACTACTCCCTTTAGCAAAACGATTAAAAACTAGAGGCGCAGATTTAAAGTAAGCAATAGAAGGATTAGCGGGGAGAGGAGAAAATATTTTTTCACAAAGAGGGTGGTGGAAGTTGGAACTTCCTGTCTGAATGGGTGGTAGAGACAGAAGCCATAATTGCATTTAAAAAGTACTTGGATGTGCATTTGAGCTTCAGTGACCTGCTGGTCGGTATGGATTATGCTGGAAAATGGGGTTAAAGTGGATTGGTCTTTTTCAGTTGGCAGAGACATGATGGGTTGAATAACCTCTCTGTGTGGTAAAAATTTCTATTATTACAGGGAAAATAGTGCAGCAGTGAGAAAAGGAGAGAAAGATAATGTCTTTAAGGCTTCGATTCGATTTGGTGCAGTGGCGCAAACCTAATTGGAAAAATTTTTGAGCATATTTTTAAATTGTTCTGTCTGGAGAAGGAATAACCTAAATGCCGATTGACATTTGAGGAGAAAGTGAGTTTTATGGACAAGATGAGTTTGGAGAGGGTGTTAGGGGAAATGGAGGGAAATTAAAGCACAACTTGGGTTTAGGGCAATGGTCTGAAGGGGGGCAGGCTTGGTAAAAAATAGATAAGGCTGGTGTGGAAACAGTAAAAATAACTAAACTGGTTGGTCTTGGTCTCCAAGACCAACCGCGGAGTTTGTGAGGGTTCTGCTGGGACTGAGGGTGAGGAGGATAGTTTAACAAGGTGGTTCATAGAGAGAGAGTTAAAGCTTATTTTTCCCCTTCAGTACTTTAACAAAAATTATATTTGTACTTTGATGCATGAGTGCCTTCCTTGAGTCCCTCCCTGTGGCTGTGTAATAAAAAGTGATGGTGGTAAAGAAGATAAAATCGTCATATCCACATAAAACAATGCAGCATTCTTTTGTTGGAAAGGTGGGCTGTCAGGTGGCTAAGTAAAATATTTGGGTCTCTCTATTAGACACTAATAAACAATTAAACCAGAACATTTTTAGGTTGCGTTTCAATAGTTCAGAGATCACAATGGTTCAGATGCATTTTCAGTAATAACATTTTCATGTCTATTTGCTCTCCTTTTTATCACCTGTCAATGGCTTTTTAAATGATCGCCGCAAGCTTTTCTACCAACACTTTTTGTGTGAGCATTATTTGAATGGTGCTTATTGGTTGGATTGTCATGTTTGTTACAAAAACAATTGGTGAAGCAGATCTCCTTTGCTGAAGGCAAGATTGGTGTCTAATACAATATTAAATATTTGCTGTGGGTAGATTATATAGTGAGGTATAAAAATGGAAATTATCTTATGTATTTTCACACAAGTGATAGGGCTTATCTTTCAGTGGCAGCCGTTGAAGAGTCAATAGATCGAGATATCTGAGTGTTGATACAGAATCTTTTAATAATGTATTCAGTTTATTGGCTGGTCTTGGCACAGGTTCTAATTCCACACTAGATTGGTTATAGAGTGATAGGGTTATACAGCACAGAAACAAGCCCTTTAGCCCAACTTGTCCATGCCAACTATGGTGCCTATTTGAGCTAGTCCCATTTCCTTGCATTTGGCACATATCTCTCTACTCTGAACCTTTCCTATCCATGTACCTGTCCAAGTGTCTTTTAAACATTATAATTGTACCCATCTCTACAGCACCCTCTGCTCATTCCATACATATACCCACCACCCTATATGTGGAAAAACTCGCCCCTCAGGTCCCCTTTAAATCTTTCCCCTCTCACCTTAAACCTATGCCCGCTTGTTTTAGACTCTCTTACCTTGGGACGAAGACTGTGATCATCAACCTTATCTATGCCCCTCATGATTTTATAAACACCCCTCAGCCTCCATCGTTCCAGGGAAAACAGTCTCGGTCTATCCAGTCTCTCCAGAAACTGGTTCTAAACCATTTTCAGTCACCATCCAAGTTTAATGAGAATGATCTTCATAAATAGGAATTAAAAAATACAAAATGCTTCAAAAGATAACTAGTATGTTCTTTATTTTAATTTTATATTTTGTGAAGTTGACTGTGTGTTATTTTTTATTTGCCATTCTTCAATCCATTGGAACTTTAACTTTGTATACCTATACCATGTACTTCAGAACTTCAGAGTTGGAGCAGACAATAACTGAATTTAATATGGGCAGTAGGGATCGTTAAGGGCAGTCAGGCATCAAAGTGCAAGGGGTGCAGAGGAGATTCACCAGGATGTTGCCTGGGATGGAACGTTTCAATTATGAGGAACGACTGCAGAGGCTAGGTCTATTTTCCCTGGAGCAGAGGAAGTTAAGAGGGGGCATGATTGAGGCATATAAAATAATGAGGGGTATAGATAGAGTAGACTGCAGGAAACTTTACCCCATATCAGAGGTAGATAAAACTAGAAGACATAGATGTGTATAAGGGGCAAGAGATTTAGCAGGTAGATGAGGGTGATCTTTTTCACCCAGAGAGTGGTGAGTATCTGGAATACACTGCCTGAGAAAGTGGAGGAACAGGGTAGCTGACAGCATTTAAGAAGTGTCTAGATGAGCACTTGAATTGTCTAGGCATAAACGGCAATGGGCCAAGTGCTAGAAGATGGGATTAATATGGATGGAAGCCCACTGGTCACTGTCAACATGGAGGGCTGAATGGCCTGGTTCCCTGACTTAATGACTCTACTGCAGTGTTTTAGGAATTTGGTATGCCAATGTGCTTTACCATGGCATGTCTATTTTTAAAGAAGACCATAGTGGAGAATAAATTCAGTGGTTAGGTAACAGTTACAATGGAGGGTGCAAATGTATTGTGTAATCTAAAATTAACATAAAGCTATAGTGAGTACATGGATTGATGCACTAAGAGGTCAGTCTGTCCAAAATTCCAATTCATATTGATGAATCTTTGCATGTCTAAGTATTTCTTGTAATCAAAAAACTGAAGATGTTGGAAAGATGAAATAAAAGCAGAAAATGCTGGAAACACTCAGCAGGTCAGGTAGCATCTGTGGAAGAAGAAACAGTTTCTGTCAGATTGAAGATGTGGTATTCCATTTGCTGTCTTCAATGATATAGCAGAATTGCCTATCAGTCATATCTTTTCAGGTTGAAAAGTAAAACTTTTTATAGATTTTTCTCATAGCCTTGAACTCTACATTAAGAATTGCCTTTAGTGCTAGAATATCTCCCTTTGTTTCTGAACAACTAGAAGAAGGTGCAGTCTGATTAAAGCATTGTTCAGTTTAATCCTGACATTGACATTGACATTGACAATCTGGCTCGATACCCTATTGTTGATAGTTACTTTGTATTGGAAGGAGATGTTGAGAGAAGAGTATTCCAGATTCCTCGATTACAGACCACATTAAATTAATTTGTTGTTTTCTCCAACTCTGAAGTTCTGGAGTACATGGTATATGAAGAAGTACAAAACTAACCAACTGGCCAATACCATAATTTAAATGAAATATTGAGTCACTGAGAGGTACAACAGGGAAGCAGGCCCTTTAGCCCTCTGAGTCCATGCTGACCATCAAGCACCTGTTTTAAACTTAAAGGAATCTGGAATACCTTTCTCTCAAGATGTTCTTTGCATTGGAAGAACATCTTGAGAGAAGAGTATTCCAGATTCCTGTAAGGTTAATCCCTTGCTTTATTTATTGCCAGTCATGGAATAAGTGTGTTATCAGTGTTTTCTTGTGTCATGCTTTATTGTGCAGTTGCATGTACTCATTCATGCCCTGTATTTATTTTTACCTACCATTCTTCAGCAACTACATATTTGTTTTTCGTAATGTCTGGACTGCTCCTTCAATACCTTGTATAATTTGGCATCTGGAAATTTGATCAAATTGTTGATCAAATCTCTTGAACTTGACCAACGTATCTGCCTCCACCACTACCCCAGGCAGCACATTCCATGCACCAATCACTCTCTGGGTGAGAAACCTTCCTCTGATATCTTCCTTGAACTTCCCACCCATTACTTTAAAGCCATGCCCTCTTGTATTGAGCATTGGTGCCCTGGGAAAGAGGCACTGGCTGTCTACTCTATCTATTCCTCTTAATATTTTGTATACCTCTATCAAGTCTCCTCTCATCCTCCTTCTCTCCAATGAGTAAAGCCCTAGCTCCCTTAGTCTGTCCTCATAATGCATACTCTCTAAACCAGGCAGCATCCTGGTAAATCTCCTCTGCACCCTTTCCAACACTTCCACATCCTTCCTATAATGAGGCGACCAGAACTGGACCAAGTGTGGTCTAACCAGAGTTTTGTAGAGCTGTATAATTACCTCGTGGCTCTTAAACTCAATCCCACGATTTATGAATGCCAACATCCCATAAGCTTTCTTAACTACCCTATCCACCTGTGAGGCAACTTTCAGGGATCTGTGGATATGAACCCCAGATCCCTCTGCTCCTCCACACTACCCAGTGTCCTGCCATTAACCTTGTACTCCGCCTTGGAGTTTGTCCTTCCAAAGTGTACCACCTCACACTTCTCCGGATTGAACTCCATCTGCCACTTCTCAGCCTAGCTCTGCATCCTATCAATATCCCTCTGCAAGCTTCGACAGTCCTCCACACTATCCACAACACCACCAACCTTTGTATCATCTGCAAACTTGCTAACCCACCCTTCTACCCCCTCATCCAAGTCATTAATAAATATCACGAAAAATAGAGGTCCCAGAACCGATCCTTGTGGGACACCGCTAGTCACAGCCCTCCAATCTGAATGCACTCCCTCCACCACAACCCTCTGCTTTCTACAGGCAAGCCAATTCTGAATCCACACGGCCAAGCCTCCCTGGATCCCATGCCCTCTGATAACTTTTGATAACATTCAATTATTTTACACTGATATGAAGTAAAACTAATAGGTATTTAATTGCTAGTATTTGGAATAACAACATTAATAATAATACCAACCCATTTTTAATCTGCTGGTATCTCCCCTCATGGCACATACCTGACTGGTCGCTTTGCTGCTGAGCTGTGTTCCAAACAGTCCACAAAGAATGATGCCAGATAATTGTGAAATGTTTAACTTTAACCCTGGCAATTTGCATGCATTTTCTTCATTCTGACAATATTAACTTGTCCAATAAATAAACATTTTTAAACAAATCCTTTTAAATATGTATCTCTAATTTTCCAATTAGTGCTTGCACAACTAAAACATTCTTACATTTTTAAAAACATTCTAGAGCTTGGAATGGGAATTTTCCAGCTGATTTAGCTGGTGAAATGCAATTGCTTTGCTAAATTACTTTGCTTTTTATGCTCAAGTAATTGTTTTGGCCTGTATTGATGGGAAAGGTTAAAGAGATGTCATGAAACACGGGAATTAAACAGTAAAAAATTAATTCATGCTATTTTCAATTGGCCCATCTGCTACTGAATTTTGTTGACCTCTAGAATGTACTTTTAATAGTTGCCAGCTACTCATCACCATCCAAAAATAAAAGGCAGGTATTTGCATAAAATTGTGAAAGTAAATGTAGGTGTTAAGGTTATTAATCATAAATTCTGTCTTTCTGTTTTATAGTGAAGCTGCTAAGTTGATATGTGTGACTACATTTATGAAGGCAGGCTGGCTTGAAATTTTCAAATAGTGTTCTTTTTCCTTGTGGCGTTTGTACCAGAGGACACATGCTGGCACTTTTCCTGTTAGCTATTTGACCTTTATCCTCCATCCATTCTCACTTTACCTTAATCCTAGTTTCTCGCCTTTGCTAACCTTTCCTGCTGAGATTCTCACTGTGGTGAAAATCTCTTCAGAATTTATACACACTTCAGAAGGTCTTCCATATAGCTTTCCTTCAGTTATTCCTGAATGGCAAATGGAGGCTTGTTCATGACCTAGTATAACAACCATGTTGTCCAAAAGAAGGCATGTAATACCAATCAAGCCTGGCTGATTTTTCTTTTCTTCCTACATGTAACAGAAGTCTGTGGCTAAGTAATGTACCTGACTGTTGAACTACTTAACTGATACCTGAGATAAACATCTGTGACCTGCTTGTACACACATACTATGTAGTTCTGCCATCAGGAAAGCACAGACAGGCTTTTGGTAAATTATCAACTAACTTGTTCCAAGATTGGTATCCATCATGTAACAAAACATTCAAATCAAATCTGGTCATCTTGAGTTCTTTCTTTCTAGTTTTTGTTTGCTTCAATCAAAACACCAATTTAGACCAGTTCCATTCAGTTCATCAGTTGAATGAGAACCTCATTTCACCTACCATTGATCTGTAATTGAAAAGGAAAAACAGTTAGCTGGCCTTGGATAAATGTTTTATTGCTATTTATTTAAGTCATTGAAGAACAATCAGCATTCTGGGATCTGATTAGAAAATAACAGAATTGATTTAACCACATGAATTAATCAGAGTTGTCAGTTCACTGATGCTATTAGATAAAGAAATTATATCACACTTGTCACAATTTACTAAAAGGACCTCAAAATCTTATAAGTTTAGTCAGTTTTTCCTTTGGGCAACAAAGAGTACCTTTGTTCTGTCTTTTAATGTTAACTTTTCCTCAACACAGTTCCTCGGCAGAATTACACATTTCATTATTTTCATGAAATATTTTAATTTCCAATCAAAACCTAATTTCCAGTGAATACAGGACCTTTAAAAGTATTGCTACATTAAGCAATAAAAACATTTGTTTGAAAAGACAAATCTATGGTTTTATATTTTGGTAAACAAAGGAGTTCAAATTCAAGTACTCTAAATTCAAGGTTTCGTGCATCATCTTGATTTTTTCTGGTTACATTGTCAGACTACCATAGCAATTATCATGTTGTATTATGGTCATATTCTTGATAAAATATCTTTCACATTTACACACTTTAATAATTGAAGTTCAACAGTGTGTGAAAAACTTTTTTTTTCCTCTGAAAAATTAGTTCAGTTAGAAATGATTGAGTCTTGATTCAGAAAGTTCTAAGTTCATGAACTAATCTTAGACATGTGCACTGGTTCACTGCATTAAGGGGGGATGTTGTATTGACGTTAAACCAAGGCCAGTTTACCTGTTTTAATGATTCAAAAGCAGTAGAACTTTCTACAGCTTCTTGGTGTCTTGGCCAACCAACAATACTTCCTCAATCAGCAGCACCAAGAGCAAGGTATTATTCCAGTGTGAAATAAAAATCGAAAGTATTGGAGATGCTTAGCAGATCAGGCAGTAACTTTGGAGAGAAAAACAAAGTTAATGTTTTAGCTTGATGGCCTTTCATCAGAACATCGTTTCTTTCTGCAAAGCTGCTATCTGATATGCTGAGTTCCTCCAGCAGTTTGTTTTTTGCTCTAGATTCTAGCATCTGTAGTTTCTTGTATCTCCAGTATTTTGTTTTAATTTCAGATTTTGAGTATCTGCAGTTCTATTTTGCTTTTATGTTTTACTTTGTTGCTTTAGGGATCTCTACTGTGCACAATTTTGTTATTACATTTTTATACACAACAGTGGATAAACTTTATATGTAATTTTTTGATGGTGAGGTGTTGTACATGTATTTATGAGTGTTTTATGGCACGAGATAAATGCAAGTTCATTCTTTTCTAGTGAAAGAATTCAGAAGAGGTTTTCAGATCTACAATTGACAGCAGGATGATTTATTGTGTTTATAGTTTCCAAAGTAAAATGTTTATTATGCAGTAATATTGATTCATGTCAGGATGCTTATATAACTGCAGTGTTTAGAATAGACCAGCCATTTTAAAAGTATGGGGCGTGATGGCTGTCAAGGTTCAACAGAGAATATTTTTGAACGCCCCATGAATTTTTCAGACATTCAGCTGGGTGATCAAAAACAGATCTGCTTCTGCACTTTTGTAGCTATTAGAATTATGGATGAAAAAAGATTGTTTTGGCTCCTTTGGAAGTGCAATTTGCTATAAACTTTGTTGAACTGTTGCCTCTGATAACTCCAATGTAAATGTATCATTAAGCATATTCTCTGGAAGCTGACCTAACAGCTTGTGCTGCTAATTTGAGAGCTGCCATAAAAATAAGGTTGCCCAGACCTAACACATGAGGACTTAATAAATATGTGTCAGTTGTCGGTAGTTAAAACTTTATGGTGCTTAATTTAAAAAAAACATGGATCATGTGTAAGTTGCAGAAAGGCTTGCTGGTGACTCAACACTAGTACAAATGTAAAGAGACTTTTTGTTGTCTTGGCAGAGCAATGAGGTCATGGTTGTCTGCCTTGCCTGCCTGTTGGCTAGGAATTAAATCCAGAGCATATAATGGTTACAAAAAGAAAACTGGCAAGTTGAAATTATTTCTGTGCATTTGTTGAAAATTTTATTTGCAATATCATTCTATAAGCTGTAATAATTTCAAAAGACTAAATATTTAAATATCAGTTGCATGTAAGTACTTGCAGTTTTCTTTATTTTTGTTTCAGAGAGCGTAATGGTAGGTATAGGTTGGAACCCTGCAATGGTTTCATGACACTTTAACCATACGATTTTTCTGGGTGTTGAAATAGCCAGTTTCTTACGGTCTTTGAATACTAAGTGGAGTATCTGGATGTGCAGAACCTGGCTAACTGACCTGAACCTGACAGGACCCAATTAAGTGTATCAGGTTTCGGTCAGGTATGAAAACGAATTAAATCCTCAACCTTGGGTCAGTTTGGGCTGGCCACCATAAACAAGTGCACTAATTTTCAGGATCTGTGTTATTGTTACCTTTTCAACTAAGATAGAAATGCTCAAAGACTTGTTTGTATTATATTGCATTCACAGTTTTGCTGTTTAAAAAAATCATCTTAGTTAAAAACCAAAAGCAAAACCATACATACCCAGTGAGGTATTGGAAGCTGCTGCCGTTGCAGAGCTAGCCATTGATACTTCCACTTGCTGCTGAGGCTCATGTGCAGTTTATTAACCTGACTTCTGCTGTAGTGAGGCTCTGACTAGTTGAGTTCAGCTGAAAATTCTTCTGCTCCTGGTGTGGTGATGCCCCAGAGATTTGATGTTAGTATTTCCCTGTGGTGACGCCACAGTTGATTGGATCGTGATGGGGGCGGAAAATGGAAGATTGCCTGGTGCTTGGCATCTGGAATCTGCAGGCAAATACCACATTACTTCCCAAACTGGGGGGAAAATTATTTTAATGTTTACTCTTTGGTCCAGTACCCCAGTCATATTTTGATTTTTCTGACAGCAGGTACTGCTATATTCTATGGGTGCCACTGTGTATTTATAACTCTCAGTCCTGCTGCACTGCTGTAATATAATTGCGTTAATCTAGTAAATTATCTTAATAGTCATTACAGAATCATGATTATACAGTGACCAAGGTTGGGTATCTAAACATATGAAATTCTGTGGACTTGATAGAATACATGCATGGGTGATGTTTTTAAATGACCGAGATGTCTAGAAGCAGGGGTGGGGTGGGGGCGTAAATCTCAAAATAAGGGATCAGCCATATAGACCTCTGTTGAGAAGAAATTACTTCATCCAGAGGGTAGTGAATCCTTGGAATTCTCTGCACAAGAAAGCTGTAAGGGTTCTGTTGTTTACTATATTACAAAGTTCAATGTATTTGTAAGAGATTTGTGGAAATCATGCAGGAAAGTGGCACTGAGATAAGAGACCTGTATGATCTAATTTATTGCTCAAACAATTGGGAGGGGCTGAATATCTTACACCTACTTTTATTTATTGTATCTTCTTCGGGCATTTGCAATACATACAAAATTATACTAATTCTATTTGTTTTAACAACCATGGCAATGAAAGTATACCCCTTCCAGCTCTGTAGTATGGAGACATTCCTGATTAAAGCTTAGTTTCCCGACCCTGATGTACTGATCTACCTAACTGTGAGTGTTGAGTTCAGATCAAGTATCAAAAAAAAATTAAGAGTCCTCTTACTCAGGTTGGGTTGGTTTAGATTGGCTGTGTTTATATTAGGTTTTAATTTTATACTTCTGCAGATCCCTATCCCGATAGAATCAGCAGACTAATATTTCTGGGGTTCAGTCAGTTCCAGGTCCTTGTGATAAATACCTAAAATTTCAGAAAATCATTAACCTCTTATACCCCAGAAAATATAAAATGTGCATTTAGATTAAGGGTGCTTTTAACTGTTAATCATTTGTGAATGTATATTATGTTGTGAAATTTATCAAGGCTGGTACCCAGCTGAAAATAGAAAGGGAAGAATCATCAGCAGAATCACTGTCAAAGACAGAAACAGTAGGAAATATTTATTATCAATGAAGAGTTTCAAATGAACTAGCCCTGTATCACAGCACCACATCACTGGCAAAGATTTGGTCATAAGAACAGATTTGTTTCCTTCCAGTTGATAACTGAAACATAGAACTAAGCAATTAATACATTGCTATAATGATCACAGCAAGTAATGAAACACAAACAGGAATTGCTGTCATGGATCAATAAGGTGTAGCATGATGATGGTCTGCACACAGTTCAACAAATTAGTTGGAAAACCACAGTAATTAGGTTACTGTACTAATTATCGATCAGTATTACAGAGATAATCATTTCTTATGCTGCAGTAAAGCTTACACAATTATACAATGACATCTCATTGTGAGGTCGAATTGCTACGTAGGGCAAAGCCACAATAGGAACTCTCTCCTCTTTGGGGACAAAGTTGAAAGTGGCAGAATGTCCACCCACGTCTCCATACTTCATGTAAACTCAACATGTATACATATGGATTGCCACTATCAAATGGTGAAGAACATTGGTAGTTCTGTAGTAAGAATTCCATAACTAGGAAGGTACCTGAAAGAGGCAGAAGCACCCAAAAGCCACTGGAAACATTTCCTATTACTGACCTTGCTTAAATCAAGAACCATCAACACTAAAGTGTTGGTAGGTCAGAATAGAAGAAGAGGAGATCAGTTCGTCTTTCTTTGCTCATATAGGTTACCTTACAGGTTCTATCAATGCACATAAAAACATAGGTAGCTTGGGCTGAAGGGCATGTTTCACTGAGTTGAAAATCCTCAGGAGCAGTTGATGTGTGACTCGCTTTAACTTCCTCAGAACAGCTGTAGAACAGAGTCTTGTGTTGATCAGGTACTCAGGGTGAACCTTGACAAAGACTACTGCATCACTGTCCAGACCTCCTCGGCAAATGTGCATTGCAGATGGAAATTTATGATGCCTCATCCACACCACAACCATCTTGATGGCAGTGTGCAGTGCCATCAAGCTGTCCAGCTTGACTCCAGCTGTCCATGAAGGATCTCACAGGAGTGCCCTTCACACCACCAAATTTAGCGAGATCTTGGTCTGCTCAGGGAACTATCCCAAAGGAATTGCCATCTCCTTTGCAAGCAAGGCATCAAGGACATTATGTGCAGAATTGTGGTCAAAGGTATTCTACATAAACTTTTTTTTTGTGAGGGACAGGTGGGGTATGGCATTGTTCATTTTGTTGCACTTTCTGTGGCAGTGTGGCCTGAGAATACTGGGGATAGATAGGATCACAACACAGGACTTCCGCAAGGCTTACGCACAGCTTGTTGCAGCCACACAAATAAAGTAGCTATCTGGATGAGGAACACACTGGGTACATTTCCCCCCTACTTTTCTCTGAAGATTGCTGCGTGCACATGATTCACCTTCAATTTCCAGATGAAATGGAATAGTTTGGGTGGCTGCTGTAGTGCAGGTGCAAGATACAAGCCATATTGCGCTACATATAGCAATATTGAGAGCATCATGTGCCTGGCAACCAGTTTCTTCTCTTGAATCAAGAGGGAGCGCTACTCCCACAATCCCATTTTCTGTTTCACCTTGGGTATATGTAACTCTCATTACTGGTGCATGTCCCAGATCCTCCAACTCACATTCCCAATACCTTCAGGAAATCAGACCTGTCAATGAAGGGAGCAAAGGATCAGACAGAGCATTTGTCAAAAAAATTAGCATTGCTTTTGATGCTGTTCACTCTGGTATCTGAGGCCAGTTTCATACTGGTCACATTGTCTAATAATTATGAAAATCAAATGTTTTCTAATTACGTGCAATACAAATGGGTTAGGTAGTTGCTTTAACTGTTCCTATTGATTAAGCTGCTGGAATTCTATAATTATAAATTTTCCATTGGATGAAACAGAATTGTGTTAGTTTGTATAGAATATCTTAAGAAATAAGAGTTAGTGAAATTTGGCCCTTGTGAAACTTCCATGCCTAAAACTGAATGGGTTGAGAACAGCTCCAGCTGATCATCATACCAAAGCAATCCATATGAAAGGGAGCTGTAGGGAGAAGTCAGTTGCTGAATGGCTTGATGACAGATGGTAACCTCTGTTCATTGTCTGAAACCCTCTGGATTATGGAGTGAGCTAGACTTCAGGCATCATACATTTAACATTACACTCCCTGCCTTGCTGAAATGTACCAGCTGGAGCCCTACCTATAGAGCTTGACTAGAACTGTGGTCAAAAATTACGCTACGGGACATAAGACAAGTTATTCTGTCTTGAGATTAAAAGGCATTTTATATGTAGTGCTTATTTTCCTAAAACATTAAAGCTGAGCTGTATGTAACTTTTATCTGTGGATGTCTGAGTAGTAATCGATACTCCTTAGCTCATTTAAAAAGATTACATTTATTTAGTATATGTCCTGGTTTTACTTTTGGGACAATTTTGATCTCAGTTTCTTTGTAAAATGGTATTTTTTTCCTCTTGCCCTTTTCATTGATTTTCTTGGATGTCACTATCCTCAAAGGATCAATGAGCCCCTGTTCCTAAACTTTTTCTAACACAGTAATATATACAATCAGCCGACCCTAAATAGTTAGATGTTTACTTATTGCTATTTGCTGCTGTATGGTGCTAATATTCTTATGGATGGTGTTGCTGCCTCATTGCTCTAGAGACTCTTGATCCTGACCTAGGGTGCTGTCCGTGTGGAGTTTGCGTGTTCTCCCAATTTCTCCAGGGTGCTCCAGTATCCTCCCGTCTTCCAATGATGTACTGATAGTTTAATTGGCTACTGTAAATTATCCTTATAGTGTATGTGCAGGAGAATTATGGCCATGTGAGAGAGAATGGTTCACAAAGAAATGGGTCACAGAGTCATACAGTACAAAAACAGGCCTTCCAGTCCACTCTGTCCGCCCTGACTATCAAGTACCCAGCTATGCTATTTCCATTTACCAGCAGTTGGTCTGTAGCCTTCTATGCATTGGCAGTTCAAGTGCTTATCTAGGTACTTCTTAAATGCTTTGAGAATACCTGCCTCCTTCAGCTTCTCAGGCAGTGCCTTCTAAATTGCAACCATCCTCTGGTGAGAATTTTTTTACTTAGTTCCTTTCAAACCCTCTTGCTCTTCACCTTAAACTTATGACCTCAGGTTTTAGGTGTCTCCATAATGGGGAAAGGTTTCTCACTATCCATCCTATTTATGCCCCTTAGAATTTTGTATTCCTCTGTCAGGTTCCCCTTAATTTCCAAGGAAAACAAACCCACCTATCCAGTCTTTCTAACTGAAGTCTTCCATCCAAGGCAATATCCTGGTAAATCTCTGCATCCTTTCTGTGCACTCATGTCCTTCCTGTAGTGTGGTGACGAGAGGTGCTCACAGTACTCTGGCTGTGGGCTAATCAAAGTTTATAAGGTTGTACCATGACTGTCTTACTCTTTTATTGTGTGGCCCGACTAATGAAGACCAGCATCACGTATGCCTTCTTCACCACCTTATCTATCATTGCTGCATCTTTAGGGATTTTTGGACTTGTACACCAAGGACCCTCTATTCCTCAATACTCCTTAGGGCCCTGCAATTCATTGTGTATGTCCTACCAAAATGCAACACGTTAGTGAGCTCGTATTCCATCTGCTATTGCTCCACTAAACTTACCAAATGATCAAATCATTCTGTAACCTAAGACTACTCTCTTCACTATCAACACCACCACCAAATTCTGTATCATTTGCAAACTTACCAATGACTTAGTAATCCCAGCCCAACCTTTGTGTACACCACTGATCACAGGCTTCCAGTCACAAAACAAACTGTCCACTATTGCCCTGTGCCTCCTAGTACCATGCCAACTTTGGATCTAATTTGCTAACTTGCCATGGGCTCTAATCTTTTAGACCAGCCTTCCATGTGGGATCTTGTCAAAGGCCTTACTGAAGTTCATGTGGGTTAGATCAACTGCACAGCTATAATTACCTGGCTTTTCCTTGCTGACTTAATAAACATGACATATTTTCTATCCTCTTATCATCTGGCACCTTACCTGTGGCCAGCAAAGATTTAAAAATCTCTATCACAGCTGCAGTAATCTCCTTTCTGGTCTGCCACAGCAGCGTGAGGTACATCTCATCAGGCCCTGGGGATTTAGCTTCCTTTATACCCGCCAAGACATTTGATACATCCTCCTTTTTAATGTTAACATGCTCTAGAATATCTCCTTCCTCCTTACTGAAATCTGCAAGTACAGTGTCTTTGTCCTAGTGAATGTAGATGAAAAGTATTCATTTAAGACTCCACTTGTATCCTCTGGCTCCATGCAAAGATTGTCCTTTGGACCCCAATCCCTTTCCCCAGTTATCCTCTTGCTCTTAATATAGTTTTAGGATGTCTAGAGCATGGGAAAACCAATGCTGGAGAACAAAGAACTGAAGAGGAAGCATGACAGTTGAGAAATTAAAAATCAGAGGATAGCAATTTCTATAAAGAGTTTTGGAGACCAAATTTAATGGCCCTGAAATGGATTCAGGGAGCACTTTTTGCAATTAACCTGTGCCCAATGTATGACAGTCAAGAAAGATTCGACACTACAGTCATAAATAGCAGGCAAGACAAACTTGCCTATTTTGTGTTGACTGCTATTTATGACTTTAGTGTCCAACCAATATTGACTATTCACTGTTTAGACAATGAGCAAAGGAGATAATCTGATGAATAGCCAGTACTAGTTAAAGCATTCCTGTACTACTTAAAGGGTGGAGCAAGGGATTGATAGGCAGATGGAGTCAGGCAGGGGGAGGGAAGGGTGGAGATAGTGACAGAAGCTGGTAGGTGAAGGCAACAAAGGGTAGCACATTATGGAATCTGATAAGGAAGGTGAAGAGGGAGGTATAGTGGGCAGATGAGAATACTAGGGGGAGGGGACCCAGTGGGAGGAGTGTGGGGGTTATGGGCAGATGGAGTAGGTGCTGGAGAGGAAAGAAACTGGGAGATGGGCGGCTGGGGCTTGGCTTGGAAAGACAGGTGTGTGTGAGAGGACCTAGGTACATCAGAAGGAGAGAGGAACAGACCTGAAATTGGAGAAATCATTTTTCGTGCCGTTGAGTTGCAGACTTCCTAGGTGGAATATGAGGTGCTGTTCTTCTAGTTTGCGTTTGGCCTCACCCTGGCAGTGGAGGAGGCCAAGAACAGACAGGTCGGCATGGGAATGGGAATTAAAATGGCTTGCAGCCGGGAACTCCAGATGGCCATGACGGACAGAGTGCAAGTGCATGTCAAAGCAATCGCCTAGTCTGCGCTTGGTCTCCCTGATGTAGAGGAGGCCACATTGCGAGCACTGAATGCAATTGACAGGGTTGCAGGAGGTTCATGTGAATCTCTGCATCACCTGGAAAGGCCATTTAAGTCTGTGGATGGAGGTGAGGGAGGAAGTGTAGGACAGCTGTTATATCTTCCTACAGTTGCAGGAGAAAGTGCCACAGAACAGATGAGCAAACCATGGAGAGAGTGGTCCTTGCGGAAAACAGAAAGGGGTGGGGAGGGCAATATGTGACTGGTGGTGGGATCGCATTTTAGTTGGCGGAAATGTCAAAGAATGATGCGCAAGGGCAGGCTTGGTAGAGGGCAGGCACAGTAGTGCAGCGGTTAGTGTAATGCTGTTACAGCGCCTGTGACCCGGATTCAATTCCGGCCGTTGTCTGTAAGGAGTTTGTACGTTCTTCCCGTGTCTGCGTGGGTTTTTTCCGGGTGCTCCGGTTTCCTCCTACATTCCTAAGACATACAGGTTAGGAAGTTGTGGGCATGCTATGTTGGTGCCAGAAGCGTGGCGACATTTGCGGGCTGCCCCCAGCACATTCTACGCAAAAGATGCATTTCACTGTGTGTTTTGATGTACATGTGACTATTACGTGTATGTACATGTATCTTTATTAATCTTACCTTAGATGTAGAGGCTGGTGGGTGAAAAGTAAGGACCAAGGGAACTCTATCTGGGGGGAGGCTAACAATGCTAGCTTAGAGCCAGTGTCCATATGGGTGAAGGTATCAAGTATGAGGTCTGCAGGCAAGGATAATGTGCCAGCTTTATAGTAAGGACTTAGATGAGCAGTCTGAAGTGGCAGAAAAGGGGATGAACTGTGCAGTACTAGATGAATTGAGAAATGATCTAGAAAGCTTGCATTCAGTGTCAAGGGGCATGGAGGAGCCTGGCACCAATGTGGCACAGAGCCATTTGTGGCACCTAAGGAATGGAATTGCTAGCCAACTCTTACCAGCACACTGTGGAACCCACCGTGATACAGCTGATAATGGCAGATGTCATAGTTTTCTTTGCAGCACAAGGAACATAGTCTGAATGCTGCAGTGGAATTTCAGATTGTGGCCATTATGGCAATGCAAGACAGCTTACAAAGAAACATGTAGTGTTTTAGCAGTTTAGAAATCTAGTCTCCAACAGATTAGGAATGCTGTAGTACCATCTTCAGGTTATAGAAGCTCCATGGAGGATAGAGGTATATAAAATAAAAGTAAATAAAATTGAGAGCATAGATAGGGTAGATAGTCAGAATCTTTTTCCCATGGGAGGGGTATCAAAAATAAGAGGGCATAGATTTAAGGTGAGAGTCAAGTGTTTTAAAAGGGACTTGAGGTGAAAGTTTGTTACAGAGAGTGGTCGATAACTGGAATGCACTGCCGGAAGAGATGATGAAATCAGAGACAATCACTAGATTTAAGAGGCTTTCAGATTTGAACAGGCAGGGCGTAGGCAGATACGGACCTAATGCAGGCAAATGGGATTAGTGTAGATGGACAAAAATGTTGGCATGGACATGGTGGCCGAAGGACCAGTCTCTGTGCTGTACTCTGTGGCCCTTTATGACACAAATCTGCTGTCCTCTACAGTCAGACAGCATTCAGTCTCCCATCCCCAGTTATTCCACCAGTAAATTAACAGTCACTGCTGTCACCTGCGCCAAAGGGTAATACCACTTTCGGGCTTTCTGAGCTCAAAGCTGCTTAAAATCAACCTTCAGAGCCATTTGTAGACTCCTTCACTGAATGACTGCAGCCTTCCATGAACTATGCTATAGTTACAATGTTAGCACAATGCAGGAGCAGGTGGGGCAAAGACACACCAAAAACAGACAGTAAGTGAATAATTAGTTGACTTGCATACTGTATATCATAGTAGGAGGGCATACACAAATCTCCACTGGGCAAGGAGCTGATAGAACATCATGAAATTTAGACATGATCTATAATTGGAGAGTCAGGATTTTTAAAGACAAATGATTTTCTTCATCATTTTCTTAACGATATTCTGCCCAGAAGCAACACACAAGATGCTGGAGGAACTCAACAGGTGTGGCAGCATCTGTGGAGGAAATGGACATTTGACGTTTTGGGTCGAGACCCTTCATCTGAAAGATAGAAGGGAGATAACCAGTATATGGAGCAAGAGCTAGCAAACGATAGGTGGATCCAGGTGAGGAGGGCTGATGGGCAGATGGAGGAGGGGACAGTGGAAGTACTGCCAGAAGGTGGGAGATGATAGGTGGAAGTGACAAAGGGCTGAAGGTGATGGAATCTGATAGGAGAGGAAGGTGGAGCGTGGAATCAATGAGGAAGGTGGGGAGGGTAGATGGGAACAGTGGGGGACGGGAACCAGTGGGAGGAGTGTGTGGATGATGGGCAGATGGAGTAGGTGAAGGAGGGGAAGAAACTGGGTGATGGGGCTGGGGTGAGTGTGGGAAGAACTGGGTAAATCGGGAGGAGAGAGAAAAGGGACAGAGGGAGAGCAGTTTACTGGAAGTTGGAGAATTCAGTGTTCATGCTGTTGGGTTGTAGACTATCTGGGCAGAATATGAGGCACTGTTCTTCTAGTTTGTATTTAGTGTCACCCTGGCAGTGGTAGAGGCTGAGGATAGACACTTTGGTATAGGAATGGAGTGGGGAATTAAAATGGCTAGCAACCAGGAGCTCCAGACAGCCATGGCGGACGGAGTGCAGATGCTCAGCACAGGGGTCACCCAGTTTGCGTCTGGTCTCACCGACGTAGAGAAGGCCACGTCGGGAGCACCAGATGCAATAAGTAAGGCCGGAGGATTTGCATGACCTGGAAGGACTGTTTAGGTCCCTGGATGCTAGTGAGAGAGGAGGTGTAGGGACAGGTGTTACACCTCCTATGGTCACCGGGGAAAGTGCTTGGGGAGGGAAGGAGATGGGCAGGGAGGGATAAGTGAACCAGAGAGTCACAGAGAGAGTGATCCCTGTGGAAAGCAGAAGAAGTGGGGAGGGGAAGATGTAGCTGTGGTGGGATTCCATTTTAGTTAGCGAAAGTTGTGAAACATTTCCCTTAAATAGCTGCTGTCTGACCTGCTCGCTGAATTCCTCCAGCATCTTGTGTGTTCTACTTGTATGCCATGCTCTTTCAAGTACCTGTCCAGATGCCTCCAAAATATTGTTACCTTTCCTGCCTCCACCACCTCCTCTGTCAGCTCATTCCAGATACCAACTTTTTGTGTGAAAAATTTACCCCTCAGATCCCCTATAAACCTCCTCTTTCTTACCTTAAACCTATGCCCTCTAGTTTTAGACAGCCCTACCATGGGAAACAGGCTGGCTATCTAACAATTCTATGCCTCTCATAATTTTATATACCTCTATCATGTCACCTCTCAGCCTTCTTTGCTGCAGGGAAATCAGACCCAGTCTTTTCAATCCTTATAACTGAAGCCCTCCAATCCAGGCAACATCCTTGTGAAGTTTTTCTGCACCCTCTCTAGTTTTATCACATCTTTCCTGTAGTGTGGCGACCAAAACTGCACAAAATACTCCCAAGTGCAGCGTACAAAATGATACGTACAGCTGTAATGTGATGTCCCAACTCTTGCTTGTAGTCAGTGCCTCAGCCAAGGAAGTTGAGCATGCCATACATCGGCTTCACTACCCTGTGTACCTGTCAAAGAGTCTTACAGTATGGATGCAGGCCCTTCGGTCCAACTGTCTTTTTGTGCCACTGACTATAGAGTCCCCTATCGACCCTCCCTGCTGAACAACAAGGCCAGTTCTGGTGCCACTGATCTGGCTGCTGTGTTGCTTTCCCTTGTGAGGCCATGCCCTCCCAACAGTGTGCAAGACAGAAGACTTGTTAAAGAGGGGAGTAGCCACAGGGGACTCCTGCACTACCTGTCTTCTCCTCCTGGTGGTCACCTATCTACCTGGCTGAACCTGCAGTGTGACCACCTCCCTGAAACTCCTATCTATAACACTTTCTGCCTGTTGTCTCAGTGAGTCTAAACTAGGCACACTTCCTGCAAATGTAGTTGTCAGGGACTGATCTCCCACATCTCACAGGAGGAGCATACCACTCCAATGACTGCCATTTCTACCCCTTAAGTTATAACTGCCTCAATGAAAAATGAGATTCTGTGAGTATAAAAATGTCAGCTGTGGCTTTTCTGTGGGACGTATTTCCGAATTTAGAAGGAGTTGTGGACTCTCTTAGCACAGCCTAAAGTGCAGACTTCTGCTCCAATTAATTGCTGGCCTCAGGACATTTGAGATACACCAGTGGACTCCTCATGCTTTTGAAAGTTTGAATGCCGAAGACATTCATAAACAATAAGTTTAACGGATTGACAGCTGATGACACTGAGCTAGGGATGTGTAGGGGGGGATGAAGGTGATGCCTTACTGGCTAGATATAGCCAGTGTTTAGAGAGGCCCTGTGGTATGCTGTACTGGGCTTTGCCAGTCGTAGAGTGATAAGAGTTAAACAGCACAGAAACAGGACCTTTAACCCAACTAATCCATTCTGATCAAGTTGCTTACCTGATCGAGTCCCATTTGCCTGCATTTGGCCCATATCCTCCTAAAACTTTTCTATCCGTGTATCTGTCCAAATGTCTTTTAAACATTGTAATTGTACTCGCCTCTACCATTTCCTCTGTCAACTTGTTCAGAATCAGATTTATTATCGTTGTCTTATGACGTGAAATTTGTTGTTTTGTGGCAGCAGTACAATGCAAATTCATATACCCAACACCCTCTGTGTGAAAAAGTTGCCTCTCAGGTCCCTTTTAAATCTTTCCCCTCTCACTTTAAATCCATGCCCTTCACCTCGCCCCTAATGGTTCCCATGGTTACCTTCCTTAATCAGATTCCAGCACTGGTAGCTTTTGTCGTTCCTGCTCATCACCCTCCTACCCCTGCCCTCCTCTCCCCTCTCCCCACCTGGCTTCATCTGCCTCTCTTTTTCTTTGTCTGCCTCCATCTATCATCCACCTGCCTCTGTCTCCCAACTCTGCCCCCCCCCCCGCTTGGCTCCATCTGCCCGTTATCCTTCCCCCTCCTTGGTCCACCAATCACCTACTGGCCCCTGTCTCAACCCCACCCCTGTTGTGTGAAATCGTTCTTTCTGTCTTAAGGATCAAGGACTCTGGACTCAAGCTTTGTAGACCAAAACTAGTTTAATCACAAAGGCAAACGCGGGACAGAATGGATGGGAACAGACACACGCTCACTCACGCACAGGTTACCACGAACACGAGAGGGAATTGCAGCTGGGGTAAAATACACACACACACACACACACACACACACACACACACACAGATACAAACAAGCACACAATAATGATATACAACTTCAGGATATAACACTTCAATGCCTGTCCCACACTGGCATTGGCCCTTAACGCTCCCTGAGTCTGAGTGAAACGCTCCCTGACCATGTGGTGATGCACTCTTACCAATGATCTCTGCAGCATTGTCTCACTACTCCTGAGGTCATCAAAGAGGAAGGGCTAGGGGATGCAGCCCTTTTTATGGTGCTAGGGGGCTGGGTGGAGCCTTACTGTTGTGATTTAAATGAGCCAATGGTGTGGGAGTCAAAGACAAAGGTTCCTGCCACAGCCAATGGTCAGGCAGGGTCAGAGTGGTCAGGCAAGTTCAGAGGCAAAAGGTACTCTCACACCTGAGGGGTGGGTGGAGCCGCACCTTGATTGACAGTAGTATCACTTCTGATCAGAAGAGCAATGCTGTCCTCCGGTCAGCAGGGGTCATTATCGTTACTGTCACGTGACAGCCATGTGGGTTTCTCACAACATTCCACCCCTTGGAAATTAGACGATTTACCAATCAAGGGAGGGGTTATCAGAGTACACAGAAGCCATAATCAACAAAAGGAGGGCAATGGCCAGTGGGTGACAATAGCCCAACATCCCCCAGTGACCCAAACGGCCACTTGTTTCCCATAAGGTGTTGTGCTGGAGGAGCTGGTCCCTTGGTTCTGAGTTTTGGCCACCGAGTCCCCGAAGTGAGCAGCCAGGTTGGAGGGGTTGCTGGATTTATCGGAGATAAAGGTGCAGCACTCCTTTGTAATCACCGCACATGTACCACCATTCGCAGCGAGTGGACCATCCAGGGCCATCCGATTCCACCAGGTTACCAGCCTGACTGCAGCCAGCTCCGCTGCTGTAATCGTTTCTCATGGGACAGTCTGGCCATACAGTACGGGGGGCAGGCTATCCTCTTGAGCCTCTCCACCTCCGCGATGGCCCTGCTGTCCCCGTACCTGCTGTGTGCTCCCCCTGTTCATCGAGTGTGGGTTCAGGTCACCGTCAAACACTGGAAGACAGCAACTGTACCAGCCCGTGGGGAGCCAAGGATAGGTACTGGAGCCGGAGATCCAGTGAGTCACATTTGGAGTTTAGGGAGCCCCAGCTTAGCGGCACCATCAGCAGTGGTCATGGGGCACGTAGACACCAGTCTTGCTCAAACTCACAACGGCCAACTGAAAAGGTAGAACTGTACTTATCCTGGAGTCTACACCAGCATTCCCTTGGCGTGCTCAGTAACTGCGGAATACTCTGAGGGTCGGGACTCGCATGGAGGTCAAATTGTATGGCGGGAAATACCAGCTCCTAAAACACCCACCCCATTCGGAATCTCTGAAAGGAATGTGCAGTGGTGGGGGAAATGATGAGGAACTGCCATCCAGCCCCCCCCCCAGAACATGGATATAACGAGCCCGACAGGTGCAACAGGGAGACTGAACCGTGCAACACCGACGCAACAGAGATAAAAGGAAAACTAATAAAAACAAGAGAGTCCATGTAAACAGTCCATTCTGACAAGTAGCCAAAGGAATCATCATCAATGGCAAGGCTTCAACGGCGTGTGCCGGGATTCAGGGGTAGATTCAGCCATTCCACATGCTCCACGGTTCCGTCTTTGGAGGTGCTGGCGGATCTGTGAGTAATTTCAAGGGAAGGTTGTGCAGACATCTCGTCAATCATCACAGTCAGCAGAAAGAGATGGAAGGTGGAGGGAGCAGTGCTATCGTCCTGTAGCAGGGGAAACAAACTCATTCCCGGCAGGTCAGGTGTCGGGTATGGAGACAGGACAGGTTAGTTTGACCTGGAATCATGACCCAACCAGTGTCCCCTGGACCACGCACAATGACTTCCCCCTTCTGAGGGGGGCCTTGTGGCTGTCGGACCCAGACCCTCCCGGACTCCTCAGTCCCAGGGGATTTGGGGTCTCGCAAGTCGGATGGTGGGGAGTAAGCCAGATGGCGGGATAATGGAGACCCCCCTTGGCCAGTGGGCCGTTTGTTCAGCTGATCGACGGCCTGCTGTAGCACGCCCGACCACCCCTGCGGTGTGTGGGAGGGTGTCAGCATGCGTATCGTCTCCTTTAGCAGGCTGTTCATCCTCTTGATCAGGCCTGATGCCTGGGGATGGTAGGGGATGTGAAACAGCCACGAGATCCCCCTCCTCTGCTGCCCAGTTTTGTACCTTGGCCCCCGCGAAATGGGAGCCCTGATCGGACTGTACCTCCCACGGTACTCCATAGATGGAGGAGAGGTACTGCAATCCCTTGATGGTGCTGTTCTGGTTAGCCCTTTCACAGGGCACCACCACCAGGACACCTGAGTACGTGTCCACCATCGTTAGGGCGTATTGCTTTCTGTTATGGCGTGGGAGCGGTCCGATATAATCTATCTGCCACACGTGACCCGCTCCCGTGCCGCGGCGAATATGGCCCGGTGGCCCTGTCGGCCAACCTCGTGGTTTTACCTGCTGGCAGATGGGGCAGTTCACGACTGTGGTCTTACACTGGTCCATTGTAAGGGCGACCCCGAACTGTTCTGCCCAGTGACGTGTACCGTCGGCCCCTAGGTGGCCGCTCTTACGGTGCGCCCATGCAGCTAGGGCGCTGAAGTCAGGTTCATCAGGGGGAAGGGTAGCGCTACGTATCTGGGCAGCCTGGTCCACCGTGGCATTATGGATGGCCTCCTGGGTCTTTCTGTGTGTATGGGCATTCACGTGGTGGACTGATGTGCGTCTCTGGGCCGCTTGGTGTCAGATATAGCGCCAATGTTCCTGGCCCCAGAGGGGGCGTCTGTGAATTTCCCACCCTGTTTCATGCCACCACGCCATCCACACTGCCATACCATTGGCCACTTCCCAAGAGTCGGTATAGGTGTGGACTGGGCCGGTGGAGTTCCGTAGCGTGAGTGCCACTGCTGCTGGCTCGGCCAATTGACTGGACCCTCCCGCTCCCCCTTTTGTCACTGTTTTCCCTGTGGCGGGATGAAGTGCCGCCACCTTCCAATGTTGCTTCCCATTTTACCAGCGGCTGGAGCCATCTGTGAACCAGGCATGCCACTTCTGCTCGGGATCGAGGGAGTCGAAAGGTTGGCCCCAGGACACGGGGGAGGGTGTGATCTTGGGAATATCTGGGAGTGATTCCTGGGATTGGGGAAACGACATGACCTCTTCGTGGAGGCAGCTGACCCCGTCCGCAATGTACCACTTCCACTTCACCACCGAGGACCTCTGGGCTCGGCCCTCTTTGTGAGTGGAGTCGGGGGACTTGACCCATCGCATGATGGGCAGATGGGGGCGAAGGATGATGGGGTCAGTGCCAGTTTGGTGTTCTGTGGCGAGGAGCACCAGGTAACAGGCCAGCAGCTGGCGCTCGAAAAGGCTGTAGCGGGCAGCAGCCTCTGGCAAGGACTTGGTCCAGAAGCGAAGCGGGACTCTGCGCCCCTGGGTCCTTTGCCAGAGGCTCTGTTCAGTGACCGACTCGCTACTGGAGACTTGTAATTCAAAGGGGACCCCTTCCTGACGGGGGGCAAGGGTCAGGGCTTGCTCCACAGCTTGCTTCGCTGTCTCAAAGGCAGCCTGCTGTTCAGGCCCCCAGGAAAAGGTGGCCTTTTTTCAGGAAACCCTATGGAGGATGTCTCAGGATCATAGTAAGGTGCAGGATATGCTGTCTCCAGTAACCAGGGAGTCCCACGAACCTCTGTGTGTCGGTTTTGTTCTTGGGGATGGCAAAATTCAAAATTTTGTTCCGTGCGGGCTCAGGGATCTCTCTCCCGCCAGCGTGCCATTGGATTCCTAAGAACAATACATCCTGGGATGGGCCTTGCACCTGTTCCATATTAATGGCACAGCCCCGCCCTCTTGAGAGAGGAAATTACCATGTCAAGGGCTTCTGCAACAATGGCCTCGGAATGGCCTTGCAGCAAGGCATCATCGATGTAATGAGTGGCTACCACCCCCAGGGGGAGTTCGATGGTCTGCAAATCCCGTGCAGTTAACCCATGGCATATGGTTGGACTGTGGATGTACCCCTGGGGGAGGCGTCTAAATGTATATTGCCTCCCGTCCCAGGTAAAGGCAAACTGATCCTGGGAGGTATCGTGGAGGGGGATGGAGAAGAAAGCATTGGCCAGATCTATAACGGCGTACCATGACTTGTCTGGGCGCCCTGACACATTCTCCACGAGGGTGACTATATCGGGTACTGCGGAAGTGAGGGGGGGGTGGGCAGCCTTGTTCAACTGCCGGTAGTCCACCGTTATGCGCCAGGTCCCATTCTTTTTCCGGACGGGCCAGACGGGGCTATTGAAAGGGGAGGCTGCGGGCCTAATAACTCCCTCCCGCAGCAAGGCTTGCACAGCCTCTGTGATATCCTGGTGTCCTCCCGGTACCCTATACTGTCGACTGTAGACTACCTGTGAGGGAGGGGGGACGACAACGGGCTCCCATTTAGCCGCCCCGACTACCACCGTGGCTCGAGCAACTCCGAAAGTAAACTTGCCCCGACTAGTGTGTAGGGACCGTCCCTTTAGGACATTTATCCCCAGTATACACTCAGGCGAGACCGCAATTAAAACAGCCACCGTTCAGGGGGGTTGGTTCCCGATAGCCATGCGGACCTTAACTTCTTTTGCTGGCAAAAGGGAACCCCCTAACCCCTCAATTTGCACCTGTGGCCCTTCCAAATCGTGGGGTTCCCTGGTACAATGGTGTGCTAGGCACCCGTGTCGATGAGTGCCATCCACCTCTGTACGTTCCCTTTTCCCCGGTGTATTGCTACAGGTATGTGTGGCCTCAGGTCCCCCGGGCACGGAAGGGTGATGGAGCAGACACGCTGGGGACCCTGGCCTTCATCCTATGGGAGGGGGCTGGGGGTCTGCCACTCCGTGGGTGAGGGCTCTTGTGGGTGGAACTGGGCCATCTCCTGCTGCAACAGGTCCCGTAGCTGAGCTATGAGTGCAGGAGAGGCCGTTTCAGGTAAGGGAGGAGCAGAGGCAATGTCAGCCTCTGCAGGGGCAGTCCATGTGGCCTGGCAGTTGGGGGCACCCCCTGAGTCAGGCTTGGAGCCGGGGTGGCCCCGGGTCTTTCAGCGGCCAGGCTTCTCCCTGCAAAGCTCCTTCCAGCGTACGTGGAGAGTGGTCGGGAGCTCCATCTATACTTGCGCCATCCACCCCTGTGTGCAACAGACCTAAGTACAGTTGACTGCGCCTGGGATGGGGGGAGGTGTCCCCGGCCCTCGTCTCCGCGCTGTGGACCTTGGCAGGCATCCCCAGCTTCATGTACTCCAATCCCTCCAGGAGGGTGATGGCATCCCGTACGGTCTTCCCCCCGATCGGTCCCATGAGGGGCAGGACCACCGGTCTCAATTTGGGGCGCACGGTGGTGACTAGGTAGCCTGTTAGCGCACTGGTCGTCATGGTATTTTCTAAAAGCTCAAGGTCACCTGCCCTCTCATAAATACCTGTCATCAGCGCCCACTCTCTAATGACCCCTGTGCCCTCGCTGACCGTACTCCACTGGGGTCTCCCGAATAGGTTCCATTCTAGAAGGGTAGGGTACCGGGTCCTTACTGCAGTCACTACCTGGTTTCACAGCGTGGCATCATTCTCAGCCCTCCCCAGTGGCACCCACAGGGCGTTGTTGATGCTTTGCTGGTTGGACAGGCTCCCCAGGGCACATGCCTCCTGGTGGGAGAGGCTCATGTTGGAGGCCCCCCCATCCCACAGCTGGAGCAACCACGCGGCCAGGTGCTCGCCCGCATGCTGGTGGTACCGGTCCACCAGCTGCATTAACTCCTTGATGGAGAAGTCCCGGGTCTCTGTGCATTCTCCCCGGGGCTGCCTCATGCCCATTCCCCTCCCTCGTGGAGCGGACCTGGGACTGTGTTCGGACGGGTCGAGCCTGCAAGGGCTCGGGGGCACAGGGTGGTGGTCGGGCTTGGAGGGGCTCCTGCTCTTCAAGTGCCCCTTCCTCGTCTGTGTCCATCCATATGTCCCCGTCCCCAAGCCATGTGTCTAGCCGGTCGCCGCACCGGACCAGGGTTGGGATTTTAAAGGGATCTAACTGCCAGCCGGCTCTGCGGGCGGCTTGTGCCTGCTGCACCTGGACCAGCCGGCAGGCGACCTTGGTACCCCGGATCTCAAGGTCTTTGGCCTGGGTCTGGACAGTTTGGACTGCCTCCTGGAGTGTGCAACACCTTTGTTGAAGGGTCTCTATCTCTCTTTCCCTTACTGAGCAGGTATCCTGCAACTGGCCAGTAATCTCGACTTGGCGCCTCAGAAGGGATGCTAGGAGCCAGATGGCACCCCTCGGGCTCCCTCTGGCACTGGGGAACCCTGACTGCTGGAGGAGGGCCACCACGTGGTGTCCCAGTTTCTCACCACGTGGATCTAACTGCTCAGCCCAGTCCACGGGTTTGCCGTGGTTTGCCAGCAGGCTGGCCAAGCTCCCAAATCCCTCACTCTCGTCTGTCCACCCCGGGATCCTCTCCTCTGTATCTGCACTAGCCTTGTATCCCCAGTTCCAAAACATTCTCCCCGCGTTTGTGTCCAGCCAAAATCCTCAAGACCCTGCTCGCAGCGCCAAATGTTGTGTGAAATTGTTCTTTTAACTGTCTTAAGGATCAAGGACTCTGGACACAAACTTTGTATACTAAAAATAGTTTAATCACAAAGGCAGGTGCGGGACAGAATGGATGGGAACAGACACACGCTCACTCACGCACAAGGTACCACGAACACGAGAGGGGAATCGCAACTGGGGTAAAATACACTCACACACACACACTGATACAAACAAGCACACGATAACAATGTACAACTTCAGGATATAACACTTCAATGCCCGGCCCACACTAGCATTGGCCCTTAATGCTCCCTGAGTCTGAGTGAAACACTCCCTGACCATGTGGCGATGCACTCTTACCAATGATCTCTGCAGCGTTGTCTCCCTACTCCTGGGGTTGTCAAAGAGGAAGGGCTAGGGGATGCAGCCCTTTTTATGATGCTAGGGGGCTGGGTGGAGCCTCACTGTTGTGATTTAAATGAGCCAATGGTGTGGGAGTCAAAGACAAAGGTTCCTGCCACAGCCAATGGTTAGGCAGGTTCAGAGACAAAGGGTACTGGTCAGGCAAGTTCAGAGGCAAAAGGTACTCTCACACCTGAGGGGTGGGTGGAGCCACACCTTGATTGACAGTAGTATCACTTCTGATCAGAAGAGCAATGCTGTCCTCCGGTCAGCGGGGGTCATTGTCATTACTGTCACGTGACAGCCATGTGGATTTCTCACAACAGCTCCTCTCTTTATATTGGCTACCTTCTCTCTCCACTATCAGTTCTGATGCAAGGTTTCAATCCAAAACATAGATGATTCCTCTCCCCTGCACCCCCCCCCCCCCCCCGATTATTCCTTTCTTCCCTTAAAGTTATCTGCACCGATAGTTGAATTCGGTTGTAAGAAAAATGGAAATTTAAATGTGGTAAAAACAACTTTGTTGCTAACAGCAAAAGTGGTTTGCTAATCTTTCTTCAGAATCTTCTTTGTATGTAACTCTAGTTGCTGCACAATTGTGCTTTACCTATCTGCCCTCTGTTATACTCTTAATGAGATACTTTATTCATTAAAACCAATGCAAAGCAATTCAGGAAGCAGGTTTGCCATCAGGGCAGATAAATGCCAGTTTAGCCAGCAATGCTTATAATACAAAAATTAACTGAAGGAAGACGTGACCCCAGTTTGATGCTCGCTCCCTTCATGAGCACTGTTAAAATCAGTAGTTTGGCATACCTTGTATAACTTTGGCATACCTTGTATAGCATAACTTTAAGTATGTCTTCAGAAATTATTATACCACTTGTAAATTGCAGGCCTGGGCTTTGTTCACAACAGGGTAGAAAAATAGAACCTGGGAGTACGTATACAGATCACTAAAAGTAGCAAAAGGCTCACCTTGTTTAAAAAAATAATTAGAACAATGAATAAAGCTGTTCGATTAAGAGCCATGAAGCAGAAGATTTTATTGAAGTTGTATTAAGAATTGTTGTATCCAAACTTGTATTACTGGGACCAGTTTTGGTCTTGATATTACCTGAGCAATAAAGAGGCAACACGCAAAAAAAATGATTGAAACCAAAATTGAGAGATTATACCTAACAAAAATGATTGAACAAGCTGGAGTTCTCTTTTCTAGGAAAGAGAAGAGTGATGGATGACCTGGTCAAGGTCTTTAAAGTTTAAAAGTTTTGGTGTGGTAGTTGCAGAGATAATCACACACGTGGCCACGGGCTGTGAAATTGGTACAGCATGCAATTTAGAAGTTAGCACAAAGGAAGGATCGGCATGTGATAAGAACTGGATATAAGTAATCTGCAAGTGCCAGCTTATGCAAGCTCATATAGAAGTTCTGCTGCAGTAGGGCCAGGCGATGACGATTTCAACAGAGTGCAGAGGATAAATGGGTGTACATAATGAAATGCTTGCTGAAAGCCTTTGTTCTGTGCCAAGGAGCAAGGAGTCCAGAACCAGCTTGGCGCAGAGCTCAGGGCCCAGCCTTTCCTGTGTGGAAGTGGTGGCCAATTCTATTCACACACATGGACCTAACATGATGTAATGTCTGGAGCAAACAACTCCAGATGCTGGAAATTTGAAATAAAAATAGAAATACTGGTAGCATTCAGCAGGTTAAGCAGCATCCATGGAAGACTTTGAATCAGAAATGGAAAGATAAGAAAACAAGTGTGTTTTAAATTGTTGAGAGGGGTGAGGAGAGAATAGAGGAATTGTATGTGATAGGGTACAGGCCAAAGTTGTCAAGGTAACAATTATTTAAAACTGTCAGTTAGAGCCAAGAGAATAAAAAGAAACAATTTGAAACAGAAATATATAGCCACTTCTGTGAAGAGGAAGTAAAAAGGTAGTTACCTGAAATTGTTATTCATAGAATCAGAGAAATGTACAGCACAGAAACGGTGCCTTTTTGCCCACCTTGTCAATGCTAGCCAGGATGCCTGTATATGTTAATCCCATTTGCCCACATTCGGTCCGTATACCTCTAAGTCTTTCCTATCCAAGATCCTATCCAAGACTCTATCCAAGACTCTATCCTAGTGCCTTTTAAATATTGTAATTGTATCTGCCTGTACCATTTCCTCTAGCAGCTTGTTCCAGATAACCACCAGCCTCTGAGGAAAAACTTACCCCTCAGATCTCCTTTAAACTTTTGCCCTGTCTCCTTAAACCTGTGCCCTCTAGATATTATAGAGTCATCCAACATGGAAACAGGCCCTTCAGCCCAACTGGTCCATGCCGCCCAAGGTTCCCATCTAAGCTAGTCCCATTCACCTGTGTTTGGCCCATATCCCTCTAAACCTTCCTATCCATGTACGTGTCCAAGTACCTTCCAAATATTGTTAATGTACCTGCCTCAACCACTTTCTCTGGCATCTCATTCCATATACTGACCACTCTCTGGGTGAAAAAATTGTCCCTCAGATTCCTATTAAATCTCTCCCCTCTCACCTTAAACCTATGCCCTCTAGTTCTTGATTTCCCCAACCCTGGGAAAAAGACTGTGTGTATTCACCCTATCTATGCCCCTGATAATCTTATTCACCTTTATAAGATCATCCCTCATTCTCCTACGCTCCAGTGAAAAAAGTCCCAACCTGCTCAACCTCTCTCCATAACTCAGTCCCTTGAGTCCTAGCAACAATCTCGTAAATCTACTTTTAAACTCCCCTGCCCTCCATTCCAGACAACATCCTGGTGAATTTCAATGTTAAATTCAGAGGGCCCATACAAAGGATGGGAGGTGAGAGATCAAAGTGGGAGTGGGATGTAGAATTAAAGTGAAAGGTGATTAGAAGCTCAATTTTGTCTTTGGGACCAAATAGAAATGTTTTGCTCAGCAGTCACAGTCTGTATTTGCTTTCTTCAATGTAGAGGAGGCTACATAGTGAGTATTGAAGGCAATAAAGTAAGATGTAAACAGTGCAAATAAATAGCTGTATATTTTGGATGCACTGTTTGGGTTCCTGGCAGACTGGAAGGGAAGAGTCAGAATAGCAAGTGTTGCATTTCTTATGCTTGCATGGGAAAGTGTCATGAGGAGGAGAGTGGTTGATAGAGATGGAAGAAAACTAGATAGCCTCGGAAGGAACAGTTACTTTAGAATGTTGAAAGTGGAGGCAAAGAGGTGTCTGGTGGTGGACTTTTGTTGAAGGTGTTGGAAATCATAAGGGACGATCCATTGAAAGTGGAGGCTGGCGGATGGAAAGCAAGGGTAAGGAGAGTCCCGTCTTTGTTCTGATGGGAAGAAGAGGGGATAAAAGCAGAAGTGTAGGAAAATAAAGGAAATGTTGTTGAGAGCTCTGTCAGCTGTGGTGGAGGACAGGCAGAGTTAAGCAGACAGGCACTGCTGTGGAAAGTTGTTATCAGAACACGTATGATAAAAAATAGTGAAACTGGGAAAATGCAATGAATCCTTAAAGGAAAAGGAGTGAGAGGGAGTATAATTGAGATAGCCATGGAAGGTGGTGGGCTTATAAAAGATATTGGCTGCTAAACTATTTCTTGAGACGCAGATGTGAAGAAAAGGAAGGGAAGAGTCTGTTATGGACCGTGTGAAAGTGAGAGCAGAGTGCAAAATGGGACTGACTTCTTTAAGTTATGTATGAATGCAAGAAGTAGCGCCAATACAGTCGTTATTGTTTTGGAAAAAGAGTTGAGGAAGCGTGCATGAATAGAGCTGAAATTAAGACCATTCCATGTATCTAATGAAAGGATAGGCATAACTTGGGCCCATTTGAGTGCCCACAGCTATATCCTTTGATTTGGAAAAAGTGACTAGAATTGAAGAAGGTTTAAGAATGAGTTCACCCAGGTGAAAGAAGGTAGTGGTGAAGAAGGACAGGTCGATCTTTTGTTCAGGAGGAAGTGGAGGGCCTTCAGAACGTCCTAGCATGGGATGGGAGATGTAGAGAGATTGGATGTTCATAGTGAAGAAGGGCCATTTGGGACCAAGGAACTGAAAACGGTCAAAGTGATAGAGATGATCAGAGGTTCACAGATGTAAATAGAAAGGGACTGAACATGGGGAAAAAAGAATAAAGGTAGGAAGAAATAAATTCTTGGGGACAACCAGAATTGTGCTGCTTGTGGAGCAGTTATTTCATTCATTGGGTGTCACTGGTAAAGCTGGCATTTATTGCCCATATCTAATTGCCCTTGAGAAGGTGATAATGATGGTCGCCTTAAACTGCTGCAATCCTTCTGGTGAAGGTACTCCCTCAGTGATGTTAGGTAGGAAGTTCCATGATTTGGACCCAGTAATTATGAAGGACCAATGTTTTATTTCCACTCAGGATGGTATGTGACTTTGATGAGATCCTGCAAGTGACAATGTTCCCACGTACCTGCTATCCTTGTCCTTCTTGGTGGTCGATGTTGCACTTTTGTGGGGTGCTGTCAGCGTAACTAGGATGAGTAACTGCAGTGCAGTTTGTGTCTACTGTGTACCAGTCTTGATGCAGGGTCTCAACCAAAACCTCAACATTTCCTTTCCCCACCACACATGCTGCTGAACCCACTGAGTTCCTCCAGCTGTTTGTTTTTAGCTCCAGATTCCAGCATCTGCAATCTCTTGCATCTTCTTGATCATGTTAGGGTTGTTCCTGGTGTCCCTAGCATAGTGCTGCAAATAGAGAAGGGAGTAGATTAGAGTGAGTTAATCAATGTCACACTTACAGTGAGAGATAAGTAGATCTAGAGCAGGTAATGGATTGGGAGGATGGTCCAGATTGATAGGGAATTTTGGAGACAAGAGAAAGGATTCATATTTGGGGAGGATCAAAGACAAGGGTACAGTGGCTGTTGTGGAGTTCCCCATTCCATCAGGAGGGTTGTAGACAGGTAAAGCTGAGATCTGTGCTGAATTGGAGAATAGAAGATCAGAAGATAAGATATCTTTATTAGTCACGTACATCGAAACACACAGTGAAATGCATCTTTTGTGGATAATGTTCTGGGGGCAGGCAGCAAGTGTTGCCATGTTACCGGCGCCAACATAGCATGCCCACAGCTTCCTAACCCGTCTTTAGAATGTAGGAGGAAACCAGAGCACCCGGAGGAAACCCACGTAGACAGGGGGAGGACGTACAAACTCCTTACAGACAGCGGCGGGAATTGAACCCGGGTTACTGGCGCTGTAATAGCGTTACATTAACCACTACACGACCATGCAAAGAGATAGTGAAAACATAGCAAGGGGGTACTGGAGGAAGATATAGGGTCTTGAAGGGAAAGAGAACTGTTGAAATTTGTTTTCTTTAATGTCTGAAAGAAAGGAAAAAATGTTTTTGTAATGATGTAATGTCTGATAGGTGATGTCAAGCTGTTGGTGCAAGTCAAGCAGCTGTCATGCAGCCTCAGACTGCTGACATAATAGTTGTGAATTGCCATATATTGGATTTGCTTGGGGGGGGGGGGGGGTCACTGCAATCCAGCAATCTGTCTTCCAGCAGTTTACTAGTACTTTTGAGGCACCACCTGGATGAGTCTCTGTCACACAAATTTGATTGAGCTTTTTGATGAGCTAATGAAGATGATTGATGGGGGTAGGGTAGTAAATGTTGTCTACATGGACTTTAGTAAAGCATTTGACAAAGTCCCTCAAGGTAGGCTGATCCAGAAGTTAAGTTGCGTAGAATTCACAGTGAGTTGGTAAGTTGAATACAAATTAGCTTGCTCATAGAAGACAAAGGGTAATGGTGGAGCGGTGTTTCTCTGACTAAAGATCTGTAACCAGTGTTGTTCTGCAAGGATCAGTGCTGGGATCTATTGAAAATGTAGGAGGTCTGATTAGTAGGTGGAGTTATGAATTGTGAAGAAGGTTATCAAATGATACAGCAGGATATAGATCAGTGGGAAAGCTGGGTGGAGAAATTGCAGATTTAATCCAGACAAGTATAAGGTGTTATATTTTGGGAGGTCAAATGTAAAAGGAATGTATACAGTAAATGGTAGGTCCCTTAGGAGCATTGACATACAGAGGGATCTTGGGGTGCAAGACCATAGTTCCTTGAAAGTGGCAACACAAGTTGGTAGGGTGGTAAAGAAAGCATATGGCATGCTTCATTGATCGGGGGGCATTGAGTATAAAAGTCAGGAAGTCATGTTGCAGCTGTGTAAAACTTTAAATTTTTTAAAATTTAAAATTTTTTTTTAAAGTTTCTAAAATTTTTTATTTACAGCGTGGTAATAGGCCCTTCGGGCCCAACGAGTCCGCGCCACCCATTTTAAACCCAAATTAACCTACCCGTACGTCTTTGCAATGTGGGAGGAAACCGGAGCACCCGGAGGAAACCCACGCAGACACGGGAGAACGCACAAACTCCTTACAGACAGCGACGGGAATCGAACCCCGATCGCTGGCACTGTAATAGCATCGCGCTAACCGCTATGTTACCGTGCCGCCCGTTAAGCTACATTTGGAGTATTGTGTGTAGTCTGGTCACCACACCATAGGAAGGATGTGGAGGCTTTGGAGAGGGTGCAGAAAAGTTTTACCAGGATGTTGCCTGGATTGGAGTTTTGGAGGCTGAGGAGCACCCTGATAGAAGTATGTAAAATTGAGAAACATAGATAGAGTAGCAAGTTAGAATCTTTTTCCAGGGTGGAAAGGTTAAATACTAGAGGGCAGAGGTTTAAGGTGAGAGGAGGAAAGTTTAAGGAGATTCAAGCAGCAAGTTTTTTTACACAGAAAGTGGTAGGTGGTAAAAGCAGATTTGATATGATTAAGAGGTATTTAGATTGACACAAGAACAGGCAGAGAATAGAGGGAGATGGGCCATATGCATGCAGATAAGATTAGTTTAGTTTGACATTAAGGTTGGCACAAATATGGTGTTCTATGTTTTTATGAGTGTGTTTCAGGCAGCAGAAACCTGATATCCTCTCAGGAAGACTGGCTTCATTCTTCCATCTCTTGCTACTTGCAATTGTCAATTTTCTTGGTGTTGTTTGTCAGTTAGCCAGCTCCAACAGCTGTTGGACTTCCCCAGAAGGCAAGGTCTGCTGGTGAATCTTCAACAGTCAGAGCTCTCCAGAATGACCTTCAAAGCCATCTGCAACCTTGCAACATTCTGAACCAATTGAAGTTGTGCTGTTAGGCATACAAGTACATTTTGAGGCACTAGGAACATGGGCACTGAGTGAATGAAGTAGGGTATTTGGTTAACTTCTGTCTGAAATATGGATTAATTCATGTTTGGTTTGCAATATTCATCCTGCAGTGTTTTTTTTATTTTCACATTGTGTCCAAGCAGATGATGTAATGATTTATGGCAGGGAGAAAATGAGGTGAGAGAATGTTAGTAAATGGAGAATTGTAGTAATGGTTATTGGTATTAGACTTGGATGAGCTCTTCATGGACTGCTGTGGTGGTGAATGATTGTTTAGTTTACCATGCTCTCAGAAAGTTGAGATTGTGTAATATGAAGTACATTCAGTTGCATGAATGTTGTGAGTGTGTGCATGGATTGCACACCTCTGTAATTAGTCTTTTATACCCATGTCATCAGTCTTATAGCCACCCTGTGGTTTGCTGTGGCAGCATTGAGGGTGCCTGTTAGGAGTGCTGCTCTGACTTGAATGGTAAAGCTTCTCCAAAGTGATTGGAGCTACGCTCTTGGAGTCAGATTAAGAACATTCTTTGAAGATTTCTGGGGCACCTTCCCTCCAGATAAAATTAAGTGTTGGATAAGAAAAGCCCTACCACTTCAAAACACCAACACCACTACTCAGCTGGCCTCCTTGCCAATATAGCCCTGCTTTTGGGTTCACTTCTTTGGCTTCTGTGCAGCCACAGTGGGACCTCCGCTAAAGCACACATAATTGGTAAGAATATTTAGAAGCTTTCATCTCCTTAAGCACAAATCTTAGTTTTCCTTGCAGCTCAACCCTCAGTGTACTAGTGGCATATACATAGTCCAGTGCAGGAGGGCAGACACAATGAATCAGCACTATATAAGGATTAAGATATGATTCAGTCTCTCAAACCTGCTATACCACATAACAAGATTAAGGCTGATTTTGAACCTCAAACGGCATTTTCCTACCCTATCCCCATATACCTTGATCCTTTTAATATCTGGAAATCTAATGATCTTTGTTTGAATGCAATCTATAACTGAGCCTCCATAGCCTTCTGAGGTTTCCAAAGATTCACCACTGTCTGAGTGAAGGAATTTCTCCTGGAATAACCTTTAGTCCTGGACACTTTAGTCATCAGAATATCCTCCCCACATCTATTCTGCCTAGCCTTCTAAGAATTTTGTATGTTTTAATGAGGTCACATCAATGTTTCCCAATCTCTCATTGTTTCTGTTTTCTCTGCCAAAATGTATAACCTCTCATTTTTTCCACATCGTACTTCATTTGCTTGTCCATTCACTCAGCTTGTCTATTTTCTCTTGAAGTCTCTTTGCACCCTCATCATTACTTAATTTTCACTTCGATTTCTGTCATCAGCAAACTTGAAAATATGACATTTGGGAACTAAACCCAATCCTTGTTATTGCTTGTGAATAGCTGGGGCCCAAGCATCAATCCCTGCAGTACCCCACTAGACATAGTCTGCCAGTCTGAGAACTAATTATTCCTACACCTTGTTTTCTATCTGTTAACAAACATTCAATCCATGCTACTTATATTGTCCCCAATTCTCTATGTTCCAACCTTGTTCTCTATTCTCCTGTGTGGGATCTTATCAAAAGCCTTCTGAAAATCCAAATATATCACATTAGTTGATTCTCCCTCATTTGCTCCATAAGATACATCCTCAAAGAACTCAAAAGATTAATAAGACACAAGAAATACTGCAGATGCTGGAAATCTGAAGCAACACACAAACTGCTGGAGGAACTCAGCAGGTCAGGCAGGATCTATGGAGGGAAACAAACAGTTGGCATTTAGGGTTGAGACCCTTCATCAGGACTGGAAAGAAAGAAGGGAGAAGCCAGTATAAAAGGGTGGGGGGAGGGGTGAAGCAAGAGCTGGTAGGTGATAGGTGAATCCAGGTGAGAGGGGGAAGGGGACAGTGGGAATGATGTAAGAAGCTGGGAGGTGATAGGTGGAAGTTACAAAGGGCTGAAGAAGATGGAATCTGATCAGAGAAGACAGTGGACCATGAAATAAAGATTAATAAGAGGTTTTCCTTTTGCTAATGATAACCAGAACATGTACTGTCCCTAAAGTCACTTTTTTCAAAACTCTAGTATGTAGATCATCAGGTCCTTGAGATTAACAAACAATGTGCTGGAGGAACTCAGCGGGTCATGCAGCATCTGTGGGAGGAAAGATATTGTCAGCATTTTGGGACAAAACCCTGCACCAGTTCTGATGCAGGGTTTCGACCCAAAACTTCAACAATTTCTCTCCTTCCACAGATGCTGCATGATCCACTGAGTTTCTCCAGCACATTGTTTGTTGCTCCAGATTCCAGCATCTGCAGTTTGTCGTGTCTCCAAGGTCCTTGGGATTTGCTGGTTTTCAGGTTCATTAATTTCTCCAGTAGTTTCATTTATTAACAGGTAATCTTCAATTCAGGAATTTTTGCTATAAATGCCATCAACATTTTATTCAGGCTGTACTGATTCTGCCCCCCCCCCCCCCCCCCGCCCCCTCATTTGCACTGGACTCTTGCTTCCCTAGCATTTCTGGGACATTTGTTGTGTCTTCTTTTGTGAAAGTATTTAATTTCTCTGCCGTTTCCTTTTTCCCTCATTACAAATCATCGCTGTGTACATCCCAGTTGTGCAACAAATACAGAACTATGCAATTCAGCGTTACAAATTGCACAAAAAATGTTATAAATGGACATATCCTGTGCAATTTATGGTACGGATTTAGGGATCTCTGGATACTGATGCTTTGTTTCTTTTCTTATGCAGCAAGCACGTGAAGCTTAATTTCCACTCAGAATAAATGTATTGTTTGCAGTGACAGTCAACATTACAGTATTTAGTAACTTGAAGGAGATACCATTGTAAGTTACATTATGGAATCTTCATATTAACAAAAAACCAGAGACTTTCTGTCAGTGATAAAGATCATCCACAATATATCATTAAAACAATTCTCTTTTAATACAGTGCATTTTGCAGTATTTTTGCTCGGTGTAATGTTATATTCTGTGAAATACTTACATTGGTTTAGAAATAAGTTTCTATTCAATCTAAGCTGTTTGCTGATCAGAAAAGATGTATCATGATACTTTAATATCATTGATGAAATTAATTGTTATGGTGCAACTATGAACCAGAGTCAGAAGATTACAGCACACTAGATGCAACAGACTTACAAATGCACTGGGAAAATATTGTACTTTACATTTTAGCTGACTAATCTAATTTAATAAATAAATAGAAAGATAGATTTACCTAAAAAAAAAATTGGTTAGAGAATGCTACCTATCCTCCTTGCCTTTCTGATCACGTACACAGCAACTCCCACCAGACTCCCTGATAGCTTTGTAGATAGGGAAATTTGTCTGTAATGCAAAGAATTCTAAGAAGGAAGCCTACTTAAGTACATCTCTGTGTGGTACCACAGTCCCATGGGATGTCGACTTGAAAATTGCTACCTGTTTTTGAAATGAATTGGAACAAAATGAACTCCCCTACAGCTTGCCGTGATGCCGACTGCGATTTTATATTGTCTTTGAGAAGCCCAAATGAATTGTTTTATTAGGCATCAGTATTTAAATATCTGCTGTAAATGTGCCAGCAAATGGAGATGAAGATAGACAGAGAGTTAGATCTCTGTTCTTTGCACCATCTACAGTCGTCTTTGTTGTGCCTAACTCTGTTTTAAAAACAAAACACCTCTAAAATGTCAGAGTACAAACTCTGTCATTGAATTGGTTTCAAAATTTAAATGAAAGATGCTATAAGTTGCAAGTTTTTAATTGCCCCCTTATTTGCATAAGTATGCAAATTAATGACCTATCATATGAATAGCAATTTTTCATAAGGTTTTTCAGATCTGCTTGAAAGTAACTAATTAATAGTAGTGTTCTGCATAATCTTGGCTGATATAATGCATGCAAATAGTCTTGACAGTCTTTCCTGCATTAAAAAAAAAGCTGATTCAAGGCCAGTACATATCTTTTGGTCTTTTGATTCGCCTTTCCTGTAATTTCAGTTGCTTTCCACTTGCAACAAATTATTGTGCATTTTATGCCAGTTGAAAAGACCTCTCAATTAAGTCGATAACTCCCATTGTAATTACTTTACCTTCCATTTTTTAGTTAGAAATGTGCAGATTTTTATAATTACTGTCTTTATTTATATCCCATTATTCTTTTTCAAAGTAATACTGTCAAAGTTTCTGGGAAGGAAAAAATACTATAGCTGTAGCTGATGCAATAGTGCAGGTAGCAGAGCCGCTGCCTCACAGTGGCAGAGACCCTAGTTCAATCCTGACCTTGGACGCTGTCCGTTTGTTTGTTCTCTTTGTGATTGCGTGAGTTTCCTCCAGGTGCTCCATTTCGCAACCCCAGCCCCATGTTGCCAAAGACGTGAGGATTGGTAGTTTAACTGGCCACTGTAAGTTGCCCCTAGTATAGGTGAATGGTAGAATCTGGGGGGAGTTGATGAGAATGTGGGAAGAATAAAAATTAGGATTAATGTAGGATTAATGCAAATGAGTGATTGATGGTTATGGTGGACTTGGAGGGCTGAATGGCCTATTTCCGTGCTGTACATCTCTATGACTCTGATGTCAATTTTTATGTACAAAATATAAGGCACAGTGTGTAAATACATTCTTATCACATGCCTGAACACCTCAAAATGCCTCAGATGCAACCAATATTTTTGAAGTACAGATACTGTTAGGGTTAATAATTTGTTTTGACAGTTCCAAAACAAAAACAGTGCTGTGTAGTTGAAAATTGGGTTAACCCAGAGTAAAGCAATGTTGCTCATGTTTCTGGGTGCATTCATCTCCTCATTTTTTTGACAGTATTTTCCTTCTCCTGAACTTTTTCTTTTGCTGCATAAACCTCCAATACCAACAGTAGTGCAACAGTGAAGATACCGTTTGCAGTGAGATTTTCAACAACAGTGGTCTAAGAAACAACAGCTCCTACTTACAGATCAACCAGTTTACAAATTCTGTTTTTCCCCCAAACTGCTCAAAGTGTGGGGACACTATTCATTCTGCATTGCTCTCAGTAAGATCCCTGACCTCATAAGACCTCAATATAACCTTGCATGTGTGCCTTGACTGCTTTGCCAATAGAATTCAGGGCCATAGGCACTCTTGGCTTCCTTCCAGACTGCAGGTGCTGACCTCTGCCATATTTCACCATTTGCTGCTCACTGCTGTATTAGGAAGGTCCCAATACTATATTACTGGGAGGAGACTTCATCGACTTTTCCTTCAGCCTACTGGAGCACACAGAATGGGCATGGGATTTGACTGAATTGAAGGCTTTCCCAAATTGCAGTATTAAGAGGCTGTACTCATGTCCTTAAAGAAACCTGCCTGGCTATGGCCTTGGAATCTCCCTTGCACAAAGAGTTTGCTTTCTGTAAACAGTGTCTGTCATCAACCTATGCAGGCTCCTCTGCCCTCCTGGAAGCACACTCCAACTCCCCCTCTCTTGTTATTAAAACATCTATCCATTCATTCACTGGCTGCAGTCTTCTAATTGGAAGAGTGTTGACCAGGCACGGTAGTGTAGGGTTAGTGCAACACTTTACAGCACCAGCGACCCAGGTTCAATTCCGGGCGCTGTCTGTAAGGAGTTTGTATGTTCTCCCTGTGTCTGCATGGGTTTCCTCTGCGTGCTCCGGTTTCCTCCCACATTCCAAAGACGTACAGGTTAGGAAGTTGTGGGCATGCTATGTTGGCGCCGGAAGTGTGGCGACACTTACGGGCTGTCCCCAGAACACTCTACGTAAAAAAAGATGCATTTTACCGTGTGTTTTGATGTACATGTGACTAATAAAAGATATCTTATCTTTAGGAGCTGCGTGCAAAGGTCGCAGGTGCTGTGTAGCTTTACAGCGAGAACAGACAATATATTAGTCTGGAATGTTGTGCCAAAATAGACAATGTCAATTTCAACTTGCCATTACACAGCAAGACCCAACAATGCCGTTCCATGACTTTGAATTACAAGTTCTCACTCTTTATGTGACTTCCACAAACACCATTAGGGAGACTCACACTGCTGTTTTAATATGTAAAAAAAATCAGTGGAGCAATTTCTAGGCCAGCAGTCGTTTTGTATACAGTAATATATCTACTACCTGGAAAGGTTGCATTTATTGCTTATCCTTGCCCTATGCTGGTACTGCTGGACCTTCTCTTTTGACTTCTGCAGTCCTTTTACTGTTGGTGTTCACACAGTTGTATTAGAGAACCCTTGGATGCTCCCTCACACAAAAAAAATGAGCTGGAACATCCAAACCACTACTTACCTGCTTCATGTTCACACAGTTGTATTAGAGAACCCTTGGATGCTCCCTCACACAAAAAAAATGAGCTGGAACATCCAAACCACTACTTACCTGCTTCATACAGTAATGGTCACAGTGTTTGCCACTTGACAAAACCTCACAGACCCTGTTGAGCTCTCAGTGGAGTTCAGCATTCTCTCCCTTTAATGAATCCCATACCTTTTTGGTCTTATCAGCCCATGTGGAAGGTCATGTGTCTGGTCCTTGCGTATGTGAAGGATGCTAGCATTATGGGCACATCTCTCAAAATCTTGCTTGTCAACAAGAGGAAATGCCTAGCAAGAATGTGGGAATAAAATTTCCTCACTGCAAGTTCTACCATCATCCATTTTATGAACACAAGGTCATATAGTGTCGAGTGGAAAAAGAAGGCCTGATCTTTGTTAACATGTTACCTCCTTTTTCTCTTGGTTCTTGCACTTTGTTTCCACAGTTTCCATCCCACAATAGTCAGTACATTAAATGAAAGGGTGGCAAGTGGAGACCAAAGCTTATTTTACTTGCTATGTTGAATGAACTCCCACCACTCATAATACCTTGCCTTTCGTGATAGGTATAATCCCCTGAGTGTAAGGATGTTGGGTTCTGCTGGTTTCTATCACAGAAACCATGAGGCAAAATCTTAATTTAAATACAGTTTCCCACCCAACTACACTGCTCATCTAAGTCCTAGACTGAGCCAGAGATACAGGCCTTGCTCGGCCTGAAGCCTTCCACAATTAGAGTCCAAGTGCACTGAAAAATATCTCAGGAGTGGATTGGTGATTGAGTGAGGGACCACTGTACAGGGAGTAGTTTCATTGTTCTGACCATCTTCCAATGTGAACAGAAGATAAATATTGGCAATTGCAAGATAGTGATGGATGCAAAAGAGCATCTGAAAACTGACCTGCTTATGTATTAAACCATATTAAGCCTATTTATTTTCATCCATGAACTGCAAATACAGTTAAGATTATAGCTTTAAATACATTGTAGGAAATTTGTAGTAAATTTTCTTATTAAGTCAGGGAAAGACTGCGCTCTTCATCTGATTCCTTGATGTGATAAGCTTTGATAATTTAGGTATGAGAATATTCAATGACAATTTTTATAGTAAGGTCAGGCAACTAAGTAGAACAGTGGTAATGTTAGTGAACTGTGGAAAGAGAAACAGAGTTAACATTAATGTTAGTGAATTCCCATATTGGCAGGAAAATTTTGGATTTCATTCACCCATTCCTTTTTTTATATAAAGAGTCTGCTTAAATCTCTGCCTTTGATCAAGTTTTTGATAGCCCTAATAAATCTTATTTCTTGGTGTTTTTTTGCATGTTTCAAAAAGCAATTTAGGGCATCTTCATTAATAAAGAACCATATAAATGTAGTTGGTTGTTGAAGTATTTTGTTTATGCTTGATTACCTGTAAACCTTGTGGACCTCACATTGTAATATATTCTTTAGGAAATCATCTTGCACTTTGCCATTAAATATCTTTTGAAAATAGAACATTGGCTGGCCAACTGAGCCCTCAAAACCTTCCTTTTTAATGCAAAAAAATAAATTAAGAAAACTTGATCAGGTTATTAGGTGGGTACGTAAGCTTTAGAACCTTCTCATGATCTGTTTGGATTTCATCAGTACCACCTGGCTTCATGTTTCATTATAGGTTTGGTCCAAATTTGAATTCAAAACTGGCTGTGTGGGAGAAGACAGAGTGTGGTAGTGGATGATTACTTCTCAGGCTGGAGGCCTGTGACTAGTGGTGTGTCTCAGGGATCTGTGCTGGGACCATTGTTGTTTGTTGTCTACTGTATATCAATGCTCTAGATGATAATGTGGTAAATTGGATTAGCAAGTTTGCTGATGACACTAAGATTGGAGGCGTTGTGGACAGCGAGGAAGGCTTTCAAAGCTTGCAGAGGGATCTGGACCAACTGGAAAAATGGGCCAGAAAATGGCAGGTGGAATTTAATGCAGACAAGTCTGAGGTGTTGCATTTTGGAAGGATAAATCAAGGTAGGACATACACAGTAAATGGTAGGGCACTGAGGAGTGCGGCGGAACAAAGGGATCTGGGAATTCAGATACATAATTCCCTGAAAGTGGCATCACTGGTAGACAGGGTTGTAAAGAAGGCTTTTGGCATCCTGGCATTCGTAAATCAAAGTATTGAGTATAGGAGTTGGGATGTTATGGTGAGGTTGGTGAGGCCAAATTTGGAGTATTGTGTGCAGTTCTGGTCACCTAACTATAGGAAGGATATCAGTAAGATTGAAAGAGTGCAGAGAAGATTTACTAGAATGTTGCCGTGTCTTCAGGAGTTGAGTTACAGGGAAAGATTGAACAGGTTAGGACTTTATTCCTTGGAGCGTAGAAGAATGAGGGGAGATCTGACAGAAGTTTACAAAATTATGAGGGGTATAGACAGAGTAAATGCAAGTAGGCTCTTTCCACCTAGATTAGGAGAGATAAGTACACGAGGACATGGCTTTAGGGTGAAAGGGGAAAGGTTTAGGGGGAACATTAGGTGGAACTTCTTCACTCAGAAAGTGTTGGGAGTGTGGAATGGGCTACCATCTGATGTGGTGAATGCAGGCTCACTCTTAAGTTTTAAGAATAAATTGGATAGATACATGGACGGGAGAGGTCTGGAGGGTTATGGACTGGGTGCAGGTCAATGTGACTAGTGGAATAACGTTTTGGCACAGATTAAAAGGGTTGAATGGACTGTTTTCTGTGCTGTGTGTTCTATGGTCAATAGTGCTGAATTCCGGGGCAAAGTTCAAGTGAATGTCTTTGAAATCAAAGCAGCATTTGAATGAGTGTGGGAATCAAGGAGCTTTGTAAAAATAAAGAGTGGTAATAGAGGGAAAGAACTCTTCACAAACTTGAATGAAGGAAGATGCTTGTGGTTGCTGGATGTTAATCATCTCATCCCCAGGCTATTGCTTCAGAAGTTCCACTGGGTAGTGTCATAACCCTTTCAGCAGCTTCATCAATGACTTTTCATCCATGAGATCAGAAGTGGAGATTTTCACTGAGTGTAAAACGTTCACAGCTTCTCAAAAAAAAATGGAGGTCACTGCATGGTAACCAAGTATGGACTGATGTTTCAAGTAACATGGACACTGTACAAGTGCCAGACAGGTACCATTTCCAATGAGTTCAGCCAACTACTTATCACATGAATTACCCTCAGTGAGCGCCCCCACACCCCCACCATCAACACCCTTGAGTGTTATATTTGATCAGAAGCTTAGCTGGAAAACCCAAATAAATACTAACCAAAAAATTGCAGATGCTGGAAATATTCAGTGGATTAAATGAAGTTTGTTGCAAACCTATCCTTTGAGTTGGAGCTAGAGAAGTCAAGAAAGGGCAGAAAAGAATTGGGAACAAACTGTTTGAAAGTGAGAACGGTGAAAATAAACAGGAAAGGTGATGGAGCTTCCAAGTTCTGTATCCCATCAGGAAGCAGGGATAATCACCTGGAAATAGGTGAAAAAGAGACACATTTTTTGTGCTTCACTGTTCCCATGTTTGTTTTCCTCTCTCCTTCCCTGTTTTCCTTTGAATCCTTCAATTTACATATCCTTCAGACAGAAAAGCTGTAATTAATAAACCTTCACTACCCTCACTCCGCCAGCACTATCACCATTGATTCAGTTTCTTTTGGTCTCCACCCCATCGCAGACATTTCCTCTCTTCTCTCACTCCTTTACAATGTAAAACATATTTAATTTCTAACTTTTTCCAGTTCTGCTGAAATGTAGTTGACCTGAAACATTAATTCTGTTTCTCCTTCTACATCTGCTGCCTGATGTGTTGGGTATATCTAAGCCAATACATATCATGACTACTGGAGCAAGTTAAAAAGCTGGGTATTCTGTGGTCTTCTGCCTCTCCAAAGCTTTTCCGTACTTTGCAGTGCACAGATTAGGATTGTGATTGAATATTTCTGGTGAATTATTGATCATTTAGTCAGTCAGCAGTGTGGTGAAAGGCATTGTCAATGGTGCCATCAAGCAGCATTGGAATTGCTGGAATTTCACTGGAACTGCTTGGCTCTGGACCTCCTTGTAACCTTGGTCCAAACCATCACCATCTGTGCACAGTAGCTGCATTATGTACCATCCACAAAATGCACTGCAGTTACTCCTCTAGACTACCCCAACAGCAGCTCCTAAATCCGTGCCCTCTACCACCAATGGACATGGGAACAACAACACTGCAAGTTTCACTCCAAGTCACAAACCATACTGACTTGGAAATACATCATGTTCCTTCGTTAGACTGGATCTAAAAAAAATCTTGGAACTTCTTAACCAATTACATCTTGGGAGTACCTTCATCAGAAAAACTGAAATAGTTTAAGAAGGCAACCATCACCTTAAGTGTGAATTTATTTCTATGTATTTGAAGCAGTGTGAAGACTAAAGCATGATGAAATATAATATTGTGCATTCTTTGCTATTGAAGAAAACAGTCAGAATGTCATCACATTTTCTGAAGTTGGTCCACTGACTGACAAGATTTATTTTTGCTGAAAATGAGTAATTGGAATTTTGAACAGGAGATTTTGCACTCGTATTTGTACTCGCACTCGTATTCAGATCCTTTTTAAACTGTGCTTTCTTAAGTGAGTTGTTTTTACGGTGGATGTTTATTTGGCACAGTTTCAGAGTACCTTTTAAGCAGTCTTTATATCTCTGTTGTGTACCACCAGCAAATCACAGTTCAGTTGTTGCGGTGGCACAAGAAGTTTAATCTTATACCAAGGGTACAATGCAATTTATCGTGCAACTTTATAGTAATGCATTATATTTTGTTTGTTGAACTGGCTGTGAGTGCAACTACCCACTTACTGTATAGCAAACCACTGGTAGTGGAATTCAAATTGAACATGGGTATTCAGGAACAGGCATTTAATTAATCAAATTGCTTCAAGTAATTTCTTGCTATTTTCTTTGCTTATTGCTTGAAATAACAGCAAAAATTACATAGTTCTGAAAAAGTCACTGAATTTAGTTGTAAACTTAGTAATTAATTCAGTTTGTAGCTTGAATTTGAAATTTCACCTGGGCCTGGATGCTCAATATTTTAGTTATCTTGACAAGTGGTTTGATGCATGATGAAAGTATTCTGACTTGTGCAGAATTTAAGAGTATAATGTGAGCAAGGAAACACATTTAAGATATGATCAGCTGTGAAGCAAAGCTGGAGATCATAGCAACTCTTAATTTTAGCAGTTTTGCATAGTTGAAACCATGAAATAAAACACTTCTGGTCCAGGCATGGAGGATAGATGGCATTTGCTAAAGGAAATGCTTTCATCACTTTCCCCAAGAATAATCAGAAGCTTCAGTAATTGTTGTGGAGTTTGCCCATCTTGAGGTCTATCATCAAGTTCATGGGCATAATGACTCCACCTATGGCAGGCACACGATGGCTCTTTTAAATAACACCACAGCTTTATGAATCTCTTGAGCTTTGAATTAATGATTATGCAAATTGTGGGTAACCACTAACAATGCTTTAAATTGATTTGTGCCCACTTTCCTGTCAGTTGCCATTTGATCGAGCGACACAACTACATCAACTATTTCTTGCTCTTGAAAAGCAAATGAAAATATGGCTGAATAGGGAGAAAGGTTGTCTCATGCATTTGTGGGTCATGAGTCCTCTTGAACAACTATGCTGAATTACTCTGTACAAAAAAAACTCTGATAATCTGCTATCCAACTATTCAGAAATACCAATGGTTCAGCACTGGGCTCACCAGATGCAGATTCCTGCACCCCATCCACTAACCAGGATGTCAGTTCCCATGCTGCTTTCTACTCATGGCGGTCCAGGATCCTGCACTCCATTCCACTTACAAGGGACCTGGTTCCCACTCTCCTGCCACTCAATGGGGCTTGAGTTCCCACATTACCTTTCACTCACTAGGGCCCTGGTTCCTGTGCTCCCTTCCCTCACTGGGGCCCCAATTCCCGCACTCCCTTTAAATTCACCTGGTTCTTTTAACTCTGCTCCTTTGAAACTAATTGAATTCACAGGAACATTTATTGCTCTATAATATCGAAAGTAAATTAAAAGTGTGCATCAAATAGTCTGGGAGATCTGTTCATCTGGTACCACCAATGTCCTGAACATGGCGAATTAAACAGTTTTACAGTAATCTGCTTAAGCTGTCAACAGGAAACCCTTTGAATACTCTGTACAGGCTGGAAAAAATGTCCTCTCTGATGGTGGTTTGCATTTCTTTGCACTGTGGCAGGGCTAACATATGAAGCTACTGATGGTGAGACAGATGATTGGAGGCAACATTGATGATGAAGAGTTTGGGTAGGGAAGAATGACTGTGTATTTTTGAGGAAAAGGGGAAGTAGAAAGAAATCTGGCAAATAACTTGAGCTTCAGCTGACAAATATTAGAAAGGAATGATTAAATTCCTTTTCTGAAAGGAAAGGTAATATAATCAGCAATAAAGAAACTTTCCATGTCCATAAGATATGGGAGCAGAATTAGGCCATTTAGTTCATCGAGTCTGCTCTGCCATTCAATCCATGGCTGATGTTTTTCTTTAACCATCCCCATTCTCCTGCCTTCTCTCCATAACCTTTAACCCCTTACCAATCAAGAACTTATCAATCTCTGCCTTAAATATACTCAATGACTTGGCCTCCACTGCCCTCTGTGGCAACTGATTCCACAGATTTACCACCCTCTGGCTGAAGAAATTCCTCCACATCTCAGTTTTAAAGGGACGTCCTTTATGCTGAGGCTGTGCCCTCGGATCCTAGACTCTCCTTATAATGGGAACATACTCTCCATGTCCACTCTATCCAGGCCTTTCAGTATTTCCAATTCCAAAAGACATTTGCTGTATAACGTTGGGAAAAGTAAGAAAATCCCAACATTATTTCAAGATGTTGTTGGCAGAGAAAATGTCTGGGTGTCCAAATTGATGCAATCAAGCTTCAAATGAGGATACTTTTTAAATAAAGACATAAAGATTTAGTAGGTGATCTGAAGTTGGTAAACCACAGCTTGCTACATTTTTAAAAGAAAGTCTTTTGATTGAAGAGTCATAAAATTACAGAGAATGAGTAACTGCTTGTAGAGTGAATGATTGCTATATGTTTAAAAACAAGCATAGTTGTAGTTTTAATGCTTAAACTGCATAACTCTATAGAGGGGAAAAGATATTTTGAAATGGTGGTGAAATTCTAATGTTAGTGCATTAAAAGCTTAACAATAGACAAGTTCTTAAATCAGTAGTGCCTCTGTGGTAGCTGCAGATAATCCTGGCAGTACTGAAGGAGTGTCATACCTTTGGAGATGCAGTGCTTTGAATGAATCTTTAAGCTGAAGTCCCTTATGCCCTCTCGTGTAAAAAGAGATCCCAAGGCACAATGTTGAAGAATTCATCCTGGTTTCCTGCTCAGTGTTTATCACTCAACTAGCATCACTGGTTATTATTGTTTTGCTGTTTGTGTGTCCTCTCTGTACACAAATTAGCTTGTTTCCCAAAGTGCTTTGTGTAAAACAATAACCCTGATTGTAGTTGATAGCTGAAGTTGACTGAATTCTTCAATTTAGAAACGGTTATTCTCCAACAACAATACTCATGACAACTGTTATCCCGGGAGCTTGTATGCTTGACCCAACCAACATTGTCAGCAATGTAAAAAAAATGTCATTTGGTTTTTAGTTTTTGTTTAATTAAACTTCAGTTTATTTAGTAATTATTTTTTGCTGTTGGAGTAGAATGGCAGTTTTTTTAATACCAGCTGTGGATTGTGTTTCTTAGTTTATTTCTGTATTTGTCTTGTCTTGTAATTTGCTGTATGTATTAACAGTAAAACACTGACTGAATTCACTTTCTGTGATCTTTCCAAGCTTGAGTTTTTTTTAAAGGAATTAATCTTTATAGAATTGCAACATGTTACACAGCAGCAGCAAGAGCAGTTAAAGTCATGGGGAACAGACTCAATCTATCACAAGTGAAAAATGGCTACTTGCACAAAAATGTAACAGGTGAGATGTATGCAAGTCAAACAAAATGTTAGACTTCGTGATCCACAGTGTAGGATGGAGGAAATTAGAAGTGTGATTGTAACAAAATGACAATTGACAGCAACAGCTGTATTGTTTGATTAAAAGAAATAGATGTCCTTAAGCAAAGTATGATCTCCACGTACCTGTTAATCCATTTCTTCTGTGTTAAAAGCCTTCCTTGTGGCATACACTTCCTGGTCATATTAACCATGTCTGTGCCAAGCTCTGTAATCACAGTTTATATGTTAAAATATATACTTTTAAATCTTGAAGTAGACATGCTACATTATAATTGCTGAATCCTTGTTGTCAAATGATACTAGAGAAATAAAGGACTGCAGATGCTGGAATCTAGACGAAGAACACAATTATGCTGGAAGAACTCAGCAGGCCAGGCAGCATCCGTGGAGAAAATCAGGCAGTCAACATTTTGGGTCAGGACCCTTCTTCAGGACTGAAGATAGGAAAAGGGGAAGCCCAATATATAGGAGGGAAAAGCAGAGCAGTGATAGGTGGACAAAAGAGAAGAGGCGGGGTAGGCGCAAGGTGGTTGCCTGTAAGAGATAGTGATAGACAGGTGCGGGGGAGGAGGGGAGAGCAGGTCCACTGGGGGATGGGTCAAAGGTAAGGAGGGTAGGAAAAAGAGACGGAGGGAAGAAAAAAAAGGGAAGAAAAGAAGAGGCATGGTGGGGGTAGGTGTGGGGGGGGTTGGAGTGTGGGGATTACTTAAAGTGGGAGAATTTGATGTTCACGCCATTAGGCTGCAAGGTTCTCAAGATGGAAAATGAGGTGCTGTTCCTCCAGTTTGCGCTTGGAATTCTCCTGACAGTGGAGAAGGCCGAGGACTGACATATCTGTAATAGTGTGGGAGGGGGAGTTGAAGTGACTGGCAACGGGGAGATGCAGATCGCGGTTATGGATGGAGCGCAGGTGTTCTGCAAAATGGTCACCTAGTCTGCATTTGGTCTCGCCAGTGTGGATGATGGGGGCTGGAGGGGGGGTGGGGGTGGGGGGTGGGAGTGGGGGGGTGGGAAAGGGGACAAAAATGAGAGGACTGCAGGAAGATTGGAAGAAAAGAAGGGGTGGAAGGAGGACAGGGGAAAACCCAACAGAGGGGAGGGTTACCTAAAATTAACGAACATAATATTCATGCCATTGGGTTGTAGACTACCCAGGTGGAATATGAGGTGTTGTTTCTCTAGTTTTTGTTGGGCTTCACTCTGGCAGTGGAAAAGGCTGAGGATGGACAGGTCAGTGTGGGAAGGGAAATTTGAAATGACATGCAACTAGGAGCTTAGGACAGCCAGTGCAGACAGAGCATAGGTGCTCTGCAAAATGATCATCCAGTCCGTACTTGGTCTTGCCGATATAGAGGAGGTCACATCGGGAGCACTGAATGCAGTAGATGAGGTTGGAGGAGGTGCATGTGAATCTTTGCCTCACTGAGAAAGGCTGTTTGGGTCCCTGGGTGATGGTGAGGGAGGAGGTGTGAGAACAAGCGATTGCAGGGGAAAGAGCTAGGGATCAGGGAGAGGTGGGTGGGGACGAATGAGCGGACCAGGGAGTCATGGAGGGAGTGGTCCCTGCAGAAGACAGAAGGGGGTGGGGGGGGGGGGGGGGGGGGGGGGGAGATGTGGCTGTTGGTGGGATCTCATCGCAGCTGGCGGAAATGATGAAGGATGATATGCTAGATGCGGAGGCTCGTAGGGTGAAAAGTGAGGACTAGGGAAACTCTATCTTACATTTCATTGCTCTTTTCACTTGGGTGCCAGGAATCCTGATTCCCTTGAACAACGTATCAGCTTGCACTTCCAGCAAAAGAAAATTAAAAGCTAAATGTATCAGGACATGTTTAATGCCAAATGCATTAGATGACCTGCAGCAGCAGAACTGTGCCCGATTTGTTTTCCCAGTTGAGTAATTATTATAAAGTATTTACCCAGCAGTTATCTGGTAATATACAAGGTAAATAATGTCTTAATTAATAATACATCTTTTTTCCTGTCCCTGATGAAAAAATTCCATTATATAGTGGACTGCATCATGTAAACCTGGCCCATGGTTATTGTTCACATTTCCCTGGGCTAGATGCAGTAGGCCAATTTCACTGGCCTTCTGTATCTTTGAATTGAACAGTGACTTGGTGTAGTGCAGAAGCTCTGCCCCTAAATACCTTAATAGGCTCAGATAGAAGACAAAGATTGGTTTGGAATTTAACTTCATCCCAAAGTTATTACAGACTTTAACAGTTTTTAAATGAGTTTCAAAGACATTTAAGAACTTTTAAAATTGAACTAAATGCTAAAAATTTGAGAGATTTGTGAAAAAAATGTTAAATAATATCACAGAAACAATTAAACTTTAAACTAATGGGTGGCACGGTAGTGTAGCGGTTAGTGTAACGCTATTATAGCGCCAGCGACCCAGGTTCAATTTCCGCTGCTGTCTGTAAGGAGTTTGTACATTCTCCCCATGTCTGTGTGGGTTTCCTCCGGGTGCTCCGGTTTCCTCCCACGTTCCAAAGACGTACAGGTTAGGAAGTTGTGGGCATGCTATGTTGGCGCTGGAAGCATGACGACACTTACGGGCTGCCCCCAGAACACGCTATGCAAAAGATGCATTTCACTGTGTGTTTTGATGTACATGTGACTAATAAAGAAATCTTATCTTGATGTAGAATAATTGTTCAAAAGGTTACCTTCTCTATTACCTTCTAATCCTATGAATGGCATCTCAAATCCTATTCCAGGTATAACTTCTTGTTAGTGAATCCCTTGGGACCGAGGGTGACATACTTCCACTTGGGAGTCTAGTGTTGGGCGTGCAAATGACACAGCGTGCCCAACATAGCTCACTGGGTGTAACTGGGGCCTCAATACTGAAGATGTTGGTTTGGGAGAGGACACGGACATTTCGACGAATTTGGAGGATTTTGCAGAGAAAGCATTCTTGAAATGTTTCCAGTGTCTTGAAATGCCTGTTGTAGGTCAGCTTTTTAGAACTATGTAGGAGTGCAGAGATTACTGCTACTTGGTAGCCCATGGGTCTTGTGCCAAGTCTTGAGGTCCTGATCTTCAAATACCCTTTTCCTCAAAAACAAAAGCCTCTGCTGGCACATTTAAGGCAAAGGTGAGTTATGATCTGGGAAGTGGTCCACCTTTAGCAGGGTTTCACTGTGAAACTTTGTTGCCAAGGGACAGTGTGGTGCAGCAGAGACTGGTTGGTAGAGGATCATTGTTTTGTAGCTGTTGAGTATAAGGTTCATCTTATACTCAGTATGCTTCATTGAAAATGTTGTCAATGGCTTAGAGCTTGGTCTCTGAGCATATGCAAATGCAAGCGTTATCCATATATTGTAGCTCAATTTCATTTAGGTAACCTTGATTCTGGAGTGTAATCACTGTAGTTTGAACAGCTTCCTATGAGTTTCAAAAATTAGCTTCAAATGCAAGGGAAGTTTGTTGGAGGTGAAATACAACATTGCAGCAAAAAAGATTAAGAAAAGTGTTGATGCATTAACACAGCTTTGTTTGACACTAGCTCTCACTGCGGATGGTTGTTGTAGACCCATTGGTTAATAGTGTGGCTTGCATGCCATTGTGGAGCAAGTCATACGGCAGGGAAACAAGCCCTTTGGCCCAACTTGTCCATTTGTCCACAAGATCCCCTTGTAATTTGACTAAGTGTAAGGTAGAAATGAATTACTCTGGGTAGATGAATTTGAAGAGGGTGTTCCACAGTCCCTGTCAATTGCTGGAGTCAAAAGCTTTGAGGAGGCCATATATAGTGGTTGGTTCCTCTTCCTTCAAATTCTTAGAGTTGTCACACAGTGCAGATTGTCGACTGTGCCTTTGGATGGACCGAGAGCACATTCAAGCGCCAGCTGTTTGGCCACTGAAAGATGGTTGAGTTGTACCCTGATGATGACCTTCTCTGTGGTAGTCGGCAGGGATTCCCCTCTATAGATACCACATTGGGTTGTATCTCTTTTCATGACGATGGTCATGATTGCAGCAGCTCTTCCCAGATGTGAGCAACCAGGCTGTGGATTTGTGACTGAAGCTCTTAACTACTGAGTTCTGTGGTTTCAATGGGATACTGTATGTTCTCAAGGCCTTGGTATTTGTAGGATCTCAGTGACAAATGCTGGGGAAATCTCAGCTAGACTGTGTTCCGGCATTGGATTCCATGTGGACTCTAGCAACAAAGCGTGCTGACAGATGCAATGCCATCTGTCGCACAATAAGTCTCAGACTTTGGTGTTTAACGCCACATGCATGGATGTCTGGGGACTAACTTAAACAGCTAACACCCAATTGTATCTATGACCAGCAAGATTCATCCTAATATCTAATGGTGTGTATGAATAAAATTGTTACTAAAGCGTGCATCTATCAGGCCATACTTTATTGAAAATACAAATCAATTTTAAAATCTATGGAGCATGTGAAACATTAATATAAATCACTAACTTGTGAATACTGTTTTATAAGGTATATGTCAAAAATCAACTCATTAACAAATCAAAAACTGAGTCATTTGTCTCATATTGTCATACTGTCACATGAGCATCTTGCATCTCCATTCAAAAATATTGCATCATTTCAAAAAAGTTTTGTATGAATGGGATTTTGCAAGATTTATTTGACGATATTTGGTAAATTATTGTAGTTTTGCAACTTGATTAAACTTGCTCATTGTACTAATAAAACAATAGCATGTAGTGGTTTTCATCTTTTAAATGTATTGAATGTTTTCTGAAGTGCTGCATTCCCATTATGTTTGTAGCTTCTCATTATTAAAGAATAAATAGAATATTTCACAAAAGTCACAAATCTTATGTTTTTCAGTGACCAGTTGAGCTGTTGCCCGCTAGGCTGGATATAAAATTAGAAATGTCAAGATCTTTGTGGAAATAATATTTAGTTAGCAGGACTCAAAGAATCTTACTGCTATTAATATTGTGTACTCATTAGGACATTTACGAAGTATTCAAAAGGGATTTTACAATTTTATTTCTAATACTTTCAGCCTAAAACCTCCTGTATGCTTTGATTTTGTATATGTGGAAACAATTGAAATGCTGCTGTAATTCATCAAGGTTGTGTAGATGGACTGTTTCTGATCTATGGATAGAATTTGAAAACCTGATCCATCATACATTTTTGTTGTGTATTGGAATAAACATTGCGCATATTTTACCTTATTTCCATTTAAAAGCTTCCTCTTTGAAGACTGCTGCAGCAGATTGATAAAGGCATCGATTATAAGTTTCATATTCAGTTTCAGATTCGCATTGAGGGAAATTCACTGGAGAGCAACACCAATTAAAATGCTAATTCAGGTATTTGGCAGAGAGTGTAGATTGACAGTGTGAAGAATTGCACATGAAAAGGCAGGCAGAATTGTAATGGAGACCACAGCCACATTCTGTATGCACAATAATGTGCATGGATCTCTGAAAGAAGACAGAAGATGTTTGAAGAGCGAAACAAAGCCACGGTCGTTCATCTCCTGTACTGACAATAGCTTGCAGCTAGAATTTTGATTCAGCTTTTCATTTATGTACCCTACTACTCCAAAAAGAAGTGTATTTTAAGTCATGACTACTGCTGCAATTACCCTTGCAGGAAGTGTAGTGTGTGTCAGGCGCTCTCCGTAGTTGCTGCCATTGCCACTCTGTGATCAGTCAACAGGAAGCGCGAGTCTGTGGAGTATTGTTACCTCTCCCCACTGTGAACCCAAGTTCACAACAAACGTGCAGCATAAACATTGGATTGGATTCATTTGGGATCATTGTGATCAAAATAGCTGGTATTGTAAAAGGGGATTAATGTTCTGTCATGTATTTAAAGTTATTGTATGTATTATTCTGTTTATTACACTCTTGTGTTGAATCTAAAGCAGATTCATACTGGAGAAAAAAACAGGATTTGTTATGATAGGTATACTATATTTTCCTTGAGAAAACCAACACCTTTTACATAATAACAAAATCTGTATCACACGTTTACACTGACTGTCAGCTCATTTAATATTTTAATTATTCTCTCTATATTTGTGTTTGTGAATTCCTTAAACAGTGTATGTTACAGAATTAAAGGAGGAAAATGATCATCGAATGTACTGAAAAAATAAGGGTCCAGTTAAAAATCACATTAGCAATAAACAGGTCCTTTAAAAAGTCAGCAGTAAAGAACGTGGCTGAAATCCTACGACCCAGCTTGTCACAAAGGCCGAATATTTAGGTCGTGTGATCCTGAAGGCTTTCTATTCCTGTTTTTCTTCCAACTGGTGAAATTCTTATCTTTCAATAATTCAATTATGTCTGCCAATTAAGAAAAAGTCTGCTTAAGTAATCAGCCTAATATCATGTCCAATATGGATAACAACCATGAAATGACTTCGGCAGAGTGGGAGAATTACAGTTGAGCAGAAAATACAAGAATAGCTATGTGGTTGAAATATTGAATAGTGTTAAAAATATCACTAGAAAAGTTTTGCATTAGTGGTAGAAGTTTACAAAATGTCTGTGCATATCTGGAATGCTGGTTTGAGTTATAGCGTCGCAGGGTCATACAGCACAGAAACAGGCCCTGCAGCACGCCACGTTCATGTTCAGCAGCAGTTATCTGTACTAATAGCATTTTCCAGTCTGTAGCCTCCTATGATTTGGAAATTCAAGTGCTTATCTAGATACTTCTTAAATGTTGTGAGTCTCTGCCTCCACCAGCCCCTCAGGCAGTGCATTCAAGATTCCAACTAATTTTCTATCACTGTCTATCACTGTTCCGTTATTAAAAGTAATTAAAGTGGCTATCTACAGCACATGTTTGTCTTGTTGAGGTTGCACAATAAAAAGCTATCCCAAGATTTCTTCTAGTTTGAAAAGCTTGAAGTCAAAACAAATTTCTTTTCAAATTATTAATTAACTCCATAAATCAAAAATATGTAGTATAAGGTAAATGTTCATAACATAGAATCATAGAATATCATAGAATATTTGTAAATTGGCATGTTTTTTTAGGATGGTTAGCAAACAAATATTTAATGATCTTCATTCATCGATTAACTATTTTTAACATTTTCATTAGGTCCGGTAAGTAAATATATTTCTGTGAAAATATCTAAAAGCCCTTTTGTTAAATTGTAAAATACTGTTGAATTATAAGAGTGAAAACAAAATACTAGTATGTAATAAATAAAAGTCAATTATAAAAAGTAATAAATAATTTTGTTTTATTTGAAATCTCAAATGCCTAATATTAGAATGCAGCTGAGTTGTCATTTTGTGTGGTATTTATTTAAACAGTTCGTGTTAAAGCAGCCTCACACTGAAAATGATCAGTTTAAACTGGTAGCTGAAGCATAAGTTTACACCTTAAGTAATTTTCAAAATTTTCTTTAAAAAATGTATTGATTTAACATCCACAGCTCTTGGGTAGAGATTTGCAACCCTTGAGGAAAAAAAACCTCCCCTATTAGTCCTTAACAGAGAGTTCCATCAACTGAATCTGTCTCCTAGTTCTAGACTCCCACTGCAGAGGAAAAATCCCAACCACACTTTGTGAAGCTTCATTGTATGTTTCAGTGAGATCATCCCTTAATCTTCTGAACTGTATGTACCGTAGGCCCATTCTATTCAATCTCCATAGTAAAATTAGTGGACATCTGTTAGTGCTGTGTGAATAATGTAATTTTGCTAGAATGTATTATGATAATTCCTGCTTCAGCAATTTCCACCAATTACTGTAGAGGTCCTCTCTGGGTTAAAACACCTGACTTATGAACACCTCATACATATGAACAAGCATTTGGGACACTGGCGGGATGGATGGGGATGGATTTTCCGGCTGCTGCAGGGATGCAGGCATCGTCTGCCAGGTGGGAACTGGGCATTTCTGCGTGCCTTCTCTCCCAACCCCCCAAAGCCACAACAATAGGGGGCTGGATCGAGCTGAACAGTGCTGGGAACACTGAGCAGACTCTTTCACTCACTCATTGACTATAGGAGGCTGGCTGATGGTCGGTCTTCCTGATCCTGCTTATTCTCCTGTCACAGCTGTTTCTGTGATCCACTCCCATACACTATTTTTGTTCTTTTCTAACTTACAAACAGTTTGGGTTATAAACAATTCTCAGGAATGGAACCTGAATGGGACTGCCAGTATCTTCTATTAAGTAGTGTTTTCTGCAGAGATATTGCATATGGGATCTGCCGAGTTGCTTCTACTGTGAGGCATAGGGAGTGTGACTGCAAGACTGAGTCCAATGTGAGAGAACTTTAGTTTAATTGTTCTCATGAAGGAGGTATCAAGCTAGTTTTGCATGGCAAAACTCAATGTTTAGATCCAGCAATGATGAAGAAGCAAGGATATATTACCAATTCAGGAAAATGCTTGACTTGGAGAAGAATGTTTAGTAGTATTTTTTGCCTGTGGACATGATGTAAAGTAGAGGGCACAGACTAAGGAGATGTTGTTGGAGAAGCCTTGGTAAAGTGCTGCAGTGCATTTCATGATTGATACAAACTGTAGCCACGGTAGCACACTGTTGGTGGAGAGTATGAGTATGTAGGGTAGTGGCTGGAATGTCAAGTTTCTTGAGTACTGGCAAGGGGATAGGAAACAAAGTAGCAGTGCAGCAGATGGGGAGAAAAATGTAGAGGATAAATCAAACAAGTCCAATGGGCAGAGCAGACAGGCAGATTAGGGAGCATGGGAGGGCTGGCAGGCTCAACTACATTGACTTTAATGCAAGGAGCCTCACAGGTAAGTCAGGTGAGCTTAGAGAATGGATCAGCACTTGGAATTATGATGCTATTGCAATCACAGAAATGTGGTTAGGGAAAGGCAGGACTGGCAGCCTCATGTTCTGTGGTATGGAAGTATCAGGCACGACAGAAGGAAATGCAAAAGAGGAGGGGACTCACATTATTGATTAGTAAGCATATAATAGCAGTACTTAGAGTGGATATCTGGAGGGATCAACCAATGAGACCGTATGGGTAGAACTTGCAGGTAAGAGAGGGGCGATCATTTTGCTGGGGCTGTGCAAAAGGGGTCCCAATAGTCAGTGGGAATTATAGAAACAGATACATAAGCAAATTGCAGAAGGCTCTCAGAGCAAGAAGTTTTTGTAATGGTGGGGGATTTTAACTTTCCCAGTATTGTCTGGGGATTGTCTTAGTGCAAGGAGTTTTGAGAGGGAGGAATTTGTTAAGTGCATCCAAGAAAGTCCAAATATGTAGGGAATCCTACTAGTGACAGGATAGTACTCGACCTTATCTTCAGAAATGAGGTTGGACAGGTGGAGATGTCAGTGGGGAACACATTGGGAACAGTGAGCATAATTCTCTAAGTTTTAAGGTAGTTATGGAAAGGGATGAGGTTGGTCAAAATAAGGTCTTGAATTGGGGGAAGGCAGATTTCAGGAGCATAAGAGAGACCTGGGAAAAGTAGATTGGAAGCAAATGCATGTTGGTAAAGTAACAGCTGATGAGTGGGACATTTTTAAAAGATAGTTAAGAGTTCAGAGCCAGCAAGTTACAGTAAGGGAGGCGACAGTGGCAAGATTAGGAAGCCTTGGGTGACAAAGGTTGTTGAATGTTAGATACGGAAAAAAAAGGAAACTGGGATTGATACAGTTTCTTGAGGAATATAGAGTGCTTAGGAGCGAATTTAAGGAAACAAGGAGGTCAAAAAGGGGCCATGAAATATCCTTGGCAAGTAAGATTAAGAGAATGCCAAGACATTCTAAAAGTATATCAGGAGCAAGAGGGTAGTCAAGGAAATAATGGGTCCCCTTATAAACCAAAGGAGGTAATCTGTGTGTAGAGCTGGACGATGTGGGTGAGGTCCTAAATGTATTGTCCAAGTAGAAGGAGATGGTAGATAGTAAATTCATCAAGGAGCAGGACATGGTAGATAATGAGTTCAGGGAAGGATACGTGGATAATCTGGAACAGGTCAGTATTAAGAAAGAGGAGGTGTTAGATGTCAGAAGATTGATGAAGACAGGAATGGTAGACATTGTCTTTATGGACTTCAGTAAGCGATTTAACAAGGTCCTGCATGGTCGGCTGGTCTAGATGGTTAAAGTACATGGGATCCAAGGTGAGCTGCCTACTTGGATTCAAGTTCATATCTTCAACCTGAAATGTTAGCTTGGTTTCTCTTCCCACAGATGCGGACTGGGATATGAATATAAGAATGTGGGAAGTCAAAAGCGGGTAGGACATATACAGGAAATGGTAGGGCGCTAAGCAATGTTGATCCAATCTTTGGATTCAAGTTCATTGTTCCCTGAAAGTGGCAACACAGGTAGATAGGATGATGGAGAAGGCATATAGCATGCTTGCCTTCATAGGTCAGGGCATAGAATATAAAATTTAGAATGTTTGTTGCAGTTTTACAAAACATTGGTTAGACTGCACTTGGAAGTATTGTGTGCAGTTCTAGTTGCCATACTACAGGAAGGATGTTATTGTACCAAGCGAGTGCAGAGCAGATTCACCAAGATGTTGCTTGCATCAGAGGATTTTAGTCATGGGGGGAGATTGGACAGGCTGGGTTTGTTGTCCCTGGTGCAAAGGAGGCAGATGGATGACCTGATGAATGTAAGTAAAATTATCAGTGGCATAGATAGAGTAGATGGTCAGAAACCTTTCTCCATGGTTGAGGTATTGAAAATAGAGAACGTAGATTTAAAGTTCCAGAAAAAGTAAATCTTTTTAGCTAATTCAACCGAAAACTAGTTCCAGCATTCAAATAAATTTAGATTTTTGTATTGGTATTGGTTTGTTATTGTCACTTGTACCAAGGTACAGTGAAAAGCTTGTCTTACAAACTGATTGTGCAGGTCAATTCATTACACAGTGCAGTTACATTGAGTTAGTACAAAGTGCATTGATGTAGTACAGGTAAAAACAATGCAGTACAGAGTAAAGTGTCACAGCTACAGAGAAAGTGCAGTGCAATAAGGTGCAAGGTCACAACAAGGTAGATCGTGAGGTCATAGTCCATCTGATTGTTTGAGGGAACCGTTCAATAGTCTTGTCACAGTGGGGTAGAGCTGTCCTTAAGTCTGGTGGTACGTACCCTCAGGCTCCTGTACCTTCTACCCAATGGAAAAGGAAAGAAGAGCGAATGTCCTGGGTGGGTGGGGTCTTTGATTATGCTGGCTGCTACACCAAGACAACGAGAGGTAAGGACAGAGTCCAAGGAGGGCAGGCTGGTGTCCATGATGTGCTGGGCTGTGTTCACAACTCTCTGCAGCTTCTTGCGGTCCTGGGCAGAGCAGTTGCCGTACCAAGCCGTGATACATCCAGATAGGATGCTTTCTATGGTGCATCAGTAAAAGTTGGTGAGAGTCAAAGGGGACAAACCAAATTTCTTTAGCCTCCTGAGGAAGTAGAGGCACTGGTGAGCTTTCTTGGCTGTGGCATCTACATGATTTGACCAGGACAGGCTGTTGGTGATGTTCACACCCAGGAACTTGAAGCTCTCAACCCTTTCGACCTCAGCACCATTGATGTAGACAGGTGCATGTACACCACCCACTTTCCTGAAGTCAATGACCAGCTCTTTTATTTTGTTGACACTGAGGGCAAGGTTGTTGTCATGACACCATTCCACTAAGCTCTCTATCTCCTTCCTGTACTCCGACTCATCGCTCATCGCTGTTTGAGATACGGCCTACAACAGTGGTATCATCTGCAAACTTGTAGATGGAGTTAGAGCAGAATCTGGCCACACAGTCGTGAGTGTATAGGGAGTAGAGTAGAGGGCTGAGGACGCAGCCTTGTGGGGCACCAGTGATGAGAATAATAAAATAATATTTTCTTATAATGAACAATTGGTTTGATATTTGACTCTAATTAGTAAATATTTCCTCAAGATTGATGTAAAATAATCAAATCTTGAAATCATCAGATCGTCCCATCATGCATGTTGGTTGTTAGATGAACTTCTTGTCTTTTACTTTGAATATACTAACTACACCTAGGAACAAGGCACCTTGTTCCAAATGGTCATTTAGCCAAGTGTGATTGGCATTATCCTGGTTTTGTCCTGAAATGACTTTTTTCTCTCATCAGGATTGTTATCCTGCCTTGGAAATATCCTTGTTCCTATTAAATCAGCAGTAGAACTCCATATTTCTTTAGTTAATCCAATAACATAGGAATTCAGATCAGGTGTAGGCTATTTAGGCCTAGCCAACTATCCAGCGAGACGATGGCTGATCTGTGACCTGACTGCATAAAATAGTCTTTTCCTCATTTCACTTACAACCTTTGAGCAAGACTATATCAGTCTTAACCATTGTGACTACTTCTTGCCATCCTGCCTCCTTAAGACTCCATTTCATTTTCCTGGGATGATAGTGGCCTTCTTAAAACAGGTGGGAACCTGAGACTGAAGTAGGGAGAGGTTAAATATGTCTGAAAATACCCTCGCCAGCTGATCAGCACAATATCTGAGCACACAGCCAGGGACACCAGCCAGGCCAGATGCTTTCCTCGTGTTCACTCTCTGGAAGACTGATCTTACGTCCTCGACGGTGACCACGGGTTCAGTTGCATTGGAGGCTGTCAGGGTGGGTGCAGGAAGAAACTCTAAATGTGGCCTCACCAGCATCTTGTACAACTATGTTGTCTAACAGATACAAGGTTCTCCCTCTCTTGGGAGGATGTGCAAACTGTCCACAGCATCATGGCACAGGGAGCCATTTAAGTGGGAGGAGAAAAGCATTTGTTATTTGTTACTATATCTAATGCTTCCTGATCCCATGTTGATTCTAGGGCATTTTGTTGCAGAAAACTATTGTGAACGCACTTGAGAAATTTACTGCTTTTTCAGATGTGAAGTTGTCTGCTTATCTGCTAAACCATCTATTTTGTCTCCTTATCTGCTTAAGTATCATATTGGTTGTTAATGCAAGAGTAATGATCTAAAAGGCCACCACTGATGATTCGGAGACATTAGTTTAAATCTCTCAGCAGCTGCAGAACTTAAACTTTGGTTAATTAAATACATTCTGGAATTTAAAAGCTAGAATCAGTAATGGTGCCCATGAAACTACTGGATTATCATAAAAACCCAACTGATTCTTTAATGTCCTTAAAGGAAAAAAAGTCTGCAAGCCTTTTGCAGCCTGCGTTAATGAAGGATCTCAGACCTGAAATGTTAACTGTTTCCATTTTCACAGGCACTGCCTGAGTTTTTCCAGCATTTTCTGTTTTCCTTTTGGGCTAGGAGTGACTCTGGACTCAAGAGTAATGTGGTTTCCTTGCAATTGTCCTTTGAAGTGACTGAGCAATGGACATGTTAGTGACAGGCCAAGACATCCACATCCCATAAATATTTATCTCCCACTTAAGCTATCTTGTTTTTTTTAATTCTAAATTTAAACATTTAGACACTTTATGTGCAGTAAAGGGCTTATGTACAACTCTCACTAAAGTTTCTTGTCTATTTCTTAACCCTACTATAATGTCTCCAGTGCCAGCTTTCCCATTGTTATTTCTCTGTCATCATTCAAGTGATTTCACCTGAATCACTTGGCTGCAAGGTGCCCACACTACCACCCCAGTCTCTCCTGCAGATATTATAACCTGTTTTATCTGTCTTGTGTTACTGTGCCTTGCAGGCATGTTTCAATAATGGCTATCTTGTCTTATCTGAGTTGAATTTGCATTCATTTCATTCAACTAGAACCTTATGCACTTGATTTAATAAAAGCTCATTTGTACTCTTATATAACTCACAATATCCTTATTTCTCTTTACATTCATTAGTTTTCTCTTTCCTTTAATGCCTAATGCTAAATTTCTGATTATTAATCTGCACTTTTATTTGTTTTATAAAATATTATTAATAAAGTAATAGCCCTCTGCTCACTTGCCAAATTTACAGACCGTCCCTGGGTTATAATGCCCATCTTATGGACTCCCCTACATATAAACAGGCTCACATAATACTATTAAATTCAAAAGTCTGACATACATACATACATATGTTCAAACTTACAAATGGCAGAATTAGTTCTCTCTCTCTCTCTCTCTCTCTCTACTTTTAGCAATTGTTCTTTCTTATCAGTCTTATGTGCCTTTGATGCCATTCATTACAATACTGTGGAGGTATGGTTACATCATCAGGTGATTTTTGTGTATTTTCTGATTTATAGACAAAATTGACTTGAGGACGTCTTAAAAACGCAACCCATTCATTTCCCAGGGACAGTGTGTATTAGTTTAAAATCTTTGTGAACCCCTAATGATCCTTTATAATGGTACCAAGTCCAAGTCTGGTTCAGCTCATTCGGTGCTAGTATTGTAAGAAAGAGCACTGTTCCTGTCCACATTGTTCCTTCACCATCTATTCTTGCCTGTAAAGCTCATATTGTTTGCTCTGGTTTGAGATATCATCCTGAGACCAGATAGGCAATGTCCCAATTGAGACTATGGTCGAAATATACTATCAATCCTAATTGTGGTAATCCCCAGTGCTGTCATATTATATGCAGCTTCTGCCTGCCCTTCTTACAATCCTCTTGCTCCAAGATGTCAGGATGGTCAGGATGTTAGGAGACCTTCTGACAGACTTCATACTTATCCTCACAGTAGCAATTGCATTGTACCTATTGTTCAGGGCCTCATTCTATTGATCATATCAGTCTTGTTCTGATCCCAGAGAAGATGTTTCTGGATTTACCTCCCCACTGATGTGTAATTCAGTTTACTTGTTTTATTTTTGCTAGAGAAAGGCAAACATTCACATTCTATAGGCACAAGAGATTTCAGATGCTGAACTCTGGAGCCAAAAACAAACTGCTGGAGGAACTCAGCAGGTCAGGCAGCATCTCTGAAGGGAAGTGGACAGTCAACACTTTGGGTCAAGATAAAGGGTCTTGACCTGAAACGTCTACTGTACATCTCCCTCCACAGATGCTGCCTGACCTGCTGAGTTCTTTGAGCAGTTTGTGTTTTAACATACTGTAGTTCAGAGACATGATCTGCTCTGTCATAATCTGTTACTTCTCATATTTTCTTAGACATAGGAGGCCATTTGGTCCACTAAGCCCATGCCAGCTTTAAGAGAAATCCCATCAATCTCATTCCTCCACGTTACCCCACATCTTGTTCCCTCCCAGATGTCCATTTAGCTCCTCTCCTGATTCTCCTGATTTCCCTATCATCACCTTCAAATAAGGGCAATTTACTGTCGGGATTAATTTTCTAACCAGCAAATCTTTGGATGCGAGAGGGAACTGGAGCACCTAGGGGAAATCCAGATAGTCACAGGGAGAACCTGTAAACTCCACATAGACAACACCAGGATTGAATGTGAGTCGCTGGAGCTGTGAAGCAACAGCACTATCCGTTGTGTGCTGTGCCACCACTTGTTATATTGATTACATTTTATGTTTTAGTCTGTAATGTGTATTTAATGAAAATTAATGTAGTTAATTAAGTACTAAAACAGTGCAAATTTTATATACTTATTACGTCAATTTTATATGAACCACAAAACAAGCACTGAAAGCAAAGATGCCTCTCCTTTCCCCTCCACATTAAATTCCCTTCTAACCAACTTCTCAGATTTATCGTTTAAGAAATATTCTTTAAAAAACCATTCTGCATTCCCACTCACAGCCTTGTGAAGTTAGACTGAGGGATTAACCAAATTTTGCAAAGCAACACTCCTGAGTATCCAATGAGCTTTTATCTATATTCTGCCTTTAACATAATGAAATGTCAAAAGGAAATTTATGGGAGCATAGCAAATAAAATTTGACACTGAGGCCTATAAAAAATATTGGGGCAGATTCTTTGTCAAAGTTGTAGGGTTTAATCGATGCCTTAAGGGACTTGCGAGAAAGAAAAAAGATGCTGAGGAAAGGAATTCCAGAACTTAGGATATGGGGGCCAAATGCACAGTTTCTAGTGGAGGGGCAATTAAAATTGAATAAATTGAAGAGGCCACAAATGAGGTTGCAAACGTTTCAGAAAGTTCTTTAAACAACTCCAATGCACCCTTTGTATGACTTTCTCATTCTACTTCCATAAGCTTGAGATCACCTTAAAGGTTATTGCCTCCCAGCCAATCCTGTTCACTTAACAGTGGGTTGTTAGTTGACTGACTAATGTTCTTGTTAAGCAATGAATTAAATTATCACAAGATCACAAGACAAGGGAGCAGAAGCAGGCCATTCGGCCCATCAAGTCTGCTCCAAGGAAAAGGGAAAAAAGAAATGAGAAATGGGGAATTGGGGGGGGGGGGGGGGGGAAGAAACATTTTCCCACAACTTTTTAATCTTCTCCAGTCCCACAGAATCTCTTGAGTTATTTGTGCTTTTCCAATGCTGAAGTCTTGATCATCCCAGATTGCTTCTCTCGAGCAACAGAGGCTCAGCGGAGACCTGATAAGATTATGAGAGGCATAGACAGAGTAGACAGATGGTATCTTTTTATCAGGGTGGAATTGTCTAATACTAGAGGGCATACATTTAAGGTGAGAGGGGGTAAATTCAAAGGAGATGTGTGGGCAAGTTTCTTTATAGCAGAGAGTGGTGGGTGCCCGGAATGCACTTCCAGGGGAGGTAGTGGAGGCAGATACGATAGAAGCTGTTCAATAGGTACATAAATATGCAGAGAATGGAGGGTTATGGACCTTGTATAGGCAGAAGGGACTAGTTTAGTTGGGTGTTTAATTAGTTTGGCACAATATCGTGGGCCGAAGGGCCTGTTCCTGTGCTGTACTGTTCTATGTTCTATCAAACGTTGAATTTTAACTTCTAATTTCAATAGTCATATGATTGGTCTAGTTAGGTAACCCAGATTATGGTGTTCTTTTTATAATTGTATTTCTCTTGAATGCTGTGAGGAAGTAGTTATACTCTTTCTAGATAGAAATGTTCATTGCTTAAATGTTGTACCAATGTGAGTGTCTGGAGGTTAATTTGGCTGGTCAGCAGTTAAGTGAGAATAGGTTTGAGGGAGGAGGGGGTGGCTTCTGTAGACAAGGTAACTATTCTGTCTCATCCATATGTCTGTCCCCTTCATTTAAAAAAAAGTTTAGATGCTATTACAATTGTTTGTTTCTGTAGTCTCTGTTAAATCATAAAGAATATCTATGGCTGATTAATTGTAGATTAGATTTAGAACTAAACAAAAAAAGTTGTATTGAACATGCCTGATAAAGAGGGATTCATATGAAAACATAAGTTGACATCATTGGAGCTGTAAATTCACATTGTCAAGCCAGAAATTGTAAGTAACCAAAGAAGTTAAAGGAGCTATTAACTATACAGCAATAGAGACTTTTGCATTAAATTGAAAACATGGCAGTTCTGTGTGTCTCTATGGAAAGTCATAGTTCCCACTGTGTAAGTATATTGGTTGACAAAGATTCAGACGAAGGAAATGCTTTACTACTTAGCTGAGCATGATAGACCGATTAAATTAAAATATCTTTTCTTGCTGTGCTTGGGGCTATATGGAAACAATATCACTACTTAGCAAAGACAATATCTGTTAGTTTTGGTCATTGTATAATGAGACGGCCAGCTAGGAACATGCTTAGAATGTACTCAAGAGCTTGTAGTCAGATAAGGCACGCGAATATTAGTTTTATTCTTTAATTTTTCATTCTGATGAATGGTGTTGGTAGTCCACTGTGGCAGGAAGCAAGGCCTTGGGCAATTCTTCATATAGGAGCATTTCTTTCAAATTTCTCAATGAGCTGTCAAAGACTGTTAACTTGATGCAAATCTCGTCTGCAGCTTCTCTTAATTTGGCATATAGTCCTGCCATGTGTTATGGCATGTTCTAGTTGACTGAGACTTAAGGCAATGCAAATACAAGGTAAGCAGATTTTCATAGATTTTGTTACAAATAGACTTCAAAGGGAATTTTGCATTAGCTTTTCCTACAATTTTGACATTTGTTTCTGAGTGTGGCTTTCATCTTTGGGAAATATACACTGCATGCATTCTCCTTTTAATCCATTTTTAAACAAAGCTGTATATTGAATATTTGCATATAAATCAGGTTATGCACATTTACAAAAAATGTGCTCTGAATGCAGGAAGAAAGATGAAAGTGAAGAAGTTAATGATTGAAAGATTTAAAATACTTAGGACTACATGATTAAAATCCTACTCCAGTTCAGAGCAACTCCTGTGCATTACAATTCCTTTTCAGGAACTGCAAATAACAGATGAATATACCAATTTTGGAAGGCTAGGGGTTAAAACATTACATAAATAGCAGGAGTGGTAGCATAGTGGATACAACCAGACTTCTGGCTCATGAACCCAGAGCCATCAGTTGAATCCTGCCACATGGCAGCTGGGGGAGTTTTAATTTGGGTAATTAAATAAATTTGTAAAAATATGGTAATCTCTATACAATAAGCACAAAACAAAGGATTGTCATAAAAATGCTTCTGGTTCACAAATGACATTCAGGAAAGGAAATCTACTGTCTTGTCTTTGTCTGACTTAAATGCAAGTGGAGAAAAATTTAACTAGGTTCTCAGTTTAGGAATAGTGCGGGGATGGGCAATAAATGCTGGTATTTCCAGTGGCATCCACATCTTTTGAAGGCATAAAAAAAAGTAAATGTCTTGTTAGCAAATTAGACTTGACTAACCTAACTCTAGAGGTAAATTTCACCAACAGGAAGGATTTCATTATCTTGGGTTGGATTTGGTTTTAGTCTCAGGAGTGCAAGAGTAACAAAAAAACAGAAAACTGCTAGAAGTCTGAAACACAATCAGAGAATGCTGGAAACACTCAATAAGATAGGCAAGTTTCCCTTCAGCCTCCGCTGCTCCAGAGAAAACAACCCAAGTTTATCTAAACTCTCCTTATACTCTAATCCAGGCAGCATCCTGGTAAACCTTTTCTGCATGCTCTCCAAAGCCTCCACATCTTTCCAAAAAATGAATGCAATATTCTGGATGCGGCCTGACCAGAGTTTCATAAAGCTGCAACTTAACTTACTGACTCTTGAACTCAGTGCCTTGACTAATAAAGGCAGGCATGCCACACACCTTCTTTACTACCCTATCAACTTGCGTGGCCACTTTCAGGAAGCTATGGACTCGGAACCTAAGATCCCTTTGTACATCAATGCTGTTAAGGGTCCTGCCATTAACTGTGTACTTTCAGAATCAGAATCAGGTTTATTATCACTGACATGTTGTGAAATTTGTTGTTTTGCGGCAGCAGTACAGTGCAAGTCTTAAAAATTACAGTAAGTTACAAAAATAAATAAATAGTGCAAAAGAGGAATAATGAGGAAGTGTTCATGGGTTCATGGACCATTCAGCAATCTGATGGCAGAGGGGAAGAAGCTGTTCCTGAAACGAGTGTGGGTCTTCAGGCTCCTGTACTTCCTCTCCGACGGTAGTAACGTGAAGAGGTGAGGGTGCTTAATGATTGATGTACATTGTACATTTAATCTCCCAAAGTGAAACACATCACACTTTCCCAGATTAAATTCCATCTGCCATTTCTCCGCCCATATCTGCAACTGATCTATATCCCACTGTATCCTTTAGATATCTTCTACACTGTCCACAATGCAACCTATCTTTGTGTCATCTGCAAACTTACTAACCCACCCATCCATGTTTTCATTCAAGTCATTTATATATATGGCAAACAGCAGAGGTCCCAGTATGGATCTTTGCAGAACACCACTTGGCATGAACCTCCAGCCAGAATAAGACCCATCAACCACTACTCTGTCTTCTATGGGTTAGCCAATCTGAATCCCAATGGCCAAGTCATCGTGGATCCCATGAACCTTAATCTTCTGGATGAGCTTACCATGAGTTCCTTGTTGAATGCCTTATTAAAGTCATGTAGACATGTAAAAATGCAGTCCCACTTATGGACTGTTTAGTTGGAAATAATACAGCCCAAAATGAGACCTGATTCTAATGCAAAATTTCCAAATTTGCTGAAGATATGGTGAACTAACTGTGAGAAGGATGTGGTCTCAGACAGAGAAAGTATTTATAATGGGGATTAAAGAACTGGCAGAGGAATTAATCAAATACTTTGTCTCTGTCTTCACAGAATAAACATAAACTATTACAGGAATACTGGAGGTATAGTTCAGTGCAAATGAGGAAGTAAGGAAAATTAGTAATCAAATACTGCTAAAAATGTGCATGAGCTGGAAAATTGATAATTCTCAAGGACCTGATGATCTGCACCCCAGACTTTTGAAAGAAGTAGCTATGAAAATAGTGGATTCTCTGGTTGTCATCTTCCAAAATCCTCCAGATTCTGGGGTGGTTCCTGTAAATTGGATGGTAGCAAGTGTAATCCTGTTCGTAAGAAAGGAAGGAGAGGAGACAAGAAACTACAGACCTGTAAGTCTGACATTTATAGTTGGGAAAATGCCAGAATCTGTTTTGAAGAATGTGATATCAAGTTACTTAGAATATAATAATATGATTGAGCAGGAACCATTTATGAAAGGAAAATCATGTTTGCCTAATCTATTAGATGTATCTCGTAAAGTATGATAGGGAAACTAATGGATCTGGTGAAGTTGGATTTTCAGGCAATTTTCCATGAGGTCCCACACAGGTTTGGGACCAAGGTTAGAGCACATGAAATTGGGGATAACATAATAGAAGAGCAAAGAGTAAGAATAACATGCCATTATCAGTTTAGCATGCTGCAACTTTTGGGATCTGGGTCCTTGTCTAATTGGCACTGAAAGTAAGTGCAGTAAACAATTAGCAAGGCAAATGGCGTGTTGAACTTTATTGCAAGAGGATTTTTTGAGTACAAATGTAAAGGTGGTTAGTTACCATTTTATAGAGCCTTTGTGAGATCACATCTATAGTATTATGTACAATTTTAGTCTCCTTTCCTAAGGAAGGATATACTTGTTACAGATTGAGTGCTGATAATAAGATAACCTGGCTTACCAGGCTGATTCATGTGATGGTATGAGCTGTATGATGCTGCTGCAAAATAACAAATTTCACGACAGATAAGTCAGTGATAACAAACCTGATTCTAATCTTGATCTTTAGGAAACGTTGTGTACTATGTGATATGACTTCTGTTACATTATTGGAGAGCATGAAATAAGAGCAGAAGTAGGCCACTTGGTCCTTTGAGCCTACTTCACCATTTAAGATTATGGGTATGTGACTAACCCCAAATCCACTTCCTTCTATCTCTTGCTTATCAATCACCTTTGTACTTCTGCCTTAAAAATTGCTTTCACTACCCTTTGAGGAAGAAAATTCTAAAGATTCATGGACACCTGGCAGAAAAAAAATGCCAATCTGCCTTGCATGAGTGACCACTTATTTGTAAACTGTGATCCCTAGTTGTAGATTCTTCTACAAGAAAAAAAACGTATTTTCTACCACAACCCTGTCTAGATTCCCTCCAGGTTTTATATGCTATAGTAAAGTCCTCTCTCACTCTTCCAAATTCCAGTGGATATAAGCCTAGCCTGATCAACCTTTCCTCATAGATAACCTGGCCATTCCGGGATCAGTGTAGTAAACCTTCTCTGAACTGCTTCCAATGCATCACATTTTTCTTTAAATGAGAAGTCAATACTGTACATAACACTCTAGATCTACTATGTGATATGACTTTTGATACATATGAAGAGCAGGTGTAGGCCACTTAGTCTCACCAAAGCAATATATAATTGAAAGATGTTCAATTCCTCTCCCAATGAATGATAATATTGATTTGGCTTTCCTATTACTTATCATACTTGCATACAAAAACTTTGGGAACCATGCTCTAAAACACCCAGATCCTTCTTCACCTCAACTCTGCAGTCACTGATCATTGAGATAATATATTTTTTCCCCAAATGGACAACTTCACATGTTACAGGAATTTATCATTGCAAAGTTCAACAGAAACCTGGTGTAATAGTGAATTGTGCCTTGGAAAGATCAATTTGGTAATATTCTCAGGTTTTCTAGACTTTCCTTGACTGGTTGCAAATAAACAACTATTTACTGCAAAAAGGTGTATTTACTCTTCTTGAGCTTAATATTAGGCCCGTAAGCCTTTTAAATGCCTTTCCACGTTTTTGGAGAATTTTCTCCTCTGCAGCAGTTGTGATCAAAATGTCACCTTGGTTGCATAAACAGTTGTCCATTATCTGAAATATTTTGGGTGATAACTTCATGTCATAAAGCAGCTTGGTGGATGAGTAAAGCCTTTTACTAATATTGCTATTCAATATGTTGACTTTAGAGTCACAGAGCATGTAAACAGGCCATTTGACCCACCACATCCACACCAACCAGTGGACACCCATCCGTACTAATCCCACCTTCCAGCACTTGGCCCATACCCTTCTGTGCACCTGTGATTTAAGTGCTTGCCTAGAGACTTCTTAAATACTGTCGGCGACTGTGCTTCCACCACTTTCTCCAGCAGTGCATTCCAGAGGTGCCCACTACTATCTGGACGAAAAAGATCCCCCTCTGATCCCCTCTAAATCCCTTACCACTTACCTTAAATTTATGTCCTCTAGTTTTATTCACCTCAGATAAGGGGAATAGGTTCCTGTAGTGTAACTATCTATACCCTTCATAATTTTATATATCTCAGTCATGTCCCCTCTTAACCTCCTCTGCTCCAGGGAAAACAGACCTAGCCTCTCCAGCTCTCCTCCTAACTGAAACTCTCTATACCAGGCACCATCCTGGTAAATCTTCTCTCCACCAGTATCATATCTTTCCCTATAATGTGGTGACTAGAACTGCATGCAGTACTCCAGCTGACGTCTAACCAATGTTTTATGAAATTGGAGCATAACCTCCCTGCCCTTGTACTCATTGCTGCAACTAAGGAAGTCCAGTATCCCACATGCCTTCTTAACCTCAACATCTACCTATGCTGCCATCTTCAAGGATCTTTGGATTTGTACACCATGGACCCTTCTGTTCCTCAATATTCCCTAAGACCTTACCATTCATGGTATAATTCCTAGCCTCTTTAGTACTCCCAAAATGCATCACCTCACTTTTCACCACCTGTCATTTCTCAGCCCATTTCACCCTACGGCCTAAGACTACCCAACACACTGTCAACAACTCCACCAATCTTAGTGCCATCTGCAAACTTTCTGATTATGCCTCCTATGTCCACATCGAAATCATTCACGAATATTACAAACAGCAAGGGTCCCAGCATAAATCCCTGTGGAATACCACTAATCACAGGTATCCAATCACAAAAGCAGTCCTTTACCATCACCCTCTGTCTCCTATTGGCAAGCCAATTTTGAATCCAATTTGCCACCTTGTCCTGGATTCCATGGGCCCTAACCTTTGGACTAGTCTCTCATGTGAGACCTTATCAAAAGCCTTTACGAAAGTCCATGTAAATCACTTCTACTGCCCTGCCCTCTTTACTAACGTTTCATTCTACACATGTCTGTGACAGGTACAATGTGGCCAAGGCCATAACCTTGGCCAGTTCAGCAAATACTGTATACCCAGTAATATGGGCAGATGGTACAATTGATCATTGGCTGTTCAGTTGAAGGTTACTTTATGGTCCCCAGAAACTGACAACCTTATCTCCTTTGGGAACCACAAAAATTGATGTTGCCCTATGCAGCTTGAAATCTGAGTCTGAACAACCTCTCTTTTCAACATGTATGTTATTGGTCTGGGTTTGCAGTAAACCAGCTTGGCATTTAGCTTAATGCATATGTGGTCTTTGGGCTCCTTAATGCCAGTATATGTATGTTTGAACACTTATGCATATTGCTCTAATCTTATCTGGTTGTAACTAAGAAGTGTTCACACGAAATACATTCTCCCAATCCACACTTAAATCTTTGAGCCAATATTTTCCATCATAGTTCTGGCCTGTTGTGGTTAGCTACTCTGATTAGTAGGTTCACTTTTTGTCTGTTATGAGAAACTACACATAATATCTGACCTGGAGTTGCAGCTTCTCACCAGACTGTTTCTTCAGATTAAGCCTGATATTTGTTAATGGCACTTGGCAGAATTCTTGATGTATTATGTCTTTTCATAACTGAACAATCAACAGGTGTATTGACATTTATATCAGTATACTGACCTTTAACTTTCACCTTGACTTTAAAATCTCTGCCTTTGTCATTATTGCTGCTGGTGCATATAGAATCATTAAATCGTTATGGCACAGAAAGAGGTCTATCAGGCCCGAAGTCTGTGCTGGCTCCAAGTACAGCAATCATCAGTCCCATTCCCTCTCATTTCCTTCATAGCACTGCAAATTATTCTCTCTCAAGTGCCAATCTAATTTCTTTTTGAAAGCCTTGATCATACACAGTATGTAGAAAATAGTACTGGAGAAATTAATGGAGCTGATAGCCAATATACAGCAGGATCTAATGAATACATCCCACAGTTTGCAGGAGGTGCTATGGAGATACTGGAAACACTTGTCATTTTCCAAAGTTCCGCACATTCTACAAAGGTTACCCAAGACTGGAAGGTAGCAAAAATAACACCATTATTTAAGAAAGGAGTGGGAAGGAAGGAGGAGAAAACATCATCTGTAGGGGAAATGCTTAAAGGAAGTGATCATAGGGTACTTACAAAATAATAATAGGATTGGGTAGAGTCAACGAAAAATAAATCATGTTTGACAAGACTGGTAGATTTTTTGAGATTGTAAGTAGTAGATCAGATGCAGCGGATTTGGTGTATTTAAATTATCAGAACACATTTGATAAGGTGCAGCACAAGAAGTAGTTAAATAAAATTAGAGCACATAGAATTGAGGATTGCTTATGGACAAAAAACAGAGTAGGAATAAATGGGTCATTTTCAAATGCTGTAACTAGTTGGGCATTGCAGAGATTGGGGCTGAGGCCCCAGCTGTTCACAATCTCTATTGATGACTTACATCAGGAGGCCATGTGTAAAATGTTCAAGTCTGCAAATGATACAAAGCTAATAGGTAGCAGCACTAACCATGTTGTCACTGTGCCACCTGACAGTGTCCTACTGTACTTGTGATAGCATAATTCAACCAATTCATTCCTGTGATTGGGGGGGGGGGAGAATCTTATGAGGAGTTGGGGCACTCTTTTATGAAAGATTTAGGCAGATTGGACCTACATGATCTGGAATTTAGGAGAATGAAAGGTAATCACATTAAAGCATACAACATTTTTATGGGGTTAGAAAGGGTCAGTTGACATTGTTGTTGGGGGCATCTAGAACCAGGGCTTTTGTGTCAGATGAGAAAAATTTTTATTCATACAGAGGGTAGTGAATCTTTGGAATTCTCTACCCAAGACGCTAGTGGAGACTCAGTCACGGAGTGTATTCAAGACTAAAATCAGCAGGTTTATAGATATCAAGGGAATTGAAGGATATTGGGTTTGTGCAGAGAACTGGTGCTGAGGTAAAAGATGAACCTGGATCTGAATGGTAAAACAGGCCCAGGGTCTAAATGTCTTACCTCTGCTTCTGTTTCTTATGTTGTTATGACTCTTTTTCCATCATGCTAACAAGTAGCAAACTCCAGATCCTAACTAGAGAAACAAAGGACTGCAGATGCTGGAATCTGGATGAAAAACAGATGAAATAGCAGAGGATGGTCCAGATCCCAACTATTCATTGTAAAAAAAAAGTTTTTCGTCACCTCCTGAATCTTTTGTCAAAATTTTATATGATATTTTTCATTTTTTTTAAATCATAGTTTCTTATGACACAGAGGGCAGCTATTTGGCCCATTAAATCTGGCTTTCAGAGCAGTCTCATCTACTCCATTACTGCACATATATCCCTGTAACCTATTCTCTCTCACATGCTCATCAACTCCACCCTGATTCTCGTACTGAATTACACCCACATTAGGAGTAATTTGCAATAACTAATTAACCAACCAATCATCATGACTTTGGGATGAGGGAAGAAATGGGAGTGCCTGGGGAAAACCCCCATGGCTATCATGAGAACATGCAAGTTCCACAGCCCCAAAGATCAGGATTGGACTCTGGTTACTGCAGTGAGGCAGAAGCACTATCTACTGTGCTGCGGTGTCGCTCTTGTCCTCAGGTCTTCAAACCACAATGTGTAAACAGCTTTCTTCTTTGTGCTCTAAACTGTCATGATTTTGTACACATCTATCAAACCTCCTCTCAAGCTTAACAACAGAAAATGCTGGAAACACTCAGTAGGGGTTCTTCAGTAGCAAATCCACTCAACTTTCTTGTTTCAAGAGGAACAAGTTCAGCTCCTCCAATTTAACCCTCATCCCTTGTGCCATTCTAGTAAATCTTTTCTGCACCCTCCCTAGGACACTTACATCCTTCCTAAAGCACTGACCAGAACTGAACAAAGTGTTCCAGTTGTTAATTGATGTTTTACGAAGTTTTTGCATAATTTCCCAGCCTTTGTTCTCATGTGTATCTGTTATCATCCCAAGATCCCATTTGCTTTACTGAAAGTGCTCTGCCACTTTCAACAATCTTTGCAAAATTAAACCCAGGCCTTTCTATTTCTGCAGATCCTTTAGACCCGAGTCATTTAACCTATCGTGCTCTTTCTGCTTCACCCTTCAGATTAAATTTCATCTTGCCTACCTATTCTGGCAGCTAATTTCCTCTTGTAATTGAAAGTAAAAAAACTGCACATGCTAGATATCTGAAATAAAAACAAAAAATACTAGAAACACACAGCAGGACAGGCTGCATCTTTGGAAAGAGAAATAATGTTTCAGGTTAAAAGCCCTCCTTCTGATAAAGTGTCATCAATCTGTAAAGCTAACTGTTTCTAGTTTCACAAATGCTGCCTTAGTGTTCCCAGCATTTTTGGTTTTTATATCCTCTTGTGCTGTATTACTATCATAGAAACATAAGAATATGAATAGGTATAGGCCATTCAGACCCTCAAGCTTGCTCTGCCATGCATGTGTTCATTTGGCCTATACAATAATGTAACAAAAGTCACATCACATAGTACATAAAGTTTCCTAAAGATTAGAATCAGGTTTATTATCACTGACTTATAAGTTGTGAAATTTGTTGATTTCCAGCAGCTAATAAGGCCAAGTGTGGGAACTGTAGCTTGACCACTGAAATTTGTGTGACCTTGGTTGTGGAGTGTAATCACTGATCATTGAACAACTTCCCATATGTACTTCACATAAGTTACCCTTGTTTGCAAGTGTGAGCAAATTAACAGTAGCTACTAGTTTCAAAATATTTTAAAAAAGAGAACCAGAGCTGTTGTCAAATTGATCCGAAAAAGACGAGGGAGTTACATCTTCTGGCCTTAAAAGGAATCCCAGTTCTTAAGCTGCTGAAGTTTTCTCTTTTATATATCAAAGCAATAGTGAGAATTGAAATAACCTAGTGATTAGTTATTAAAATTTACTGCATTCAGAACATTGACTTCGAGCATTGGCAAGTGTGAGCCCAATCACAGATTTAATAAATTATGCAAAATAGAGACCTGTGACTCACAGCAGTTTTATTTAATACTCCATATCACTACATGAGTGATTTATTAATTACTTTGCCAATGTTAGGAGCAGCAATAACCAATGGAAAAATTGTAAGAAATGGTTTTGTGGTTAACATGCAGTTCTCAGGATACTATATTATCTGTGCTGCAATTTATTAGGAGGGAAATGATATATTATGAAGATCACTTTTCCCTGATCAAGCATAGTTGATATTGAGTAATCTGGCACCTTCAAATGTATATATACAAGTTGCATTTAAAAGAAAAGATTATTCATAGCAATATCAAAACATTGGCCACCCAGTGGGACAACTTTTTCATTTTCTTTTTAAGAATATAGAACACAGAACAGTACAGCACAGGAACAGGCCCTTCAGCCCATGATGTTGTGCCAACCTAATTAAGCTAATGATATCTCATTAAACTATCTGCCTGCACATGGTTTATATCCCTCTATTCTCTGCATATTCATGTGCCTATCTAAGAGCCTCTTAAATACCGCTCTTGTATCTGCCTCCATCACCAACCCTGGCAGAGCATTCCAGGCATCAACCACTCTCTGTGTGGAAAAAAAAACTTGGCCCACGCATCTCTTTTGAATTTTCCCCCCCTCACCTTAAATTCATGTCCTCTAGTATTAGACATTTCAACCCTGGGAAAAAGATACCGGCTGTCTTTCTTTGCCTTCATAATTTATAAACTTCGATCAAATCTGCCCTCAGCCTCTGCTGCGCTTGAGAAAATAACCTAAGTTTGTCCAACCTCTCCTTATAGCACATGCCCTCTAATCCAGGCAGCCTCCGTAAACCTCTTTTGCACCCTGTCCAAAGCCTCCACATCCTTTCTATAATGGACTGATCAGAATTGTATGCATATAATTCATGCGCGGCCTAACCAGAGTTTTCATAAGTTGCAACATAACTTCATGACTCTTAAACTCAGTACCTTGACTAATATAGACAAGCATGCCATACACCTCCTTTACCACCCTATCAACCTGTGCAGCCACTTACAGGGCTTGGACCCCAAGATTCCTCTGTAATTCAAACAGGATTTATTCACAGGAAATAGATCAGCTTAAAACTGTGAAAAGGACTGAACATATAGAGAGTTTAATATTTTATATCTGTTTAATTTTGAAAAAACAAATGAAAAATCCCTTCATTTGCCTTCCTCCTTAAGTCCGTGTATTGTACGCAGCTATTGCTGTAAATAGTACTTTCATTCCCCTGTGAGTGTGGCAACATATATTGCGTAAGAGCCCCTTATTTTTGCAGAATAGATTACTGCACTAAGTATTAATCTACCATTTAATTACTTCTGTACTTTTAAAGTGCTGGTTTTGGTCGTCATTGTACTACATTAGACATTATTGAAGTCAGCTAATGAACAGAAGCTGCTAGTTGGAACTGTGATTTACAGTTGATATCAGTGTGCTTTTAATTATCATTTGAATTTTATGACTGCTTTTTATTGGGTGAATCGTGTATAAAATCAGTTGCGATTTGCACGGACCAATTAACACCACTTTCCTAACCACATCCTCAGCATGAGAGCAGTGAGCAGCACATCAGAATGACCCCTTGTAAAACACAATGACAAGCTGGACAAAAAAGGATGCAGCACTGGGCATCATAGATGAAAAACAAAAGTGCATGTCAATGAATCAGTGATGATGTCTCCTCAGTCAGGCCGGCTGAGCGTGAAGCAACTAATATACATTTTTTTCTTAGCCATCCTGGTGGTCGTTTGCATCATCCCCCAGGAATTGTTTGGCAGCAGTGCCCCAAGCCTCTCTATGCTTCATTTGGCTGTGCTCCACATCATCCGTTTAATCATGATTACTATAGTCAGTAATGTTTCAGTGGGCAGATGCAATGTAGGCTATAGAGTAACGAAATGATAGTCCAGTCCAAACCACAGACCTGTGTCAATCTTTGTAGTGATCCAAGAGTCCGTTTTATATTGGATTATGTAATTACAAGACTGTAGGCTATGTACGAAGGCATTTAGCAAGGTTGAATTTTGTTTAAAAGGAGCATGACAAGAAATTATTTTGATTTATGAACTTGATGTTTTTTGAGCCAACTTAACTGGAGAAATGATGATTTATTGAGAGCTAAATAATACTTGTATCTGAGGTTTACAGTAAATATGTAAAGAATATTCCCTGGGTAAATAATTTTAATTCAAAATATAATCACCGACAGACCTGACCTCATAACCCATGCTTGAGTGAATTGTGAGTGGCTTATAAAAATCATGTCAAATATGAATATTTTGTTGTTTCAGTGGGCTTCTGGGAATGTTATGTTGTACTGGCCACCTTTCTTAAGATTGGATGTAAATGTATATTGAAACAAATGTACTCACTACACCTTCATTTGCATTATTTTTGTCCAACACACAATGCACAAAGCAGCAGTGCTGTCGGGTGGTATCGTGGATTTGCTTGCTTTTCAATATCCTTTTCTTGTTAGAAGTGACCTGGACTTTGCCTGATCCCAATCACTACAGGTTGACCTGATTTAGGAACTTCCTGCATTGGAAATGCAACCTTCCATAAATATTACTCAATGATCTCTAAGCATGCAGCATGACACAGCAAATTGTCTCTTGTGAAGCAACAGTGGGCCAATAATGAGGCATACAGTGGATACATGAGCAACAAAGTTATATCTTATGTATGTGCAGTTGTTTATTTCATTTAAAATGACCTATGAATAATTTTGTGAATGTGAATTGGAAAAGGCTGGTTGGGGTGTTGGTAGAAGGAGACAGTAGTTTTAGATTACTTCAGAGACTGGGAAAATATTCTTTACCTAAAGGGCTTGGCAGGGGTAGGGGATTAAAATCATTTTGTGGAGCATGGATGTCTCTAGCAGGTCAGTATTTATTGCCACTGAGAAAGTGTTAGTGAGCTGCCTTCTTGATTCTCCACAGTGTCTCTGATAAAGGTAGTCCCACAACTGGACAGGGAGTTCCAAGATTTAAACTCAATGAGGATGAAACAATGGTGATACATTTCCAACTCAGGATGATTTGTGACATGCTTGCAACATGTAAGTTCCCTTATGTCTGCTGCATTTGTTTTTCTTTGGTGGTAGAGGTCACAGTTTTGAAAGGCACTGTCAAAGTCATGTTGACAAGTCATTGCAGTGCATTTTGTAGCCATGGTGGAGTGAGTGTTTGTTTGTTTATATCGGCGAAGTGAGTTGCTTTGACCTGGACAGTGGTGAATCTTTTGAGTTTTCTTGGAACTGCATTCAACCACTTAAGTGGAAAACGTGACATCAACTTCTGGTGTGTGCCTTCCAGATGGTAGAAAGCTTTATGAGTCAGGTGTGAGTTGCTCAACTTTTGATCAGCTTTTACAGCCACAGAATTACAAAGCTAGTCCACTTAAGTTCCTGGTCAATGATAACTCCTCAAGGTGTTGATGATAAGGAACTTGGCAATAGTAGTGCCATTATACATGAAGGGTAGGTGGTTAGACTCTCTTGTTAACTGTCTTGCTGCATGCTGGCATGGAATTTTCTGAGGTGATGCAAATGGAATTGATGCCATCAGCAGTGAATATCCCCATCTGACCTTATAAACCATAGAACCATAGAACCGTACAGCACAATACAGGCCCTTCGGCCCACCATATTGTGCCGACCTTCAAACCACACCTAAGACTATCTAACCCCTTCCTCCCACATATCCCTCTATTTTAAATTCCTCCATATGCTTATCTAACAATCTCTTGAACTTGACCAACGTATCAGCCTCCATCACCACCCCAGGCAGTGCATTCCATGCACCAACCACTCTCTGGGTGAAAAACCTCCCTCTGACATCTCCCTTGAACTTCCCACCCATTACCTTAAAGCCATGCCCTCCTGTATTGAGCATTGGTGCCCTGGGGAAGAGGCGCTAGCTGTCCACCCTATCTATTCCTCTTAATATTATGTATACTTCTATCATGTCTCCCCTCATCCTCCTTCTCTCCAATGAGTAAAGCCCTAGCCCCTTTAGTCCCTCCTCATAATCTATACTCTCTAATCCAGGCAGCATCCTGGTAAATCTCCTCTGCACCCTCTCCAATGCCTCCACATCCTTTATATAATGAGGCGACCAGAACTGGACACAGTACTTTAAGTGTGGTCTAACCAGAGTTTTGTAAAGCTGCAACATTACTTTGTGGCTCTTAAACTCAATCCCACAATTTATGAAAGCTAACATCCCATAAGCTTTCTTAACTACCCTATCCACCTGTGAGGCAACTTTCAGTGATCTGTGGATATGAACCCCCAGATCCCTCTGCTCCTCCACACTGCCCAGAATCCTGCCATTAACCTTGTACTCCGCCTTGGAGTTTGTCCCTCCAAAGTGTACCACCTCACACTTCTCCGGATTGAACTCCATATGCCACTTCTCAGCCCAGCTCTGCATCCTATCAATATCCCTCTGTAAGCTTCGACAACCCTTCACACCATCCACAACACCACCGATCTTTGTGTCATCTGCAAACTTGCTAACCCATCCTTCCACCCCCTCATCTAAGTCATTAATAAATATCACAAAAAGTAGAGGTCCCAGAACTGATCCCTGTGGGACACGACTAGTCACAACCCTCCAATCCGTATGCACTTCGTCCACCACAACCCTCTGTTTTCTACAGGCAAGCCAATTCTGAATCCGCACTGCCAAGCCTCCCTGGATCCCTTGGCCTCTGACCTTCTGAAGAAGCCTACTATGTGGAACCTTGTCAAACGCCTTACTAAAATCCATGTAGACCACATCTACTGCACTACCCTCATCAATCTTCCTGGTCACCTCCTCAAAGAACTCTATCAGGCTTGTGAGGCAAGATCTTCCCTTCACAAAGCCATGCTGGCTATCCCTAATCAGTCCATGATTCTCTAAATGCTCATAGATCCTATCTCTTAGAATCCTTTCTGACAGCTTACCCACCACAGATGTAAGGCTCACTGGTCTGTAATTCCCTGGACTATCCCTACTACCTTTTTTGAATAAGGGGACAACATTTGCCACCCTCCAGTCCTCCGGTACCATTCCCGTGGCCAACGAGGACTCAAAGATCCTAGCCAACGGTTCAGCAATCTCCTCCCAAAGCAGCCTGGGGAATATTCTGTCAGGCCCCGGGGACTTATCTGTCCTAATAATTTCTAACAGCTCCAACACATCCTCTCTCTTGATATCTACGTACTCTAGAACATTACCCTTACCAACACTGTCCTCAGCGTCATGGTAGCGTAGCGGTTAGCGCGATGCTATTACAGCGCCAGCAATTGGGGTTCGATTCCCGTCGCTGTCTGTAAGGAGCTTTTACGTTCTCCCGTGTCTGCGTGGGTTTCCTCCGGGTGCTCCGGTTTCCTCCCACATTCCAAAGATGTACGGATAGGTTAACATGGGGGTTTAAAATGGGCGGCGCAGACTCATTGGGTCAGAATGGCCTGTTACCACGCTGTAAACAAAATATTTAAAAAGAAGACCCCTCTCCTTGGTGAATACTGAAGAGAAGTATTCATTGAGAACCTCACCCACTTCCACAGCTTCCAGGCACATCCTCCCACCTTTGTCTTTAATCGGACCTACCTTTACTCTAGGCATCCTTCTGCTCTTCATGTACGAGAAAAAAGCCTTATGATGGAAGGAACATTACTGATGTGACAGTTAAAGATGGGTTGGCTTAGAAGCTACCTGAAGGAACTCCTGTCACATTACAGGAAGGATGTGGAGGCTTTGGAGAAGGTGCAGAAGAGGTCTACAAGGATGTTGCCTGGATTAGAGAGTATTAGCTATAAGGAGGGGTTTGACAAACTTGGGTCCCTTTCTCTAAAGTGTCAGGCTCTGAGGGGCGATCTGATAGAATTGTACGAAATTATGATGGAGTCCTTCTTCTCAGAGTGTAAATGTCAAATACTATAGAGGGTATAGGTTTAAGGTCAGGGGGTGAAGTTTAAAGCAGATGTACGAGGCAAGTTTTTTGCTCAAAGAGGTGATTGGAACATGCTGCCGGGGAGGTGGCGAAAACAGATACAATAGTAACATTGAAGAGGCATTTAGACAGGCACATGAACAGGCAGGGAATGGAGGGATATGGACCATGTGCAGGCAGGTGGGATTAGTTGAAATTGGCATGGTTGACACAGACATCTTTGGCCGAAGGGTGTATTCCTGTGCTGTACTGTTCTATGATGACCACAGCCATCTTCCTTTGTGTGAGGCATTTCTCCACCTAATAATCCTTCTCCTTTCCTCTTATTGACTTCAGATTTTACCAGGGTTTTTTTATGCCATACTTGGTTAAATGTCATCAAGCTCTCTTGCTTGCTCTTTTGACTGGATTTAGACCAAGGTATGACGAGGTCTGGTGTGGAGTAGTTTTGTCAAAACCTGAGAAAAGAATTAGTGAGCACATTACAGAGATTTGAAAGTGCTGTTTGATGCTGCTGTTGAGAAGAGTAGATTGAAAGAATTGTAATAAGCTGCATTAAATTTGACTGATTTTTGTGAACAGGACAAAAAGGTAGTCCACATTGTCAGATAGCTACCATATTGTAACTGTACTGGAGCTATTTGGCAAGAGGTGTGCCTTATTCTGGTATCATAGTTTTTGCTGTATCCAGGGCTCCCACTGATTACCTGACATGGAGTGAATCAGGTTGGATGAAGACTGGTTTCTGTGAATCCAGGGACCTTGGGAGGTAGCCAAAATGGATCATCCACTCTTCAGTATGTGGTTGAGGAAATTCCATTTTTGAAAGGAAAACTAGATCTATTTGAAACTGGGGTGTAAACAGTGGAATTAGTTTTGGATTACTCTAACGTAAGATGAGCTGAATTGCTATGTTCTGCTGTAACCGTGTACCATAACTTGTTTTTATTTTGGCATTTCAATCATTATCTTTTTGTTATTAGAATAGTACTTATCAGTGGAATACTTTGTAGTTCTCAATATATGTGAATACACATTCAGTACATCTATGCAAACACATGATGTATGGTAATATACAACAGTTTATGACATTACAATGTGAAGAAAGAAACCTTGAGTTGCTGACAGATGCAGTTGATCTACTGAAGTTCCTGTGCTCTAGGTTATTTCATTGTACATTCCCCAGGCACTGTCGTTTATTACTTAAATTATTTGGTGAAGATGTCAACACATCCCAGGCCATGAAACAGAGTGTGCACCTTAGTTGTGTGAAGAGAGTCATTATTCACTCATGGCTACTGTCAGCTGTGGAGTGTGCAATATCACCTATCTGCAAGCCTTTTTTTCAAGAAGTGGTTTTACTGTAACATTTTGGAATGAAGTATTCTGTGTTGGTTAAACATCTTCACTCCACTGCTTATAATTCAGCTCTATTGATTCCTTCACCCTTTTTAAAAATTCTGAAGCAGGAATTTCATTGCAATTTCTCTCTTCTTCCTTTCATTAGGTGAAAATGAGCTGTGGCTTTTGATAAAGTGAGTGTATTTGGTGTAATATCAGGGCAGAATGTGCACTTCCCTTGGTGGCAATTGTTTATTAAATGTTTCAATATTGAAATAATTTGTTTCACAATCGGACAGTCATCTATCTGATAAGTGGACTGATCGGGACTGACTGAATGATTACAGATTAACTAAATCTGAATGTTGGTTATGACAGGAATTTGAGTTTACGACTAGCTGGATTGAGAAAGTCATTTGCCTGGAAATTCAATTGCAAGTGCTGCTGTTTTCAGTACTAGGCAATTGAATATTGATTCTATTTTTCCAGAGTGAAATCTGATAACAACCATTTATAGATAGTGCATGTCATTCCTGAAATTTAGTCAGGCACTGACAAGTGTGTAACACAATTACATGTAATGGCCTCATTTACTGTGCAAGACACCTTTTGGAGAAGTGCAGGTGAACTTGGACTACATTGACCTGGGAGAGCCCTTTGCTGGGTATTATTGAATAATCTGATCTTCCTAATGATGCACCAGACTGAAACCTGCCAAAGTAATTGATAATGGTCCCGATCATTAAATCTATCATCTTCCATTTCCGTCCATGCCTCTCCCCCACCTCCCCTTGCAGAACAGAATGGAGTACATTCTTAAACATAATTTTACAGTAGTGGTTAACGACAGAGATTGTCATTGGTGTCCCACTGCTACACTCATCGTGCATTGCACCCTTTTGTGTGCAGTAACATTATCCTAAGCCACTGATTTATTTATTTTGTGATTCATCCCTCTTTTTCTAGTGTCTTCTTGGTGTTATTTCTCCTTCCATGTGAATCAAATGATTCCTCAACAAAAGGATGAGCAGGTGATGATCTCAAGTTCTTGTTGGTAACGTGTTTTAGAAGAACTGCTAGAAGCTGTCTGAGCATGGACCTTGGTTTGTTGCCACCTGAGTCTTTTCTTAATGTTTTCTCTCTTTGTAGAGCACACCTCAAGACTAATAGCAAAAAAAACCTGCAGATTCTGGAAATCTGAAATAAAAACAGAAAATGCTGGAGATGCGCAGTTATGGAGAGAGAAACAGAGTTAACATTTCAGGTCAAAGATCTTCATTTGAACTCTTCCTCAGTTCTAATTCTGATGAAAGTTGCTCAACTTGAAATGTGTTTCTCTCTCAGCTGATGCTATCTGACCTGCTGAGTACCTCCAGTATTTTCTGTTTTTTTCTAATATTGAATTACTGACACAAACCCTCCCCATCCCCATATTACTGAATACTTTTGACTCAATTATAATTATATGCATAAAAATAGGTAGGAGATGCTATTCATTTGCCCATATTTCTTATAAAATCAATTTGCCAATTAACATGCACAGTGTATCTCCATTTCCAGCCTAAGTCTATGCAGTCATGCCTCAGTCCCTCGTTCTTGTCTGCTGGCTGCCTTTTGTTTTTATCTCCCTATTCTTGCTTCCTTCCCCTTTTAGATGAATGAGAGCTTAGAAGAATGAGAAGTGATGTTATTGAGAGAGTTTAGATTCTGAAGAGGCTTGATGCAGTGAAGATATTTCCCCTGGTAAGGTAGGCTAGAGTTTGGGGACGTAGTCTCAGGATAAACAGTGTCTGATTTAAGACTGAACTGAGAAGAAATTTCTGATTTGAGAGTTGTGAATCTTCGTAATAAATTAGATAAACCTGAGAGCTGTGGATGCAGAGTCATTAAGGGTATTCAAGGCTGAGACAGAAAGATTTTTGGCTATAGGGGAATCTAGGGGTTATGGGGAGTCAGGCAGGCAAGTGCAGTTGACTTATTGAATGGCAGAGTAGGCTCAAGGGCTAAAGTCCTTGTGTTAATATGTTTCGTCCATCACTCTTTTCCTTCCATCACCTTTCTCTCTTCTAATCTTTCATCTCCAGTAAAGAGACAGCAAATGAAAAAAAAGAAAATAATGTGAATAAGAATTGAATTGTCATGTAGAACCCCATTTTAATTTTTCTTCTTTGGCTGTCCCTTGGGACCGAAAATGACTTGTTTTTCTATTAATTCCTTCTATTAAGTTCTGGTGCCCCCACCGTAATAATTGTTAGCAGTGATTGACTATTATTCTCTTACAGCCTCTGCCTGACACTCATGAATGAAAGTAGTAGCTTAATTGCATGTGAGTGGATGTTGAGAAAATGAGCAAAAAAATTGTGGAATGAAAAAGATTTGCAGACTATAATGCTCATATTTGATATGCTATGTTTGTTACTTTACCATTTTTAACAGCATAGCTGTCCCCACACCCTGTGCATATCACAGCTAGTATCACTGCATAGAATTTACAGGCTTTACATTTAACCTTATGTTCATGACAATGTCACCAACATAGATGCTAAATGCAGTAGCAGTTGTGTTCATCAATTTTCCATCTAACCTTTGAAAAGGACTAGATATAGGTACTGGAATAATTGTAGTAATCACATAAAATTTCTTTTTTTTAAAGCACCTATTTATGTGCATTTGATACCAGCCCTATGCATGTATGCCTGTTAAAAGCGTGGATAGGGGGATAGGGCTTCCCTGTTGGGTTAATATTGACACTAAACTCAGTCACACAAATCAGGCTCAAATGAATACTGAAAAAATGATGCCAAAAGACTTGCAATATTCATGCTTAAAGCTTTGTATGAGCTTTTTTTCTATCCTCCCCCACTGCTTTGAGCCACTGAGACTTCTCCCTGCATCAGTCTCATGGAGATGCTTCTAGAGAGATGAATTGCCATAATGGAAATAGTGAGTGATGATTCACCAGCCATGCACTGTATAATTACCTGCAGGCAAGTCCACTTCATCCTGTGTGTGTCATTCTCATCATCACATTGGATGCATTAAAGATATTATGTCTTCCCTCTTAGCAGACTTGTTAAATACCTCTGTTCAAGAATGAATATTGTTCTCAAATTTACAAGAATATTTTTAATTGAAACGAAGCTGTATTTTAAAGAACTCATAACATAATAGTGGGAGAAGGAAAAGGAATAAAGATGATACTAAGATTTCTTTACAAGAGTTCCTGATATTTTTAACCAATTTGAATGCACACCTAACAAAGAAGCACTGCATTTTTTATGATAAACATCACTTCTGAGATTTAACCTTCCAAACTATGTCATATTTGTGTCTCTGCCAATAAGTGGTCTGTTTTTGACAGGTAGAAGAGCATATGTTGTGGTGCAGAAGTTAAGAAAATAATGCAGAGATTCATGAAGTAATTGAAGAAATTATTCCAAGGGGAGTTACTTTCAGGTGTTTTCCTTTCATATCTCCCAGGTAGTTAATTGATAAACTAACAACATTCCCATAATGGCCTTGTGGCTAAAACTATTGCTTGGTGTAATGCCAAACCAGGCATTGAACCAATCCCAGGTTCAACAAATGATTTCTCCTGTCCTTGGGACAAAAGTAGTGATATTACAACTAGTACCAATTCTGTGGCCTAAAGAGGGGAACACTCAACCACGTTTCCTACTTTGTGACACCACTCACCAGTGGAATAACCTGAAAATATGCTTTATGAGGAGGGTTCATGCAGCCTGTGGAATTATATCTAGAAGATATGGAGTAGTTGAAGTGGTGAGAAATGGGAGAAAGAAAAGCAATTTTTGGGAGACAACTTCACTTACAGTTTAGAAATTCACTCCAACTGTGGCTACATGCTATCCTAAACCTGGCCCCCTAAAGAAGCAGCAGGTGGTCACACCTTCACTACTGAAAATGTGCAGCCTCTGGTCAGTTGCCTTGTCATAATACTATTTACCCAGTTTAACCCCTAGCACTCCAAAAATCTATCACTCAGTTTTGAAGGTTGGGGGGAAGAGAGTTACAGATTTTAACTAACCGCTGTGTGAAGAAAAGTTTTTGTGAATCAAATCTCTGAATGACCTGCCTCTAATTTTAAGGTTATGACCAGTTGTTCTTGGCTGCCCCAGATATTATTTCTCTCTGTCCAATGAAATTCTTTAATCAACCTTTAATATTTTATATTTTGGGAAATACGGCCTTAGTTTAAACAACCTGCACTCTACTTTTTTAACCTCAGCAGCATTGTAGTGAATTTGTGCTGCACCCTTTAGTATTTTCTTTCTGAAATAAAAACAGAAAATGCTGGAAATAATTAATTCATGTAGTATTTGTGGAGAGTGAAAGAGAACTAATGTTTCAGGTCAATGAACTCTCATCAGAACGTCCTGAAATGTGATATCGTGAAGCAAATGCAGTGTTCCAGATGGGGATCTAACCAGAATCTTGGACCTCTATAAAGTAACTTGCAATACATTGTATTCTGGCCTTTTGGAGAAAATAGTAGCATTCACCTGTTTAATGTTTTATACCTGACTGTTGATTTTTTATTGATTTCAGTACCTGGACTCCTAAATCTTTACCAGTTTCTAGTTTCTCACTATTAGAAAATTCTCTGAAGTATCTCAGTTCCAAAATGGAGTTCATTCTTCATTTGAACTCCAAGAGCAACACTTGTGCCCAGCCACTTCCTTCTTTTCCCCATTGTTCATAAATATAATGTAAATATAATATAAAGGGGAACCACCATGTCAGTTAAGGTGTTCTATGTCAAACAATTCCATATCCAAGTATTTTCATTTTATTAATAGTCTCTGTGTGAATTCTATACATGTTTCCTGGTAATTCGTTGTCTACCATTTATTATTTTCTCAAAAATATTAATTGAGATTTGTTACCATGTTGTGAGTCTCCAGTCAGCTCTAATCTTCATGGAAATACTGGCATGCTAACCGTGATACTAATCACTAGATCCACAACAGAACCAATCTCAGTGAAGAGTGGTGTCAAACATCATTGCCCCAACACAATAGTGTTGCATCACATCTCCAGAAAACGTTCTGTCGGAGTGGAGCAAATCTTCAGAACTAATGGGAAACTGTTCACCCTATGGCATCTACTCTCCACGATCAAAGTCACCAGAATTCAGTAGTCAAATTGCAGTAGGCAGATGGTGCTTGTGTTTGTGCACACCAGGATGCGGAGCTCCAAGACATCATTAACAGTTCACAGAAGAGGATGGGCCTTAAACTGAAGATTTGCATCTACCAGTCTGCCCCTTCTGCACCACACTGCGTTTCAACAATAAAGCTTCATTACACGGTGCTGGAAAATGTGACTCCCATTATATGGGAAGTAGTCTACCTTTTCAGCAAAGGGAAACATCGATAATGAAATTCACCACCACCTTCATTGTGCCAGCACAACATTCGGTTAGTTGAGGAAAAGGTTATTTGAAGACTAAGACTTCAGTCCTGGCATAACACCCATAGTCTAAAGGGCAGCGATGATTCTGAGCTCTTATCTGCTTCTGAGACCTGAGCTACCAAGACAGGCATCTCAGGACACTTATATCGCCAACAATGTCTCCATGAAATCCACTAAATTCACCGGAAGGATAAACAAAGCAACAACATTGTCTTCTCCCAGATAAACATTACCAACATTGAGGCCCTGATAAATTTTATTTTATATTTTGGGTTGTCCAAGTTGTTCAAATGCCTGATACCAGACTCCTGAAATGGACACTAGCCTGAACTTTGTCATAGGAGAAGGTTAGCCGGTAGACAGAGAAGAAGATTCAAGAATGTTTTCAAAACTTCTTTGAAGAAGTGCAACATCCCCTCTGACTCCTGGGAACATCTGGCCCGTGACCACTCAAGATGGAGAAGAAGCAGTGAGGATTATGTTGAGAACCTTGAGGCTATGCATCTGAAGCACACAGGAGCCTTCTGTAAGAGATGGGATGTGTGCACCAACTCACAAACTGTCCACTGTCTTCCCTGGCAGTCACTGCCTGCCCCATCTGTGGTAGAGTCTGTGGTTCCCACATTGGTCTCATCAGAACCTAAAGAAATGGAGTCAAAGCGAGTTATCCTTGATCCTGAGGGACAGCATATGAAGCAGGAAATGAACATGTCAAATGGCTGTGTTTTTGAATATTATAGCAGTTATGCATTATCAAAACTTCTGGTGATGAAGCCTGGACTAAAGTTAGGACTAAAGTTAGCACCTAAATAGCCCCTGTGATTAGAGCTGTAATGATAATCGTACTCCTGGCAATTTTCTTATTACCACATATCCCAAGAGATGTTATACATAAGTTAAGGGAAAAAGAGTAACTGGATAGAGAATAGGGTCCCTCAAAGACCAAAGTGGACACCTTTATGTGGCGCCACAGGAGATGGGTGAAGTCCTTAATGAATATTCCTCCTCCATGGTTTTTACCATGGAGAAAGACATGAAGACTTCGGAACTAGGAAAAGTAAATGGGGAGATCTTTGGGATAGTCCACATTACAGTAGAGGAGGTGCTGGATTTATGAAAGTAGACAAATCTCCAGGGCCTGACCAGGTTGACCCAAGACCACTGTAGGAGACTCGAGAAGAAACTGCGGGAGCCCTGGCTGAGATATTCGCATCATTGTTAGCTATAGGTGAGGTGCCGATAGACTGGAGCGTAGTGAATATTGTCCTTTTATTTAAGAGTGGTGGCAAAGAAAAACCTGTGAACTATAGGCCAGTAAGTTACTGGAAAGGATCCTGAGGGATAAGATATATGTACATCTGGAAAGACAGGGATTGACTAGGGGTAGACAGCATGGCATTGTGCATGGAAGGTCATGTCTTACGAACTTGATCGAGTTTTTTGATGAGATACCAAGAAGGTTGATGAGGGCACGGTGGTAGACATGGTTTAAATGGACTTCAGTAAGGCCCTTGATAAGGTTCCACATGGTAGGCTGCTCTGGAAGGTTAGATTGCATGGAATCCAGGGAGAGCTGGCTAATTGGATAAACATTTGGCTTGATGATAGAAAGCAGAGGGTGATGGTACAAGATTGTTTCTCGGACTGGAGGCCTGTGACTAGTGGTGTGCCTCAGGGGTCGGTGCTAGCTCCATTGTTTGTCATCTATATCAATGACTTAGATAAGAATGTACAAGGCATGGTTAGTAAGTTTGAAGATGACACTAAAATAGGTGGTATATTGGACAATGAAGAAGTTATCAAAAATTACAATGGGATCTTGATCAACTGAGTAAACGGGCCAAGGAATGGCAAATGGAGTTTAATCTGTATAAGTGCGAGGTGTTGCATTTTGAAAAGTCAAATCCAGGTAGGACTTTCACAGTGAATGGTAGGGCCTTGGGGAGTGTTGTAGAACAGAGGGACCTTGGAGTACAAGTACATGTTTCACTGAAAGTGGAGTCACAGGTAGACAGGCTGGTGAGGAGGCTTTTGGCACGCTGGCCTTCAAAATTAGGGCATTGAGTATAAAAGTTGGGAGGTCATGGTGCAGTTGTACAGGACGCTGGTGAGGCTGCACTTGGATTTGTGTTCAGTTTTGGTCGCCCTGCTATTCGAAAGATGTCATTAAACTGGAAAGAGTACAAGGATTTACAAGGATGTTGCCAGGACTCAAGGGATTAAGTTATGGAGAGGGGTTGGACAGGCTAGGACTTTATTCCTTAGAGCGTAGGAGACTGAGAGGTGATCTTATAGAGGTGTATAAAATCATGAGGGGCATAGATCGGGAGAATGCACTCAGTCTTTTTCCCAGAGTTGGGGTATCAAGAACTAGAGGGCATAGGTTTAAGGTGAGAGGGGAGAGATTTAAGAGAAACATGAGGAGCAACATTTTTACTCAAAGGGCGGTATCCATGTGGAACGAGCTGCCAGAGGGAGTGGTTAAGGCAGGTACAATAACAACTTTTAAAAGACATTTGGACAGGTACATGGATGGGAAAGGTTTAGAAGGTTATGGGCCAAATGCTGGCAAATGGAACCAGCTTAGGTGGGGCATCTTGGTCAGCATGGATCAATTGGGCCCAAGAGCCTGTTTCCGTGTTATATGACTCAATGGCTCTATGACTATGACATAGTGCTTGGTCAGAATGTGAATTCTTTGGCTACACCTTTTAGCTGAGAATAATAATACCCACATATACCTTTTAAAGTTGCATATATCTTTAAATGTTCTGTCAAGATGCTGGTGGTAATGGGAAGAATCTATTATTGCACACCTCCACTTGAAAGTGGTAATGGGATTCCTCAAGTAATTTTGTCTGTGTACTGATAGCACAGTTGATAGGGGTATGGCCAGTGTGTGAACTAGCAACCGGAGATCTGGACCATTGAAAAGGAGACTTGAGCTTGAATTCCATCAGCTGGGGAAATTAAATTCAAATGATTAAACAGGTATGGAATTTTATCTCAGTGTCGGTAGTCTTGAAACTACTGACTGATTCACTCATGTCCTTCAGGGAAGAAAACCTACCATCCTTACTTAATGTGGACTCACGACTGTGGTTAAGTGCAATTAACTGCCTCCTCAGGTCTGGGGAAATTAGAGATGGACATATCCCGTGAATGAATTTTTTAAAATTCCATCTGTTCAGAAATTAGAGTACTTCTCAGGCTAAGCATTCTGACAAAATGCATTTAGTGGCAGTTTATTTTGAGGGTGACGATACAGAGCATGCTGGGTATTGCACCAAATACGATGTCTTATTAGCAATGACTATACTTGGCTGTAAAGCACTTCGGGAAATCTTGTCATGAAAAGTGCTATATAAATGCAAATCTTTCTTTTTACCAATCATTTTCATGGACCAACGTTTTTCCCTCAGCAATCTCTGAGGCACTGATTTCTAGTAGAGTTACATTGTCATAGGTAATGACTGCTGTTAATACCTTGCTTAATTGCTTGCTTTTCATGCATGGCCCTTCAGCAAAAAGCACTGGGAGGTATTTGATCATCAGACTATCATAATCATGCCTTATCCTGTCCTTGACCAAAGTTGAACTCAAGTACAACTGTAGCCTTTTCTCTTTTTAGCCCTGGGGACCAAAAAGTAGCACAGCTTGGAGACTGAATTTGGGATAGGTTTTGATGTATGGGTCAGCCATCCATGGAGCTTAAGGCAAAAATACATATGTAATCTAATTATTCTCCACATTCCTTAATAGTATTGTGTAGATATCAAATAATCTTAGATTTTCATCTGATTAAACTCTATGTAGGATGTTATTATATTTTTATTATTACTCAGACTTGCTATCTTAAAGGGATCTACAAATTTCCTTCATGTAAGCCAAAGTTGACGCCTCATCCTGCAATACTGGGTAGAACATGATGTATTCTTGCAGTACTTCATAGAGTTTATTACAATAGCACAATATTCCCTTTTTTATGTAAATGATTACATAAAATACATCTTCCATCACAGAAACTCAGATCTAAAATGTAATTTGATGTCATTTCTAAGTGAAGCCATTTAATCAAACTCAGTGATATATTCCTGCATATACTACACGTTTTGTTCTGCTACTACCACTTTTAACTACATCTTCAAATCTATGAGATGATTCTTTCATTCTCAAAAAAACATCTTGAGATGAAATATTTTAGTTTTCAATTCAGCCCACTGAAATTAGAATAATATATTATAGAAATGCTTATGTTATTCAATACACAAAAACTAACCACACATGTTCACGTATTCTGCAAACCTTACAGACCTGATCTTTCTATGCTGAGCAACTGTTTAGGTGTCAACTTTGATAAGGTCCTGGTTGGTAACTATTAACCATAATATATGAGATAGTTATGAGTTCAAGCAGTAATTTTACTGCGTGCATTATCGACATATGCTGTGTTAAATGAAAAGTTGAATTGGTAGATTGTGGGAACCCAGAATTAGGCCTAAAGTACTCTTTAATGTTTTAGTGATTGTACCATATGAATCTGGCAACAACATTTTCACACTGACCGAAATATTGTCTGTCATAAACTTTATGTACCCAATGAGTAGATGTACAGTATTGTACAGGAGATACTTTAGGATTTTACAAAAATAACTGGTCTCAAACACATCATATGACTTGTTGGGAATAATAATGTTTATACTTATATGACTGGCAACAGACGTTCTAGATTTAGATTTAAACTCTGCATTTGAAGTAAAAATGTGTATTGCATCTATTTTGCTTACCTTGTTATTTTCAGTTGAGATCAATTTAGACAGCATAATTTGATTACACAGTTTCATAAGATTTGTGGTTAGATTTTGTTTCATAACCAAACATATAGCAAAAGATAGGAAAGTAAAAGCATATGCTTAAATTGTGAAATAAATTCGTAACATAGCATCCAAAGAGGGTCAAATATATCAGATTAAATTTCAGATCAATAACCTTTTGTCAGAAGTGTCAAATTGGACCTGCTGCATATTTACAGCATTCTCTGTTATTATTTAGCCAAATATTCTGTGCTGCAGCAGCACCACTTAGTCGGTTGGACCTCATGAGTGCTTAATTTGCATCATCAGTTTCAAGAGAAAATTGCTATGAATTGCTTTTCAACCATCAAGGGTAATTCTGCCGTTGGCTATGTTAGTGCTCCCTCTAATGCCAAAAAGACACATTTTTCAGTAAAGGTTTCTGATCTCACAGTTAGACAAGATTCTTTCCATGTATTTTTTTTGTGGAGCTTTAAAATTGTTCTTACTTAATATTTTTTGTATAGTTGAATGCCAGTTTTGAGATGCAATTTATTCTTTTCATAAGTTTATTCTTTCCAAGGTTTAGAAAGCAAGGATCAGACAGCACTCTTGAGAGTTACAAGGTAGCCAGGAGGGAGCTTAAGAATGGACAAGAGAGCTAGAAGGGAGCATGAAGAAGGCCTTGGTGAGTAGGATTAAGGAAAACCCCAAGGCATTCTACACACATGTGAAGAATAAGAGATAGACTAGAGTGAGGGTAGGACTGATCAGGGATGAAAGAGGAAACATGTCCCTGGAGTCGGAAGAGGTAGGGGAGGTCCTTAATGAATACTTTGCTTCAGTATTCACCAGTGAGAGAGACCTTGATGTTTGTGAGGATGGTGTACAACAGGCTGATATGTTACGTGAGGAAAGAGGATGTGCTGGAACTTCTGAAAAACATTAGGATAGATAAGTCACTAGGGCTGGACAGAATATACCCAAGGTTATTACAGGAAGCGAGGGAAGAGATTGTTGCGCCTTTGGCAATGATCTTATGAAACTACTCCAGTGGCCAAGGAGTAGTGCCAGATGATTGGAGTGTGGCAAATGTTGTTCCTTTGTTCCAGGAAGGGAGTAGGGATAACCCTAGGAATTACAGACCAGTGAGTCTTACTTCAGTGGTGGGCAAATTACTGGAGAAGATTCTTAGAGACAGGATTTATGGGCACTTTGGAGAAACATAAGCTGATTAGGGACAGTCAGCATGACTTTGTGAGGGGCAGGTTGTGCCTCACGAACCTGATTGAATTCTTTGAGGATGTAAAAAAGCACATTGATGAAGGTAGAGCAGTGGATATGGTACATGGATTTTAGTAAGGCGTTTGATAAGGTTCTCATGGAAGGTTCATTCAGAAAGTCAGGAGGCATGGGATCCAGGAAAACTTGGCTACGTGGATTCAGAATTGGCTCACCCATAGAAGGCAGAGGGTGGTTGTAGATTGCCTGTATTCTGCCTGGAGGTCGGTGACCAGTGGTGTTCCACAGGGATCTGTTCTGGAACCCTCGCTCTTTGTGAATTTTATAATGACTTGGATGAGGATGTGGAAGGGTGGTTTAGTAAGTTTGCAGATAACATAAAGGTTGGTGGTGTTGTGGATAGTGTAGAAGGTTGCTGTCGGTTACAACAGGACATTGATAGGATGCAGAGCTGCATTGAGTAGTGGCAGATGGAGTTCAACCTGGAAAAGTATGAAGTGATACACTTCAGAAGATCGAATTTGAAGGCAGAATACAAGGTTAATGGCAGGACTCTTAGCAGTGTGGAGGAACTGAGGGATCTTGTGGTCCATGTCCATAGATCCCTCAAGGTTGCTGCGCAGGTCGATAGGGTTGTTAAGAAGACATATTGTGTGTTGGCCTTCATTAGTCAGGGTATTGAGTTCAAGAGCCATGAGGTAATGTTGCAGTTATATAAAACTCTGGTTAAACTACACTTGGAGTATTATGTTCAGTTCTGGTCACCTCATTATAGGAAGGATGTGGAAGCTTTAGAAAGGGTGCAGAAGAGATTTACCAGGATGCTGCCCGGATTGGAGAGCATGTCTTATGAGGATAGGTTGAGTGAGCTAGGCCTTTTCTCTTTGGAGCGAAGGAGGATGAGAGGTGACTTTATCAAGTACACCTCTATCAAGATGATAAGAGGCATAGATCGAGTGGACAGTAAGAGACTTCTTCCCAGGGTGAAATGGCTAACACGAGGGGACATAATTTTAAGGTGATTGGAGGAAGGTATAGGGGGGATATCAGAGGTAAGTTTTTTACACAGAGAGTGATGGATGCATGGAACGCACTGCCATCAGTAGTGGTGGAGGCAGATACATTAGGGACATTTAAGGGACTCTTAGATAGCTACATGAATGATAAAAAAAAATGGAGGGCTATATGGGAGGGAAGGGTTAGGTAGACCCTAGAGCAGGATAAAATGTTGGCACAACACTGTGGGCAGAAGGGCCTGTACTGTGGTGTAATGTTCTATGTTCTATGTATAGATGATCTAGGTACTTTGATCCAGAGGACACCACATTTTGAAATCTGGAATGAAGCAGAAGGTATCTGACTGAATTTGATTCTTTTCATCTGGGAGCAGCATTTTCATAACACTTTACCTTTTTATAGTTTTTTTAAAATCTAAAATCTAAAATAGTATAGAAAGTATTCTACTGGGCTGAATTTTTAAATACATTTGTTTATTTTTTAATTAATCATTGTTGCCTGATACTTGAGACTTTCTAAGGCTGATGCTTTGAGCATAATGGATGATGTAGACGGAAGAGCTTCTGGTAATTGCAAGCCTTTGCCTTGTCTGCTGGTGTCTGCAGGCCACATTGCCAACACCAGAGCCCTGAGGATTTTAGGGGTTCCAAGCCTGTGTTCTGTCATGGGCAAACCCAATGACCTGCCAACATTGAACAGTGCACAGTTTTCACATGTAAGTTGTACGACAGATTTCATCTGGCTTTTACCACTTGACTTGCGACTAGCTTATGTGTGAATAATTAATGGCAATTAATGTTTAATTACAGTAATTAGACAAGTCACAGAAAATTAAGCTGCAGCTGGGAGTGATGTAGTTTGTGGCATAGAGGAAGGCTGTAGCATCCTAACTATGTTGAGCATTTCTGACAGCATGGCATAGCTCATATATACCGTCTCCGACATGTTTTCTAATTGCTGTTGAATTACACCCCCGTGTTTAAAACACTCCACTAAAGTGGGCAACTAAAATATCATGTCAAGCATGTCATGTGATTTATTTAGTGATCTTGTTGATAAGAGATAGGCATGATTAAAATCACCAAGGCGGAGAAAGGGTGGTTCTTTTGCACAGTTACGTCCCACTGTATATTGGTATCTGTATGCTGTTAAAATAAATAGATTTATTGGACTTTGTGACATTTTAATTCATTTTTATTCAAACAAATGAAAAAATTACATGCAATGATTTGGTATTTTCATGATTGCATGGGTGGTTACTACTAGAGCATAAAACATTTTCTTGGTGAGACTGTCTTTGCAAAAATGGCAGTAGTGTTGAATTATATTCCACAGTAACATTTCCAGTAGAGGTAATGAGCTATTTCCCTAAGCCAACAGTTTTTTTCCAATAAATTCTGATGAAAATAAAAAAAGCTTTAAACACTATTACAACAAAAGCCAGATGCATGCCTGTTTATAGCATTAGCCAGCGTTTTAGTTTTGCTGGTTAAATATATTGTATCTTCAGTCTTGAACCACTCCCCCACCCCCCCCCCCCCCCCCCCCAAACCCTCTCAAGATAATTTATGGTGATTGAAGTGTGTAGCTTCTGATTAATTTCAAACTACCTGTCCAAATGGGCCTTATGATATTCACTCTGTTGTGCCTTAGTAATTGTGTTGAGGACCCTGTTCTGGATAGTAGTCATAAAAGATGCATTTTGATGTTGATACTTCCTTGCCGTATGTGATTCAATGTAAAGGCAGGAGAGACTTGATCACAAGACAATTATTAACCATCCATACAAACAGATTCTAAAGTCCCTTTCTGTTATAGCATCTGCAGTTGGTTTGACAGATTATTCTGTCTCCATTACCCTCTCTGTTAGGTTTTTCCACATGTATATTGCACTGTATGAAGAAGAACTTCCTGAAATCAGCGCTAAAACATCCTTTACTATCTCTGTTCTCCTGGCACTTCCACCTAGACTGTGCACACAGGAAGTCATATTTGCTGTTAACTTTGCTCTACTTCACTTTACCTCTCAGACACTTTCAGTCCAAGCTGAAAAATTTGTGTTCTCAGTCTTTCATACTTTAGCTTACTACCTCTGACCCCAGGGATCAGCCTAATGCTTTGCTCTGTCTCTCGCAGTTGTATGTCTCCCACGTGAATTTTCTGCAGGCATCTCACAATGGGGCATACTACAAATAAGCAGAAAGCTCCCAATGCTCCCAGCGTACTCTCACAGGTTAGATGACTCGGAAAGGATGATGAAGAACAGTACTCCGCAGGAGGAATAATTTAATGCTAGCACTTTGGGAAAGCTGCAATGCAAGTTGTCCATTCAGCTGCTTCTTTGAGATGGAGGAAAAGTAGATGAAGTCTCCTGTTCTTGAGTGTGAAGCTTGGGCAACCTGCCTAATGCAACTGAGCAGCAGTCTCTGAGGTGCATCGGGGAACAATTTACTGGAATGATCCTGAGATTAAGAAGCTGAGAAAGAGTTTGGCCTCCAGAAGTAAAGCAGTCTAGGCAGACATGAGGCTGTATTTGAAGTTGCAGGAGGTTACAGATGTAAATGAACACAAAAATGCAGTTTGAGTTTTCCCCTTTAAATAGTGCAGTTTCACAGAGTGAACAAGAAGTTCATTTGAGATCAATGAGACTGAAAATTATGCTGGAAAATTACACAAATGTTGCAAATTGCGTTACTGTTGATGGTGGAGGAAGTGAATGTTTACTATGGTGGATGGGGTAGCAATCAACTGGCCTGGATGGTGTTGAGGTTTTGAGTTTTTGGATCTTCTCTCATACATACATACAAATAGAGAGTGTTTTATCCCAAGTTATGCCTCATAGATGGTGAAAAGGCTAAGTAAGTTGCTGCAGGATACCCATGGTTTGACTTTCTCTTGTTGCCATGATATTTGTGTGGCCCGTCCAGTTATGTTTCTGTCAATAGAGCTCCTCCCCAGTGGTGGCAGAGGACCTTGTGGAGGAAGCATTATTGAACGTCAAGGGCAGATGGCTCTCACTTACATGAAAAGTGATGCAAAGGAGGCCAGAGCAGAAAGGACCAGAACGCACAGGACAATTTGGGTCACGAAAGTGAATTCAAAATTATTTCTGTCATTTGCACTGTTGAGAAGTGTGCTATTTCAGGGATCTTCTTCAAATTTGATTATAAGTCTACATTATACCAAAACAAAAATGAAAATGATGAATCCGTAGTAGTCCATCCAGTTAGCAAAACTGCATTGTGTTGGTTTGTGCAATATAGTAGAAATCTTACAAATAGCATGTTCTTGCTCAGAATCTCATGACGTTAGTTGCACACATTTTTAAAATAAGATTTCTTTATATGTTGGACTGCAAAATTGTTAATAATGAGACAGCTCTTCCTTATCTAGTATATAACTCTGCAGTCTTCCTAAAACCCCTCCCTCCCATTTCATGTCAGTGCGAGACTTCCTCATGTTCTGTTCTATCATAATGCAAAATAAAAAAAAGCTATGTAATCCATCACTATAGAATATTACAAATCTATGTGGTTACTTACATTGACTATTAAAGGAAGCAATACAAATTGATATTGTTCTGTGTAGGGATTTCAGTTCAGGCAGTTTCAAGCAGAGTGCTTTGTAAATGTACTCATAAATATATTTGAATTGGTCTGCGGAGGTGCTGTAGTTTGCAGGCCAGGCTGACTTGTCAGTGATTTTATATGAGCTATTTTAGGGTTATACAGGATATTTTTAGTATATTCAACATTTTACCAACTACAGTATTATTGCTTTGATTTTCTACTTTTAGTTTTAACCATATAGTACTGTGACCATATATTTTGGGAACAGTCCCTGAATAAGATTTATGTCCCCAGGAAAACAACGACCCTTGTGAAGTCCCTGATTCACAACATGGATCCCCACAATTTGAGAGGTCCACTGTTGGCTGGCTGCCAACTTAAAAGTTATGTTGTTCTGTACATATGTATGTGCCTGAGTTACATGAACCCTGACTTGCACTCCCTCACCATTAGAGCCACACATGTTCATCTGATGTTGCAAGGATCAGTGAGGAGCAGGAGTTCAAAGATGGTGGGAGGAAGGCTGTGAATTAAAGTGGGAGAGTGAGGATGAGGAATACAGAGAATCAAAGAACTTTCAACCAACGGTTCTGGTTGCCACTCTCCAGGAAGGACATGATTACACTGGAGAATGTACAAAGGAGATTAACCAAGATGATGCCTGGGATGGAACCCCAAGAGCAGGGAGAGAAGAGAAATGCAGTTGTAATTGGGGATAGTATAGTCAAGGGAATAGACATAATTCTCTGTCGCAAGGATCAAGAGTCCCAAAGGCTGTGTTGCCTGCCTGGTGCCTGGGTTCAGGATACATCTCATCTGACCTGCAGAGGAATTTGGAGTGGGAGGGAAAAGATCTAGTTGTTGTGGTCCATGTGGGTACCAATGATGTAGGTAGAACAAGGAAAGAGGTTCTATTGAGGGAATTTGAGCAGCTGGGAACTAAATTAAAAAGCAGAACCAAAAAGGTAATAACCTCTGGATTGCTACTTGAGCCAAGTACAAAATGGCACTGGGTCAATAAGATCAGAGAGTTAAATGCATGGCTCAAAGATTGGTGTGGGAGAAGTGGATGTAAATTAGTGGGACATTGGCGCCAGTATTGGGGAAGGAGGGAGCTGTTCTGATGGGATGGGCTTCACCTGAACCATGCTGGGTCCCGGCAAATCACATAATTAGGTCTGTAGATAGGGTTTTAAACAGATTGGGAAAGTATGGATAAGTAAAAGGGAAGGAGAGTGCAGGAGAGGTTACTGAAGTCTCTAGAATAAAGAATAATATAGAAAGTTTAGGAAGAGAAAAGAACTTAACTTCAGGCAACGTGGAGACAAATTTGAGAAGGGTGGTGAATACATAAGAACATAAGAAATAGGAGCAGGAGTCGGCCATCTGACCCGTCGGACCTGCTCTGCCATTCAATAAGCTCATGGCTGATCTGGCCGTGGATTCAGACCCAACAACCTGCCTTTTCCCCATAACCCTTAATTCCCCTAATATGCAAAAATCTATCTAACCATGTCTTAAATGTATTTAATGAGATAGCCTCTACTGCTTCCCTGGCCGGAGAATTCCACAGATTCACTACTCTCTGGGAAAAGCAGTTTGTCCTCATCTCCTTCCTAAATTTACTCCCCCGAATCTTGAGGCAATGTCCCCTAGTTCTACTCTCACCTACCAGTGGAAACAACCTTCCTGCCTCCATCTTGTCTATCCCTTTCATAATTTTATGTTTCTATAAGATCCCCTCTCATTCTTCTGAATTTCAGCAAGTATAATCCTTGGCAACTCAATCTATCCTCATAGGCTAACCCCCTCATCTTCGGAATCAACTTGGTGAACCTCCTCTGCACACCTTCCAAAGCCAGTACATACAGGACTGGAGGTGTTATATTTGAATGTATGCAATGTACGAAATAAGGTAGATGAGCTTACAGTGCAGTTAGAAATTGGCAGGTATGACGTGGGCATCACAGAATCGTGGTTGAAAGAAGATCACATCTGGGAGCTAAACATCCAAGGATACACATCCTGTTGAAAAGACAGGCAGGTGGGCAGAGGGGGTGGGGTGACTCTGTTGGTAAAAAATGAAATTAAATTCTTAGAAAGAAGTGATATAGGATCAGAAGGTGTAGAATCCTTGTGGGTAGAGTTAAGGAACTGCAAGGGTAAAAAGACCCTGTTGGAAGTTGTATACAGGCCTCCGAATAGTAGCCAGGATGTGGGGTACAAAATACAACAGGAGATAGAAAAGACATTTTACAAGGGCAATGTTATGGTGGTCATGGGGGATTTCAATATGCTGGTAGATTGAGAAGATCAGGTTGCTACTGGATCCCAAGAGAAGAAATTTGTAGAATGCCTACAAGATGGCTTTTTAGAGCAGCTTATGGTTGAGCCCACTAAGGTAAAGGCAATTCTGGATTTGGTGTTGTGCAATGAACCTGATTTGATTAGGGAGCTTAAGGTAAAGGAACCCTGAAGAGGCAGTGATCATAATATGATAGAATTCACTCTGCAGTTTGAGTGGGAGAAGCTAACATTGGATGTATCGGTATTACAGTTGAGTAAGGGTAACTACAGCGGCATAAGAGAGGAGCTGGCCAAAGTTGGTTAGAAGGGGACCCTAGCAGGGATGACGGTAGAGCAGCGATGGCAGGAGTTTCTGGGAGTAATTCGGAAGACACAGGATCATTTCATACCAAAGAAGAAGAAACATTCTTATGGGAGGATGAGGCAACTGTGGCTGACAAGGGAAGTCAAGGACAGCATAAAAGTAAAAGAAGGGGCATGCAATATTGCAAAAATTAGTGGGAAGCTAGAGGATTGGGAAGCTTTTAAAAACCAACAGAAAGCAACTAAAAAAGCAATAAGGGGAGAAAAGATGAAATATGAAGGTAAGCTAGCCAATAATATAAAAGAGGATACCAAAAGTTTTTTCAGATATATAAAGAGTTAAAGAGAGGCAAGAGTGGACATTGGACCACTGGAAAATAACATTGGAGAGGTAGTAATGGGGAACAAAGAAATGGCGGATGAACTGAATAAGTATTTTGCGTCAGTCTTCACTGTGAAAGGCATCAGCAACATGCCAGAAATTTGAGAGAGTCAGGGGCGGAAGTGAGTGTAGTTGCTATTACTAAGGAAAAGGTGATTGGGAAGCTGAAAGGTCTGAAGATGGATAAGTCACCTGGACCAGATGGACTACACCTCAGGGTTCTGAAATAGGTAGCTGAAGAGATTGTGGAGGTATTAGTAGTGATCTTTCCAAGAATCACTAGATTCAGGAATGGTTCCGAAGGTCTGGAAAATCACAAATGTCACGCCACTCTTTAAGAAGGGAGTGAGGCAAAAGACGGGAAATTATAGGCCAGTTAGCCTGACTTCAGTGGTTGGTAAGATTAATATCTTAGAGTCCATTATTGAGGATGAGGTTTTAGGGTACTTGGAAGCACATGATAAAATAGGCTGAAGTCAGCATGGTTTCCTTAAGGGAAAATCTTGCCTGAGAAATCTGTTGGAATTCTTTGAGGAAGTAACAGGCAGGATAGACAAAGGAGTCGGTGGATGTTGTTTACTTGGATTTTCAGAAGGCCTTTGACAAGGTGCCGCACATGAGGCTGCTAAACGAGATAGGAGCCCATGGTATTACAGGAAAGGTACGAGCATGGATAGAAGATTGGCTGACTGGCAGAAGGCAAAGAGTGGGAATAAAGGGGGCCTTTTCTGGTTGGCTGCCGGTGACTAGTGGTGTTCTGTAGGGGCCGGTGTTGTGTCCACTACTTTTCACATTATATGTTAATGATCTGGATGATGGAATTGAGGGCTTTGAGGTCAAGTTTGCAGATGATGGGGAGGGGCAGGTGGTGTTGAGGAAGCAGGAAGTCAGCAGAAGGGCTTGGACAGGTTGGGAGAATGGGCAAAGAAGTGGCAGATGGAATACAGTGTAGGGAAGTGTACGGTCATGCACTTTGGTAGAAGGAATAAAGGCATAGACTATTTTCTAAACGGGGAGCGAATTCAGAAATCAGAGGTGCAAAAGGACTTGGGAGACCTAGTGCAGGATTCCCTAAAGGTTAACTTGCAGGTTGAGTCAGTAGTAAGGAAGGCAAATGCAATGTTAGCATTCATTTCGAGAGGACTAGAATATAAAAGCAAGGATGTAATGCTGAGGCTTTATAGGGTGTTGGTCAGACCACATCTGGAGTATTGTGAGCAGTTTTGGGTCCCATATCTATGGAAGGATGTGCTGATGTTGGAGAGGGTCCAGAGGAGGTTTACGAGAATGATTCTGGGAATGAAAGGGTTAACGTATGAGGAGCATTTGATGGCTCTGGGCCTGTACTCACTTGAGTTTAGAAGGATGAGGAGGGATCTCACTGAAACCTACCAAATATTGAAAGGCCTGGATAGAGTGGATGTGGAGAGGATGTTTCCAGTAGTGGGAGAGTCTGGGACCAGAGGGCACAGCCTCAGAATAGAAGGACGTCTCTTTAGAACTGAGATGAGGAGGAATTTCTTTAGCCAGAACATGGTGAATCTGTGGAATTCATTGCCACAGACGGCTGTGGAGGCCAAGTCATTGGGTATATTTAAAGCGGAGGTTGATAGGTTCTTGATTGGTAAGGGCATCAAAGATTACTGGGAGAAGGCAGGAGAATGGGGTTGAGCGGGAAAAAGAAATCAGCCATGATCGAATGGCGGAGCAGACTCGATGGGCTGAATGGCCTAATTCTGCTATGTCTTATGGAATATTTCAGTTATGAGAAGAGATTAGATAGGCTGGATTTGTTTTCCACATCCAGCACAACTTGTTCAATCATTCCAATGCATGGTGCCCAGACTGGTGGCGTTAGCATACCTTTAACACTTATATTTATGAAAAGTGTTTGGGTCTGTGTATGTAGAATATTATTACATACAATATTTGTCTTGCATTTATTGTTCACTTCTGTTGAAATATGGGTTTCTAAAATCTTTACTCTCACTGCACTATTCAACCTACTTCTCCTATCCTGGCTACTTCACTGTACTCCTATCCTTTATGGAAAATATGCACACCCTGCTGAACAGCACTTTGTTTCTCATTCCTCATTTTTCCTTTTGACATAGAAGGAGGCCATTTGGCCCACTGAATCTATGCTGACTGGAGCTATCCAGCAGCAACAATAATGGCTGTGCCATGGTGCTGCTCAAATTTACATCTATTTTAAAAGTTCCTTTTATATCAGTGGAAATTGATGGAAATTTTAAGTAGTTTATTGTCAAACTGTCTTTTTGATAACACGTAATAGCAGAAAACACAAAATTTGCAAGAAAGTATAATTATTACCGTACCGGCAGCTTGAATACCTCAAATGGGTTACTTATGGAGATTTTCTACCGATGTAGAGTAGCTTGCCTTCCTATTAATCAATATCATTCTGTAATTTTTGCTTCAAGCTTGGCCCTGTTTGACTCCGATGGAGAAACAAAATGAGATCCTGCAATGGGAGGTAGCAAAGGAAAATATTACTACGTCACAATTGTATGCCATAATTTTCTTTTAAATGTAAATGCTGGAGCTACTTCTTCCAACCTGGTGTATTACATTCAGAGTTCACAATGTGGTCTCTTCTACACTGGAGAAACCAAATGCAGATTGAGTGACCACTTTGTGGAGCACCTTTGCTCAGTCCGCAGGGGCGACTTTAATCCTGCCACTTCAATCCCACTCGGACCTGTCAGACTATGGCCTCCTGTGCTGTTAATGTTGAATCTACAACTTGATTTCTCAGTCTCTATCAGTTGTCCGTAAGTGATATTGGTTTAGCTTGTTTGTTTTTTCCCTTTTTTCTTTTTGTTCTCTCTGGATATGGGGGCATGCCCAGCCTGACCTGCCAGGCATGTCTTTCTGCTGCTCTGTGTTTCGAAACTCCTACATTCTTTTGTCAATGTTCTTACACTCTGCTCGCATTGACTCATTAACCCGATAACCTTGTTTGCAATTCATCCCCATGGCCACCCGGTTTACCCTATAAGAAACAAACTCTTCCCTACCTACAGCTTAACTAGCTTCTCTCTCCTTCCTAATTCTGACAAAGGGTCTTCAACCAGTAATGTTAATTCTGTTTTGTTTCTCTTCTCATAGTTGTGGGTTGACCTGCTGAGCACTTCCTGCATTTTTGTTTTTATTTTACAGTACTGGAAATGATGTAGTTTGTAACCAAAAGAATTAGATTGCTTACTTTTTACAAACAAGGTGCGGATGCCATAGCCAGAAACAGTAAGCTCTCTTAATCTTTTCACGTTCATTAACTTCATGACCTGTTGCATGTTTCCAACATTTTCTGTTATTAGTTCAAATGTTCAGAAATTGTACTTTATCATAGTATGTAATTTGCAGAAAAACTGATGCATGCAGTTCAAGAGGGATTAGCATGTCCCAACAATTTTTTTAAAAATCCATTAAGATTTTGTTGCATATCTCAAGAAGTGACTACATTGTGTGTTCATGCACAAAGAGTGATTTCATGATGCTTTGGGAGCAGTGTTCAGTAGCAACCCATTTCAAGATACTGTAGTTATTTCATCTGTGGTAAGTGAATAAATAGTATTAGCAGTACAGTCCTGCTTGCTGGACTGCAAGGGTTATGGAAGTAAATGTGATAGGACCAAGGTTACTTGTCAGTACAACTGATGAAACTCAAGAAGGGGAGAATAGCTGTTGGATTAGTGAATCAGTTGCCTAATTATTTCAAAATTAATAGTTTACTGAGAAATAAAAGTGCATTAAATTAATTTTTCAGTATAAAAATAAAGCAGTGCAAAAACATACCGCTTTCAAAGTCCCTGTTCTTGCACACTCTGTAGAATTGTTGTTTAGTCTATGTTTATTTCTTCCAAAATGTATTACTTCTCAATACTTCTCAATTTCATTTGCCAGCTGCCTTCCCATTGAGCCAGCCTGCTCATTCTTGTAGTCTGTCGGTTCCTCCTTACTATTAACCACAATTCCAAGCATATTATAGTCATAGATTCATACAGCACAGAAACATGCCCTTTGGTCTACCTTATCCATACTGACCCATTTACCACCATTTGATCTATGCCTTGAAAATTCGTAGATTTGAAAATTTTAACCTGCACATCCATGTCAGCGATATGTCAAAAAATGCAATGGTTCCACTGTTGACATTTGAGAAATGTCAGTGCCTACTGAATTTCCCATCCATTGGGCTGCTGACCAATTAATTTCATGGACTCAGATTTATTAACCAGCCTTCCATGTGGGTCATTATCTAGTGCCCACACCCGGTGCCAATTTAGTTAATACCCTCTCCATCTACCTTAGTAAATCTTAAAATGTCAGAAGCAATATCAACTTATTGCTGTCTATTCCTCTTCATTTGTTATCTGCTCACTCCCTTTTAGTATTAAATACTCACTTTAGACTAGTAATTATCTCAGCAATTTGAATTTCATAGTAATTGGATTTTCTTTAGAATATACATTGTTTTTATTTAAGACCACATTCTCTAAAAGCTACCAAAGTAGTCTCAGAGCACATTAAATTTTCTCGAACTCTTGAGAATCTTAATGATTTTGTGTGTATGTCCCAAAGTGGACAAGGAAATTATAGAAATGGAAATACAGACTCAATAGTAATGATCATGCAAATTGCATTGGCATTAGGAGCAGATTCTTCATGTGTCTTATATTGTTAACATGAAACAATTGCCTGTCTTATTGCTTTCCCATTGGGGAAAAAAGGCTGAAGCTCTGAATTGTCCATGTGGACTGTGTGCAGTGTATAGCTATGGATGCTTTTGACATTTGTTTGAAGATGATACCAGCTGTAACTAATGTTTATGAGATTAGGCTAGAAAGTTTTTTTTGGCAGCATAGAGACAATAAGGCCTCCTGTGCTGTAAATTTCAGTGATGCCATGGAAGTTAGACTGCTTTCCCTCTATTTATGGGGTAAATTAGTCTAGAAAAAAACAATCAGGTGTCATTGCTGTAATTCAGTGTTGGCTGTAAAAGCACACTAATTCTCTAAACTTATGTAACAGAGTTACAAGTGATGCATTCCATGGTGTTGAATTCAATGACCCAAAACTACTAACTCCATTACTGTGCGAATCATTTTATTTATTAAAGGAAAATAAAATATTGAGTATATTAGAATTTTGGTAAGCTGTGTCATGGAGTGTGAGCTTCTGAGTTTTTATCTGCAGTTTCCCACATGCTGATTTCTGAACTTTTGTCCCTATTAGAGCCCTGGTGTCTTTTCTGTTTCCTCCATTCAAGGCAGAGACTTAACTGTTGAAATTGTTGCTGGTTGTTCTTAGCTGCCTCCTTCTGGCAGAAATATGAGAGTAGATTTTGCCCAAGTATTCTATGTAAAAATGATGTATGATATTTGGAGAGGAGAGAGAGAGAGACTTAAAATTTGGGAGAAAATCCATTAAATTATTTGTTCATTGCTGTAAGGCAATAAGAAATTGCTGACTTTGGTGGTGATACATTATGTGTCACATTATCTAATTTGGTACGGCACTTTTCTGTCATTCTGCATCGCAACAGAAAACCTAATAAAATATTGATTTAGCAATACAGTGTAAGTGTGCTGCTAAATCGGCTTCCCTCTACGTCCTTTTACAAAATGCCTTTGATCTGTTGTATATAAATGAATTGCAGTGCACAAAAAGTCGATATGTAGCAGCACACTGCAGCATAGCTGCATTTTGAATTATGTTTCAGCCTGAGTCTATTTACCACTTCAGAGTACTCTGTGGTATTCTATTCTCTGGGGATTGTAGGTCAAAAGTTCATTCATCAGCAGGGAGTTTTGTGATAGTGCTGGGTCCACTGAAAAGTTTATTTATCTAAAGCAGTTTCTGGAACAGTGTAAAGCAATATTTATTTAAATACAGCATGATAAAATATCCCAGGAGCTGGTGAGGATCACGGTTTTCACTTCATCATGGAGCCGACTCAGAATGCTTACGACTTTTTGGGGAAATACAAATTTGAGAAGAATACCACATGATCCCTCATGTTTTGACAGAATCAAATGTTTTTTTGAGATCAGACAAACCATGTATAAAGATTGTTGCTGCTCCCCACACTTCAGATTTGTCACATGGTGAAAATCATGTCCATTGTGCCCCTTGGTAGGTGACATCTGCATTGTATCTCAGGAAGAATCGCTTCATCACTTGAAACATGCATTTTAGGAGGGATTTTGGAATGACTATCTCTGTGGAAAGCAGGTAGACTCCTCTGTAATTTTCACAGTTGGAAATTTTCATTATGATCACATGATTTTGATGACTCTTAAGTTCCTCAGATGTAGTGTATGACGTATGTGTATGATACATGTGAACATGCTCAATGTAGGTAGAGAGTTTAATAAAACAGTTGCACGCATTCTTGGAGTTCTCTGTGCCTCTTTATGTTTCTCTGTCTACTCTACATTGCTCAAGTTTGAAGTGAGGAACCTGTGCATATGGACAAACCTTACAAATTGGTAACAGTAGAAGATTGACAGAGAAAAAGTAAATTCTTTGAGCATGTGACAAGCATGAGAGAGTAATTTGTGGAGTGAGTCTCGAAACCCATGACCACTTGTTTTAATTTTGACCACATTCAAGAATTATTTGTCTGTAGCAAAAACTGCAGTGTAAAAAACAGTGGCAAATGAATAAAAGCACGGGAGAAATTGTGATCTGATAGCTATTATGGAGACATGGTTGTAAGGAGATCAAATCTGGGTACTTGATGTTTCAGGGTATTTAGGTAGGACAGGTGGAAAGGAGGAGTGTTGGGGTACCTGTTAATAAGAGATGAAATAAGTACTGCTATGAGAGATGATCTAAGCTCAGAAGATGATGAATCCATTTGGGTGGAGTTTAAAGATGGCTAAGGAAAGAAGACACTGGTAGGAGTAGCGTATAGACTCCCAAAAAAGTAGCCACACTATAGGAAAGGGTGTAAGTTAATGAATGATGGAGGGGTGTAAAAAGGGCAGTGCAATACTTAAGGAAGAATTCAATCTTCATGTGAATTGGGTTAATCCTGATGCAAGGGGAAGCTATGACAACAGACACGGTGCATTCAGGACAGTTTCTTACAGCAACATGCTATGGAGCTCACCAGGAACTAGATCTACCTAGGATCTGGGAGTGGGCAAGGAGACACATTTAGCAATAATCACAGAATAAAAGTTTCCTAGGAAGTAGTGATCACAGAATGGTGGAATTTTCTGTTCCATTTGAGAGGGGGAAATTTAGTTAGAAACAACTGTGTGTTTAATTTAAATAATGGACATTACCGTGGAATGACGGTAGAGTTGGTGAAAATGGAGTCTGCTGATAGATTAACAGGAAAGACTAGGTAATTAGTGAAAGATATTTAAGTAGTGATTCATGACACTGAACAAAAATGTATCCTAGGTAGGGATGAACCAACCTTAGCTTACCAAGGAAGTTACAGAGGTATGAAGTTGAAAGAAAAATGTAAAATGATGGTAGACCCAAAGACTGGGATATATTTATAATCCTGCAAAGGAGGACAAAAAAAAGGGAAAAGAAGGACTGCATAGCTGCAATCTAGATGAAAAAAACGAGGAACTCAGCAGGTCAGGCAGCATCCGTGGAGAAAAACAAATGGTCAACGTTTCGGGTCAGGACCCTTCTTCAGGACTGAAGATAGGAAAAGGGGAAGCCCAATAAAAACAGGGCAGTGATAGGTGGACAAAAGAGGGGAGGCAGGGTGGGCACAGGGTGGTGATAGGTAGATGCAGGTAAGAAATAGTGATAGGCAGATGTGGGGGAGGAGGGGAGAGCAGATCTATCAGGAGATGGGTCAAAGATCTGGAAGCAGGCATCCCATGGGGGGATGGGGGGGAGAGAAAAAGGAGAGAAAACAATGGCGAGGAGAAAAAAGGGAGGCTAGGAAACAGAAGAAAAGAAGAGGCAAGGTGGGAAGGGGGGATTGGTTTACCTGAAATGGGAGAATTCAATGTTTGTGCTGTTAGGCTGCAAGGTCCCAAGATGGAAAATGAGGTGTTGTTCCTCCAGTTTGCATTTGGACTTCTACTAGCAGTGGAGGAGGCCGAGGACTGGCATATCTGTGATGGGGTGGGATGGGCAGTTGAAGTGACTGGCAATGGGGAGATGCAGATCGCGGTTACAGACAGAGCGTAAGTGTTCTCCGAAACAGTCACCTAGTCTGCGTTTGGTTTCGCCAGTGTAGAGAAGGCCACACTTGGAGCATGGAATGCAGTAGATATTAGCCTCACCTCAAAAAAAAGAGTGGAAATAAACTATGACGACAACCTAGTGAGAAATGTAAAAATGAACAATGTATTTCTTTGAGTATATAAAAAGGAAGAGAGAGGTCCGAGTGAACATAACCCCCTGGAAAATTACATGGAAGAAGGAAACAGCAGAGGAGATAGATAGATATTTTGTGTTGGTCATTATAGCAGAAGATACTACGAATATACTGGCAAACTAATGGGCTAAAGGCTGTTAAGCCCCCAGGCCTGGATGGCTTGAATCCAAGTACCCTTCAAGAAGTGATTACCAAAATAATGGATGCATTAATTATCATCTTCCAAAAATCTTGAGATTCTAGAAAAGTACGAGTTTGGAGAATTGTCAAAAAAAGAAGGCAAAAGGCCTGACTTCTGTTGTTGGAAAAATGTTAGTATCAGTTATTAAGTAATAGATTACAATTTTCCAAATGTATGACTAATCAAGTAGAGACAGCATGGCTTCATGAAGGGGAAATCGTGCCTGATGAAATCATTAACTTTTTTTGAGGAAGTCTCAACCAGATGTATTGTATTTGGACTTCCAGAGGGCTGCCTCACAAAAAGTTTAGTCACAAGGTAAGACCCCATGGTGTGGGAGGTAATATTTTGGCATGAATAGAGGATTGGCTAGCAGGCAGAAAGCAGCAAGTAGGGATAGTAGATTTCTGTAGTGTCAGGGAGGAATTTGCACTTGACACAAAAATAGGTGGGAAGCTACAATTTACAGAGAGTTGTTAGTAAGTAAGTGGGGAAGATGTTGGGTAAAAGAGGATAATGTGGGAAAATGTGAAATTAATTTAGGAAGGAAGAACATAATAACCATAATATTTAAATAGAGAAATTTGTGGAAATCTGCAGTACAGAGATATTTCAGTGTGCTCGGGCATGAAACACAGAAAGCTAGTACATGAAGTGCAGTAGGCTATAGGAAAGGCTAATGAAAATTAAATTGGTAAATTGGTTTATTATTGTCACATGTACCGAGGAACAGTGAAAAGCTACAGATCGTTTAATCAGATCAGTACCTTGAGGTAGTACAAGGGAAAACCAACAACAGAATGCAGAATAAAGTATTACAGTTACAGAGAAAGTGCAGTGCAGACAGACAATAAGGTGTAAGGTCATGTCGAGGCAGATTGTGAGGTTGAGAGTCCATCTTATTGTACTAAGGGACTGTATTTTACTAGTGGGATAGAAGCTGTCGAGCCTGGTGGTATGTGCTTTCAGGCTTTTGTATCTTCAGCCTGATGGGAGGGAGCAGATGAGAGAATGTCTGGGATGGGAGGCTTCTTTGATTATGTTTGCTGCTTTACTGAGGCAGCATGAAGTGTAGACAGAGTTCGTGGAGGGGAGGCTGGTTTTCGTGATGTGCTGATTACCTCTACAATTCCCTGCAGTTTCCTGCAGTCTCAGTTAGAGCAGTTGCTGTACCAGGCCATGATGCATATGGATAGGATGCTTTCTATGGTGCATCAATAAAAATTGGTTAGGCTCAACGGGGACAAGCTGAATTTCTTTAACCTCCTGAGAAAGTAGAGGCATTGGTGAGCTTTCTTGGCCATTGCGCCTGTGTGGTTGGACCAGGACAGGCTATTGGTGATGTTCACTCCTAGGAACTTGAAGCCCTCAACCCTCTCAACCTCAGCACTGTTGGTGTCAACAGGAGAGTGTGCACCGCCCCCCTTCCTGAAGCCCTTTTGTTTTGCTGACATTGAGGGAAAGGTTGTTGTCATGATATTATGTCACTAGGCTCTCTATTTCCTTCCTATATTCCGACTCATCATTATTTGAGATTCAGCCACTGGAGTGGTGTCATCTGCAAACTTGTAGATGGAGTTAGAGCAGAATTTGTCTACGTGGTTATGAGTGTTTTGGGAGTAAAGTAGGGGGCTGAGGACACAGCCTTGTTTGAAATGTTTGAAATAAAAAATCTACAGATGCTGTAAGTCTGAAATAAAAGTAGAAAATGCTGGAAACATTCATCAGGTTAGGCAGATCTGCAGAAGTTAACAGTTACCATTTCAGGTATAAAGGTAGGGAGGTCTTACTGGAACTGTACAAGGCATGATTGAGACCACTTCTAGAGTAGTGAACAACTTTGGTCCCCTTGATGCTATTTCATTGGAGGTGGTTCAGATAATGTTCACAAGGATGGTCCCAGTTGGAGGAATTGTCCCATGCACTAAGGTGGGAACTCTACTCATTGGAGTTCTAGAAGAATGAGGGGTGATATTACTTTAATGTACAAGATCCTGAGGGGAATAACAGGGTACATGCTGAAATGGAGACACGAGACACTGCAGATGCTGGAATCTGTAGAAACAAACAAGATTCTGGAGGATTAAAGAGTGCCAAAGGGGCGGAGTTTGTTAAGTGTGTCCAGGACGGATTCCTGTTGACAGGCCGACTAGAGGGGATGCCGTATTAGATCTAGTTTTAGGTAATGAACCGGGTCAGGTGACAGATCTATCGGTGGGTGAGCATCTGGGGGACAGCGACCAATGCTCAATAACCTTAGCATTGTCATGGACAGGGATAGGAGCAAAGAGGATGGGAAGGTATTTAACTGGGGAATGGCAAATTATGAGTCTATAAGGCGAGAACTTGAGAGTGTAAATTGGGATGACATTTTTGAAGGGAAATGTACTATGGAGATGTGGTCGATGTTCAGGGATTTCTTGCAGGATGTTAGGGATAAATTTGTCCCAGTGAGGCAGAGAAGGAATGGCAGGGTGAAGGAACCGTGGGTGACAAGAGAGGTGTAACAACTAGTTAGGAAGAAGAAGGCAGCATACATAAGGTGTAAGCAGCAAGGATCAGACAGGGCTTGTGAGGAATATAGAGTAGCAAGGAAGGAACTTAAGAAGGGGCTGAGGAAAGTGAGAAGGGGACATGAAAAGGCTTTGGCGAGTAGGGTTAAGGAGAATCCCAAGGCTTTTTACTCATACATGAAGAGCAGAAGAATGGCTAGAGTAAAGGTAGGTCTGATTAAAGACAAAGGTGGGAAGATGTGCCTGGAAGCTGTAGAAGTGGGTGAGGTTCTCAATGAATATTTCTGTTCAGTATTTGCCAAGGAGAGGGTCTTGATGACGCTGAGGACAGTGTTGGTAAGGTTAATGTTCTAGAGCATGTAGATATCAAGAGAGAGGATGTGTTGGAGCTGTTAGAAAATATTAGGACAGATAAGTACCAGGGGCCTGACAGAATATTCCCCAGGCTGCTTCGGGAGGTGAGGGAGGAGATTGGTGAACCATTGGCTAGGATCTTTGAGTCCTCATTGTCCATGGGGATGGTACCGGAGGATTGGAGGGTGGCAAATGTTGTCCCCTTATTCAAAAAAGGTAGTAGGGATAGTCCACGGAATTACAGACCAGTGAGCCTTACGTTTGTGGTGGGTAAGCTGCAAGAAAGGATTCTAAGAGATTGGATCTATGATCATTTAGAGAATCATGGACTGATTGGGGATAGCCAGCATGGATTTGTGAAGGGAAGATCTTGCCTCACTAGCCCGATAGGGTTCTTTGAGGAAGTGACCAGGAAGATTGATGAGGGTAGTGCAGTAGATGTGGTCTACATGGATTTTAGTAAGGCGTTTGACAAGGTTCCACATGGTAGGCTTCTTCAGAAGGTCAGAGACCAAGGGATCCAGGGAGACTTGGCCGTGTGGATTCAAAATTGGCTTGCCTGTAGAAAGCAGAGGGTTGGGGTGGAGGGAGGCATTCAGATTGGAGCGCTGTGACTAGTGGCGTCCCAAGGGATCGGTTCTGGGACGTCTACTTGTTGTGACATTTATCAATGACTTAGATGAGGGAGTGGAAGGGTGGGTTAGCAAGTTTGCAGATGACACAGAGATCGTTGGTATTGTGGATAGTGTGGAGGGCTGTTGAAGCTTACAGAGGGATATTGATAGGATGCAGAGCTGGGCTGAGAAGTGGCAGATGGAGTTCAATCCAGAGAAGTGTGAGGTGGTACACTTTGGAAGGACAAACTCCAAGGCGGAATACAAGGTAAATGGCAGGATTCTGGGCAGTGTAGAGGAACAGAGGGATCTGGGGGTTCATATCCACAGATCACTAAAAGTTGCCACACAGGTGGATAGGGTAGTTAAGAAAGCTTATGGGATGTTAGCTTTCATAAGTCGTGAGATTGAGTTTAAGAGCCACAAAGTAATGATGCAGCTCTATAAAACTCTGGTTCGACCACACGGAGTACTGTGTCCAGTTCTGGTCACCTCATTATAGGAAGGATGTGGAGGCATTGGAGAGGGTGCAGAGGAGATTTACCAGGATGCTGCCTGGATTAGAGAGTACGGATTATGAGGAGAGACTAAAGGAGCTAGGGCTTTACTCATTGGAGAGAAGGAGGATGAGAGGAGACATGATAGAGGTATACAAAATATTAAGAAGAATAGATAGAGCGGAAAGCCAGCACTTCTTTCCCAGGGCTCAATACAAGAGGGCATGGCTTTAAGGTAATGGGTGGGAAGTTCAAGGGAGATGTCAGAGAGAGGTTTTTCACCCAGAGAGTGGTTGGTGCATGGAATGCACTGCGTGGGGTGGTGGTGGAGGCTGATACGTTGGTCAAGTTTAAGAGATTGTTAGATAAGCATATGGAGGAATTTAAGATAGAGGGATATGTGGGAGGAAGGTTTTAGATAGTCTTAGGAGTGGTTTGAAGGTTAGCACAACATGGTGGGCCAAAGGGCCTGTATTGTGCTGTATTGTTCTATGGTTCTATGGAACACAGCAGGTGAGACAGTATCTGTGGAAGGAAATGGACAATGGACATTTTGGGTTGAGACCCTTCATCTGGCCTGACAGATAGAGGGGAGATAGCCAGTATAAAAAAGCAAAGGGAAGGGATGGAGCAAGAGAGCAAGCGAAAGGTGGATCCAGATGAGGAGGGGTGAGTGGAAATAGTGACAAAGGTTGAGGTGATAGGTAGGGCTGAAGATGATGGAATCTGATAGGAAAGGAAGATGGAGCATGGAATCAAGTGAGGGAAGTGGGGAGGGCAGATGGCAACAGTAGGGGAGGGGAACCAATGGGAGGAGTGTGTGGCTGATGACATTTGGAGTGGGTGGAGGAGGGGAAAGAAACAGGGTGATAGGGGTCTGGGGTAGAACTGGGTAGATCAGATGGAGAGAGAAAAGGGATAGAGGGGGAGCAGTTTGTAGAACTGGAGAATTCAGTGTTCATGCCATCAGGTTGTAGACGACCCAGGCAGAATATGAGGTGCTGTTCCTGTAGTTTGCATTTAGCCTCCTCCTGGCAGTGAGGAGGCTGAGGACAGATGTGTCAGTGTTGAATCTCAAATGAACCAATAGCTACAGCCAGAGGGCAGCACCTAAATCTTTGGGCCACAATCCAGGATAGTATCAGGAGGCTGAAAATGAGACAAGTCGCTATTATACAGGTACTAGTAATCATTCCCCACCAACCTTTTCTCAAAGAATCTAAGTGCTAGTTGTATGAGGGGGAAAAGACACAACACAGTATCTTACGAAATGATCCACAAGACATTACTCAGGGTTGTGGTCTTAATGCATCAGCACAGAGAGAAGTACTTTCTCATAAGAAGTCACAAAAAGTAGCACAATATTACAATCACTGCAATGACTTAGAATTCTCTTTGTATAGTATCTATTGCTAAAATCAACTGTACTGTGAGACAGCTGGACTTCCAAGGTCAGAGTCCTGATTGGAAAGAGATGCAGATCAACACAGCGCCAAGCTGTTAGATTATAAGCAAGAACAAGCAGTTTGCCTATTTACCCTTACTAGGGAATAAGGTCAGTCTTAAAATTTATTTGGACAAGTATGGGAAAGATGCATGTGTGATATGACAGATTAGCCAGTGTGTCAAAGTTGCCTGTTGATGACTATATTGAGTGACCAGTGGTAATGGGCAAACTTGGAAATTGTTTGGGCAGGAACATAGGAAATAGGAGCAGGAATGGCTGATCATCCAAATGTAGTACCCTATTCCTGCATATTTCCCCATCTCCCTTGATCGTTTTACTCCTAAGGAATATCTAATTCAAACGAATGCTTAAGATGCCTTCTGTAGTAGAAAATTCCACAGGTTCACCATTCTCGGGGTGAAAAAGTATTAATTGCTCCAGTAGAAGCTCTTCTAAGATTACCACATGAATTGCCAGATATTGGGAGTGAATGTTGGATTTTTGCATTGCAAACTGTGAACAAAAATTTCACAGTAACAGCCACAATGTGTGCTCAACTGACACAGGAGAAGGTAGTACTGAAGAATGTTTGTAAATACACATTGAGAGGAATGGGCTACCTTGCGTAATTGCTTAACTGAAATTTTACAGCCATTATATAGTCGCAGGTTTGGATTAGTAACTAACTGAGAATGGTTAATATAAAGACATGAAGTAGTCATTCCAAGTTTTCTCAGGAAAAGGATGTGCATGTCACGCACTGTGGAATTACCAATATGAAGGCTATTTCCAATAGTTTTGCATATTGACTGAACATCGGTAGTGTTGTGGATAGCAAGGAAGGCTGTCTAAGGCCACAGCAAGATATGGATAAGATGGAGAGTTGGGCACAGTGTGGATAGATGGAATTTAACCTGACAAGTTCAAGGTTGATGCATTTTGGGAAGTCAAACAGGGATAGGGCATATACAGTAAATGGTAGGGTGCTATGGAATGCTGATAAATAGAGGGGCTGTAAGGTTCAAGTCCATAGTTCCTGTTGTGACTGTGAACTGAGTCACTGGAGAGACACTGAATCTGGCTGATATAAAAGGTCTTTATTCATCATGACAAGCAGGCACTTTCTTGGACACTCTCCTCGTAGTGTCCCTGAACTCAAAGTATATCAAGTTTTTATAGTCTCAAGATCAAAGGTAACAGCAGGTGATTCAATACAATTTCAATAGCTACTGTTACGGACTCGGTGAAAGTCCCTTTAAGATAGTGTGTGTGTGTGTGTGTGTGTGTGTGTGTGTGTGTGTGTGTGTGTGGGGCGTGCTTACGTCAACAGAAGATAAAGGACGTAATGACGTTGTTGAAGAGGTCAGAAGAAGGGAGAGAGAGAGAGAGAGAGAAGGGAGAGAGACACTAGCCTGCTAGTTTCTCTATCGATGGATGAGAAACAATAACTGTGTCTGCCACAGAAATCCATGTATGGAAATTGGAAGTAATCCGGTGGAGTTCACTTTGTTGCTGACCTGTAGGAGGAAACAGGTATTTGTGTGTGGATGACCACGATTCGGATGCTTTTCGGGGTGAGGAAGTCACTACCGAGTCAACACTGAGGTGTTGTTTGGGTTCCATCGTGGAACGTTTGGACTTCGTAATTACTCTCTCTATGTTCCTCTATGTCTACGTCTTATCTTTAGACAACAGTGGTTGTAGAAGAAGCCTTTGCTCATGTTTCACCTTATGGCTTGCGGAACTGAACTTTAAGAACCATTCCTGAACTTGGAGTTTGGGACTTTGCCACACACACACGAAGAGTTTAGTTTTGGGGTTAATGTTCAAGGTTTAACTTTTTTAAAAATTTTAACATACTAACATTTTTACTTTTATTTTACATATTATCATAAGTAGTGATTAATAAAATAGTTTTTAACACCGAAACATGACTCAGTGTGTTTCGTTTGTTGCTGGTTCATGACACTACAATGACATTGTTTACTTTGATATTTTGAGTCTGACAAATGGTTCCATTGAGTTACACAATATCAATGGGAGCTCATTGTAACTGACAAGACACCTCTGAATGTTCAAACACCTTTGCTGGGACAAAGTAATTCACATGGATGGTCTAAAAGGTTCTGAGGACAGAGAAACCAGAAACACAAAATTAATGTTGTGAGGGCTGACTCTCTGGGTACACAAATATTCCGTTTATTGATAGAACAAATATCCAATGACCATGTTTGATGTACTAGGTGACAAAATAACTTAGTTGAAGGTGTCTGACACACGGTTTGATGTAGACCAATTAACATGTCTTATGTTTGGCTGATGCATACAAGAATGAATCATGGTCATGTCAGTTTACAAACCCAATCTCTTAAGCAGCCAGCCTCCTGCTATGGGTAGTAGCATGTGCTCTGTATACAAACCTGTTTAATTTCAAACTCATTACTGCTTGCAATTTACATTAAGAACTGAAGATTGGTTCTCCTTTGAATTATCCCTGGTATCCCTGATACCATCCCTGATATGTTCACATAACTCCATAATTCCTGAATCCCTAACAGTTTCCTGAAAATGACAATACAGGCAGATAGGGTGATAAAGAAGGCATATGGTATGCTTGCCTTCATAGTTCTTGGCTAGAATATAGAAATTGGAACATTATGTTGCAGCTTTACAAAACACTGGTTAGATTACACTTGAAGTATTGAGTGCAGTTTTGATCCCCACAATATAGGAAGGATGTGGTTGCACTGGAGAGTGCAGAGGAGGTTCTTCAAAATGTTGCCTGGATTGGAGGACTTTAGTTATAGGGAAAGATTGGATAGGCTGTGTTTGCTTTTCCTGGAGCGAAGGAATCCAAGGGGTGACTTGACTTAGGTATATAAGGTATAGGAGCAGAGTTAGGCCATTTGGCCCATTGAGTGTGCTTTGCAATTCAATCATGGCTGATTTTGTTTTCTAACATAAAATTATGAGGCATAGATAGGGTAAATAGTCAGATTTTTTTTTCTCATGGTAGGGGTATCAAAACCCAGAGGACAATGGAAACAAGAGAGTTTTAAAGGGGACTTGAGAGGAAAGGTTTTCACACAGAGAATGATTGAGATCTTGAATTTGCTGCCAGAGGAGGTGGTGGAGTCCGATACAATCACTAGGTTTAAGAGACTAGCACTGAAGTAGGATCTAGACTTAATGTGGGAAAATGGGATTTGTGTAAATGTGCAAAAAGATCAGCATTGATGTGGTGGAACGAGGGGCCATTTTCTGTGCTGCACAACTCTATGATTCTATTGATAAGGAGTTGGAGGAAGTTGTGTCCACGTGTACAGTTTACTCCCTAGAACATTATTACAAAATAGCTGATTCAGCCTAGAGTAACTTCATGTTTAAATACTGTACAAATCCACACTCTGTTCTCCATTGGAGCTGTTAGTCTGAGTGAAAGAGTTAATTGTGAAAGTTTAGAAGAATAATGCTTTTCACAGAGCAGTTAAAATTACTTATGTTTGAATTGTAAATAGTGATGAAAAAAAAAGTTGGAAGAACTACTGAAAAAACACATGCCTAGAAAATTTAGTGCAGCCTAGCACAGATTAGGCACAGCAGTGTCTTCTAACAATCATTTCAGTCAGGCTTTGCCTGTGGAACTGGTTGGGAAACAGGCTAGCGGTTTGGATGGTGGTTGGACCAGCAGTTTGGTTAATGGCGGGTGGGGTGAGGATTGGATGTTTCATATCAGAGGTACAGAAGGTTCGTGTTTCCCTTCAGGAAGATTGTCAGTTGAATAATGCTGGGGAAGGAAAGCATTATGTAACTAAATTTCTAGACAACTTTTTTTCTCTGTCTTGCCATCAAGCTATAGATAGTAACTTGTTTGGTTTAAAATAATAAAATGCTAGTAGAAATTTGGTAGTTAAATATCTTAATCGGGATCACATTGAGTGTGCTTTGCCATTCAATCATGGCTGGTTTTTTTTCTAACATAAAATTATGAGGCATAGATAGGGTTACACATATTCAGTCGTGTTCCTGTTGAACAAGTTTGATCAGTGCTCTGTTCTCTGTAATTAACTGCCTGCTGGGTTCAGGATTTTTGGCTCAAATTATTTTTTTCTGATTTTAATACTCTGCCATCTCTGGCCTTTCTCCTTGTGGACAAGATATTTTATTTTTTCCTTGAATATCAGAAAATCTTCAGATACTACTTCTATCTTTAATTGACATTGTGGATCTAGACTGGTGCAGAGATAAGTAGCTGTGTTCTTCGTGCCTAAGTCTTTTCCTAAGAATCCATGATACTGGTGTCAATTGGAGTGTGAAAGGACCTTCCATTTGAGGCAAAATTCTGTAGGTAAAAAAAGGATAAATCCAATGCCCCAGGTTTTCCTGAGTGGCTACTTGCGTACTACAGTTCCCCATGGATCAAAAAGGCTCAGAAATATGTCACTCACTCCTCCTCTTCTGAGACTGGGCTTGGAGGCTGGCCATGGGTCCACTTGGTGGGGTACTATTAGATCAGGTGCTTGCCATCATTAGCTGTTGCCCTTCTTGCTTAAGTACGATTACAACAGGGAATGGATTGAAGGCATTTCTTGTAGGGTTGAGGGGATGGGGTGGAAGGGACTGGACATTCATCTTGCAATGGGAGTGGGGATGGACAATATCAGTGATATTTAGAATGGTCAGAAAGGAAGGAAAATTAGCCAGGAATGTGGGAAAGAGTGGTGGAGAGCATTTTTAAAGTGGGCAGGGTGGATAGGATAGATAGAGTGGCGCAACATTTTGGAAGTGAGCAGGGTGGATGGGATAGACAAGTATTTGGGAGAGGGGTGAGATTGGAGAGTCTAGTTTGTTTTGCTTTGGGAGCAGGAGTAGGGTGAGATGTGGGGGTGGAAGAGAGGGTTGGGGAAAGAACACCGACAGTGCTGGGGAGAATCGCAAGGCTAGTGTGGATGGGACTCAGAGAATCGGGAGGCTGGAAATCATGTGGGATTTTGGAGGAGCTTAAGTGCAGAGGGCGGGTGGACTGAGAATTTTGGTAAGTACTTCATTTACCTGCTGACCTCCTAAGTCCCCATTGCATTTGTTAGACCACATGTCCAGCAAGTACACCAACAGGAGTTGTACAAAGGGAATGCTAAATCACAGGGGTCACAAACAAGATTGATATGATTTCACCCAGAACTGATTGCAAAATCATTTACTCTGGATTAAATCAATTTTTAGTAGCCTATTGCTAAAAAACGTCAATGCTATGCAGTCCATTTTCTCGGCACTTGCCCTCACCATAGCTCTACAAAACCCATTCAAAAGAATGGAGTTATAAATCCTGTACTAGGTCTGATCTGATGCAAAATTGGAAACACATTCCCTGATATAAATGCTGGGAAATGTCAGTAAGCTCCTACCATACAATAGGAGTCCATACCTAGTCTAGTGATGCAACACAGCTGGGAAATCACTAACAGAGTTGGGCCTGTAAGTTGAGGGTTATGAATTTGTGCAGGAATCCTGAAAGTTATGAGTACTTAATACTGAATAATGCTAAACCATCAGCAAAGTCCAGCAAAATCAGGATCAATATGAAATGAGTTCAATTCTAACATGCACTGAGACTTTCAGTTATTTCAGAATATGAGAAAAAAACATTGTACACCTTAATGACCACCTTCGCCTGTGGCTGCATCAGGCTGTGCATGGAACCAAAGTACGTGGGCACCAAGTGTCACTACGTACCAAGGTTCTACCTGTACTTCGTGGAAAAGTTCTTCCAGACCAACACCTTTGACCACAAGTTCATCAGGCAGTGGTCAGCATGGAACATCCTGCAGATGCTGCAGGAGAAGGACTCGATGGATACTGTGGGGTGGTTCCATGAGCAGACTGTCCAGACCATCTGGCAGAATGCCTCATCACCAGAACTCACCAAGAAGGACCAAGACCTTGCTTGGCTGGCAGTGAGAGAGGCCCTCCCAGTCAGATCCTTCCTGCATGGTCGGAACATCGCTCCCAGCACGCGCTGCCCTGGGAGGACTGTGCTGTGGACGAGACGGTCACCCACCTCTTTGCGGGCTGTGGGTTTGCGAGGAGGGTGTGGTGAAAGATGCAAGGGTCCTTGTCACATTTTATCCCCAGCAGCTGCGTAACAGAGGACTCTCTGATCTACGGGCTGTTCCCGGGGACGCACACAAAGACGGACATCAACTGCTGCTGGAAGGTCATCAACTCGGTGAAAGACGCCCTTTGGTTTGCCCAAAACTTGTTGGTCTCCTAGCACTGCGAGATGTCCATAGGGGAATGCTGCCGACTGGCACATTCCAGGCTGAGGGACGCACTGAAGCTGGGTGCAGCCAACGCAAGGGCTCGGTGGGGAAGGACGACGGTTTAGGGTTCTTCCGCCACAGGAGAGGGAGGGGCGGGGTCAGGTGAGGAAGCCCCTCAAATATTGTAAATATGGGATTGGGGTATCACCCCAGGGAGCCACACGAGTGGCATCGGTGCTGTGGTTTTTATAAAAAGTAACACTAATGATTGATCTGTACACAAATGTAAAGGTTTGCACTGTTTTATTGTTATATATAGTTTGTCTTTTATTATGAATAAAGTTTATTTTGGTAAAAAAGATCTCAGTACTTCCAGTAACTTTGAACATGCTGTGACCTATTTTTACAGTATGTGATGTGGGGAAAGCAGGATGGTTTAAGTCTGCTTTTGGCAGATTCTCCTTTCACAATTGGAATCTGAATACAAGCTAGATTAAGTCTATCTAACTGCCACATATATAACACACATACTTTAATTATGTATGAAATATATCATCTAGATTATATATCATTGTATCTTTATGTTAGTATTTTTAATGGAATAATCCCAGAGTATTCAGACTTGTCTTTCTACATAATTTTAGCATAGCAGTCATTTTATTGGGTAAGTAGCTGTTAGTATTCAGTTAAAAACAAGGCTCAACAAATGAGAGAGGTTTAATATCTCCCTATTTAGGAGGTAAAACTAAATCGAGCAATATGACGGAACAATCCAGTTGCCTTCCTAAGTTCATTAATACTGGAGGGACAGACATACATTTTAAATTTTTCATCTTCCATTGTGGGAGATGTAAATCACCTCCATGGACCATTCTATAATTTGAATGAGTACATAAAATAAAAAGTAATAAGACTCCAAACATCGGACTAACTGATAACTAGTTAATGGTGTATTGTAAATAGTACTTTAAATGACATAACTGTATTGCCAATAATATCACTAGATACTGCTTCCACTATTAGCATAACTGTTACTGACATCGGCACAAATTTGGAGTTGTTTTTAAACAACATAATTTTGATGATTGATTATCTGTTCAGTGTCTATTGATCTAATGATAAATAAAACTGTATAAAAAATCAGTTAACAGTAGAGATATGACTGGTTGGGAAGGATTGACTTGTTTTGGTTGGGAAAGCACATCTGATGTGTTCCCTGCCATCATGAAACCTGCCATCTTGGATCTTTGCCAATGCTAGGACTTTGCAGCTGTGTTTTTTCTGTTCCCCTGCAGCCTGACCCACTTTCCAAGATGACCTACGGTTAATGTCAAATGCAATTGCTTTCTTATTGTGTTTGACATTTTACCTTATTGTCATCAGGATCTGAAATCTTAAATGAAGTTTAAAGTAGATAACTACGGAAATGTCACCCTCAGGTTCATCAAGAACACAAAGTGTTCCAGAAGTTTAAGACATGAAGCTTTGCTGTCTATTCTTCTTGGATCTATAAATTGTACACTGATGTGCAGAAAATTAACTTAGGAAGTTAATATATTACTAAAGTTTGTAAAATTATTTGTGCAGGAGATCTTTTACAACAGTTAGAACAGTGGTTTTCAACCTTTTTCATGCTGCAGCCCCCCAAAACATGTCCTTGTTAGATGGCGGACCCCCAAAGCCCACAAAATCAAACAATCGATAATTCATGCATACAACGCTTAAATTACTGAACATAGACCCTATTGAAATAGTGACTATTTCAATCACCGATAATTACCAGCGGTGTCTTTCAGTGTTCAGTTCAATGTGAAGGTTGTGCCTGTTTTGCACTGTAGAGTTTGTCTAAACATGGTGGTATGTGCAACAAACATACTCATATGTCATCCTCAATATTCAGTCTTGATCTGTATTTGGTTTTCATGGCAGTGACTGCAGAAAATGCTATTTTGCACAAGTAAGTGGTTGCAAATGGTAACAGAACATTGACGGCTTTGCCGGACAGCAGTGGATACTCCTGGGAACATGCTATCCAGAACGACAACAGTGACATTCGGTTGAACTGCAAGTGCAAACTCCTGTCAGATGACAGTTCAGCCAATTCTTCCTGTTTACATCCAGTTAAATCAGTAAGCAAGCATTCAAACGGACTTCGAATCCAATCAAACATGCTTGTGTCATCGTCGCCGAAATACTCATGGAAATAATGTGACAGCTGTTGAATATGGTTCAAAACGGTGCTTGTAATGGCCTCTGTCTTAGTCTCGTTCACTGTCAGAAAGTCAGCCAGCAACGGAAGCATATCATAGACACCTTGCTCGCATCTCCCCTTCCAGATACGGAGTTTTTTCTGGAAGACATTGATTTTGTCATGCGTTTTCAGAACATTTGAACCAGGTCCTTGCAATGATAGATTTAAGCTGTTGAAATGTTGAAAATATCTGCAAGATAAGCTAATCTGGCAACCCGCGTCTCATCTGTCAAGAACTGTGCCAATGATCAGTCATGCTCATTTAGAAAAATGAGCAGTTCATCTCGCAATTCATATACACGCTGCACAATGCGGCCTCGTGACAGCCATCTGACTTCTGTATGTAGCAACAAGTGCTTATGCTCAGCTCCCATTTCACGGCATATGTTTTCAAACAAATGATGATTGAGCGGCCTGACTTTGATAAAGTTAACGATTTTAATGCACATGGAAAACACATCTGCAAGATTTTCATCCATATCCTTTGCAGCCAGAGCCTCACGGTGAATCATGAAGTGGGTTGCTGCTACATGTGGAGCTGCTTCTTTCACTTGTGCTATTAGACCCGACTTCCGTTTTGTCATTGCGGCAGCACCATCCGTGCATACTCCTCCCATACACTGTGTCCACGCCAATGCCGATTGTACAAAAAAAGTGTCAAGCACATGGAAAAGTTCTTCACCGGTTGTACGCCCTGGGAGCGCCTTGCAAAACAAAAAGTCTTCCAAAGCCTTTCCTTCCCAGGAATATTGAACATAAACCAACAACTGCGCAGCGCTGGCAACATCAGTACTTTCATCGAGCTGAATCGCAAATCTGACTTGCTGAAGACGTGCTATCAGCTGGCTCTGTATACCTTCCGCCATATCGCCAATTCTTCTGCTTACTGTGTTATCAGACAGTGGAATGGCTTTCAGTTTTTGACTGGATTCTTTTCCTAGTACAACTTCACACATATGTACTGCTGCAGGCAGTATAAGCTCTTCTCCAATTGTGTGAGGCTTTCTGGAACGTGCTATTTGTAATGCTACCAAGTATGATGCACAAAGAGCCTTCTCATTTACAGTGGCGCAGGCTGTCATTTTGCCTTTCTGCTTGAGGTACAGCTCCTTTTGCCGCTCAAAATATTCCTTCGGCTTACTGGCAATATCTGAATGCACTGTTGTTAAGTGGCGCTTCAATTTCGCTGGTTTCATTGCATCGTTGGACAGCATTTGCAAACACAACACAGAGAGGTTGGTCTGCATTTGTCCCCACTGCGATGAAGCCATATGAAATGTATTCTGGATCGTACTTGCGTTGTTTTCTCTTTCGGTCACCCTTATCCTCTTCGTCATCAGAACCTTCTGGTTTCTGGTCAGCTTTTCTCTTCAGAAATTTCTCCATACTCAGCAATACACGCTGGACAATTTAGTTATTATTCCTGATAAACAAAATTATCAAAACTAATCTAAAATTTACACGCTTGCGCACTTTTCAATTAACAGTGACGTCACTGTAGCGTAAATACACAGTAAGTAAGCAATATTCTTAAGGCACACCAACAACGTCACTCAGTCTCGCTAACACTACAGTGCGCAACAGAATAGTAGTGAGTAGTGAACACTACTGACTACTCTGACTACACAAATCAAATATTAAGCGGCAGCTTACCAGAAGGGAACACTGTCTAAGTCTCTAAGATTGTCGCCTATAACAGATAGAAGAGATATAGCTGATTTTCTGAATAGTGGAAAACTGGAGCAAGCAAGTAAGCTACGTCTTCGTAACAGGTCGCTTTTCCATTTTTTTCTTGGCTTGCTCGCGGACCCCCTGCAAACCACCGCGGACACAGGTTGAAAACCTCTGAGTTAGAAATCCCCTGGGATCTCCAGTCCTTTATGCTAACAGCACTTTCATCACAGCAACATTAACAATGTATCTGCTGGTACTGAGAAAATACAAATTTCAAGGATTACCCTATTCAATGAGACTGGCAATAAGATTTTCACAAGATCACAAGATTACAAGATAAGGGAGCAGAAGCAGGCCATTCGGCCCATCGAGTCTGCTCCAAGGAAAAGGGAAAAAGAAATGGGGTGGGAAAAAAAGAGAGAAGAAGAAAAAAACAAAAACTATTCTAATCCCATTTGCCAGCCTTATCCCCATATCCCTTGATACCCTGACTATTTAGATATCTGTCTATCTCCTCCTTGAATACCCCCACTGATCTGGCCTCCACTGCTGTGCGTGGCAAGGAGTTCCACAATTTCACCACCCTCTGGGTAAAGAAACTTCTCCTCATCTCTGTCTTGAAACTGTACCCTCTAATTCTAAGATTGTGCCCTCTGGTCCTGGACACGCCCACCAAGGGAAACAGCCTAGCCACATCTACTCTATCCTTACCTGTCAACATTTTAAATGTCGCTACGAGGTCCCCTCTCATCCTTCTGTACTCCAGCGAGTACAGTCCAAGAGCCGACAAACGCTCATCATACTTAAGCCCTTTCATTCCTGGAATCATTCTCGTAAATCTCCTCTGAACCCTCTCCAACGTCAGCACATCCTTCCTAAGATGCGGGGCCCAAAACTGCGCACAGTATTCCAAATGAGGCCTCACTAGCGCCCCGTAGAGCCTCATCAACACTTCCTTACTTTTATACACTATACCTCTCGAGATGAATGCCAACATAGCATTCGCTTTCTTAACCACCGATCCAACCTGGTGGTTAACTTTTAAGGTATCTTGTATGAGTACCCCCAAGTCCCTTTGTACTACCGCACTATCAATCTTCTCTCCTTCTAGATAATAATCTACCCGCTTATTTCTACTTCCAAAGTGTACAACTGCACATTTCTCAACATTGAATCTCATCTGCCATTTCCTTGCCCATTCTCCTAAACTGTCTAGGTCCCTCTGCATTCTTTCTATTTCCTCTATGCTCCCTACTCCTCCACTTATCTTGGTGTCATCCGCAAACTTAGCCACGAAACCATTTATTCCATCATCCAAATCATTGATGTACAAGGTAAAAAGGAGAGGCCCCAACACCGACCCTTGCGGCACACCACTAGTAACCGGTAACCAACCAGAACGAGATCCTTTTATTTCCACCCTTTGCTTCCTGCCAACCAGCCAATTCTCCACCCATTTTGCTACCCTGCCCATAATTCCATGACCTCTCATCTTATTAATCAGTCTCTTGTGAGGCACCTTATCGAAGGCCTTTTGAAAGTCTAAATACACAACATCTACTGCCTCTCCCTTATCCACCCTACCTGTGATTTCTTCAAAAAACTCCAATAGGTTGGTCAGACAGGACCTCCCCTTCACAAAACCATGTTGACTAGGTCCTATCTTGCCTTGCGCCTCTAGGTATTCGGTAACCTCCTCCTTGAGGATAGACTCCAATAATTTTCCCACCACTGACGTCAGACTAATAGGTCTGTAATTGCCTTTGTGCTGCCTCCCACCTTTCTTATACAACGGAACTACATTCGCTACCCTCCAGTCCTCCGGAACCATGCCAGAATCTATCGATTCCTGAAAAATAATCGCCAACGCCTCCGCTATCTCCACAGCCACCTCCTTCAGAACCCGGGGATGCACCTCATCCGGTCCGGGAGACTTATCAGCCTTAAGCCCCTTTAGTTTTCCAAGCACCTTCTCCCTATTAATCTCAATTGAACTCAGCTCCAATTCGTGAGACTCCTGACTAATGGGCACATTGCTTATGTCCTCCACGGTGAAGACCGATGCAAAATATTCATTCAATTCCCTTGCCATCTCACTATCATCCATTATGATACCTCCTGCACCGTTATCAATTGGTCCTATGTCAACCCGTGTCTCTCTTTCATTCCTTATGTATTTAAAAAAACTCTTAGAATCCTTCCGAATGTTGTCCGCCAGCTTCCTTTCGTAACTCATCTTTGCTTTCCTAATGACCTTCTTAGTTTCTCTCTGCAGATTTTTAAAATCGTTCCAATCTTCTGTTTTCCCACTAATTTTTGCTACTTTGTACGCCGCCCCTTTTGCTTTTATTTTATCCTTCACCTCCCTCGTTATCCACATCTGTGCCTTTTTTCCATTCAAAACCTTCTTTTTTCTTGGAATATATCTGTCCTGCATTGTCCTTATTTCCTGTAGAAATTTCTTCCATTTTTCCTCTGCCGTCCCTCCAGCTAACTTACTCCTCCAATCAATTTGGGCCAACTCATCTCTCATACCTTTGTAATTTCCCTTATTCCACTGAAATATCGATACACCAGTTATCAGCTTCTCCTTCTCAAACTTGAAACTCAAACTTGATAACTTCCTGATCAGATACAGACGCAAAGTAGAATTATAGTGGAGGATTACATCAGGTTTCCTTCTCAAGTTCCCCACATTAAAAATCCCCAATCTCCTTGGTAATGATGGGTTGAAAATGAGATTATTCTGCTTAATTAAAGAGGGAAAATTCTTGTCTCACAAATAAAGTGACGAGTAAAATTGTTTCCAGGTATGCCTAGGAATAGTGTTTAAACTATTGGCCTCTGCTTGACCCATGTTAGGGGAGGTTAGAAGTGAAAATATTGAGTTATTGAAGCTAACTTATTGATCCTATGTAGAGGCTGTTTGAAGGGCTCTGAGAATTTTGGCACATTTGGTGCAAGAGACACAAGAGTCCCTGAGTCAAACGCTGAAGACATTAGGGTATCTTATTGAATCATATTTGAAGCCGAGCAAATCATTCTGAAATATTTAGCAGCCACCTGAAGCCTGAACTGCTGCTAGTTTGCCTACCGGATGATGTGCTTTCATCCCACCATATGCATTGCTTATAATTCTGTGCCAAAGGAATTTTAAAACAAGAATTGCTTTTCTTGTTTTACTGCCATTTCTAGTAGTAAAAGTGTCCGACTTTAAGGAAATTCATTCTATCCTACCAGCTGCAATTATTGACAGTTTTTTTTAAAAGGTAGGGACACTCTTCTACTATCAGTTGCTGTGCTGAGATCCTTGCTGCTGTATTTACTGGGTGTTCAATAACCAAAACTCAATATTGTAAATGATACCTTGCATTGCCAAAAGACTTAATATTAATGTGTCACCTTACTGTTTCTACCTGTCAGTTTGAAACAGGCAATTAATGGCAAATAAATGAGACATCAAAGGAAGCTTTAGCTACATTCAACAACACTCTCCCTGGCATTATCTGTCTATTCTCCACCAAAGTTATTAGAAAGTAATGCATTGTTTTGCCAGGGTAATTTTTGAATATCAAATTCATTTGAGATATTTTTAAAACGTTAATTAAAAATATGAGTACCCCGAGGCTATGATCTAAGGATTTTTGCATGGAGAACAATTGAATTCACTGCAGGTGTTAATCTGAAAAAAAAATCAGTGCTATTTTGTAATTACAATCTTCACAGTTATACACTCAACATCATTATATTTTAAAGGTGTGAATTTAGTAACATAAAAGGTAACATATTTATCGACAGTTTTAAGGTGATGAATTTATTCTTAAAATATGCCGAAATTCATATCCATTTTACATCAATCTTGCCAATAGCAATTTATGTCAAAATTTCCTGAGAATCTTATTAATACATACTGGAATATAAAACCCAACAGAAATCAGTATAACAAACAGGTCTGAGGAAAGCACAGATTATGTACCATGTTCCTTCTTATTTCCTTCGTTATTATATTGATATTATTAAAATCCTTTATATGTCTAAGCACACATGTAAAATTTAAGGGAATTTATTAATTCATTGATTCTGGTCCCAGGAGAAATTATGAAAAAATATAGGATAGGTCTGTTTACTGAACAAAATCTATAATATGGCATGTTGCACCTAAAACTTTGATTATAAGTTTATCATGTTTACAATAGGTAAGAAAGCAAGAAATTTGTGTTCTCTGTTTGCACAGGGAGTGAGCTATGTAATAAAACTAGATTAGCCACAATTGGAGTATCGTGTCCAGTTGTTGGCACTACAATTCAGGAATGATATAAAGAGGATGTAGAAGAGATTAACAAAAATGATTCCAGCTTTGAGGGACTTTAGTAATATGGATAGACTGGAGAAGCTGGAAAAGAGGGTGTAGGATTAAGGTGAGAGGGAGGAGTTTTAAAGGGGATTTGAGGGGGTAGTTTTATACAGAGATTAGCTGATATCTGAAGCTCACTGCCAATGGAAGTGGTGGTATCAGATATTATCACTACGTTTAAGAGACTTTGAGACAGCCACTTGAATAGGCAAGGCATAGAAAGATATGAATCTAATGCAGGCATACAAGATTAGTGTAGATGGGCAAAAAGGTTGGCATTCATTTGGCAAAAGGTGGAATGAAGGGCCCATTTCTATGCTGCAAAACTCTATGATTAAGAGGAGCTATAAGGGGGCGATAAGTAAACAGACAAAGTAAACATGGGGAATAAGTCATGACTAGGGCATTTCAAAGAACCAAAGGTGACAAGAAGAATAAGTGTTTTACACAGCAAGTGTATGGCCTGGAATGGACTGCCAGGAGTATTAGTGGAGGTAGATTCAATTTTAGTATTCAAAAGGGAGTTGGATAAACATTTAGAAAGAATTTGTAGGCAGTGATGAGAGGGACCAGCTGGATTGCTCTTACTAGTTTGTACTCAATGGGGCAAATAATCTTCTTTAATGCTTTAGTCATTCTTTGACGTAAATAGGTGTAACTTAGGAGAACAAAATTGATGAAGAAATTGCTGTAGCATAAAGGTTAGTATAACTTCTGTGAATTTCTTGGAAGGGGAGGAGCTAATGGGAAGATGGAATCTGTCTATCTGCCCATCATCCCCTCCTCATCTGGTTCCACTTATCACCTACCAGCCTCTATTGCACCCCCTTTATACTGCTACATACTGGCAATCTTTCCTGCTCCCCTTCTGTCCTGAGCAGCATTTCAGCCCAACATGTTGACTTGCAACTTTTGCATCCACAGATGCTGCATGATGCAAATGAAATATCATTGGAAATGAATTTTGGGCACAGGACAATTAGATTTTTCAACCTTATTGTGCTAAGTTATTACCTATATTGTTCACTCACAGAAGAATCAGATTTTAATAACACTAAAAACTCAAATGGGAAGTTACTTAGGGGGTCAGACATCTCTCTCTCAGCCATAGGCAAGGTGCTTCACATCTTTCTGTGAAACAAACATTAAGTAGACTAACTCAAACTGGGATCTCAGTTATCATATCAGCAGGTTCCCCTTCAAAATTAAGTGGTCAGAAATGCCGGAAAAAATCCTGCAAAAAGAGAAGTGTTCAGAAATAAATCGTCAGAAATAAGTAAAACAGAAACTTGAGGAGGGCATCAAAAGAGGTGGCACTCATGGCAGGAAGGTGTCTGCAATGGCCTGAGTGCCGTCTTAAATGACTGCACTTTTTGGAAACCTGGACTGCAACTGAAAACCCCTTCCAGGTGTGAATACAAAAGTCACACTTATGAAAGATGAAAGGTTCCCCATTGTGCCAGTGGAGCTTTTCTGGACTTCTGTATGCAACAGAGTGTCATATGTAGCATATTATCAGCAAAGGCAGCAGGTAAGGATCCTAAGGCAAGCTTCTGAGAGTGCGAGTGACCCTGATTTTGGCTTTGAGAGCAACGCAAGCACTTTGTGTTTGTTTGTTACTGCAATTTTATCCATAAAAGCTGTCAACATCTCAGATGTTGCATCTCAGAGGATCTACCCTGGGCCCAACACATTGATGCAATCACAAAGAAGGCACGCCAACGATTCTACTTCATTAGGAATTTGAGGAGATTTGGTATGTCACCAAAGATTCTTACAAATTTCTATAGGTGTACAGTGGAGAGCATTCTGACTGGTTGTATCACCACTTGGTGTGGAGGCTCCAATGCACAGGATCGCAAGAGGCTGCAGAGGGTTGAGACTCAGCCAGCTCCATCACAGGCACAACCCTCCCCGCCATCGAGAATATCTTCAAGAGGCCATACCTCAAGAAGGCAGCATCTATCATTAAGCACCCTCACCATCCGGCACATGTCTTCTCGTTACTACCATCAGGGAGGATGTACAGGAGCCTGAAGACCCAAACTCAATGATCTAGGAACAACGTCTTTCCCTCCGCCATCAGATTTCTGAATGATCCATGAACCCATGAACCCTACCTCATTATTCCATTTTTTTTTGCTCTCTTTATTTATTTTTGTAATTTATAGATTTTTATGTTTGCACTGTACTGCTGTTGCAAAACAACAAATGTCATGTCATATATCAGTGATAATAATTCTGATTCTGTCAAAAGCGCAGGTATACTCTTGAGACCTGCCAGACCCCTTCCCTCATTGTAGCATGCAAACATCCCTTGCCAAGACTTTCCAGTAGTTGAAAGAATGCTAGAGGAACAAAGGACTGCAGATGCTGGAATGATGAAAAACAGCAAGATGCTGGAGGAACTCAGCAGGCCAGGCAGCATCTGTGGAGAAAAACAGATGGTCAATGTTTTGGGTCAGGATCCTTCTTCAGGACTGAAGATAGGAAAAGGGGAAGCCCAATATATAGGAGGAATAAACAGAGCAGTGATAGGTGAAGAAAAGAGGGGAGGCGGGGTGGGCGCAAGGTGGTGATAGTCAATGCAGGTAAGAGATAGGCAGATGTGAGGGAGAACAGATCCACCAGGGGATGGGTCAAAGGTATGGAGGCAGGTGCCCCATGGGGGGAAGGGTGGAGAGGAAAAAAAAGAGAAATAGGCAAGGAGAAAAAGAGATAGGCCAGGAAAGGGGAAAAAATGGAGGCATAGTGGAGGTGGGGGAGTGGTTTTGGTTTACTTAAAGTGGGAGAATTTGATGTTTATGCTGTTAGGCTGTAAGGTCCCAAGACAGAAAATGAGGCGCTGTTCCTCCAGTTTGCATTTGGACTTCTCCTGGCAGTGGAGGAGGCTGAGGACTGACATATCAGTGATGGAGTGGGAGGGGGAGTTGAAGTGACTGGCAATGGAGAGATGCAGATCGCGGTTACGGACGGAGCACAGGTGTTCTATGAAACGGTCACCTAGTTTGTGTTTGGTCTCACCAATGTAGAGGAGACCACACTCACAGAGTTAAATGATTCCCTTGCACTGGTACAGAGCATTCTTGAAATGTGCTATAACATTGAAACTTGAGTGCTATCCCTCGTACAAGTGGATTGGATAGCATGTCTTATGAGGATAGGTTGACTGGGCTCAGGCTTTTCTCTTTGGAGAGAAGGAGGGTGAGAGGTGACTGCATAGAGGTGTACAAGATGATAAGAGGCATAGATCATGCCAGTCAGAGATTTTTTCCCAGGGCTAACACGAGGGGGCATAATTTTAAGGTGATTGGAGGAAGGTATAAGGGGGATGTTCAGAGGTAAGTTTTTTTACACAGAGCGTGGTGTGTGTGTGTATGGAATGCATTGCTGGCAGAGGTTGTGGGGGCAGATATATTAGGGACATTTGAGAGACACTTGAATGATAGAAAAATGGAGGGCAATTTGGGAGGGAAAGGTTAGATAGATCTTAGAGCAGGATAAAATGTCGGCACAACATTGTGAGCCGAAGGGCCTGTACTGTGCTGTAATGTTCTATGTTCTAAATAGACAGAAAAGATTCTTGAATAAATTAGGTGATAAGAAACAAAAAATAATGAAAAATAACCGTGATCTTGAAAGCAGTATTTCCTGTTTTCTCGTGATTTTGTATTACCTTGCAACATAGGCTGAATGACTTCCTTCTATCAAGTTCTCAGACCAATCCCATCATTCCCATCCCCCCCCCCCACTTATTTTACTGTAACCCATTCTCTCCCATATGCCTATTACCACCCCTTGACACTCCTACCACCCATCTACAATAATTTACAGTGGCCTATTGACCTACCAACTAGCGTGTCTTTGGAGTACCTAAGGGAACACAGTCACAGGGAGAACATGTAAACTCCATACAGACAGCACTAGAGGACAGGATTGAGCTGGATAGCTGGAGCTATAAGGCAGCAATACTACCAGCTGCACCACTGTGCTGCCCTATGTGATACACTTGTGTAGTTTTGTGTTCCATCGATAGAATATTCCCTAATTTTGCATAGTAGAAAATATTTGCCTTAATTCTTATATGCTCATGTCAGTGCACATGTCAGGTGAGTCGTCTTAATGGCTTCTAATGCATCAGCTTGAATTGTGACCTCTTCTTGGTTCATGATTGTTGTGACATTTTTGTGATTGGTTCCTTTCTTCTTTTGAAAACTTTGCCATCTATTAAACAAATTTTTTCCCCATTAGGTTATTTAGAGATTCTGTTATCTTCATTGAAGCATATGTCATAAAGTTGAGTATGATACTTTATGATATATGGGCAAGCAAGCTATGTTTTGTCAATGGTGACCATATTTTAACCTTTCTCAAACCTGAATCAAGATTGTCTGCAATATATTATTATTTATTTTACACCTTATTCATGTGGCAACATAGGTTTTTCATTGAATATCTCTGATATAGTGCTGATGGACAATTGTCATGTTAACCACAATTTGCCATATTTATCATAGCCTCACATTACTAGTCCATTGAAGACCTTGGGAACTTTTTAATGGAATTGTGAACCCATTACTGGGACTCCAAATAATGTGAAGCTAAGATGAACAAATGAATCAAACCAAGTTACCTTGCTACTTTCCTTATCCACACTACTAGCTTGTATGCAGAAAAGATGTGCAAACTTTCTAAGAACAAGAACTGTTGGGAGTAACTCTGGATTTAGTTTATGATAGTCATCTGACATAAGACTTGATCTGTCTGTTATATCACTGTATTCCTTGATTCTATTTGTAAGGTATTGTGAACTCGTTCTATGTCAGTCAAAGTCGAGTTTATTGTCACATGCACAAGTCCACGTGTGCACAGGTACAATGAAAAACTTACCTGCAGCAGCATCACATGCACAGTATCAGATAAGCAGTGTTCACAAGAAAAACATAAATTATACATGATTTTTATAAGAAAGAACACAATTAAAACAAAAATAGCCCATTTTAGAGTAAAGTAGTCGGTGTTGCTATACTGAGGTAGTGATTAGGGTTGTGCCTCAGAAGTTTAAGGTCTGCATTATCTCTCTCCCATGGATTCATCTGTTCTCTCATCCTCATTTTTGTGATTAGTCCTAGAATTAATGATTTGAGATTCTGCTTTGTAACTTCTTTTTGCTACCTAAACACTGCTTGGAAGACTTGATCCCTTTTTCCACTTATGTCATTGAGACCAATGTGGACTGCAACCGTTGGCTGTTCACCCCCCACCCCCCCCCCCCCCCCCCCCCCCCCTTTCAGGATGTTCTGCAACATTCACTGCCATCCTTGATCCTGGCACCAGGGAGGCAGCATTGAAGATGTAACTGGTGTTGGCCTTTAGCCCCATTAGTTTCCCCAACACTAGTTTTTCACTAGTACTTACTTCCTTCATTCAATCTCTCTCTGGACCTTTAGTTTCCCAACATATCTGAGAGATTATTTGAGTTCTCCTTTATGAATACAAACAGTTATATTTAATTGTTTTGGTGTTTTTTGTTTGCAATTATAATTTCCTCCATTTCTGAATGTAGGGTACATTAATCTTCACTAACCTTTTTCTCTTTGGAAAAGTTTTAGTTAGTTTATAAGTTCATTGCAAGCTTACCCTCATACTTGTCTTCCCCCTCTTAATTTTTTTGTCTGTTTACCTTCTGTACTTAAGGCTGATTAAAAAATACCTTTTGATATCAGATAGACTGCAGTTCATGGAGATGTGAGGGAAGACATTACTTTGATCTGCTGATTGGCTCGAGTGTGGTACTCTAGACCTTGTATAGAGTGCTGTTTGTGGAAATAAAGTCATAGCATGATACAACAGGGAAACAGGACCTTCAGCCCATCAAGTCCATGACAACCATCTACCAACCAAACACTAATCTTATATTAATCACATATTTTTAAACCCCCATATTCTCGTCAACTCCCCCCAGATTCTACCACTCACCTAAGGTTTATTTATAGTGGCCAATCAACCTGCATATCTTTGGGAAATGGGAGGAAACCGGAGGACCCTTAATAAATCTAGATAAATGAGCATCTGAGCAACCATGCTCCCTCTACTGGAAGAATTTGGAAAATCGCTGCCTGCTCCAGCTGTGACAAAACTTTCTCAGTTCACACCATGATCTTCATACTATATATTATTATTAAGATTTGTTATTCATTTTCAGTACATTAGAAAGAGGAACAGGTGGACGTGACTTTTGAGACTGCTCTACCATTTGTCTTGATCAGTATTGACCCTCAGTGTCAGCTTCATTTTCCAGTACTATTCCCATAGTCCTCAATTTCCTTAATATCTAGAAACCTATTGATCTCTGATTTGAATAGACTAAATGAAAGACCTTCCATGGCTCTACAGGGCAGAGAATTCCAAAGATTCACTGCCCTCTAAATGAAGAATCTTTTCCTCATTTTAGTCCACCCTTACAAATGGCCCACCCTTAAAAACTACGTTCCCTTGTCTTAAACTCCTCAGTAAAAAGAAAGACCTTCTTGCATCTAGCCTGTCAAGCTCTTTAATCAATGTGTAAGTTTTGATGAGATCTCCTTTCATGGGTAAGAAGACCAAAACTGTTTACAATACTCTGGATGTGGCTTCACCAAGGCCCAATACAATTGCAGTAAATCATCCTTACTTCTGAATTCATACACTCTTGCTAACAAACCACATGCCTTCCTAATTGCCTGCTGTACTTACATGTTAGCTTTCATTTACTTGTTTATATGCACATCCAGGAACCTTCTCTGAACATCAACCCTTCTCAACTTCATACTACATAATGAATACTCTGCTTTTCTATTATGTTCACCAAAGTGGAAGATCTCACAATTTTCCAAATTGTGTTCCATCTGCCATGTTCTTGCCCATTTGCTCAGGTTGTCCATATGCCGCTAAAGCTGCTTTATGCCCTTTCCATATTCATTATCCCATCTAAGCTTAGTTTTATCAGCAAATGTGAATTTATGATAGTTGGTCCCTTGATATAGATTTTGAATAGCTGCAGCCCAAATATCCCTGTGATATCCTACTAGTCAAAGCCTACCAACCTGAAAAGGATCCTATTTATTGCTCTCTGTCTGAAAACTAAATCTCAATCCACTATGTTCCCTTATCCTAGACTCCTTAGTAAAGAGAAACATCCTCCTTGCATCTAGCCATGTAAAGGCCTTTAATCAATGTTTAAGTAAGTACGTTACCCCCAATTCCATGCTCTCAGTTGACCAACATCCCATGCTGGACTTTACCAAAAGCTTTCCAAAAATCCAAATACCCCACATCCACTAGTTCTCCACTATCTATTCTATTGGTCACATCCTCAAAGGATTTCAGAAGGTTAATTAAACACAACTTATTTTTCATAAATTTATGTTGTCTCTGCTCAATCCTATTATTCTTTACAGGACGTTCTTTTTCATGATAGGTTCCAGCATTTTCCCTGCCACTGATGTTAGGCTTGCAGGCCAGTAGTTCCCTATTTCGAAAAGTCAAGTTTATTGTCATATTCACAAGTACACGTATGCACAGATACAATGAAAAACTTACTTGCAGCAACATCACATGCACATAGCATCAGATAAGCAGCATTCACAAGAGAAACATAAACATAGATTATACACAATTTTTACAAGAAAGAACACAATTAGAACGAACAAAAAACAAAGTCTATTATAGTGCAAAGCGATCAAAGTGGTCATAGTGTTGCTATACTGAGGTAGTGATTAGAGTTGTGCAGGGTGGTTCAAGAACGAAATGGGTGAAGGGGAGTAGCTGTTCTTGAACCTGATGGTGTGGGACTTCAGGCTTCTGTACCTCCTGCCTGATAGTAGCTGCGGGAAGATGGCATTGTCTGGATGGTGGGGATCTTTGATGATAGATGTTTCCTTCGTGTAGATATGTAGATACTACCAATGGTGGGGAGGGATGTGCCCTTGATGTATTGGGCTTAGTCCACTACTCTCTGCAGCTTCTTACGTCCCCGTGCATTCGATTTGCTCTACCAAACCATGATGCAACCAGTCAGGATACTTCCAACAGTACATGTGTACAAGTTTATTAGAGTGTTCAGCGATATACTGAACCTCCTTAAGCTTCTAAAAAAGTAAATACACTGGTGTGCCTTCCTTGTGATTACATCTATGTGCTGGGCCCAGGACAGGTTGTTCAATACGTTAACACTCAGGAATTTAAAGCTGCTGACCCTCGGCACTGCTGATCCCCCAATTTAGACTGGTGCACGTTTGCCTCCTTCCCCTTCCTGAAGTCAACAATCAGTTTTACTGACGTTGAGTAAGAGGTTGTTGTTGCGGCACCACTCAACCAGGTGTCCTATCTCACTCCTGCGCTGACTCATCACCAGCTGTGAGTTGTCCAACAACAGTGGTGTTGTTGGCTTATTTTCTCTCTCCCTCCTTTCTTTATCATTCTCCAATCCACAGAAACAATTTCAGAATCTATCGAACCCGCGAAGATGATAATCAGGGCGTCCACTAAAACTACCTACTTCAAAACTTGGGGTGTAGATCATTGGGTCCTTGGGATTTATCAGCTTTCAAGCTCACCAATTTGCCTGGTGTTATTTTTTGACTTAGTTCCTTCAGTTCATCATTCTTGCTCAATCTTTCATTCTCTAATATATTAGGCAAGTTCTGTCCATGAAGTAATTGCTTAATTATTCTGCCAGTTCCTTATTTCTCATTATAAACTCTCCTGTCTCTGTCTGGAAGAGGCCCACATTTGTTCCCACTAATCATTTCCCTTTTATGTACCTATAAAATTTCCTACAATCCATTTTTATGTTTCCTACCAGTCTACATATATTCTATCTTGCCTTTCCTTATCAATTTCTTGGTCCTTTTCTGCCGAGTTCCAAAATGCTCATAATCCTCAGGTTTGCTGTTATTTCAGGCAACTTTGTAAGTCTCTTAATACTGTCTTTAATTTTTCATATCAGCCACAGATGATTCAGTTTTCTTTTGGTGTTTTTAGTGCCTTACAGGGATGTATTTCTTTTGCAATTTGTGTATTATTTTTTTAAATGCCAACCACTGCCTGTCCACTGCCATATATTTCAATGTGTTCTCCCATTCAACCACAGCCAACCCTCCTCTTATACCTTCAAGGTTTCCCTTGTTTGATTTAAGATTTAAATTTTTGAAATCTAGGCATGACAGAAATGCCAGCATTTAGTATCTTTCTTAGTTGGCCTTGATAAGCCGATGATGAGGCCCTTTCTTAAACCTCTGCAGTCCTTCTGGAGAAGGTAATCTCATATTTCTATTGGTTAGGGAGTTTCAAGATCTGTGAACAATGAAGTAACAGTGATATATTTCCAAGTTAGGGTTGTGTGTGACTTAAAGGGGGCGTAATTCTAATATACCAGTTGCCTTTATTATTATTGGTGGTAGATGCCACATGTTTGGGAGAGTTAGTGAACAAATGAGCATGGAAATTAATAGTACTGCACAAAAGAATGTTTGTAGAATATGCCTCAGTACATTCTTTAATTTTTCTGTGCCCCATTGATTGCCGATATCACTTGAAGTCTAACTGAAAAATGCTGATTTTTTTCAATGGAAGACTTTCAGTACACAATCAGTTAATCAGGAATCAAAGCTGAGGACCTTTTAACTGAATATTGATGCTGTTACAATTGGTCTTCATTATTTTACAAGCATTTGTCAAAATTCAATATTGCAGTTTAATTTTGATATGGATGTTGAAGAAATATAAAATTTTAATGAAGTGAAAATGGTAAATGTCAATATCATACTAAGAATTGATTGTGAAGTCATTTGTTGACCTTAGATGGTGGATCTGTCATTCCATTGCTAAATCCCAATCTCTGGAATTTTTAATCCTAATCCCCATTTGAGGTAGTTTACAACAGGCAACACTTCTGACCACATAAGTGTGAGAAGGCCATTTAAAAAAAGCTTGTGCATTTTTAAAGTATTTTCTCCCACCAAAACATTTCTTCATGTGTAAACCTTGTGAGCAACATTAGTTCAATCTACCATTCATCAGTTTAAACTGCTTTACTGGAAGGCGATGTGCTGTATCATTTTAGCATCTGTCAATGATGGGAAATTTATTTTCTTTTCCTGGCACACTTTTTCATTAATGTTTCCATTGCAAAGTCTGTAACACTCTCTTTTGCTCTACGCAGTGCTGAGTATTCGGGGTGTCCAAGAAGAGGAGCCTCCAGATCCACAGTTGATGAGACTGGATAACATGTTGTTGGCAGAAGGAGTGTCTGGTCCTGAGAAGGGTGGCGGCTCAGCCGCAGCAGCAGCAGCGGCGGCGGCATCTGGTGGATCACCCAATGACAATTCTATCGAGCACTCTGACTACAGAGCCAAACTTGCACAAATACGACAGATTTACCACTCAGAGCTGGAGAAATATGAGCAGGTGTGATCCACATAACCAAACGTTGTAAAGGACTATATAGCCCAACATCCATAGCCCATTGGTTTTACATCTTTTGAAATGTCATGTTGGTGTTCATCAAATAAATCCTTTCAGTATTCGTCAAATCAGTTCAAACAAGGAATGAAGCAATCGGGTTGATTGACTATCAGACTATAAACTGATTGGTGGATTGACTTACAACTAGTTTATACTTAATCTTTGTAAATTTGCACCTGAAGTGCAATTTAATCATAACAAAAGCCAAATGTTAGAGCAGCTCAGTGAAGCAAAGTGAGGTTTTTCCAGAGAGATATGTTTGCAGCATGTAAGCATCCATCTGTAAATGAATCTGGCATAGCTGGCTAATAATGAATGAGAGAAACTTTGCTTAACTGTACCTCTGTAATTTCTTTTCTACAATTTCTCTGTAATTGTACCTCAGCACTGTCCAATGTTTTTACCAGGTAGCTGCCAGCTTGACAATCCAAAGTACTTCTGAGTGTCATTCACAAAAAACATTTAATTTTAATCATGCTTAACTAGATACTGATAAACTTAATCATATTTATAAAGACACAAATGCTGTGGTTTAAGTTAGATTTTTAAACTTCTTTAAAATATAAAATAGTCACAGCTTTACAAATTAGATTGTAATTATTCAAATAATACAATACAAACTCCTTCATTAGATGCCCCCACTAGAGATCTACTTGTGTATAAAATTAACATGCACAACCTGACCTGAGCTCATGTACTTACAGCTTTGTCCATACCAGACCCAATAGCATTTGGAGAACTATATGATCCAACATTTTTTTCCTGAAGTTGTGGATCATTGCATGTCAACTTTGTAGCATGTGGTCTATAGGAGCTGAAAGCTTCATTTACTGATGTGGAAGAATGAAAAAGGTCATTATCGGCATCTACTTATGAATTCTATCTGATGAATTCCTTGTCAATGCCTATTCTAATCTTTGTCTGTTTTGTTGGTAGGCATGCAGTGAGTTCACCACACACGTCATGAACTTGCTTCGTGAACAAAGTCGGACCAGACCCATTTCACCAAAGGAGATTGAGCGCATGGTTTCTATTATCCACCGCAAATTCAGCTCCATTCAGATGCAACTAAAGCAGAGTACTTGTGAAGCAGTGATGATCCTGCGATCTCGATTCCTTGATGCAAGGTAGCTTTCAAACTGCAGGCATCTCTTAAGTTTGTTGATGCTATTATTTGTAAAAGTGAAGTAATGCTGAACCTGTATGGAACCTTAGACTGCAACTTGCTTATTAAGGTCTCGTGCAAAAAGTACCTCATTTCTCCACTTGCCATTTCAGGAAGCCATTGACAGACTAAACATTCAAGTATGAATGTCATACAAAAGAAATTGCCATCTTCCAAAGTGGCTGCAGATCTATAGGAGGGTGTGTCAAAAAAAGGCTGATAACGAAAATGTGAGGTTGTACTTGACAAAAAAGGATGAAGTGGCTAGGTCTTACTTTATTTGCAAAGGCTGAAGGGGGCCCAACAAGGATCTGCACAAGTATAAAACTGTTTCCACTTGAAGTAAAAAGGAAACCTAGAGGCCATCAAGATATTATAGTCACCAATAAATTAGTGGAGATTTTTTAAGCAAAGATTAAAAATGGCTACTAATGGGAGTGACTAATATGAATATATTTAATAGGAGGCTAGGCAATCACACTAAGGAAAAAGAAATAGAGGGCTATTCTGAGACCTAGATAGGAAAGCTAAGGAAATCAAACAAAGCATAAATAACAGTTGAACCAAATTGGTGCTTTGGGGCATGAATAAGTGATGCTGTGGTACAAGGAGATAGGTTATTCCCCTGGAGATTTAAATCCCCATTGTGATGCTTGGGGAGGCTATGCAATAGATGCAAAACAGCTTGCAATTTCTTTGCCGATCCCACATTTCTTGTGATTGGCCAAAAGCAATGTTTGCACTTTTCTGTTGGATTTGCTAATTGTTCTGTAGCAACCAGATATGATCACAATGAATCCATCACCCAGCATCTATCCACTCTTCAGCAAGTTTAATACCTATGATTAAGTAAGTGCTATTCCTATTTTCTTCTAGCTGCACGAGCCTGCAATTAACGACATTAACTTTTACCTTCCCTCTTTTAAGAAGAGAATGCATTCTTCTAAAACTAGTTGGCTGCTTCATCTGATGTTGTTCCCTTCATTTCATGTGAATGTTTGAAGTTGACATTAACTTTTAACTATATTTTTTTAGCTTTGGCCAAAAAATGGGGAATAACAATTAAATGGGGAATAACAGTCTGTTGTTCACCTTGCTTAATTTACTTTTCCATCACCTTCAATAGAATAAAAAGGCAATTGAGGATTCTTCTTCATTTATTTTTCTTTTTGTGATAAGAATTAAAATGACCTTAATTGTGTTTCCAAACTAAATTATATTGATTGGGAATATTAGAATTTTGAGATAATTCTCCCTAACGTGTCTGTTTATTCATCACCCTCTACAGAGCAGTCTTTCGTAATGAAATTATTATAAGTTTTTTGGAAGTCTTGACTCTCCCTAATTGGGTTTACTGTATCCAGTTTTATCTCCTCAATAGTTAGACTCGATAGCTGGGGGGCAGACAGGAGATTCTGTAGCTACATAAAGGACTTCAGGATAGTGTGTTGCCTCCCTGGTGCCAGGGTGGAGGATGTCTCTGAGTGGTTGCAGAACATTCTCAAGGGGGGAGGGTGAGTAGCTGGAAGTCATTGTGCACATTGACACAAATAGCATAAGTAGAAAAAGGGATGAGGTCCTGCAGAGTAAGGAGCTAGGAAAGAGGTTAAAAAGCAGTACCTCAAGGGTAGTAATCTCTGGGTTACTTTCAATGCCACATGCTAGTGAGGGTGAGAATAAGAGGATATGGCAGATGAATATGTGGCTGAAGAGTTGGTGCAGGGATTCAGATTTTTGAAACATTGGGATCTCTTCTGGGGCAGAAATAACCTGTACAATAGTCATTTGAACTGGAGGGGGACCAATATCCAGGTGGCTAGATTAGGAAGTGCTACTTGGGAGGGTTTAAACTAGATTGGCAGGGGGTGAGATTTAAAGCAGCAGTGAAACAGATGGGAGACTGGAAGTTGACTTAGCATTCAATGACAGTAAGTTCAATAGACAAAACAGACAGCAGCATAGCAGGGAGCAAGGAAAGACTGTTGGATTAAGTTGCATTTATTTCAGTGCAAGAGGCCTGACAGGTAAGGCAGATAAACTCAGGGCTTGGATAGCTACATGGGATTGAGATATTATAGCCATTATAGAAACATGGCTAAGGGAGGGACAGGACTGGCAGCTAAATGTTCCGTGGTACAGGTGCTATAGTCAGGAAGGAGGTGGAGGAAAGAGAGGAGGGGGAGTTGCAATTCTGACTAAGGAGGACAGCAGTAGTCAGATGAAATTACTGATGGATCATCCAGTGAGGCTTTATGGATAGAGCTGAGAAATAAGAAATAAGACATCCAGCACCTTCTCTGGGATGATCACCTTGTTGGGATTGTACTATAGGCCCCCTAATAGTCGATGGGAATTAGAGGAACAAATATGCAGAGCGATTGCAAAAATAATAGGGTTGTCATAGTGGGTGATTTTAACTTTCCTAATTAGCCTGGGACTGCCATAGTGCTAAGGGCTGAGATGGGGTGGAATTTGTTAAGTGTGTTCAGGAAAGTTTCCTCAGGCAATACAGAAGGCTGTATTAGGGAGAAGGCAAAGCTTGACCTACTCATGGGAACTAGGGCAGGGCAAGTGAGTGAGGTGTCAGTGGGGGAGCACTCTGAGACCAGTGACCATAGTTCTACTAATTTTAAATTAGTTATGGAAAGAGACAGATCTGACCCACAGGTTAAAGTTCTAAATTGGGGCAAGGCAAATTTTGACAGTATTAGACAGGAACTTGCAAAACTTGATTGGAGTAGGTTGTTTGCAGTAAAAGGGACGTCTAGGAAGAGGGATGCTTTTAAAAGTGAGATATCGAGAGATCCCACCTATTCAATTATTCAACTTCTCTTCCTAATCCCCATGTTATTGATATGAAAATGATTCCCTCCTCTCAAATCTTCAAAGGACTGTTATCATTCTTTTTTCCAAAAGTCTTAGACTGCCACCATCACCTAATATTGTCCTATATCCAACTTTCCTGCTCCCTCAAGACTCAGCAATGTGTCCAAGCTTCATGATCATCTATTCATAACATTATAGCATCATGGAATTGTCTGGCATAGAAATAGGCCCTTTGGCCCAACTCACCCATGCTGACCATGATGCCTATCTACCTAATCCTATTTGCCCACATTAGGCCTGTATCCCTCTACTCCTTTCCCATCCAAGTAGCCACCCAAATACCTTTTAAATGCTGTATTTGTATCTGCATCTACCACTTCCCCAGCAGATCATTCCATATAACTACCACCAACTGTGTGGAAAAACTTGCCCTTCAGATCTTCTTTAAATTTCTCCCCTCTCACCTTAAACCTATGTCCTCCATAAAAAGGCTCTGACTATCTACCGTAATCATGCTCATAATTTTATGAAACTCAATAAGGTCATCCCTCAGCCTCTTACTTTCCAGTGAGAATAAACCTAGCTTGCATTTCTCTAAGGGTGTTTAATTGCATATATACAGTAACTAACAGCACGAATAAACAACTTCTGTCACTATGTCGTTTTATTATGTTAGGTTTTTTTTGCAAAATTCAATATTACCCATCAGTACCCTTCCTGCATTGTTTATTTCTCTGGAAATCTTACAGCCATAGAATCAGTAAGTCAATCAGCATAGAACTAGGCCATTCAATCCACCAAGTCCAAGCTCACCATCAAGCTTCTATTCGTGTAATTACTCTGCTACATATTCAAGCATTGCCACAGATTTATCAGCAATGCCTTATCATTCCATCCAAGACCATTAGGATTTTGGCCTTGACACCCATCTGCTACATCCTCTGAGTATTCCTCAGTAATATTGTCTGCCACTCTAGGGTCAGCTTATAAATTTATGCCAATGATTTCAAATTCCATCTCACCATTATCTCTCAACCTTCATCTGTCTCTGCACCACATCCTGTTCTCAGCTCAGTATTGGGAAGATAAAATTTCCACACATTGTTTTTGGGAAGACAATGATGGTAAAGCTTCTCCTACAGCATTGTTATCCAGAGCGTTCCAGGCTTTTGATCCAGCATAGTAAATGAATGATAATCTATTTCTAAGACAGGCAGGTGTGTCACATAAAAGTCGTGGTGTTAAAATATGATTTGTGCTCCTATCCATCTAATTGGAGCAACTATATGTTAGGTAGGTGTTCTTGAGGATGCCTTGCTAAGTTGCTTCAATGTATCCTATAGCTAGTACACACCACAACATTGGAACACCAGTGGTGGAGGGGATAAACATGTTAGCTGGTGGATGGAGTACCAATCAAGTACACTACCTTGTTCTGCAGGATTTCAGTTTTTGAAGCAGTACTCGTCAAGGCAAGTGAAGTACTCCATCACACTCCTGACATACCTTGTAGAGTCATGGTCATGGAATCATATAGCATAAAGGAAGGGCATTCAGTCCACCATATCCATGCCCACCTTCATGTATCCATCAGCAAAAAAGAAACTGCTGATGGATCTCAGTGGGTTGGGCAGCATCTGTGGTGGGAAACAGACAGTCGACATTTCAAGTTGAGACCCTTATACTAATCCCATTTACTGGCACTTAGTCTGAAACCTTCTATGCTTTGTTGATTCAAGTGCTCATCCAGATACTTTGAAATGTTTTGAGTGTAGCTGCATCCACCACCTTCACAGGCAGTACATTCCAGACTGCAACCACACTCTGGGTGAAAAAGTTTTTCCTCAGATCCGCTCTAAACCTCTTACTCCTCACCTTAAACATATGCCCTCTGGTTTTAGACATCTTTGTTATAGGAAAAAGTTTCTCACTATTCACGTGATCAATGTTCCTCCTAATTTTGTATGTTTCTATCAGGTCCCCCTTCAGCCTCCTTGGCTCCAGAGAAAACAACCCCAGCCCATACAGTCTCTCCTTATAACTGAATGTTCCATTCTAGTAAATCTCCTCTGCATTTTTTCTAGTGCAGTCACATCCTTCCTGTAGTATGGTGGCCAGAACTGCACACAATACTCCAGCTGTGACCTAATCAAAGTTTTGTAAAGTTGCACTAACTATAAGGTGCACCAATTTCTTCCAAATAACTTTGGAATTGTCTGTGAGAATGGATGAAATATACTGTTAACACTACGACTTTCATTACCTCATGTAAGTCTAGTGCCTTTCCACAATGCAATCTTGAGGAAATAAAGCAATATAATCCAATTGATTTAGCTATGCCCATTGATTCTTTATGGCTATTAATTTTACCCATCAACCAAGCATTTTTCCCCATTGTGTTCCTTACTGCCTCCGTGATAACGTGCTACCATTTTCCCAGGTTAAATTCAGACACTTGTGTTTTGCAGACATTCATAATAATGTCTACCCTATGGTGTCTTTGTCTTGCCAGTTCCTCGATAATGTTGAACAATTCATCATACTATAAATGAATACAAGCAACTGAGCTGTGTCAACTGTTGTTACTCTCATCCAAAGCAGCAAAAGAAGCATCAAAATTTTGTACATAGCATTGTAGTTGCGTCAACTGGTCAACATCTGAGTTCTCTATTCTTCTAGTAACTGTGCTAGTTGACTAACTCACCACTTCACTGCAATTTACAAGGAATATAACATTAGAAGGCATTACGAGACAAAACACTAGTACAGGTTCTCCAAATATTCAAGTAAATAGAGGAAGGAAAATTATGAGCAGTTCAATAAAAGCTCCCTCACAGGCCAGCAAAACTTTTTAAGAGGAAATATGAAGAAAATATTGCCTCTTGCAATAAAGGGCAACGTACCCGTTGCCTCCCTAATTGGCTGCTTCATCTGCATAATAGCTTTCAGTGATATATGTACACCTCATCCCTTTAAATATCAACATTTCCAATCTCTGCATTTCAAAAATGCTTGGCATTTCTTCGTGAGTAACCTCACATTGTTCCATGTTGTCCACTCTGTTTGTCTATATCTGCTTGAAGTTTCTTTTTACCCTCATCACTACTGACATTACCATTTAGTTTGATTCATCAGCATACCTGGAGATGCTACAGCCCCTGAGCTAAATTGTTAATTGTGAATAGTTGGGGTCCAAGGGCTTTACCCTGGCCAGATATTTTCTTTCCCCTTTGAAGCTAGTCCTCCTCCAACTACAAAATTCTTCTTAAGATTGCTTTATCTTCTTCTCCATTATCTATGTTAAATGTTATAACATGACAATACTCATTGCTGTTCCCAAGTGTTCTGCCATTGATGCTTAGTCCACTCGGCCCACCTCATTGCTCAGAACCAGACGCAGAAATTAGACTTTCCTTGTAAGGCTGAAAACATGTTAATCAAGTTCCCTCTACATATTTCAGAAATTCCACCTCTTTTTTATCCTTTTCTCTAATGTTATCCCAATCAATAGTTCTTCCACACATCCCTGCAGATTCTCCGTACTATTTCTCTTTCACTATTTGGTGGTCTACAGAATACTCCAGGACCGTGACTGTAGTCTACTCATTCCTTAACTCCAAACAATTGGATTCTGTGCTTAACCCTTTGAGGCCAACTTCTGTCTTCTATGCTATAACATTTTAAACAGCACTGCCACACCATGTTTTCTGTCACAGCTGATGTCATCAATGTTGACTTTAAAATGGCATTGACAAAGTGCCCCGTAATAGGCTTGTCTTTAAGGTTGAGTGGAATAAAAGGGACAATAGCAGCCTAGATGGAAAATTGGCTAAATGATAGGAAACAGCGAGTACTTTAGAGTCTCTCAGTGAGCAGTACTGGGACCACTGCTTTTCTTAATGACTTAAACTTGGGTATAAAGGGGCAAATTTCCAAATGCAGAGATGACTGTACACTCGGAATTAGTGCAAATGAGAGGAGGATAGTATTAAACTTCAGGATGATGGAGACATGAGTGGATATGTGATGGATGAAGTTAAACACAGAGAAGTGCAAAATGTTACATTCCAGTCAGCAGAATGAGAAGAGGTGTACAAAGGCAAAGTTCTGACGGGGGCAGAGTGGTCTTGGAATATATACACCAATAAATAGTAAGTAGCAGGGCGAGAAAGTGCTTTAAAAAAACCATAAAGGATCCTGGACTTTATAAATAGTCATGGAATCATACAGCAGGGAAACAGGTCCTTCAGCCCACTATAGCCATGACAACCATCAAGTACCCATCTATACTAACATAATTTACAGTAAAACATTGATAATCCATAATCCAATTGTTTGGAAATCCCAATGGTTCAACATCTGGCTCACTGGCTGCTAATCCCAATGCTCCATTTAACACAGTGGGGTTCTGGTTCCTGTGTGCTCCCTTTAACACCCCAAGGCCCTGGTTCCTGCAATCCATGTAACCTACTGGGGTCCCAGTTCAAGTGTTTCATTTAACAACCTAGGCCCCAGTTCTCAATCTCCCTTTAACACAATGGGACCCTGGTTCCTGCACTATTACACTGGGATCCAGGTTACAATGCTCCCTTTAACTCACTGGGGCCCCTATTCTTGCTCTCCCTTTAACACATCAAGCATTGGTTCCTGTAATCCCTTTAAACTCACCAGGATCCTGGTTCCAGTGCTCCTTTTAACACACTGGAGCCCCTATTCTTCTTCTCCCTCTAACACAAAGAAGCCCCAGTTCCCATCTTCTTTTAATACACCAGGCCTCTGTCCCCATGCTCCCTTTAAATTCATCAATGTCCTGATTCATGCACTCCTTTTAACACAATGGGGCCCAATTAGTGGTTATCAACATGGATTTTCACAGATGCATAAAGTTGCACAGCACAGAAATGGGCCCTTCAGCCACTATGTCCATGCTGACCTTTTTCTCCATCTAATCCCATTTGCCTGCATTAGGACTGTATTCTTCTATGCCTTGCTTGTTTAAGTGTCACAGAGAATCAGAATTTCAAGCTGGAAATATGTAACTAGTGGAGTGCCCCAAGGCTCACTTCTTGACCCTCAGCTATTTATATATAGAAAATATAGAACAGAATGGCTAATGGCCCACAATGTCTGAATGTCTATGCTGACCATTATGCCAATCTAATCTAATCCCATCTGCCTGCACATGGCCTGTATTCCTCTGTTCCCTGCCTGTTCATGTGTCTGTCTAAATGCCTTTTAAACGCTGCTATTGTGTCTGCTTCTACCACCTCCCATGGCAATGTGTTTGCCACGCTCGGTTTTGCCACCTATCATACTCGGTGTAAAAAAAAATTGCCTTGCAAATCTCCTTTAAGCATTCCCCTTCTCACCTTAAACCTATGCCCTCTTGTATTTGGCATTTCCACCCTGGGAAAAAGACTACTTCCTATCTGTATTAATAGCGTGGAGAAGGGGAGCAGAATGTAAGGTATCCAAGTTTGCCGATGACTTGAAAATAGGTGGGAGGGCATGCTGCAATGAGGATATTTGTACTCTGAAGCACGGTATAGGTAGGTTGAATGAGTGGGCAAAAACTTGTCTACTGAGTTTAATGTGAGAAAGTGTGAGTTCATGCTTTTCGATAGGAGGGATCAAAAGGCAGGGAGATGACAAATGAGTGACCTAAGTGTTCTTGTGCATGAAGCTCAAAAATATTAGGCAGTTGCACCAAGTACTTACAGATGCAAATGGTATATTGGTTTTTATTGCAAGAGGGTTGGAGTTTAGAAATAGGGAAGTATTGTTACAATTGCGCATGATGTTGATGATGCCATAACTGGAGTACTGTGCACAGTTTTGGTCCCCTTACTTAAGAAAGGATATACTGGAATTAGAAGAGATTCACTAGTCTAATTCCTGGGATGAGGGGGTTGTCCATTACAAATGGCTGAAGAAGCTGGATCTGTATTCTTTGGAGTTTAGAAGAAAAAGGTGTGAAATCACAGGGACTTGACAGGGTAGATGTTGAGGTGTTTACGCTCATGGGAGAATCTCCAGCAAGGGGACGGTTTCAAGATAAGGGGGCAGACATTTGAAAATGCAGTACATTGGAATTTCTTCTCATAGATGGTGGTGAATCTCTGGAATTCTTTACCTCAGATTCACCACCCCAGAGCTAAATCACTGGAAGGGGAAGATAAATGTTTTGAAAGATCAAGGGCTATGGAGAACTGGCAAAATAGAGGTGACGCCTTGGCAGGGCAGGCTTCAGGGTTAGGTGGCCTTCCCCTGTTCCTTTGTTTCTGGTGTCCTTGTGTTCTTCGTTTGGCCAGGTTGGCAGCATACTATAGGAAAATTATCAAGGTCTTGAAGAAATTGCAAAAGGATTTACCAGTATAATTGTGGGTCTTTAGTTATGAGGAATGGCTGGAGAAGCTGTCATTCTTCTCCCTGGAAGAGTAGTTGAGGGAGATCTGATAGAAGTATTTACAGTTGTACGGGTTCTAGACATAATGGATTGAGAGAAGTTGTTCCTTTTGTGAAAGGGTCAAGAATCAGAGCACAGAGAGTGAGTCTGCATGCAATGGGAGAGGAATGGGACTAGCTTGATTACTGTTGCATAGGGTGGGTACAGACTTACTGGGCCAAATGGCCACTTTCTGTGCTGTAACCTCTTTGTGATTCCTATTTTGTTACCCAAAAATGTAATTGCATTACACTGTTATTGAGTGTCATGCAATCAAAAATTGATTTTTCTGAGTGAAGCATAACAATATTTTGAGAAGCCAACAAGGGGTAGGACATATAGAAGCATAGAAAAACTACAGCACAGTTCAGGCCCTTCGGCCCACAAAGCTGTGCCGAACATGTCCCTACCCTAGAAATTACTAGGCTTACCCATAGCCCTCTATTTTATTCAGCTCCATGTACCTATCTAACAGTCTCTTGAAAGACCCTATCGTATCCGCTTCCACCACCGTTGCCGGCAGCCCATTCCACACACTCACCACTCTCTGAGTAAAAAACTTACCCCTGACTTCTCCTCTATATCTACTCCCCAGCACCTTAAACCTATGTCCTCTTGTGGCCACCATTTCAGCCCTGGGGAAAAGCCTCTGACTATCTACCCGACCAATACCTCTCATCATCTTATACACCTCTATCAGGTCCCCCTTCATCCTCCGTCCCTCCAAGGAGAAAAGGCCAAGTTCCCTCAGCCTGCTTTCATAAGGCATGCTCCACATTCCAGGCAGCATCCTTGTAAATCTCCTCTGCACCCTCTCTATGGCTTCCACATCTTTCCTGTAGTGAGGTGACCAGAACTGAGCACAATACTCCAAGTGGGGTCTGACCAGGGACCTATATAGCTGCAACAATACCTCTCAGCTCCTAAATTCAATTATATAATATATAATAAATGATAGGGCTTTAAAGAATATTGATGAACAGAGAGACTTACGAGTCCAAGTCCACAGTTCTCTGAAAGTGGCAACGCAGATCAGTAAGGTGGTGAAGAAGGCATATGGGATGCTAGCCTTCATAGGTCAGGGCGTAGATGTTGGGACATTACGTTACAACTTTACATAACACTGCTTAGGCCACGCATAGAGTATTATATGCAGTTCTAGCTGCCACATACAAGGAGAGAGTGCAGAGGAGATTCACAAGGATGTTGCTCAGCCCGCTGAGTTCCTCCAGCAGACTGTTTGTTGCTCCACGTTACAGCATTTGCAGTCTCTTGTATCTTCACCAGGATGTTGCCTGGATTGGAGGACTTCAGCTATGTGGAGATATTCATAGTGTAATACAGACAATGTCCATGTTGACCAGTGGGTACCCATTCTGTATTAACCCTATCTTCCAGCAATTGGCCCATAGCCCTCTATGCCTCGACAATTCAAGTGCTCATCCAGACACTTCTTAAGTGCTGTCTGCAAATCTGCTTCCACCACTCTGTCAGGCAGTGCATTCCAGATACTCACCACTCTCTGGGTGAAAAATGTCCCTCTCAGATCTCCTTTGAATCTCTTCCCCATTACCCTAAATCTCTTTTCTTTAATTTTACCTATCACTGATGTGGGGTAAGGTTGCCTGCAGTCTGCTCTATTTATACCCTTTATAATTTTATATACCTCAATTATGCTCTTCTTAACCTCTGCTCCAGGAAAAACAGACCTACCCTCTCTGCTCTCTTTGTAACTGAAACGCTCCATACCAGGCAACATCTTGGTGAATATCCTCTGTACCCACTCCGGCACTATCACATCCTTCCTATAGTGTGGTGACCAGAACTGCAGCTGAGGTTTGACCAATATTTAATAAAGTTGGTACATAACCTCCCTGCTCTTGTATTCAATGCTCCGGTTCAAAGACCTGTATTCCATATGCCTTCTTAACTTTAATACTTATTGCTGGCACTTTCAAGGATCTTTGGACTTATATGGCAAGATCCCTCTGTTGCTCAGTAGTCCCTAGAACCCTAACATTCATGATGTATATCCTAGCTTTCTGAGTACTTTCAAAATGCATGGCCTCATATTTATCTGGATTAAACTCCATCTGCCATTTCTCAACCCTTTTCACCAACACATTGATATGACCCTGCTGCCTAAGATTACTCTCCACACTGTCAACAATTCCATTAATCTTCGTGTCATCTGTAAACTTACTGATCATGCCTCCTACATTAGTATCCAATCATTCATGTACATATAAACAGCAAGGGTCCCAGAACGGTCCATGGACCCATGAAAACTCATTATTCCTCTTTTGCACTATTTATTTATTTTTGTCACTTGTGGTAATTTTTATGTCTTTATTTCTTGCACTGCACTGCTGCTGCTAAACAACAAATTTGATGACATACGTCAGTGATAATAAAACTGATTCTGATCCCTATACCCATGTTGTAGGACCTCATCCCCTCTCCTACCTATGTTGTTGGTACCAATATGTACAATGACCACTGGCTGTTCACTCTCCCCCTTCAGAATGTCCTGCAGCTGCTCCGAGTTATTGTTTACCCTAACACCAGGGAGGCAACGTAGCAACCTATAGTCTCATTTGTGGCCACAGAAGCACCTACCTGTTCCCCATTATAATAGAATCCTTTCCCACTATGTCTGCCCCCATCTTATCCCTCCCTTTCTGTACAGCGAAGCCCTCTGTGGTGCCACAAACTGGGCAGTTGCTGCTGTTTTCCCCGGGAGGCCACCCCCATCCCCAACAGTATCCAACACGGTATACCTGCTGGAGAAGGCAATGACCACAGGGGACTCCTGTGTTACCTGCCTGTGTTTACTGTCTATTATTGGTTTATTATTGTCACTTGTACCGAGGTACAGTGAAAAGCTTGTCTTACAAAATGATCTACAGGTCAATTCATTACACAGTGCAGCTACATTGAGTTAGTACACAGTGCATTGATGTAGTACAGGTAAAAACAATAACAGTACAAAGTGTCACAGCTACAGAGAAAGTGCAGTGCAATAAGGTGCAAGGTCACAACAAGGTAGATCGTGAGGTCATAGTCCGTCTCATTGTATAAGGGAACTGTTCAATAGTCTTATCACAGTGGGGTAGAAGCTGTCCTTAAGTCTGGTGGTACGTGCCCTCAGGCTCCTGTATCTTCTACCCAATGGAAGAGGAGAGAAGAGAGAATGTCCCGGGTGGGTGGGGTCTTTGATTATGCTGGCTGCTACACCAAGACAATGAGAGGTTTAGACAGAGTCCAAGGAGGGGAGGCTGTTGTCCGTGATGCGCTAGGCTGTGTCCACAACTCTCTGCAGTTTTTTGTGGTCCTGGGCAGAGCAGTTGCCGTACCAAGCCGTGATACATCCAGATAGGATGCTTTCTACGGTGCATTGGTAAAAGTTGGTGAGAGTCAAAGGGGACAAACCAAATTTCTTTAGCCTCCTGAGGAAGTAGAGGTACTGGTGAGCTTTCTTGGCCGTGGCATCTATGTGATTTGACCAGGACAGGCTGTTGGTGATGTTCACAACCCTCTCGACCTCAGCACCATTCATGTAGACAGGTGCATGTACACCGCCCCCTTTCCTGAAGCCAATGACCAGCTCTTTTGTTTTGTTGACATTGAGGGAAAGGTTGTTGTCATGACACCATTCCACTAAGCTCTCTATCTCCTTCCTGGTGTCCTGTCCCTCCTGGTGGTCATCCTACCCCTCTCTTTTTGTATCTGCAGTGTAACCAACTTGCTAAATGTATTATCTATCACGTTTTCCGCATCCCAGATACTCCACCTTGAGTCCATCTGCTCTATGTGGACAGGCTGGCTTGTTTTCCCTGGGGCAAAGGAGGCAGAGGTGTGACCTGATAGAGGTATATAAGATTATGAGTGGCATAAATGGGGTAGGTAATTAAAATCTTTTTCCTATGGTTGGGGTATCAGAGGGTTTAAGGTGAGAAGAAGGAGTTTTAAAGTTGATCTCAGGAGTTTACAGAGTGGGTGATATCTGGAACGCACTGCCAGAGGGGGTGGTGGAATCAGATACGTTCACAACATTTAAGAGGCATTTAGACAGTCATTTAAATAGGCAAGGCCTAGAAGGTTATAGCCCTAATGAGGGCAAATAGTTAAAAAAGGTTAGTATATTTGTGGTGAGCCTTTTTCTGGGCTATGTGAGTCTATGACTCTGACTCTGTGCCAGTTTCCAGATCATTTTATGTAAGTGACACAGTTTAACCAGGCATTTCCTGCTGTGAGACCCCAATGTGATTTACATGTAAGGGAATATTGAAGTCTGTAGGATCAAGTTGTCCCGGGGTGTCCTTCGTTGTGTGCTTATGGGAACAGAATCAGAATCAGGTTTATTATCACTGACATATGTCGTGAAATTTGTTGTTTTGCGGCAGCAGTACAGTGCAAGACATAAAGACATAAAAATTACTATAAATTACAAAAATAAATAACTATTCAACTTGGTAAAACTACAAGTTAAGTGAAATACCTAAACCCTTGCTTCCTCCCTCCCACATTAAATCCAAACCCTGAACAGCACCCCCACGTCCAGGAGGGCCTGATTCCTTTCATCTGCTTTTCTCCCCCCAGTCAATCTCTTTCCTCTCCCCACAAAACAACATTGCTGTGCTGATTTATCTCTCCTCCACCACTAGAGTCCGATCCTCTATCTCCCCTCAGAACAATGCAGGCCCAAGTTTTCTTCTCGGCCTAATTTAACTTTTGGCCAACCTGCTGCGCCCACCCACAAGAGGGAAGACTGGACACTATATTTTCAATACTAAGCAGAGAGAGAAACTGAGTACCTATTTCAAATAGTACAGAAAAGATTCATGAGGATGTTACAGGGACTGCAGGGCTTTTTCCACACAGAAGGTGGTGGCTATATAGAACAAACTATAGAGGTGGCTACATTCACAGTGATTAAAGGACATTTAGACAGGTACATGGACAGAATAGGTTTAGCCGGATATGGGCCAAGTACAGGCTACTAGGACTAGGTTAGACAGGCATCTTAGACCATAAGACGTAGGAGCAGAATTAGGCCATTCAGCTCATTGAGTCTGCTCTGCCATTCGATCACGGCTGATTTATTTTTCCCTCTCAACCCCATTCTTCTGCCTTCTCCCCGTAACCTTTGATGCCCTTACTAATCAAGAATCTATCAACCTCTGCTTTAAATATACCCAATGACTTGGCCTCCTTAGCCGTCTGTGGCAACAGATTCCACAGATTCATCACCCTTTTGCTAAAGAAATTCCTCCTCATCTCAGTTCTAAAGGGATGTCCTTTCTGAGGCTGTGCTCTCTGGTCCCAGACTCTCCCACTACTGGAAACATCCTCTCTATATCCACTCTATCCAGGCCTTTGAATCTTCGGTAGGTTTCAATGAGATCTCCCCTCATTCTTCTAAACTCCAGCGAATACAGGCCCAGCATCATCAGACGCTCCTTATACGTTAACCCTTTCACCCCTGGGATCATTCTCAGAAACCTCCTCTGGATCCTCTCCAACGCCAACACATCCTTCTTTAGATATGGGGCCCAAAACTGCTCACAATACTCCAAATGTGGTCTGACCAACACCTTATAAAGCCTCAGCATTACATCCTTGCTTTTATATTCTAGTCCCCTCGAAATGAATGTTAACATTGCATTTGCCTTCCTTACTACTGACTCAACCTGCAAGTTAATCTTTAGGGAATCCTGCACTAGGACTCCCAAGTCCCTTTGCACTTCCAATTTCTGAATTCGCTCCCCCTTTAGAAAATAGTCTATGCCTTTATTCCTTCTACCAAAGTGCATGACCGTACACTTCCCTACACTGTATTCCATCTGCCACTTTTTTGCCCATTCTCCCAACCTGTCCAAGCCCTTCTGCTGACTCCCTGCTTCCTCAACACCACCTGCCCCTTCACCTATCATTGTATCATCCGCAAACTTGGCCGCAAACCATTAATTCCGTCACCCAGATCATTAACATATAATGTGAAAAGTAGCGGACCCAACACCGACCCCTGAGGAACACCACTAGTCACTGGCCGCCAACCAGAAAAGGCCCCCTTTTCTCCCACTCTTAGCCTTCTGCCAGTCAGCCAATCTTCTATCCATGCTAGTACCTTTCCTGTAATCTTGCTTAGCAGCCTCATGTGTGACACCTTGTCAAAGGCCTTCCGAAAATCCAAGTAAACAGCATCCACGGACTCTCCTTTGTCTATTCTGCTTGTTACTTCCTCAAAGAATTCCAACAGAATCTTGGTAGGCATGGACAAGTTGGGTTGAAGGGCTTGTTTCTGTGCTGTATATGCTATGACTCTATCAATGACCTTTCATTAGAACTATGACATGTCAGAAGGAAGAAAAATTTTAATCTGTGGAGAAAGTTAGTTGGGAAGGAGAAAGCAAAAGGGAAGATCATGGTTGGATGGAGGGCAAGAAAGATTCGCTGATCAAACGTGTGATGGGTGTAGAAAGAAGGTGGTAAAACCATGAGTAAATAACAAAGGTAGGTTTGGAGAATGTAAATAAGAGAAGACAAATAAGTGATATTAGCAGTACAGAATTGCAAAACAAAACGATGAATGCTGGAAATGTGAGCTCTAAAGGCAGGAATAATTGATTATTTAAAATTGCTGAATTTCGTATTAAGTCCAGAGGGGCAAGTAGTGCTGTAACGTACCTGAAGAAATGACGAAGTATTCCTCAAACTTGCTTCAGGCTTCGCTGGAACAATGTGGGAGGAGGGTGGGAGTGGGTTAGAGAATTAAAATGACAGGCATCCTAGCATTCTTAGCTGAACATTTTTTTACACCTATGTACTTCTATTTTGCTATAAGCAATACTTTGGAAGTTTGATTCAAAATGTGAGACTAATTTTCTGTATGAGCTTTCATTGGTTTGTTGGATGCCGCATATAATGTAACAGTAGCAACATGCACTTATAGCATGCTCGTAATACAATGAAAGATTAAACAACAGCCAAGCATTGCCAAACAAAAATTTGGCACTGAACCAAATGAGGATATATTAAATAGTCAGTTAAAGACTCAATCTAAAAGATAGATTTCAAGGAGTATTTTAATGGGGGAGGTAATATTAGGTGTCAGGTAATGTTAGGCAATTTCAGAGCTTTCGACAGCTGAAAGCAAAACCCCTTGATTAGGAAATTCAAGTCAGGAATGGCCATGCAATGTAGTAACATTATGAGAGGTGGGAGTGATGTGAGATAATGAAGAGAGTGAAAGTGAGTGTAAACCTTTTGAAGTGGGAACTGGCATAATTCCCACTGATGAATGAAAATTGATTTTAAAATATATTTTAGATGAGTACAAATATTTTTTTCAAAGTAGAGAATGGGCAGATAGCCTGAAGATTATTTAAATACCCAGGTAGAGTGCTAGGAAATTTTTAATGAGGTGAGATTTAAGAGACCAAGACAATGTTGCAGAAGTTGAAATAGCTGATGCTGGTGATGGTAAAAATAAGTAGATAAAGACTCAGTCCATGTCAAATACGCCACCAAGGTGTGTGTAGTGTCTTAGAACGTAGAACACTACAGCGTGGTACAGGCCCTTCGGCCCACAATGTTGTGATGACATTTTATCCTGCTCTAAGATCTATTTAACCCTTCCCTCCCACATAGCCCCCTATTTTTCTATCCTTCATGTGTCTACCTAAGAGTGTCTTAAACGTCCCTAATGTATCTGCCCCACAACCTCTGCCGGCAGTGTGTTCCACGCACCCACCAATCTCTGTGTAAAAAAACTTACCCCTGACATCCCCTTATACCTTCCTCCAATCATTTTAAAATTATGGCCCCTCGTGTTAGCCATTGTCGCCCTGGGAAAAAGTCTCTGATTGTCCACTTGATCTATGCCTCTTATCATCTTGTACACTTCTATCAAGTCTCCTCTCATCCTCCTTCTCTCCAAAGAGAAAAGCCCCAGCTCGCTCAACCTATCCTCATAAGACATGCTCTCCAATCCAGGCAACATCCTGGTAAATCTCCTCTGTACCCTCTATAAAGCTTCCACATCCTTTCTATAATGAGATGACCAGAACTGAACACAATACTCCAAGTGTGGTCTGACCAGGGTTCTACAGAGCTGCAACATCACTTTGCGGCTCTTGAACTCAATACCCTGACTAATGAAGGCCAATACTCCATATGCCTTCTTAACGACCCTATCGACCTGTATGGCAACCTTGAGTGATCTAAGGATGTGGACCCCAAGATCCTGCTGTTCCTCCACACTGCTAAGAGTCCTGCCATTAACCTTGTATTCTGCCTTCAAATTCGATCTCCCAAAGTGTATCACTTCACACTTATCCGGGTTGAACTCCATCTGCCACTTCTCAACCCAGGTCTGCATTCTATCAATATTGTATTGTAATCTACAGCAACCTTCTAGAGTATTCACAACACACCAACCTTTGTATCATCAGCAAACTTACTAACTTACTAACCCACCCTTCCACATCCTCATCCAAGTCATTTATAAAAATCACAAAGAGCAGGGGTCCCAGAACAGATCCCTACGGAACACCACTGGTCACCGACCTCCAGGCAGAATACACTCCATCTACCACCGCCCTTTGTCTTGGTCAACTTTTGAAAATTTCCTTGATTGAAAATGGTGGCCAGGGAGCTAAGTTTGTGGTAGGGACTACAGACAACGGCCTCAGTTTTTCTTATGTATTCAGTTATAGAAAGCATCTGCTTATTCAATTTGTGTCCAATAACTACAATACAACTACAGAGGTACAATAACTAGAGGTTACAGAGTAAAAGCCACTGGTAAAAGAACCAAAGGTCAGATAAGGAGTCATTTTTCTGTGCAACAAGTTATTATGATCTTGAGCACACTACATGAAACAGATTCAAAAATAATTTTCAAAAGGGAATTAGACATATGCATGGAAGCAAAAAATATATCTCCATGCAGAAGGTTCAGGCAAGTGAAACGGATTAGACAGCTGCTTCAAAGAAGTGGCATGGTGATAGTTGGCCTCAGGACCTTATGTACTGTAATATACTATGATTTGTAATCCAGTGTAAATGGATAACGTAACATGGGTACTTTGGAGATTGAGGAAAGCAAATGGCAGATCAAGGTATGATTGGTTTAGTACAGGAAAATAAAAGGTTACATGCTTGAGACCCACTGTAAATTAGCATTACTGAAACCTTTGTTTGTTTCACTTCAAAGGCGAAAACGACGTAACTTCAGCAAACAGGCTACAGAAGTCCTGAACGAGTATTTCTACTCTCACCTGAGTAATCCCTACCCTAGTGAGGAAGCCAAAGAGGAACTGGCAAAGAAATGTGGTATCACAGTGTCACAGGTACAGCCTACTCTCCCAGCTTCAGCCTGGGACTCGCCTGCAGTCCACATCCACAGATATCACTACACATTTCCCTCAAGCCAGCTTGGAGAAACAAGCAAAACAACAAATGTAGGAGAAAAATTTAATATGTAAAGTGTGCTTATATATCAGTACATATGTTTGAACTATTTGCCAGGGATTATGAGATATTACAATATTGTACATCATTAAACTTATGGTGGCTGGCTGCTCTCTTTCACACTGCAGTTATACTAACATTGTGTATTTTGCTGTAGCTCAATGTAGAGAGAGAGAGAGGTTCCAAACACTTAAGATTTTTTTATTAGTTAATTTGTTCCCCCAAATCAAAGCTGGTGTGATACTATAGTATGCTAGTGTTGAGTCCAAGTCTAAATGAAGTGTAATCATTTGTACAAACAGTACCATTCCCCCAGTGGGATTGGCAACTACCTCTTCTAACTAAATCTTAACTTTTTTTACATTTTACATCAATGAAATTGTCACAATCAAATCACTTGCTCCTGTTGTGTATGTAAATATATTCATGATTCAGATAACAGGGACTTACACTTTCAGTGAAGATAAAAATGTGTTCATGTAAGTTGCTAAGAATGGTCTGGTTTTATTATGTGTCATATACTGCTACATACCTTCCAGTGTCAGGGTCAAGCTAGTGATTTTCCTGTCCACTCTACTGTAACAAGCACTAAACTTCATGGATTTTCTGGGTAAAGTCTTTATTACAATACCACAAGAGCTACAATGGCTGCATACTAAAGAACAAAAAGCGTAGTGACATGAGGTACCAACGTATACAACAATTACACCTCTTCTCCTCTGTCCCCAGGTAGCAAATTCAGTATGTTAGAAATGCCATCACTTAAAGCGATCAATGAAGAGTCTGTAATTTGATTCCTTTATGGCTGGGATAAATGTTTTTTTATGTGTGTTTTGCCATATCTGCATCTCACTGAAACTCAAGATCTTCAGTCTTTTTTCTCCCATCCTGCTCATGAAATTCTCTGTAAATATGAAATGCTGGCAGGTATGTGTTAGCCAAAAATATACTTTTTTTGCAACATGACATTCCTTTTTTTGTATTTGGGTGGGTTATCGGTAAAACATTGACCATTTTGGATTTATATATTGTACTGGTAATGTCAAAACAAGACAATAAACCTGATAAGGCATTTTTGTTAAAAATGGTACAAGCTTCCTGACGGAAACAGCTCTTTGATGAGCATACCATTCCCTTGATCCAATTGTTCTATTAAGCCAACACTGCTGAATATGTGGAGAGTGAATCAATATGTGAAGAAATATTCTCTTTACATGAACATTCACATTAACAGGCTTGCACTGTATTTAAATTAGCCTCACATGGAAATACCTAATTTAAAGGAAAAATCTGTGGTTTCAAAGATATAAGTAGTAGATGGATTAAATTTACCGTTTAAACCCTAAGTGCTAGCCCTCCAATGCAATTGTGTTTTCATTTTGCATTATTTAATCATTTAACTCATGGTGTTCTCTACCAGTGCAGAATAACATAGAGCAGGCTGTCATATTGTGACATTATTATACCAGTTTACAGCACCTTCTTGTAATATTATGATGCCACAACATTGTATGTTATCAGGCAAATCTAAACTAAATAAAATGCATGCCTTAAATTTGAGCTGAAATTCTTGTTTCTGTGGTAACTGAGTCCCTGGTTCACTGTAATATGGTTGTTGACCTGTTTTGGGCAGGTAGTGGTTGAAGCTTGAGACACTGCGGGGTTTCTAATTCTGGAAAGGTTTGTTATTCCCTGCAATATCCACTGCTCAAATTCACAAGTGGATACACATTGGGAAAGAGATAGGTGTTTGCAACCTGTCCCAGAAATTTGTGACAGAGTGAGGAAAGTGCTGTACATGGTTCATCCTGCACCATCACTGGTGAAGTGCATTGTATAAAACTTAGCAACATTTTCATATTAACAGATCTCATCAAAAGTTATTCATTTATTGCCAGAGAAGTAGATGGAAATCTCAGAAAGTATTTTTTTCTGTTCTCTTTAAGGCTTTTTTTGTGAAAATGTCACAGACACCAGCTTCCATGGTAGTTTGTAACAAAATTGTGCTTCTTTTAGAGGTCCCAAAGTGAATGAAATTTGGCCAAGAATGAATATAATTTCTGCCATACTTTTAAATAAAAATCATAGACTTTTCCTTTAAACCACATGTATGGTTTGGGAATGTTTCAACAGTTTTTATCAGGCACATCCTAAGCAAAACATAAATGCCATATCAGGTCTATGCTTTGGAGTGTTAAATATTTTTCTATTAGATATTACTACGCATTTTCTTATGAGTAAACTTTATTCTAAGTCCCAGTTTACCCAATTACCAGAGCTTTTAATATATAATTCATAGAAAGAAGAGAGTTAGATGAAGCAGTACAATCTTCCTTTATATTAGTTATTTGCAGTACTGTACTATGAATTTCTTAGTCACATTCGAAAATATGTCACATTTTAAAATTACATTGGCTCTTTGTGATTCTGACTGCAAATTGTTAATGATGCTTTGCTTTGAGTAGCAAGGTATTGGAGGGAAAAATAGTGGCCAGTTCAAATAAGAATCTCCTGCATGCCTTCTGTAACTCCTTGCAGGAAAACAATTGGGAATAATCTGGTATAATCCAGAGGGAAAGTATTTTTAATAATTAAATCATGAATATGCAATATGTATGTGTCAAAAAGAAAGAAAGAGCAAGAACAAGATGATAAAAAAGTTTCCTATAAAAAAATGTGGATAGTTTAGAAATATACATCATTATGAGGCCTGTGGAAACATTTTCTGCCCCTGGCCGTCTTTTGAAGATTATTCCTGGTGAGCCTTGTTGTTCACTTTTTATTTCATTAATGACTACTTTTACATTGCAGGGTAGAACAAAAAGGGGGCAACATTTTAAAACATGTATAGTTTAATTTGACAGATATAAAGAGTTTTGCTCAAAATGATTTTTATGCAGATTATCTTATTTATAGTTTTAATATATACATGATACTCAAGAACCATTTGCCTCTACAGTAAATTGTCACTTCCCATTCTTTGACTCTATCATAAACTTTAGAATTGTAAACAGCAAAATACATCTTTGTGCTACTCTTAAATATTCAGGGCCATAAGGATAGCTAGTGGTGAATATGGAAAAGTCAAATTCTAAATGACAGCTATTGAAAAGCTAAACAAAATGATGTGTCCCTATGCGTCCAGTGTAGGTGAGAGTCGTTCTTTGGCATGGCACAAATTAATTGGCAGGGACAACAAATGCAAATCAAACAATCATTAATTAGCAAAGAAGTAAAGTTGTATCTAAAACTCAGAAGTGGAATCAAGCATATTGCTCAAAATCTCCTTCAAACTTTTTTCTTCCACAATCTTATGCAAGCTCAGAAAAAATGCAGTGCGAGGCCCAGGTGACATCAAAGCAGGAGCATCATCTTTATGTGATTGATGAGCAGCTCATATAATTGTGCCTATTTTAATTGGTTTATGATTGTCACATGTACTGAGATACAATGAAAAGCTTTGTTTTGCTTGCCATCCATACAGATCATTTCAAAACATTAATACATCAAGGTAGTACAAAAGGAAAAGCAATAACGATGCAGAATATAGTGTTACAGTTCCAGGAAAAGTACAGTGCAGGCAGACAATAAGGTGCAAGGGCCACGATGAGGTAGATTGTGAGATCAAGAGTTCATCTTTACCGTTCAAGAGGTCCTTTCAAGAGTCCTATAATGGCGGGAAAGAAGCTGTTCTTGAGCCTGTTGGAGTGTGTTTTCAAGCTTTTGTATCTTCTGCCTGATGGAAGGGGAAAGAAGAGAGAATGACCGGGGTGGGAGGGGTCTTTGATTATGTTGGCTGCTTTCCCAAGGCAGTGGGAAGTGTCGTCAGAGTCAATGGAAGAGAGGCTGTTTTCTGTGATGAACTGAGCTGTGTCCACAACTTTCCACAAACTTTTGTAGTCTTGGGCAGAACAGTTGCCATACCAAGCTGTGATGCATCTGGATATGATGCTTTCTATGGTGCACCTCTAAAAATTGGTGAGGGTCAATGCGGACATGCTGAATTTCCTTAGTCTTCTGAGGAAATAGAGGTGCTGGTGTGCTTTCTTGGCAATAGCATCTATGCAGTTGGACTAGGACAAGCTATTGGTGATAATTACACTGAAGAACTTATAGCTCTCAACCAACTCCACCTCAGCACCATTGATGCATACAGGGGCGTCTGGTATGCCCCACTTCCTGAAGTCAATGACCAGCTCTTTTGGTTTGCTGACAGTGAGGGAAAGTTGTTGTCTTGACACCATGCGACTAGGTTCTCAATCTCCTTCCTGTACTCCATCTCATTGTTATTTAAGATGTGGCCCACTATGGTGGTGCCATCTGCAAACTTGTAAATGAAGTTAGAGCAAATCTGGCCACACAGTCCTGAGTGTATAAGGAGCAGTGTAAGGGGCTGAGGACATAGCCTAGCAGGACAGCAGTGTTGAGGATAATCATGGTGGAGGTGTTGCTATCTTTCCTTACTGATTGCAGTCTGTTGGTCAGGAACTCAAGGATCCAGTTGCAGAGGGAACATACTGCATCCTCAGTTGAGGAGTTTGGAGCTGAGTTTTTGTGGAAATATGGTATTGGAGGCAGATCTATAGTCAATAAATAGAGTCTGACATAGGTGTCTTTATAATCCAGATGTTCCAACGATGAATGTCAGGCCAGGGAGGTGGCGTCCGCCTGTTTCAGTGGTAGGCAAGTTGCAGTGGGTTGAGGTTATCAGGGAGGCTGGAGCTGATGTGTGCCAGAACCAGCCTCTCGAAGCACCTCATGATGGTGGATGTCAGAGCCACCGGGCAGTAGTCATTTAAGCATGTTACCTTATTTTTCTTTGCCACTGGGATAATAGTGGTCTTCTTAAAGCAAGTGGGAACCTCTGATTGAAATAGGGAGAGGTTAAAAATGTCTGCAAATGCTCCTGCCAGCTGAACTGCGCTAGGGACTCCATCTGGGTCAGGCGCTTTCCATAGGTTAACTCTCAGAAAGACTGATCTGACATCTGCAACGATGACTGTGGGTTCAGCTGCATTGGAGGCTGTGGATGGTGTAACTTCATTCCTCTTCTGTTCACAATGTGCATAGAATGCATTGAGCTCATCAGGTAGGGATGTGTTGTTGTCAGTGATGTTGCCTGGTTTTGATTTGTAGCCCATTATAGCATGCAAGCCTTGCCACAACTGACGGCTGGTCTGGACTGTATTTTGGACTGGCGTTGTCTAGTGGCATCCCTGATAGGGTCACCCGATTTGAATGTTGCAGACCAGAACTTCAGTGGGGAGTGGATCTCTCGGTTCATCCATGGTTTCCAGTTGAGGAACACCCAAATTGACCTCTTTGGTATGCAGTCCTCTGCACACTTGCTGATGAAGTCTGTGACTGTGGTGATGTACTCATTTAGATTGGCTGCTGAGTGCTTAAATATGGACCAGTCTACCAATTCAAAGCAGTTGCGTAGAAGCTCATCTATTTCCTCAGACCAGCACTGTATGAAATTCTGTACTGGATCCTCCTGTTTTAGTTTCTGGTTGTACGCAGGGAGAAGGAGCATAGCCTGGTGGTTTGATTTAACAAAGTGTGGGTGGGGGATGGATCGGTAGGTGTCTTTAATGGTTGTGTAGCAATGATCATGGGTATTTGGGCCCCTGGTGGGACAGGAGATGTGCTGGTAGTATATTGGTAGCACACTCTTGAAGTTGGCCTGGTTGAAGTCACCAGCTACGTAGCAGTTAGCTCGATGCTATTACAGCACCAGCGATCGGGGTTCGATTCCCGTCGCTGTCTGTAAGGAGCTTGTACATTCTCCCGTGTCTGCGTGGGTTTCCTCCGGGTGCTCCGGTTTCCTCCCACATTCTAAAGACGTATGGGTAGGTTAATTTGGGTTTAAAATGGGCGGCGCGGACTCATTGAGCCGGAAGGACCTGTTACCACGCTGTAAATAAAATTTTAAATTTAATTTTAAAAACTCTACACCATTTCAAGGCTGTTGATCTCAGAGTATAGTTCATTGAGTGCAGGCTTCACATCTTTCGGGGTGGGATGTAAACTGCCGTCAGGATAGCCGAAGTGAATTCCTGTGGCAGGTAGGCACTTCATCATTAGATACTTCAGGTCTGGTGAGCGGGAACTCATTAGGACCATCATATCCAAGCAACACGAGGAGTTGATTAGGAAGCAGACCCCTCCACCTCTTACTTTGCCTGAGCACAATTTCAGGAAGTCTGCCTTTATTTAGAATGGGAATGGAGTTCCCAAAATAAAATGTTATTCCCTAATGCCAAACTTCTTTCCACTAAGGAATGACTTAGCTTCATGGTGTCACAGAATTGAGCTAGGTCTTCATGTCTCCCTGAAATTTATGGTGGCATGTGACAAGAAGGAAGCAGTGTTCCTCAGCTCTTGAGGGACTATCCCCAATCACTATAACACATCATGGCAGAAGTTGCTGAAAAGAGTCAGAGGTAACAGCATCACCCCAGGACCTGGTATTAGTGTAGGAAAAGATTCAGAGACCTCATAAGAGGAACAAGTGTGAGCACACCCCTTCATTTCTCTTAACGTCATCAGCCAATATTCCTTTCTCCTCCTACTTCAACTTTCTAACACACTCCTAGCTGCTGACACAGTGTCATTCTCTCATCGCATCCCTGCACTACATGGCCAACGCGTCCTCCCAGGATCCTTCACCTTCCATGTTCTTGCTCTTTTCATTCACCACCTCCTCAATCCTCATTCCATCTTCTCCAGTTCTTATCCACAAGCCTGTGCACCTTCTTTTACCTTTTCAACAGTCACTTACCAGCTGACACCTATTCTTTCTGCAGCACATAATGCCAAGGAAGAGACCAAGACCAGGGAGGAGCATCTAATTATCGTAACTCTCACTTAAGTGGAGCAAGAAACTCCAGAGATCACTGACCGAGGTAAGGCCTTGAACATCACAGAAGGCAAGGCTGACAGCTTAGTTGAGCAGTCTGTCTGCACTGTAATTGCAACTAATTAACTTCAGGATATATTCAACAACTTTCACAAATTCAAGTTCATTTTGAAGATTGACACCTGCAAATGTCAGTGTCATCATCATTCTTGACATTTTTCTCTTTTGTTTAGGTCCTGGTCAGGAGCAATAGTTTCCTGCAGAAGATCCCTCAGAGGAGGAAATTCTCCTGAAGATGCACAGTCAGGCTCTCCATGCATCCTAAGCAGCAATGCAGATCTTAGCATTCTGTGGAGTTAGATAGTGTACCAGAAGGGTCCACACGTGATGTGTAGCAGCATGTTCTGGTGGTGAGGGACAACCCAGAAGGGTGAGGTCCTCTCCCAGCTCTGCTGAGTTTAGGACTTAAGAGGTCAAGTCATGAAATAAGTTATTTCTCTGAATTATACATACCAGGTAACCAAAAACCTGCCAAGTAGTTTCAGGATCATCAATGAGAAGGTAGAGAAGTTTCTTTCCAGTTTGTGTGGTCTCGCCTTGCAAGATCACTGCACCAACCATAGCAGGTTAGAAGCTGCTGTTGAGCTCATTCAACAGAGTCGATGACTACAGCCTTTGTAGCTTTGGTGGAAGCTCAGTCAGCTGGCATCAGACTCTGGGAGTGAATTTGGATGGGTGGTTATCCATCTTGCACTAATTAATGAACTGAAAAGTTCAGAGCTTTGCAAGAATCATTCCTCTTCAGCAGTCTGCTCTCCCATTAATCAGTGGAAGCAGCGAACCCCAGCCTTAAGTGATGCCTGCTTCTGGGATGGCAATACACTCGCTCCTTTGCCATCCCCTCGATCATTACTCACCAAGGTGCCAACAGTCAGACTGGAGCACTCAAGGTTGTCAGCTACAACCACTGATGGCCCCTTCCATCAGCTCTGTGCAAGCCACCAGTGAAGCATTTCTATCTCCAGTAAGATTACAAAATCTTACAAGAAAGGCAATCGGGTTGAAAATAAAGTGAAAGATTATCCTTGCCATAAAATCACATTCATCACATTTGGTAGTTTAGCCTGGAAAATGTTTGGTCGATCCTACAATGCCAGTATGACGTTAACATAATTGGTGACAAACATTCATTGATATAAGATGGAAGCAGTTATGTAGTGGTGAAGGATCTAAAAGGACTGTAATTGAGAGAAAATTTTAAATAGTTTTCAGGGCAGGGGGAGGAGAAGGTGAGCAATTAACGTCCTTTGCTTCTCTCCAGAAGTTGGTGAGATTTCTTTCTTCTGTTTTCTAGTCTTCTTCTTCTATTGGGGGCTGTAGCTTTTGATTTCCCTCCTCTGGATGCAAGTCTTTTTGTGCGGTGGCAAATTTTGGATTGTCACTCTCAAGTGGGGGCATTTTGTGGAGACTTTTATAGGCAATCCAAATTCTGTTCAGATTTCTAAACTTCTGCTTCAGCACCCTTGAAAAGTACTTAAAAATGCTTCTGGTGGCTCTGATTAATTCTGTGCTGCTCAGTGGTTCCGGATGTTGAACTGGTGTGATGAGGCACACACACAGGTTTCACTTCTGTCCAGCAGCAATCCTGCAACTTGATAGGAGGATCAATTGTTGAGGGGAGGATCGCATTGCAGGAAAATTAGGTTATGGAAGCTGGCCATAGGATGTATGAGAAGCAGAAGGCACTTAAGAATAATTAGACAGTTCCAAACATTCCTCACAATCCAAACGTCACAGTGAGCGACCAATCCAATTGATTGTGTATTGGTGATTCATCCCCCCCCCCCCCCCCCCCACCCCCACCACCAAATACCGTATCAGTGACTGCTTGAGTGCCATGTGTTGGACATTGGAAACGGAGCCTCCCTGTTTACAAAAGCTGCTTGTTGGCATTCTCGTGGCCTGATGGTGATGTGTGTGGAGCCAGCCAATTCTGCAAACTCCAAACTTCCTTGAAATTAGGATGAGGTCAGTGGGATCATTCTGCACAACAATGACGAACGAAGCACCAGTTCATCATACTACCCAGTTTATCATTTTCCATTCTCAGGTGCTGCTACTCTTCCTTCAATGGAAGCTGTCAGAGATAGGATGAAGGAACTTAACAAGAGTAATGAAGTGATTAGATAGCTCAAAATTCTCCCAACAATTCGAACATCACAGTGGCAGACAAATCCAGCTATGTATTGGTGTGAACCGCCCCCTTAAATACTGTATCACTGACTGAGAGACCAGTTTAGATCTTACTGTCAGGTTAGTTGCTGGCCAAGGCTTCCTTAATTGTCATTGGGGTCAAACTTGTGATATGGGGGCCACTTTTCACATGTCCATGCCTATATTGATAAGTAAGATCAAAACAGCAGTGGAACTCTTATACCTAGAAATTGTTGTGCACCATAATGTGGGCTAGAATGACATGGATGCAGTGGGTAAAGGACAGCATCAAACCTCAGTTACAAACAAGGCTCAAAGCTGTTGCTATGTGCTCTCTGCAGATTAGATGCAGGAAGGACATTCCCAATGGGGTGGAGGGAGGTGGGGCGGGGAGACCAGGACCAGAGGTAAGTCACTTAAGACTGAGATAAGGAGAAGTTTCTTCTCCCAGAGGATAGTGATCCTGTGGAATTCTCTACTCTAGAAAGCAGTTGAAGCCAAAACATTAAATATACTCAAGGAGTTAGATGTTGTTCTCAGGATGAAAGGGATCATGAGGTGTTGGGAGAAAGCTGGAACAGGGACTGAATTTGAAATGATCAGTCGTGATCGTATTGAATGACATAAAAGGCAGGAAGGGCTGATTGGCCTATCCCTGCTCCTAGCGTTCGTGGTCCTGTGTTTCTATGTGTGTGGTGGGGTGAAGGTGGGAAAGAGTGATGGGAGGTTGGTAGTTGGAGGAAGACCATAAACAGTGACAGGAGGGAGCTGGTTATTGACAGCTAGAATATTGCCACAGAGTCAATGGAAATTTGTGGCGGGAGGTTTTATAGCAGGGGGCGGGGAAAAGATGTAGCTTAGCATTTCATATCATGCAGGCCTACCAGGTTGGTGGTGTAGGAGTAGAACCATGGTTATCCAGGAACTGCTGACCTGACAGCAACGTGGTCCATGTTCTCCTGCAGTTCTCCAAAACGAGCATTGTATAGGTAACAACATCATCAAGTGGAAGTCATCTTGGGCTCACAGAATCTCAGAAAGGTTACAGCATGGAAGGAGGCCATTCAGCCTGTTGAATCTATTCTGGCTGTATGCAAGAACAATCCATCTAATGCCAATTGAATCTGCCCCCACTATTCCCCAAGTCAGTGCATTCCAGACCCTAACCACTCAATGTATAAAACTTTTTCCTCTATGTGTTACATTTGTTCTTTTGCCAGTTACCTTCATTCTTAACCTCTCCATCAATGGGAATCATTTCTCCCTATTTACTATGTTTATGCCCTTCAGGATTTTAAATTATCAGATGTCCTTGCAACCAAGCTGAACAACCCCAGCTTCTACACTCTTATTCACGTAACTAAAGGCCTACATCCAAATATTTTTGGTAAATTTCTTCTGCATCCTGTCCAAAGCCTTTATATCTATCCTAAAATATGGTACCCAGAACTGGAGACATTGCCTCATTTGTGACCAAACCATTGTTTTCTAAAGGTTCATCATGATTTCCTTACTCTTGTATCCCCTAATTGAGAATCAAAAAACTGTAACTCCCCTACACTCTCTGAAACTTAAAACTATCTCATGTTATCTCTTTCTCAGTTTAGCAACCTAAGATATTAATTCTATTTCTCTTTCCCCAGATACTGTCTGACATGCTAAGTGTTTCCAGCATTTTCTGCAGCTATCTATTTCTACTGCCTTTGGAGAGTTTGTCTGAAGGCCTTCCTGGGGCCCAGCAAACTGGTCACATCTCTTTTTCCAGTTATTTCATCATAACATTGGAATACTCGCAACCTACTCATTCCCATATTTGGCAATTATTTATTGTCACCCAGGGTGTCTACCTCTACCACTCTCAGTGAGTTTCAGACCACAATTATTCTTTGGCTGAAATATTTGTTCTCAACTTCCCTCTTTTTTTTACCAGTCCGTGAATAATTTACTGATGCAGGGTTTCGACATGAAACATCAATAGTTCCTTTTCTCCCACAGATGCTGCTGTTCCTCCAGCAGATTGATTGTTGCTTCAGATTCCAGCACCTGCAGTCTCTTGTATCTCCAACTTATTTCACCTAGTTATCAACTTTAATGGCAAAGGAAGTGGGTCCTTTCTGTTAGCCTATCTAGGCCCCTCAATTTTGTGCACCTCAATTGACTCTTCCCTCAGTTTCTTGTTTGAAAGAAAACGTGTTCAATCTAGTTAATCTCTTCTTGCATATAGTTGTCCACTGTAACAACACCTTTGAAAATCTCTTCAGAACTCTCTCTTTCACATCCTTCTGCAGCTTGTTGACTATACATAGAACTCTGATTGTACTCTAAGTTTAAACAGTTTGAGAATGGCTTCTTTCAATGCCGTCAATAAAAGCATGTACCTCTTCTGTCTTCTGAAACACCTAGCCCATTACCTACCATGATGTGTCAGTCCACACTCTTCAACAAGTGAAGCAGTCCTTGCCTGTGCGCAGCAAGGCACGTGCTGATAAGTGGCAAGTTTCATTCACGTCACAAAACAGCCAGGCAATGACCATCTCCAACTACAGAATGGAACCAAAATCAAAAAACTGCAGATGCTGGAAATCTGAAATAGAAACAGAAGATGTTAGAAACACTCAACAGTTCAGGCAGCATCTGTGGAAGGAGAAACAGAGATAACATTTCATGCGGATTTTTATCAGTTGCCTTATTAAAATCCATGTGTACTGCATCAAACACACTACCCTCATCAACCCACCTATCTGCTCAAGAACAATTTATGTCAGCATCTGTGGCGACAGAGAGAGAGAGAGCTCAGGTCATTGACAATCCCTCGTCACCCTCTCTCAGCTAGCACCACCACTACTTGTCTCCTTCTCTTTACCTCTCTTTGATCACTGGTGTTTCCCTTGTTCTCTCCACCTTTTCTACAACTTAAACATGTTTGATTTCTAACTTTTTTCATTGCTAATGAAATATCACTGACCTGAAACGTTAACTCTGTTTCTTTCAGCACAAGTGCTGCCCGACTTGCTATACATTTACAGCATTTTCTGATTCCAGATTTCCAGCATCTATGTATTTTAGTTTTCAAAAAATGTAACTATCAGACACAACTTTCCAGTAACATGTCCATGCTGACTGTCCTTGATTAATATTGTCTTTCTAATTTTTGATTTATGCTCTCTCATTTTTTTTCTAATAATTTCAAATGCCACTTCCAAAGTGACCTCCCAATTTCACCTGTCTTATTCCCTGAAACTGTCTAATTCCATCCATCTCTTGTTGGACCTACTAGGTCTGATTCTGAAAGTTCTCTTGAATCTGTTTCGAGTGTGCTATGCCCTCTGCATCCTTTATTATCCCAGCTAAAGTTAGGATTATTAACATCTACTATGACTGTTAATTTTGCACTTCTCAGAAACACCTACATATTTGCTGTTCTCCCACTAACTGCTTTAAAACATAAAGTGCACTCCCAACAATGTGATTACCCCTTTTTTTGTTTCTTGTTTCTACTATATGGCCTCATTTGTTGAGCTTTTTGCATATCATCCTTCTTCATAACTGTAATTGTTTTCTTAATCAACATTTTGTATCCTACACTTGTAGCTATTGATGACTGGTTCACTTTTTACATATGCTAGTATTTTGAGCATTTAAATTTTTATGTCATCTTTGATGTGCTCTCATATAATTAGTTAAGATCATTATACTTTAATCCATTATCTTAAAAATGCAACCTCAACAAAGTTCACAAAGCAATGATCAAACCATTGCCTTTACTATATTTGGATTCCAGAGGGAAATTGTGGGATCAGACAGCAATGTGAGGCTACGGTAGCTGATGTGAAGCAGTGGTTTGTATACTCGCCAACGGTCAGTTTCAGTCACCCACGTTCGTGATATTTACTGAGGCCATCAGCAGCAGTAGTGATTGTCTGCTGGTGTCACAGTCGAGACCAAAATACTGTTCTGATTGGCCTTTTAAAGACTCAGCAGTTGCCACAGCAGAGTTACAACTTTGGGAACAACTTTTCTGAGGAGCAGCAAGAGTGTTGAGGGTTGTGTTGTCATGGAGTCCTAAGAGTTGAAATAACAGTGTTGCTGGGGAGTTTGGAATATTTGGAGAATTTTGCAGAAGTGATGAAGGAGAAGTTGATAGTCCAAAGGATACAAGAAACCTCACTGTCATCATCCAAGCAAACTTGATTTTCAAGTAATGTTTGGTTCTATTTGAATTAACCGATATTGCTCAGGCAACTTTAAGTGCCGTTCATGCTTTGTTTTGTCTCTCCGTCTGCATAGTAGTGTCAACCACACTGGTATCTGATATAATAATTACTGCTCTTATGTAGTTCTTACAAGGAACTGAAGTTCTGTGCTACTTCTTGGTTTTAGGCCACACCTCTATAATCACTTTGATTTAGTTTTGGCTGAACGATTCTCCAAATGAACTGTGCACAAAAACACAAGTTCTATGCTGGATGCTTTTCAAACCAAGAAATTCAGATTTTGTATTTGACAAGAAAAGACCTATTGATGATTCCCATTCACTAGTATGGCTGATGTTTGATTTTAATTGCATCATACTAACATAGGAACAAGAATAGGCCATTTAGCCTTTCAACTGTTCATAGATATGGCTGATCTATATCTCACGTCTTCCTTGTCCTACATTAGTTGATATCCTTACCTGACAGCATTCCATTCAATTGCTTTTTTTGTGTGTCTGCAATAACTTTTAGTGGTTTGTGTACCTGGGCATCTATATCCCTTTTTGCTCCACAGTCTCTCACCAGTTAGGAATATTTGTCTTTATCATATCAACTTTGATGTTGTGACATTCCACACAGGTGCCTCTGAGATGTTTTCCATTCTGCTTAACAATAGCTTCCGTTCTACCATAGTTGACAGAGTCCTTGATCACATCTCATCTGTTTCCTGCACTCCTGCTCTTACCCTTGCCTCCTGAACAAAGGATAGAGCTCGATGGTCCAACCTACAGGCCTTCTTATGCACCGGACCATCCTTCACAATTTCTGCCATTTTCAATGTGATTCCACCACTAGACACAACCCTCCATCCCTTTTCCTTTCAGTATTTTGAACAGCCGCTTTCTTCATTATCCTCTGGTCTGCTCTTCTGTCTCCACCAACCACTCTGCTTCTCAGGGCACTTTCCTATGTAATGGCAGGAAATGCAATACCTGGAGCAACAAACAATCTGCTGGGAGAACTCAGCAGGTTGAGCAGAATCTGTGGGAGGAAAGGAATTGTTGACATTTTGGGTTGAAACCCTGTATCAGGACAATGCAATGTCCTGTCCTTTCGGCTTTCCTCCTCCCACCATCCAGGTACCCAAGCAGTCCTTTCAGCTCAAGCAGTGATTCATCTGCACTGCTTCCAATCTGATGTACTATATTCACTGCTTACAGTATGGTGTCCACTACATGGGATAAATGAAACACTGTTGAGCGACTGCTTTACGGAGCACTACATTCAATCCACGTGGGTGATCCTGAGCTTCCAGTTGCCTGTCACATTAATTCTGCATTCCACACTGACTTTTCTGTCTGTGGCCTCCTGCTCCATAATAACTGCTAACGAGGCTCAACGTAAACTTAAGAAAAGTACCTCATCTTCGGTCTGGCACTTTGCAGCTTTCTGGACTCAATATCTAATTCAACAATTTCAGATAGCATGTTTTCCCTGTTTGTATCAGAAATGGCCAGTTCTGCTATAGGACATCCTTCAGTGATATTAACTTCCTCTCTCCACTCACGCTGCCTGATCTGGGGATTTCTTACACCACTGACCATTCTACAGCTTTTACATGTTCCTTTTAACATATCAAGCAGATAGTTTAATTAGCTTACCACCACAACAATCCTGACCACACCTTATCAGAGATAATCCCTTTTGACCTATCCATCCCTCACCCACCCTCCCTACAATCTTTCCCAGTTCTATCACAAAGGGTCGTCAATCGGAATCATTAACTCTGTTTCTCTTTCCACAGATGCTGCCCAACCTGCTGAGTGTTTCCAGTATTTTGTTTTTATTTCAGGTTTCCAGCATCTGTTTTTTTAAAAAAATATTCCACTTTGTTGTTTCCAAATCCAAATTGAATCATCTCAAGTTCCCATATCGAACTTCACCCGCCATAATTTTCTTCATCCTTTATCACAGTTTTCTGCAATTCTGTTCACTTTCATTCTGACCAAAATTCTGTTTGCAGAGCTTTATTAAATGCCATGTAACCTATATCCATATGCACTGTGGTACTCACCATACTGTTAGATTGCCTCCAAAAGTTCCACGTAATTAGTCAGAAATCACTTGCCCTTCGTAAATCTATGCTGACTCTTTGATCAACTCATATTTATTTAATTAGTCTGTTCTTGATGATAGATTTCTGTTAAGATTAATGATAAACCGACAGATCCACAGATCGATGGGATCCGTAGGGTTCTGGCAGTTTGTTTCTTCTCCAGATTTCCAATTACCTGGTTTCTGCATCCTTGCTTAATTTTCAGAGTGATAGCTGCAATTTTCAAATCCAAAGGCACGTTTCCTAAATCTTAGGAAAATTATGTCTTAGAAATTTCCTCATTTATTTCTTTGAACACCCAGGACAGAAGCAGACAAAATGTGGCAGCTGTGCATTGATCTTACATGATGAAAATCGATATATTTATTGAATCTGCCTTTTCCTTTTTCTGTGGTAGCACAACCTGAAATCCACTTTACCACATTTTAAACATATTTATAAAGATTGTTCTAATTGTTAATAATTCTATGAAGTATGTTCCTTATGTTATATCTATCTTTCACCTTTCCCCTCATTATTTGCATTATGCAAATTTGCATTTTGGCTTGATTCTATTTCCATTTCATTCGATGATCATAGCTGCTGTAGAAGTGAAACTTTTGACCAAGAACCAGTTCTGTCCTCTGTTTTTCACCCATATATTAAGTTTAGCATTAACTTTGGTATTGACTGTCTTATTTCTCCTTTTCACTAACCTCATTGTTAGAAATTCCATTGGTTGCCTACTTGCCCTGAGAGTCTCGGCACTAGATTATTGTTGAACATAAATGAAGTAGTTGGAAATCTTGGAAATAGTAAATAGTGAAAACATTCCACTAGACAGTACTAATGAACCTGGGCCTTTCAATAATGTGGCACAGAGCTTGTTGTTGCAAACTCAGGAGTACTTTCCGATTTGTTGCATGATTGATATGGTTGGATTACCAAGTACCTATGGTACCTATGGTAGGTACTTGGTTAGCCAAAGAACAGGTCTGATAGCATCTTAAGGTCCATTTGATATGACTGTGTTGACCATTTAAGAGCAAATCTGTGTGACACTGCAAGATGCCCAAGAGGGTGAAGATATTAAAATACATCATTTTGTCAGTGGAAAACCCTAATGTGCAGGTAACCATCCCAAAACATAAACTTATGGTTGAAGAAACTGCAGCTTTTTATGTGATTAGTATTAAGGTACTTAAAACAATTCAGAGTAAAATTGTTAATGAGGGAATTGCAGTATTTTGCCAAGGAGACAGTTTTTGAAGAATGAAAAATTAAGTGGATAAATAAAAATGGATGTTTGGAAATGGCTGGACTCCCCTCAGTCTTGCTCAGATGGTTTGTGGAGGGCCAATGAACATTTTGTTCATTGAGACCCAATGGGGAAATTCCGTAGCTATTGCCTAGTACTGAGTGGGTCTTGCATACTGGTGAGCATACCAAGGAAATCCATTAAAGCTGGCAGGTCCAGATCTAGCGGTGTTGTAGGAGGGAGAGTCCTTGGGGTGTGGGGTAGGTCAGGGATTAGAAAGCAGGGGTAAGCTCTGATCACTGGGTAGAGGGGTTGGCTGGAAGGAATGGACTGGAATTGCAGGGAGAGTAGAATGGGCAAGACAGTGGATGGGATGACGTTGTTGGATCAGGTTGGGAGGTTGGTCAAAAGTTGCAAGCTTGGCCTATGGTCGCTTCAAGACTTGGCAAGGTGAGGTAGGTAGTTGCTGTGGGGTAAGGGGCCTGAAAGAAACCATTAAGTACTTCAGTAAAGGAGATCCACCTGGGAATTTCACTGGCTTTTGGTGTTGGCATGGGCCCTGCTCAGACAGTTTCCCATTGTCGCACGTGAGCAGGCTTCAAAGATGCCTAAAGCCAGGGTCTGCATGTGTGGTCTTCAGACAGCCAAGCTACATAGGCACCATTGACCACAAACCTGCAAATGTTGGGACACAACGTGCGTGCCAGACTCAGGGAGGACAAGGAATGAAAGTTGTAGACTATGGAATGTATGAGTTCACAAATTTTTAGTGACATTTTATTTTCCATTGAAATTGGATTGTGTTGCAATCAAAACATTTCACTGCACAAAGCTACTCCTGTTCTCTGAATTTGCTACTGACTGAAATTTTTAATGTAATATATTGTTGCTAGGAGCAACTATTTTGGCCAATTGTTAGCAAGATGCAGTTGGTTTATCCTTTCATAAAAACAGAATTGAGTAGAAATTCATTTTGAATCTATTTTAATACATCACCTGCCTCAGAAATCCTCCTTCACTGAGGATATCTGAGGTAAGAGAGGGTTAGAGTTGTGGTTAAGCTGCTGGTCCAGTGCATGATTACCACTTACCCACTTCGTGCAGCTGATGAATCAGTGCTCCAATTTGTTTAACACCACTTTGAAGAATCACTGAGGAAGGAAAGGCTCTATATTTTATACAAGGGGCCTTCAGCACCACTGACTGAATCTCATTGGTCAAATGCAAATTTTACGTGCTTTGGGACTCAGCCTTACCATACGTCCACGTGGCCTGTATTTGTGGCTTGAAACAGCTCCTGCATTACCTGACAGGCAAGAAACTGAGGAGCATGGTAAAGAAAAAAAGACAGTGGATGATATCAGAACATAATAAGTAGAAGCAAGAGTGGGCCATTCAGCCCCTTGAGCCTGATCCACTATTCAATAGGATCATGGCTAACATATTACCTTGGTGCTACCTTCCTCCATGTCCCTTGATTCTCTTAATATTTGAAAATCTGTCTACTCTGTCTTGTATACTTGTGGCTTGGTATCTAATTTTAACAAATGTAGCAGGTGACAAGAGAACCAACACAAGGGAAAGATCAATGACCTCACCCTCACTTCTACCTGTCATGGATTCATCTGTCCTTGAAAATTTTAGTAGGACTGACCACCATTTAGTCCTATCCTCATATTGATGACATTTGGTATTGGTATTGGTTTATTATTGTCACTTGTACCGAGGTACAGTGAAAAACTTGTCTTGCATACCGATCGTACAGGTCAATTCATTACACAGTGCAGTTACATTGAGTTAGTACAGAGTGCATTGATGGGTAAGAACAGTAACAGTACAGAGTAAAGTTTCACAGCTACAGAGAAAGTGCAGTGCAATAAGATGCAAGGTCACAACAAGGTAGATCGTAAGGTCATAGTCCATCTCTTTGTGTAAGGGAACCGTTCAATAGTCTTATCACAGTGGGTTAGAAGCTGTCCTTAAGTCTGGTGGTGCATGCCCTCAGGATCCTGTATCTTCTACCTGATGGAAGAGGAGAGAAGAGAGAATGACCTGGGTGGGTGGGGTCTTTGATTATGCTGGCTGCTTCATCAAGACAGCACGAGGTAAATGTCCAAGGAAGGCAGGCTGGTGTCCGTGATGCACTGGGCTGTGTCCACAACTCTCTGCAGTTTTTTGCGGTCCTGGGCAGAGTAGTTGCCATACAAAGCTGTGATACATCCAGATAGGATGCTTTCTATGGTGCATCGGTAAAAGTTGGTGAGGGTCAAAGGGGACAAACTAAATTTCTTTAGCCTCCTGAGGAAGTAGAGGCGCTGGTGAGCTTTCTTGGCCGTGGCATCTATGTGATTTGACCAGGACAGGCTGTTGGTGATGTTCACTCCCAGGAACTTGAAGCTCTCAACCCTCTCGACCTCAGCACCATTGACGTAGACAGGTGCATGTACACTGCCCCCTTTCCTGAAGTCAATGACCAGCTCTTTTGTTTTGTTGACATTGACAGAAAGGTTGTTGTCATGACACCATTCCACTAAGCTCTCTCTCTCCTTCCTGTACTCCGACTCATCGCTGTTTGAGATACGGCCTACAACGGTGTTATTATCTGCAAACTTGTAGATGAAATTAGAGCAGAATCTGGCCACACAGTCATGAGTGTATAAGGAGTAGAGTAGAGGGCTGAGGATGCAGCCTTGTGGGGCACCACTGTTGAGAATAATCGTGCCAGAGGTATTGCTGCCTATCCTCACTGATTGCGGTCTGTTGGTCAAGGATCCAGTTACAGCGGGAGGTGTTGAGTCCTAGGTCTTGGAGTTTGGTGACAAGCTTGCTTGGGATTATTGTATTGAAGGCAGAGCTGTAGTCAATAAACAATAGTCTAATGTAGGTGTCTTTACTGTCCAGATGCTCCAGAGCTGAGTGTAGGGCCAGGGAGATGGCACCCACTGTAGACCTGTTTCGGCGATAGGCAAATTGCAGTGGGTCAAGATTGTCTGGAAGGCTGGAGGTGATGCGTGCCATGACCAACCTCTCAAAGCACTTCGTGATGGTGGATGTCAGAGCCACTGGTCGGTAGTCATTGAGGCAGTACCAGGATGATAGTGGCCTTCTTAAAACAGGTGGGAACTTGAGATTGAAGCAGGGACACCATTGTACAAAATGGGTTGGATTAAAAACAGTTCATCAGGACATCTACGAGGCGTGTCAGCAGCAGGATTGCATTCTTCCACAGCCTCAAAACACATGGCTCAACACATTTCTCACTCCAGTGATACCATCAAACCAAGAGACCAATACTGCCTAAATGAAAAGTGCGTAAGAGCATGCCAGAAGCAGCAATAACCTAAAGGAGAGGTGCCAACTGGTGAAGGAATTGGTTCCTCAACACTTCCTTCTTATCCTGATGGGCTAAGTGGCCTCTTCTGTGCTCTAAATTGCTACAATTCTTTGAGCAAGTACAATCTGATCTGAAGTTCTGAATCAGACTGTGGCCAAAAATTGAACTGTTTACTCTTGGTGTATGGCTCTATCTGGGTACCTGTGCAATTTGACAAAGATTTCTGTGTCCACCATCTTTTCAAGCATAGATTCCATAGCTTCACTAACATTTAAGTGAAATTTCTTTTCCTCAGTTTCCTCCTGTTGCCTTGACCATATATCTTAAATCTATGTTCCCTAGTTAGCAACCCCTCTGCCAAGGGGACAGGTCCCAGACTGACACTGGAAACCACTGTAGTTCCCAGGTGGAACCCCATTAACGTAATACACCTTGAGTAAATTTTTCTTTAGTCTACTTTGCTGCAAAGCAAACAACCCCAATTTAGCCCGTCTCATCTAATGACAATAATTCCCCAGCCCTAGCAACCTCTTCTGAAATTTCCTTTACACTCGTACTCCTTCCTGGAGCATGGTGACCAAAACTGTACACAGTACTTTCCATGTAACATAGAAAACAAGAGCAGGAGTAGGCCATTAACCCTCAGAAGCTTCTCCATCATTCAGTGTAACCATGGCTGATCATGACTACTTTAACTGTGGCCTAATTAATATTTTATTCAGTTCCACCATGAATTTCTTGCTGTATGTTCTGTGCTGCAGCCATTAAGTCATAGAGGTACACAGCATGGAAGCAGCCCCTTCGGTAAAGCCAATAAAGAAATTTCTGATGCACTTTCCTAATCATCGTATCTAATTATCCCACAGCCTTATGTGAGTTGATTTTCTTAATAAAATCCTTGACTTTATTTGCCAATAAGAACATAGTATAGAAGAACCAGAAGCTGGAGTAGGCCATTCAGCTCTTTGTGTCTGTCCGTCATTCAATAAGATCACTGCAGATCTTTACCTTAACACCACTTTGCTACATTAACCCTGTATCCCTCGATTCCCATACCGTACCAAAATGTATGGATCTCTGTCCTGAGTATACTCTGCGGCTGAGCCTCCGCAACCCTCCTGGATAGAAAATTCTGGGTCAAGAAACTCCTTATTTCTATCCTGAATGGCCGATCCCTGATTCTGCAACTGTGACCCCTGGTTCCAGACACCCCAACCAGGTGACACAACATCTCTGCAGACACCCCAGCCAGGTGACAACATCTCTGCATATGCACTACAGACACCCCAGCCAGGTGACACAACATCTCTGCAGACACCCAGCCAGGTGACACAATATCTCTGCATATGCCCTACAGACACCCCAGCCAGGTGACATAACATTTCTGCAGACACCCAGCCAGGTGACACAATAACTCTGCATACGTCCTGTCAAGTCCTATAAGAATTTTGTAAATTTTAAAGAGATCACCTCTCATTCTTCTAAACTCAGGAGAGGAGATGTTGTTGGAACAGATAGGAAGTGATTTCCTCAACGATATTTCTGTAAAACATCCAGCATAATTACAATCCCCATGTAAATCAAGTTACCCTCACAACACACCATTCATATCATCACCTCAGTACATCAATAAGCAGCCAAAGGAGCTTAGATGTTGCATATATTTTTGAACTTGCTGCTTTGCAGAACACATTAATGAGTTAATCTTTGTTTAATTCCTTAAATGTCTGACAGTAATTGACATCACTATACAGTGGGTAGGAATACATTGAAGGGCTAACACTTCAAGCCAGTGAAGTCCACACTCATTCATTGATGAGAAGTTCCTCATGGGACTCCAAGTGAGGTTCATTTTAAGCCATTGCACCAAGTGACCATTTCAAGATACACAGTAGGAAAGAAAGGATGAAATCTTTGTAACACAAGCACTATGTTTCCCTCTGGTCTCAATAGTTGGATATAATCACTGTGTTGCCATGCTTTCGTGGTCAAGCAATCACTTCTGACCTACTCAGCCTGTCATTCTTAATCCCATGCATAATGGAACATTTCCAGAGAATGGTTGCATTGAACAGATGTTTCATGTGACTTGATGCATACCTGGCAACCTCTCATAAGAGTCTATCCCTCAGAGGTTGCAGTTATAAGTATGAGATAGCACACCAAGTAGTATCTCCCAATAGGAATCAGCTTCTTGTTGGAGGTCACTCTCAGTCATTGTCAGAATAACATGGTATGAGTTGAATTATAGAGTCATAGAGCAATACAGGACGGATACAGGCCCTTTGACCCAACCAGCCCATGCCGACCATGGTACCCACCTAGCTAGTTCCAATTTCCTGCGTTTGGCCCAAATCCCTCTAAGCCCCTCCCCTCCATGTACCTATCCAAGTGCTTCTTAATTGAACCTGCCTCAACCACTTCCTCTGGCAGCTTGTTCCATATACTCACCACCCTCTGAGTGAAAAAGTTGCCCCTCAGGTCCTTTTCAAATTTTCCCCTCTCACGTTAAATCTATGCCTCCTAGTTTTGGACTCCCCTGCCCTGGGGAAATGTCTGCTACCATCCACCTTATCTATGCTTCTCATAATTTTAAATATTTCTATTAGGTCGAATAAGGTTCTATAAAGGCTATTAATTCACCATTGTTATCTGTGCTGCAGTGAGGCAGTACTTTTCATTTGAAAACACCCCTCATTGTCCAGCTGTCAGAGAAGCAGAAATGGAAAATGCTGAAAAAACTCAGGTGCATCTTTGGAAAGAGAAACAAGCAACTTTTCAGTTTTGCAACCCTTTGTCAGAACTGGGAAAGAAAGAATGCACGTTTTTCAGCAGGAGAGAAGGTGGAGAGAGAGATATGTAAGGGAGTGTCTGTGGTAGGATGAGTCAAAATGGCTGAAAGTGCACAGTTTCCAGTACATTAAGCTTTTAGGTCTGTGTAATGAGTTGTTAATGGTAAGCTGGTGGAACTTGCCCGGCAGGCTCGACATTATGCATTTAGGATATAAAAAAATAAGTAAATGGAAAATATTGGACGAACAAAGCAGGCCAGGCAGCATCTGTGGAAAGAGAAACACTTAATGAAAGAGAAACAGTCTCCTGGCAGCCCCACTAGTGCACTGGACTTAACCTCTACACATGCATCTCACCATTGAGCACTTTCATGTCCCATTCAGAAACTCTGGGAGCTCTCTCCCTCTTTGCAGCCTCTTTCTCCACCATGCAGCCATAGCACAAGTTGTGCTGTCTGCCTGCCATTGGGAGTGTGGGCTCTAAGGGCTGTTTGTCCTTTTCTGATTGCAGGACTGAATTTACAAATGTCCCATTGGAATTGCGCAGGCCATGATTTAGCACTTCTTTTGGGTGTAAAATATAATTTTTGACCAATTTCACAATTTTTTTGAGAGGGATTTGATTTGGTGCTAGTGCTAAATGCTATGAAGAGGGAGGGGAAGGATGGTGTTGGAGAGGCAGATACGTGGCGGTTGTTGATTGCAACATTTGTAAAAGGTGCAATCCAATTTTTAGCCATCGATGCCTCCAACACATTACCACTGTTAGGACCTCATCATTTTTCACCAAAAGCAGAAAATCTGAGACCAGTTATATCTGAGTGCCATGTGTTTTGGTGAAATGCTCCTTTTTCGCGTAACTTTCCGGGACATGAGCTACCCAGAATTAAAGAGGTATATTTTGTTACGACTTTGATGAAATATTATTGTAGAAGCTAAATAATGTAAATAAGCTAAATAAAGGTGAGTAGCCATTCACATGAATAAGATCACTAATACATATCCAGTTATCCTCTCTGCATGGAACTGGAAGAATCCATTTCGATTCTATTCTGCACTATCTGGGCAAGTAGCAATGTAAATCACAAACATAAGATAACTCCTCAAATTAATTGACTGAAATGTTGGATTTTTTGGATAATTAACAAAATCATCAGTTGTAGTTTTGGAAAAAGATCTGAGTACCCTATAATTGCACAGTAAAGAGACACCTTTGTTTCCCAGTCTACTGAATTCACTAATTTTATTTGAGTAAAGAGATATCAATCAGTTTCAGAACTCTAGGAAATGAAGAGCTAAATTATCTTTCTCCCAGTTCACCATTCACTGATCCATGCTGGGTGGCACGGTAGCGTAGCAGTTAGCATAACGCTATTACAGTGCCAGCGATCAGGGTTCAATTCCTGCCACTGTCTGTAAGGAGTTTTGTACGTTCTCCCCATAACTGCGTGGTTTCCTCCGGGTGCTCTGGTTTCCTCCCACATTCCGAAGACGAATGGATTAGTAAGTTATCAGGGGTGTAATTGAGTGGTGTGGGCTCGTTGGGCCAGAAGTGTCTGTTACCGTGATGTATAAATAAAGTTTTAAAATGTTAAAATTTTTGAAAAAGAATGTCAAATGACGACAGAATGGGATTTGGTTGTGATGACACTGCAAGAAAATGGGCTTCTCACAGTCTTGGTTTCAGTGAAGACTGACCATTTTGATAAGGTACCAGAGGGCTGCTGGTACCCACGGAGCCATTCCTGAGCATGTCTATGCTTTCAAAAAGGGGGAACAAGAAACCTATTTCAAAAATATTGTTAGGAAAGTAATTTGCTATTTGTATGCATTTAATTGTTGATCAGAATTATGTTTTTGAATAAATATTGTACAAAATCCTGTGCTACCTGTTAATTTGTTCTGTCTTTAATTTCTTCCTATTTTCTCTGACGCGATTAATTAATTACACGTCACTAATTCTTCTTGTCTTGCAAATAACAGGTGTCGAATTGGTTTGGTAATAAACGAATCAGGTATAAGAAGAACATCGGAAAATTCCAGGAGGAGGCCAATCTTTATGCAGCCAAAACGGCAGCAGATGCCACAACTGTGGTTGCCCAGCAAGGGAGTCAAGCAAATTCACCTTCCACGCCCAATTCAGGTAAGCCTCTCTGATAACCCTGTATATACAGAACACTTAAGGAATCCTAGTCCCCTTTACAAGATAAAAAGCACCAGCATTTCTGAGAACATTGTGTAGAGTGCATATCGCTTTGTAATGATCCTATTTGCTGTTGAAAGGCTATTGTTATTGGGGCTAAGCATTCAAAATTGTGTATTTTATATGTCTTTTTGGATATTATTTAATAAACAAACAACTGCAATAAGACATCAAGATATGCAAGATCAGAGAGTGGGACTGTGAAGATGTTTGAGTTTGGACTATAGGGAATAAATTATATTTGCTTAATCCCACAGTTCCTAAATCAGTAATTACATTTGTCCTATGTAACATCAAGAAAGTAATCATGAACTTTCAAGGCAGTTGCTCCATGTAATGTTGTTAGCTTTATTTCTGGGTTCTAACTTACTGCTTGGTGACCACACACTGTATAAAGTGGCTCCTGAGTGTGGTCAGTATAAAGATTCAATTAGCAAATCTTTTCCAGTGAAATAATATGTGCTCAGGTAAACTTAAGTACACTAAGTATATAATCCTGATAAAGAGAGAAAATATCTAATTGATTTATATTATGATTTATCTGTTGAAATTCCTGTCTGGAAGCCCTATCCACTCTCAACTCCCATGATAGGGAGTTAGTGAAAGGGTGTGGAGGATTGGTGGTGTTGAATGGATTTGAACAGTAAATGTTGGAATACTGTACAAGTCAGGCAGAACCTATGGAGGAAAAGCAGTTAATATTTCAGGTTGAAACCTCTCATTTCAATTGGGAAAAGATACAGATTAAGATACAGAGGAAGAGAAAGGAGAGATGAGAGCAAAAGGGAAGCCTAGAAGGTAAGAGAGATGAAATGACAAGATGGATGACGTTGCAAGGCACAGAGGAGATAATGGGACAGGTGAAGGTCAGTCTAGATGGGGGAATACAGGAGAGAACAGAATAATTTTATGGAAGGGCAGGTGTTGCATTCCTGTGATTACACAGGACAGTGCTATAGTAAGGGAGGTCTATGTCGGTGATGGAAGCTAAGTTCTGGAAGGAACAGTTCCTTAGGAATGCTGAAAAAAGAAGGAAGTGAAAGATGTGTTTGATGTTGGAATCTTGTTGAAGGAATCAAAAATAGCAGAGGAGGATCTTAAAATGTAGAACAAAAACAGAAGATGCTGCATATACTCAGAAGGTCAGGCAGCATCTGTGAAGACAGTTAGTGTTTCCTGTTGATGACCTCTCACCAGAACTTGGAAGAGTTGGAATTAAAACAAGTTTAAGTTGCTGAGAGGAATGTATCAAAAAGGACAAAGGATCTGTGATAGTGTTGGTGGTGCTGCTGGCTGAGGGAGGGTAAGGAAAGCTTGTTAGTTGCAGCTGATCTGTCTGAAGGAGATACAAGTAGAAGGATGAATGGCTGCAAAAGAGAGAAAGGAAAATGTTGCCTCAATGACGTACAAATGCTGCAGCTGATGGAATTCCAGAATAAAAGGGAATTCTGGAAATACTCAGCTGGTTAGGCAGCATCTGTGGTGAGAGAAAAACAGAGTTAACTTTGTAGATTTACACCCCTCATGAGAACTGGCCAGTTTTGATGCAGGTTGGTTATCTGAAATTGTTGAATTCATTGTTTGGTCCTGAGGGCAGCATTGTGCCTAGTTGGAAGATGAGATGCTGTTCTTTGAGTGACCCTGAGCTTCCAGTTGCTTGTTACTTTAATTACCCATCTCACTTTGACCTTCCTGCTGTAGTCCTTTTACACTATCGCAATGAAACTTAACATAAGCGCGAGGAACAGCAATTCACCTTCCAGCCAGGGACACTACTGCCCTTAGAATTTAAACACTGAATTCAACAGATTCAGATAACCAGCATTTCCAGTTTGCATCAGAACTGGCCAGTTCCAATGAAATGTCATTAACCTGACAAGTTAATTCTCTGTGTTTCTCCCTCCACCAATACCGCCCTATCTGCTTGTATTTCCGCCATTCACTTTTATTTCCAGTTTCCAGCAACTGTAGTGTAGTGTTTTTCCCTCTCTTCTCTGTTCTCATTCATCTTCTCTTTAACTCTCCTCTAGACAGCTCTGCTGCAATGAACAGACTTTCATCACCCTGGCTCAGCCAGCATCACCACTGCTTGTTATTCAGTTTCTCTTGGTTTCCATCGTATCACAGACATTCCCTTTGTTCTTTCCAGTCCTCCCCTTCTCTGCATCTAAGAACTAGTTTAATTTTTATCTTTGCTTAGGTCCAATGAAAAGTAATCAACTGTAAATGTTATATCTGGTTTCTGTTTCCATAGTTGCTAGCTGATCTGCTGAGTATTTCCAGCATTTTCTGTTTCAGTTTTAGATTTCCAGCATCTGCAGTTTTTTATTTCTATTGAATGCAGAGGCTGATGTAATGGCAGGTGAGGGACCCTTTCCTGGCTTTGGGAAGGAAAAGAAATTAGAGGGAAGGGAGGAGAAATACAGGAAATAGAATGAATAAATGTTGAATGGACAAATACTGTGCCAACATATAAAATATGGTCCTTTCTTGTAGAAATGTGAGGAAAAGTATAACATGACACAAAAGTTATATAACACTAACCCCCTTCTTCCACCAGTGTGAGATAAAATCTCCCCATGGCAGCTGGCGAAATTAAATTCAATTAATAAATCTGGACAGTGGTGCTGCAGACATTGCTGCCGCCTCGTAGCTCCAGTGACCCGGGTTCAGTACTGACCTCTGGAGGTGTACGTGTGGAGCTTGCATGTTCCCTCTATGACTGTAGGTCTTGCCTGGGTGCTCCAGTTTTCTCCCACATCCCAAAGATGTGTAGACTGTTGGTTAACTGACTACTGTAAATTTCCCCCAGTGTAGTGCCTGGTAGAAGAATTGGGGTGGGGTGTTATGGGCATTTTATTGCAAAGGAGTTGGAGTTTAAAAGTGGGGAAGTTTTGTTACAATTGTACAGGACATTAGTCGGCCACACCTGTGAGTACAGTTCATGGTTGCAGTCCCTTTCCCTAAGAAAGGATATAGAGACGTTGGAGGGAGTGCAAAGGAGATTCAGCAGGCGAATTCCTGGGATGAGATGATGTCTTATTAAGTGAAGCTAGACAGTTTGGCTCTGTATTCCTTGGAGTTTAGCAGAATGAGGGGAGGACCTTATTGAAACATGTAAGATCCTAAGGGGGCATAACAGGGTAGCTGTTGAGATCTTTTCACTAGTGGGAGACTCTTGACCAAGGGGACAGAGCTACAAAGAGCCAGTCATTTAAAGCTGGGATTTCTTCTGACAGAGGTGGTGAATATCTGGAATTCTCTACTTCAGGTTAATTCATTAGAAGTATTTAAAATGGAAACAGATAGATTTTTGAAAGATGGTGACTTGAGGGCTGAGGGATCTGGCACAGAAGAGGAGTCATATTGAATGCCAGGGTGGCTTGAGGGGCCAAGTGGCCTTGTCGTGCTCCTATTTTCTTGTGTTCTTGTGCATTGTGAGATAATAGGTTACAGAGAACTAACAGGGAGAAAGTAACTGATGGATTATTCTGAGAACTGGCATAAACTCGACGGGCTGCAAGAAAATCCTCTGTGTCATAAGAAAATATGAGATGTGAGAAAAATGTACCAAGTTGTGGAATTGGGTACATCTGTACCTGCTAGTACAATGTCTCAAGGCTTTTGTGCCTTAGCACTGTATAGGAGAGAGGAGGCTCATACTATATAAAATCCCTTGGTCCTTTGCTATATATAGTGCCTTTTACCTGTTCCACACGTATCCTCCTCTCTGGGGTTACCAGAGAGGATTTTAGAGATACTGTGAGGCTGCTGCAATAACACTTCAAAACCTGGTCACATTAACATTTTAACCCAGCCAAAGTATAAACCATGTAGCTGAATAAAATTCAGATCATTTTTCTTTGACATTGGTGTGACTGGAATTTAGTTGAAAGAAACTTGCATATACCTTTCTTTCGATTAGACCTTTGAAAACACATTTTCAGTTATTCATTTAATTCTCATTTTGTCTTGGTTTTCTGCTTGTTGAAGAGCATGTGAATATAATGTATGCTTTCTCTCTCTCTGTGGTTTCATGATGAACTCTGTTGCATGTCCACAGTGTGAGAAATGTTGTGAGAATATTATTGGAAACAGATTCATAAATCGAAGTAATATTTGATTGGGATTGTTCTGTGTTGATTCTGGGACAGAACCTGTGGGCTAAGCAATTGAACTTTGTGTCCCCTCTGCGCTAACATTGGATAAGAGAGATATTTCATAACCAAACCAGTTCATCTTCAGTAACATGGACACATTCCCATTTATCTTCTGGACTATTATCAGAATGTGTGCCCCAGTTTTATTTTCCTCTCACTACCTCTGGCAACTGGGGGTCATTTGTTTCCTCCTACCGCCACCCTTAGTGAGATCAAACCTGGGACTTTCATGCAAACATTCAATTAGAAGCAGGAATAAGCCACTTGGCCCCTCTGCCATTTTAGTGAGATAGTAACCTCAACTCTACATTCTCATCTGTCCAACAGTTGCTTGTTTAGAATGTATCTAACTCTGCCTCAAAAATAGTCAACGACTCTGCTTTCATTACCCTTTGAGGTCCAAATTTATTCTGAGAGAGAAAAAAATGCTGCCTTCTCTCTGTCTTAAATGAGTAACCCCTTCTTTTGAAACAATGACAGCTAGTTCTAGATTCTTCCACAAGGGGAAACATCCTCTCCACATCCACCTTATCAAGACCCTTCAAACTAAGTCCCTTGTCACTCTTCTAAATTGCAGTGGCTACAAGTCACATTTGTCCAACCTGTCCTCATTAAACAATCCACCCATTCAAGCTATGGGTCGAGGAAATCTGTTCTGAACTGCTTCCAACACTTATACATCTTTCCTTAAGTAAGGCAACTTATTCTGTAGATAGAACTCCAGATGACCAATGTCCTAGGTAATGGGAGCTTAACTTCCCTCTGTTTGTATTCAAGTCCCCTTGCAATAAATGATAACATTGTGTGAGCTTCCCAATTCCTTGACAACATGACTTCCGTATGAGGAAATGTGAAAGAGGAGTATGGCAAGGTAATGATAATATTTGAAAAATGCAAGAGAATGTAGGAGACAAAACTATTTGCTGTCAAAAATGTTATTATAAGATACCTACCACTTGCACAAGTATAACCTACCATAGACTTTTAAAAGCTGCATATTTTTCAAACCTGAGTGTCAGAATATTCAAGCAATAGAATTTGATGTGGCTTTTGGTTCCTCTCTGTATTACAGGGCTTGTGGGGGTTGGTTGCTGCCACAATATATTCAAATAGAGTGGCTCAGAGGTGAGAGAAGTGGAGAGAGGTAGAGAGAGAGACTCGCATCTTGCCTCTTGACATCTGATTATGATGTTATATTGATCGCTGCCTTTAAGAAGTTCAGAGTAGTTATTTCATATAGGGTAATTCTATATTCATTTCCTGCTTGGATAACATTAGTGCAGATACAACAGGAATCTTTAATTTTCAATTACAATTTTCATTGCAGTCTGTTCTTTCACTAACAGTAATTAAAAACTGTGATTTGTGCTTGTTGCACACAACTTGGTATCCACTATTGATTAATCAGTATTTGTAATAAACTTTGGATACAGCATTTAAAACAGTTAACAAAGTTTCAAAGCCAGACTTGAGCACTCAGCGTCCAAGGAGCATTTAACTAGAGTTCCTGCTTTCGTACTTGCTGATCACCAATGTTCTTGTTGCTGCTGGGTTTTAATATATTTTGTAATTTCTCATCTACATATGGCAATGAATGATATTAGGAATACGACTCCTTTTGTTATTGTATCTAAATTGCCAAATAAGAGCACTGTATCCACAATGAAATAATCAAGCATCCTGTTTTGTGAATGCTAAGAACTGAGGCAACTGCTGCATTTTTAAGTGTGAGGTTGGAATTCTAGATTCCTTGCTCAAAGAGAAATGGAGGAATGGTTACTGCTCGTGGAAGATTAGTGGGATAACAATGTAGCCTGTACAACAAATCAAGAGAAATCAAGGGAACAGCAGTTTAAAAAATTAGGTACTTCTTAAGGTGCTCCTTTTAACTGTGTTAAATTCTGGATGTGGTTGGTTATATATATTGAAGTAGTTTTCCATTTCGGTCTTTTGAAGCCAAATAATGTACCCATTCATTAGTTGTTAAAAATTCATGATTTCTTATAGTTTACACGTATGGGAGCTGGACAAACAGAGGACACTGGAGGAGATCGAGTTTATTGGAATTCACGTGGGTTTACACATGTTGCTGAGAGCCCATGCAGCTCTCAGTGATAGAGGAACTCTCAATTTGGAAAGTTTAGGAAGAAGGCAGTTACAGAGCTATGCTATCTACTTCAAGAACATCTGCATCCAACCTTAAATATAGGATCTGCTGGTGGTTAACAAAGTGGACATGGCTGTCTGTTCTTGTGGCTCTGAGTGCTTCCAGGATATGTCAGTACTATCACCCCCTTAACAGTAGCAACATAAGTCATTTGCCCAGAGTGCTAGCTGTTCTGTGCAATGTTTTGGACTAACAGATTATCATGTTCACATCCAAACCATAGTCAAAGCAAAATGCAGGTTCCAGAAAATTATGTTTATTGTAACAATTGAGGAGTAGTGGTAAGTTTAGTGTAAAACATCTGAAAGAAGTGCAAGAGCCAAGGGACAGTATCACGTTAACTCAAATGGACTTACATTTCTACCACAAAGGTTTGTAGGCGACTTGAATTGTGCTGAATAACCTTAGTTATCCTTTAAAAACCAGAATTACCAGGATATGTTTCAGTATATTTAGATTGACCCGGGCAACTGCCATTCCATCTACAGGATTTACAGAACTATACTCTTGCGCATGTTCCATACTTTTTCCCTGAAAAAATGACCTCCTTGGCATTCATCTGTAAATAGTACAATTAACCTTTGGCCTCTGACAATACGAGATAACAGTAAGAAATGTAATCAGCAATGCAACAAGGTATTGGTATTGGTTTATTATTGTCACTTGTACCGAGGTACCGTGAAAAACTTGTCTTGCATACTGATTGTACAGATCAATTCATTACACAGTGCAGTTACATTGGGTTAGTACCATGCTGTTTTTATTCAGGCAGTAATAGAAAGGCAAACTACAATGATGTTGCTAATCTGAAATAAAAACACAAATTGCTTGAAGTACTCAGCAAGTCAAGAAGCATCTGTGGAGAAAAAATGCTTGAAGTTATTGATCTCTCATGGACCTTTCTCTCACCACAGATGTTGAGTACCTTCAGCATTTTCTGTTACATTACCTCATTTATTGATTCCAAATGGTACAAGGGTTTGGAAATAATCACTCATTTTGTCTCCACTCAGTGCATTGAAAGTTCTTAACTGCTTATAGATTTATTTCTGCAAACTGTATTTCTGCATCTATGTTCCAAGATCTATTCTGCATTCTCCTCACTGACTGGCCTGCGGTAACTACAGACAGTATACAGCAGAATAACAGCAGCAGCAAACTTATGCCAAAAGGTTGCAAGGAGCTTTTGATTAAAATAAACAAATCTGCCTGGATGTTCATCCCCTGGCATAGTGATGACATGTTGATTGTTCTGCTCTAAAAATACAATGTGTTGCTACAATTTATTCTTTTAGCAGTACGGGGAATGAATTTCTACCCAGTCGTTTGCAGTGAGCAGAATGTAATGGTTCCCTTTATTGTTGTGACATTGGTCATTCAGTGCAAATGTACCAGTCGATATTTGGATATTTGGGGTATTTTTCTCTGAAATAAGCCTACTGTGAATAAGCACAGTGACATTGTGCGCAGTCTACAGATAGTATTATGTGAGAGATGTTGAGGCCTTGGACCAGCTGACAACACAGGAGGAGCATTGTTCTTGTCCATTTTACAACCACTTGTTCAAGTGTTACTAATCTTGCATGATGCCTTAACTTCTAAAGTATTTTTCACATATTCTTAAGGTATTCTCAAACTAAGACTGATACCGTCTAAACAATATAATCTATTTTCTTTCAACTGAAAAGTTATTCTTCCTACTATCAGCTAATTTGGTGATTGAGTAACCAAAAATAAATCCTTCAGGGTGCATAATGCATGTAACTAACAGATGATTGTGAGCATGCTGAACGTTTAATCTGGGCATTTGGGTGCATGCAGCTTTGAATCTGAACTCAGCCATTCCTGTTGGGCACTATCTCAGTGCTTGGCTCAAGGGGAGACATACTGTGTGCAATCTGTGCGTGATTCAGGTGCCTGACTCTTTCCTTTCCAGGTTCTTCTGGTTCTTTTAACATGCCAAACTCTGGAGACTTATTCATGAACATGCAGTCACTGAATGGGGATTCTTACCAGGGTTCTCAAGTTGGAGCTAACGTACAGTCACAGGTAGGCATAGGACAATTCATTTGGAGTACAGGACATCTCAAAGAGATTAGGATAACAAATCCCATCCACAAAAGAGGAAGATTCAAAGATGAGTAAACCCTGCTCCTGTTTGATAGCCAGTACCTCCTGCTAAATATTGTGTGTAAGTGGTATGTGAGGATAGGTGCTTGCTATGGTTGAATTGTGTTCTAATAGTATTTTGGCTCACACACAAAGAATGGTTAGTCTTGTGTGAAAATGTCAGGGAAACAAATCTCTTGGGGAACTGTCCCAGAGAAACATCTGAGTAGAAAAAGAAAACATGGTGTCTTAGTGCTGTGGGTTCTGATCTGGATCAGGATCTTTGAATTAGCTGACTTGGTATTGGGAGTTTTTATTTTGAGTTTCCCCAAGCAGGTACAGTGGCATGCAAAAGTTTGGGGCACCCCTGGTCAAAATTTCTGTTGCTGTGAATAGCTAAGCGAGTAAAAGATGACCTGATTTCCAAAAGGCATAAAGTTAAAGATGACACATTTCTTTAATATTTTAAGCAAGATTACTTTTTTATTTCCATCTTTTACAGTTTCAAAATAACAAAAAAAGGAAAAGGGCCCAAAGCAAAGTTTGGGCACCCTGCATGGTCAGTACTTAGTAACATCCCTTTGGCAAGTATCACAGCTTGTAAACACTTTCTGTAGCCAGCTAAGAGTCTTTCAATTCTTGTTTGGGGGATGTTCGCCCATTCTTCCTTGCAAAAGGCTTCTGGTTCTGTGAGATTCTTGGGCCGTCTTGAATGCACTGCTCTTTTGAGGTCTATTCACAGATTTTCGATGATGTTTAGGTCAGAGGCACTGTGAGGGCCGTGGCAAAACCTTCAGCTTGTGCCTCTTGAGGTAGTCCATTGTGGATCTTGTGTGCTTAGCATCGTTATCCTGTTGTAGAAGCCATCCTCTTTTCACCTTCAGCTTTTTTACAGACGGTGTGATGTTTGCTTCCAGAATTTGCTGGTATTTAACTGAATTCATTCTTTCCTCTACCAGTGAAATGTTCCCCGTGCCACTGGCTGCAACACAAGCCCAAAGCATGATCAATCCACCCCCGTGCTTAACAGTTGGAGAGGTGTTCTTTTCATGAAATTCTGCACCCTTTTTTCTCCAAACATACCTTTGCTCATTGCGGCCAAAAAGTTCTATTCTAACTTCATCGGTCCACAGGACTTGCTTCCAAAATGCATCAGGCTTATTTAGATGTTCTTTTGCAAACTTCTGACGCTGAAATTTGTGGTGAGGACGCAGGAAAGTTTGGAGAAAAAAGGGTGCAGAATTTCATGAAAAGAACACCTCTCCAACTGTTAAGCACGGGGGTGGATCGATCATGCTTTGGGCTTGTGTTTGCAGCCAGTGGCACAGGGAACATTTCACTGGTAGAGGGAAGAATGAATTCAATTAATTCCAGCAAATTCTGGAAGCAAACATCACACCGTCTGTAAGAAAGCTGAAGATGAAAGAGGATGGCTTCTACAACAGGATACAATGCTAAACACACCTCAAAATCTGCAATGGACTATCTCAAGAGGCACAAGCTGAAGTTTTGCCACAGCCCTCACAGTGCTCTGACCTAAGCATCATCAAAAATACTGTGGATAGACCTCAAAAGAGCAGTGCATTCAAGACGGCCCAAGAATCTCACAGAACCAGAAGCCTTTGCAAGGAAGAATGGTGAACATCCCCCAAACAAGAATTGAAAGACTCTTAGCTGGCTACAGAAAAACATTTACAAGCTGTGATACTTGCCAAAGGGGTGTTTACTAAGCACTGACCATGCAGGGTGCCCAAACTTTTGCTTTGGGCCCTTTTCCTTTTTTGTTATTTTGAAACTGTAAAAGATGAAAATAAAAAAGTAATTTTGCTTAAAATATTAAAGAAATGAGTCATCTTTAACTTTATGCCTTTTGGAAATCAGGTCATCTTTTACTCGCTTAGCTATTCACAGCAACAGAAATTTTGACCAGGGGTGCCCAAACTTTTGCATGCCACTGTATGTGGGTAGAAGCTGTTTGGACCCAAGAAGAAATGGAAAATGAACCAAGATACTTAAATAGCAGCATTATAATGCCACAGTTTCCAACTTGAGACAAAATATTAATGCAAGAACAAACTTGGAAAGAAAAACTTGGAAGGAAAGGGCTGAGGGTGAAATGATAGTGCTAATAGAAATTATTAAAAAAACGAAATGTCCCAGCAGATTAAATGTTACATTCGCTGTAGTGCTTTACTGCCATTGCTTCACTTGTGCATTGCACCTCATATTATATCACTGTTTTGTTCAACACTGCATTTTGGCTTCTTCCTGCACAATTTCTTTGACATTGACATTCAAAAATGGATAAAGATTGGTATGGAACAAGACTCACACCCTGTGTGATCTTCAGTATTTAAAGTCTAAAAGGCATGTTTCAAATTGTTGTATAGATAGTGCAGTGTAGTTGTTAATTGGTGATTTATTGTATGCATGAGTTCGTTCCAAACCAGGGACTTGAGCACATAGTCAACCAAAGACAGGCTGTATCGTCAGAGGTTATGACTTTCAGATGAGATGCTAACCCATCTGTCCCCTCAGGTGGAGTTAAAAGAACGAAGAGCAGGGGAGGTTGTCCCAGTGTCCTGGCCACTATTTATCACTTAATAGCTTCTACCAAATGAAATAAGATTAACTGGAGATTTATCTCTGCAGAAGCTGCTGTTGTGTTACCTTACACCTCAATGTGCAGACACAGATTGATCCGCAGTTTCCATATTTTGCTTGCTACATGCCTATGATTCTCTTTCACTCACTGCATTAACTGGATGTAATACTAACATCCTACAGTCAGGAAAATTTAGAGTCTGAAAAGTTGAAGGCCATTCAGCCCATCATATCCCTGACAGTCGAAATTGGAGCTGTTTAGTTACTTCCATTTTCCAAGACTTTGTAGGTTAGAGCTCTTCAAAATGTTCATTGGCTACATTTAAAATGTGATAAAGGCTTCTGTGCTTAACTCCCCTTTAAGCCTTTTACAACTTCCCTTTAAGCCAGTCCATTGATATCTTCCTACAGCTTGGAATTTAACCATATTGTCAACTTTCATGTCTTCAGCAAACTTCTTAATTGTGATTCCTGCACTCATTAATATATACCACAAACGACACCAATTACTGCGCCGTCTGAAACCTCTCTGCACGTAGCTTGCAAATCACAGAAACTCCTGCTGACCGTTGCACTTTACTTTCTCCCATTGAGCTGGTTTTAATCCAGTTTGTCACTTCTGTTTGGACCCATGGGTTTTAGTTTCCTGATCATTCTGCCTTTTGAATCTTTGCCGAGCTTCTTGATATGGACTATTATCAACCCACTTGTCTTCAACCTCAGAAAATGCAACCATTAAACACATGCTTCCCTTAAAACATCTATGATCACTCAGATAGTCATAGACTCATAGTATCAGGCCATGGAAACAGGAGCATCAGCCCACCAAGTTCACGCTGTCATCATTTACACTAATCGGACCCTAACCCATTTTATTCTTTCCATATTCCCTTCTATTTCCCCACCACCAGCCCTCCTCCTAATACACACACACTGGGGCAATTAACCTACCAACCCATACACTTTTGGAATGTGGAAGGAAGCCAGGGAACTCAGAGAAAACCCATGTGGTCACAGGCAAAATTGACACACAGACAGCACTGGAGCCAGGATCGAACCCGGGTCACTGGAGCTATAAGGCAGCAGCTCTACTCGCTGTTGCCGTTGAGTAACATCTGCCTCTCTAAGTGCTGATTTACGTTAATCCACAGAAATTGTTACAATAATTTGCCCACCCCCAATGACTGGCCTGTGGTTACTCAGTCTGTCTCTTTCTCCTTTTTTAAATAAAGCTGTCACATTAGCAATCTTCCTTTCCTCTGGCACCACTCTAGAGAGGATAAGAATATTACAGCCAGAGCCCACTCTATATTGTTGCTTCCTTTAAAAGCCCAGGATTCATTTTATCCACACTTGCCGATTTATCTACTTCTAACAAGCTGTAGTCCTTAACTTGTCCTTGTTCCTTCTATATTTATCACTTCCATTATTTCCCATTCTTTCTCAGCCCCTCTTTGAGGACAGGCACACTTCCACACTCGAGCAGAGTTTTGGTCTCGATTAGGACTCAGTCTCAGAACATTGGACTCACCCCTATTTCAATAATTTATTTCTGGTCCAGATGTGTTCTTTTACTTACCTGCTAAATCCAGCTGTATTATGAGTGTTGCTTCCAACTCTATCTTCCTGCCATCATGACCACTTACCCAGGTTCATTCCTAAGGCGTGGTACCAGTCCACCACCCTCTACACCTTTTGACGGGCTTGCTAGCTCTGTTTTAAAAAAAAGTCTCGTTAATTGTATTTTAAAAACTCTGCACCTTCTATATTCCTTACTTTGTTACTCCCCAGGTAATTTTAGGATAATTGATATCGCCTCCTATTACTACCTTGTAGTTTTTGCACTTTGCTGAAACTTACCAACACAGTTACTCTGATGGTCATCCTTTATTCCTCATTTTCACCTTTTTGGCCTCATTTATTGCACTTTCTGATATATCATTCTTTATCACAGTGGTAATTGGTTGCTTAACCAATATTGCACCACCTTACCTTCTCCCTGCCCCTTTTGTATATCCCCTGAAAACTGAAGTGTTGAGTTGCCAAGCTGCCTTTTCTATCCATCCACTGATTCTATAATGACCATGGTTGGCGTATGGCAGCTTGGAAACTAAGTCTTGTAAAGCAGAATATGCACCAAGGTGTGACAGACTGACAAGGCTCTCCTGTCCTGGAGTACTATCACAGAAACCAGAAGACGTTGCTCTGTCAGCATCCGTGGAGAGAATGGACGGTTATTTCCAGTGTAGATCCTAAAATAGAACTGGAAAATATCATAGATGAACACCACTTAAAACAACATATGCACAGACGCACATGGCAGATGCTCACTTTCTCACTTACACAGATAACAGCTTACATTAATATAGAACCTTTAACATAATAAAATGTCCCAAAATGTTTCATTGGTGTGTTACCAAACAAAAACATAAAAATTGGATTTCACCCACTTTTGAAGCATTAAGTAGATGATGTGTTTTGCCCTAATGACAAGTTGGAGTCAGCAAAGAAATTGAGACATCTCCATGTCACGAAGTTGCTTTTGTTGATTTCCCCCATTGATAAGCAGCAGGATTTGACATTGCCCAGCTGGCATCACAGTTGCCATCTTGCTTAGTACACAGCCCACTGGGATGTTATAGAGGCATAAAGCACAGAAATGGGCCCTTCGGCCCGCCATGTCCATGCTGACCTCTTTACCCACATTACAGTAATCCCACATTAGGTCCATATCCTCCTCTGCCTTCCTTGCCTATTCAAATGTGTGTCTAAATATCTCTTAATCGTAGTGATTGTATCGATTCCACCTTCTCTGGCAGCACGTTCCAGATGTCAATCGCTCTGTGTTAAAAAAACTTACCCTCAAATCCCCTTTAAGATGCCTTCCTCTGACCTGTGCCTTTAGTTTTGATACCCATATCATGGGAAAACGATTCTGACTATTTACCCCATCTATGCCTCTTATAATTTAGTTTATCTCTCAGTTCACCCTCTCAGCCTCCTACACTCAGGGAGAATAATTGGGGGAAGGCTAATTTCAACAGTGCAAGAGAGGATCTGGTGAAGGTAGATTGGGAGCAGGTGCTTGCGAGTAGAAAAACATCCGACAAGTGAGAATTTTTTAAAAGAGAGTCAGTGAGAGTTCAGCAACAGCATCTTCCAGTAAAGGTGAAAGGAACAGATGGCAAGATTATGGAACCTTGGATGACAAAGGTTATTTAAGGTTTGATCAGGGAAAGAGAGGAAAGCATGTGATAGGTCGAGGTAACTGGGATTGTCAATCCCTTGAGGAAAATATAGAGGATGTAGGAAAGTACTTACAATGGAAATCAGGAGGACAAAAAGAGGCCATGAAGTAACCTTGGCTGATAAAATTAAGGACAATCCTCAGTCATTCAATGAGTATATTAGGAGCAAGAGAGTATGTAGAGAAAGAGTGAGTCCCCTGAGAGGTCAAAGAGCTAATCTATGTGTGGGGTCAGGGGATGTGGGGTAGGTCCGAAATAGATACTTCTTGTCTGTATTTACCAAGGAGAATAGTGAGTTCAGGGAGGGATACTTTGATTGTCAAGACCATATAGGTATTAAGAAGGTGGAGGTGTTAGATGTCTTGGAACATATAATGGTCAATAAATCCCCAATGAGATTAATCCTAGAATGCTATGGGAAACAATGGAGAAATTAGGGCATCTTCATGAGCCACAGCTGAGGTCCCAAACAACTAGAGGATAGCTAATACTGTTCCTTTATTCAAGAAGTGATAAGCCAGGTAACTACAGTCTGGTGAGATATAAGTCAGTGGTAGGGAAATCATTGAAGAAAAATTCAGAGAGACAAGATTTATGTTCATTTGGAAAGGCAATGACTGATTAGAACCATAGAACTATACAGCACAATAATGGCCCTTTGGCCCACCATGTTGTGCCGAACTTTAAACCACACCTAAGGCTATCTAACCCCTTCCTCCCACATATCCCCCTATTTTAAATTCCTCCATATGCTTATCTAACAACCTCTTGAACTTGACCAACGTATCAGCCTCCACCACCACCCCAGGTAGTGCATTCCATGCACCAACCACTCTCTGGGTAAAAAACCTCCCTCTGATATCTCTCTTGAACATCCCACCATTACTTTAAAGCCATGCCCTCTTGTATTGAGCATTGGTGCCTTGGGAAAGAGGTGCTGGCTGTCTATTTCTATCTATTCCTCTTAATATCTTGTATACCTCTATCATGTCTCCCCTCATCCTCCTTCTCTCCAATGAGTAAAGCCCTAGCTTCCTTAGTGCAGCATCCTAGTAAATCTCCTCTGCAACCTTTCCAACGCTTCCGCATCCTTCCTATAATGAGGTGACCAGAACTGGACACAGTACTCCAAGTGTGGTCTAACCAGAGTTTCGTAGAGCTGCATCATTACCTCGCGGCTCTTAAACTCGATCCCTCGATTTATGAAAGCTAACATCCCATACACTTTCTTAACTACCCTATCCACCTGTGAAGCAACTTTCAGTGATCTGTGGATATGAACCCCCAGATCCCTCTGCTCCTCCACACTGCCCAGAATCCTGCCATTAACCTTGTACTCCACCTTGGAGTTTGTCCTTCCAAAGTGTACCACCTCACACTTCTCTGGATTGAACTCCATCTGCCACTTCTCAGCCCAGCTCTATCAATATCCCTCTGTAAGCTTCAACAGTCCTCCACACTATCCACAACACCGCCGACCTTTGTGTCGTCTGCAAACTTGCCAACCCACCCTTCTACCCCCTCATCCAAGTCATTAATAAATATCACGAAAAATAGAGGTCCCAGAACCGATCCCTGTGGGACACCACTAGTCACAGCCCTCCAATCTGAATGCACTCCCTCTACCACAACCCTCTGCTTTCTACAGGCAAGCCAATTCTGAATCCACACAGCCAAGCCTCCCTGGATCCCATGCCCTCTGACCTTCTGAAGAAGCCTACCATGTGGAACCTTGTCAAACGCCTTACTAAAATCCATGTAGACCACATCTACTGCACTACCCTCATCAATCTTCCTGGTCACCTCCTCAAAGAACCCTATCAGGCTTGTGAGACATGATCTTCCCTTCACAAAGCCATGCTGGCTGTCCCTAAGCAGTCCATGATTCTCTAAATGCTCATAGATCCTATCCCTTAGAATCCTTTCCAACAGCTTGCCCACCACAGACATAAGGCTCACTGGTCTGTAATTCCCTGGACTATCCCTACTACCTTTTTTGAATAAGGGGACAACATTTGCCACCCTCCAATCCTTCGGTACCATTCCCATGGACAACGAGGACTCAAAGATCCTAGCCAACAGTTCAGCAATCTCCTTCCTCACCTGGGGGAGCAGCCTGGGGAATATTCCGTCAGGCCCCGGGGATTTATCTGTCCTAATATCTTTCTAACAGCTCCAACACATCCTCTCTCTTGATATCTGTCCTCAGCGTCATCAAGGCCCCTCTTTTTGGTGAATACTGAAGAGAAGTATTCATTGAGAACCTCACCCACTTCCACAGCTTCCAGGCACATCTTCCCACCTTTGTCTCTAGTCAGACCTACCTTTACTCTCGTCATCCTTCTGCTCTTCACCTACAAGAAAAAAGCCTTGGGATTCTCCTTAACCCTACTCGCCAAAGCCTTTTCATGTCCCCTCCTTGCTCTCCTCAGCCCCTTCTTCCATATTCCTCATGAGTCCTATCTGCTCACACCTTATGTATGCTGCCTTCTTCTTCCTAACTAGTTGTTCTACCTCTCTTGTCTTGTCACCCACGGTTCCTTCACCTTGCCATTCTTTCTCTGCCTCACCAGGACAAATTTATCCCTAACATCCTGCAAGAGATCCCTGAACATTGACCACATCTCCATAGTACATTTCCCTTCAAAAATATCATCTCATTGGGTATAGTCAGCATGGGTTTTGTGAGGGGGAAATCCTGTCTAGTTTGATTGAGTTTGTTTGAGGAAGTAATCAAGATTGATGAAGACCAATTATATTGCAAGTATTGACTAAGTGGACTTTACTAAGGCAGTTGACAAGGTCCCTCTTGGTAGGTTGGTCCAAACATTTAATACACGTGGGATCCAAGGTGAGCTGGCTAATTGGATCCAAAATTGGCTTGGTGATAGGAGGCAGGGGGTGGTTTTCTGATTGGAGATCTGTGACCAGTGGTGTACCACAGGGACTGGCGCTGGGACCTTTGCTCTTTGTGTTATATATTAATGATTGAATGTAGGAGGTACAATTAGTAAGTTTGTGGATGACATGAAAGTTGATGCTGTGGTGAATAACACAAAAGGTTGTCTAAGGCTACAGAAGGATAGAGATCAGTTGGAAAATTGGGCGGAGTGTGGGTAGACAGAATTTAATCCCGGCAAGTGCAAGGTGATGCATTGTGGGAAGTCAGATGGGGTCAGACATATACAGTAAATGGTAGGACACTAAATAATGTTGATAAACAGAGGCACCTTGAGTGGCAACACAAGTGGATAGTGTGGTGAAGAAGGCATATGGCAAGCTTGCTCTCATAAGTGGGGGAATAAAATAGAAGAGTTGGGATGTTTTGTTGCAACTTCACAAACATTGATTAGACCGTACTTGGAGTATTGGTCACTGCGCTGTAGGATGGAGAGTGCAGAGCAGATTCACCAGGGTCTTGCCTAGACTGGAGGACTTTATCTGGGGGAGAGGTTGGACAGGCTGGGCTTGTTTTTTCCTGGAGCAAAAGGAGACTGATGACTTATATACCTGATAGAGGTATATAAGATTATGAGAGGCATAGATAGGGTAGAGAGTCAAAATTTTTGTCCCATAGCGAAAACAAAAGGACATAGAAATAAGAGGGCATAGAGTTAAGGTGAGAGGGAAGAGATTTAAAGGAGATCTGAGGAGAAAGTTATTTACAGAGGGTGTTTGATATCCAGAATGGACTGTCAAAGGACATGGTAGAATCACATACAATTACCACATTTAAGAGGCATTTAGACAAACACTTAAAATAGGCAAGGCATGGAAGGACAGGGTCCTAATGTGGGCAAATAGGATTAGTGTGGATGGGCAAAAAGGTTGGCATTGACGTGCTGAGCCAAGTGGCCTGTTCCTGTGCTGTACAACTCTCTGACACTCCCCATAACTAAAGACCTCCAATCCAGACAACATCCTGGTGAATCTCCTCTGCACTCTCCAGTGCAGCCACATCCATCCTACAGTGTAGTGACCAGATCTGCACATGGTACTCCAAGTGTGGTCCAACCAGTGTTTTATAAAGTTACAACATATTGTCCCAACTTTTATATCGACAACACCACCAATCTTCTTTTCATTTGGGAAATTACTACTCATTCCTCCTAAATTCACATCCAAGTCACTAATATATGTCACAAACAATAAGGGTCCCAGCATCAATCCCTGCAGTACACCATCAGAAAAGCATCCTTCTACCACTATATTCTGCCTCCTGGGTGGATCAGCGCTCTCCATGGTAGCCACACAAACTGCCGTAGAGATGTGGAATAATTAAAAGGTAAAGGAGCAATCAAGCTGGGCATTGGGGTGGGGTCATGGTGTGTGCTGTGGCCCCTCACACATACCCTGGCAGAGACCCTGTACCACATGATCATGAGGCTCACAGATCACAGAATCTTGCACTATGGTGCACAGATGAAACCTTTCTCATGTGGTTTGTCCGCGAAAGGGCAGCTAGTCCGAGTTGATAATATTAGTGTCTCATTGGACACCCCTTAAATATATGGTTCTAAACTTGCTGTATGGTTTCCTCCATTATTTTGCTATGAATGAAAAATGCAACCTATTGATCCAATGTCTTTTGTGAAGTCAGAAGAGCATGCCGCGCATATTGATGACGTGGTCACATTGCATGAAAATGTGAAAAGGAGCGCACACCCTCATCGTGACAGCAAGTCCCCAATCCATTTTCCCCATGGCCGGGGCTTCCATTGTGCAAACTCATCAAAACAAACATGCAAAGCACTTGCTAAGTACTGCTCACACATAAAGAACAAATGTGCTTTTCATTTAACCCTGTTTGGATACTGGGCCGCATGCAATATTAGGGAGGGACTGTAGGAAAAAGTTATGTTTCAGCTTAGACAGTATGAGCTCTGAGATTGAGGCTTATAGACTGGAGGAGATGAGAGAGATGGGGAGTGGTAATATCATGGAAGAGCTGAAATTATGTTTTGACACAGTTGCTTTGCAGATTTCATAATTGCCAGGTTTGTATCTAAGCTAATTTAGTGAAATCTTCAACAGTTTAAGGGGAAAAACGTTAAATTCTGAAGTTAAAAATGTGATTCTGGCAAATCCGCACACTCCACTGGCTCTGCCTTGGAAAGATTCAGATCACATTAGATTGCTGACTGCATTTGAGAGCTTGTAGCTTATAAGTGCGGAGGGCTTTACTTTGAACAAGTAGGTCAGTGAAACAGTGGGAACAGGTCTTCACCTGTAAGTTAAAGGGGAAGGCCAGGTTTTGTTCTATAAAATTTTATTGCTGCAGCAGCTTTATAGGCAACGATCATGAAATATTGCTGCAAGACTTTAGAAGATTCCTTTCAGTTGAAAAATACGATCATTTATACACATCATCATCAGGACATCATTGCACATCAAATATCAGGCTTATTCACTATCCAGTAAGATTGAAGTCCTCAATAGACTTTGGGTTGCTTTGTGAATCTCCCCTATTCCATGCAGGCATTGCCCTGCTCACAAAATGTACAAGACCAACACAGCCTTCTCAGCATAACATATCCATGCTTCTTCCTATCCTCCCTCATTTGCTTCTTCATGTGATTATCTAGCCTCTCATTAAATACATCTGTGCTATTTGCCTCATCTATTCCTGCCGTAAACAGATGCACACCTCCACCATAATAGCAGTGATGGAAATTTCAGACAGACATGGTGTAATTACTGAACAAGCGCTTAATTTCTTCAGCAGAGTCAATACTTCAAAATATCCCTCTTTAAGTAAAATTGGGGTTTACAGGAAGCATTATAATGAGCATGTTTATACAAGGTATCAGTGCAAATTAACAGGGATTTGATAAGCAGCGAAATTGATTTCTCTACTTTTCTAAATATTTTTACTTGGAAAGTTTACGCAGGAATCAGACAAAATTCTGTGCTGAGGACCCTCCTGCTGCTATCAATGCTGCTATCAATCATGTGTAAATGGAGAGTCTAATGCCTCGGCACTTGCAGCTTTTAGTGCAGATTTGAATGAGAAAATCCAGATCTCTGCTAAAATGTTTCTAAAACAGGGTTTAGAGATCATGTTTGGACAAAAGAAATCACTGCTCCACTCTGCAATTCAGTGTTCAAATCAACTGTCATCTTTCATTTTTTCCAAGAAGTTTATCTTATCTTCCCTGGTTTCATATATATAACTTTACACTACTTTGCTGCAATATTAGTCACTGTGCTTGTAATTGACTCAAACACCATGACCAGCTGAACAAACAAAGCAAGTTCTGCATGGTCCAGGACTGCCACAGGAAACTATTGCTGCACAGGAGTTGAAACAATCACTCTGTACTCAGTATGGCCCTACAAACCACAGTGAATCATACAGCATGGAAACAGGCCCTTCAGCCCATCTCATCCATGCTGACCGTGATGCCAATCTACGCTCATCCTGTACGCCTGCATTAGGCCTGTATCCCTCTATGCCCTTCTGATCCAAGTACCTGTTCAAACACCTTTTAAACATTGTAATTGTATCTGCCTGCACCACCTCTTCTGGCAGCTCAGTTTGGGGAAACACTACTTGAGGTTCCATCTTCCCTGTTTCAAGCTGTATATTGTGCATTGCTAATCTTCACTGTTGAATACTGCATACCCATACCAACTGCAAGCCCAACCCCAAATAACAAAGTTCAAAGTTAAATATCAACCAAAGGAAATATGCTGTGTAATCCATGGCCTTAGCATAAGTAATGTTAACACAAGGGAAGAGATTATTATGCAGAACATTTTGATTTAAGGTTGTGATTGATTTTGAGAAATGAGATGTCCTGGGAATAACACTCCACTAACATACTGAGTACAAAATATTTGCATTCCATTATCATTCGTTGTGAAAGTGGTAACTGGCGGATGAAGAACTGAGACCAGTAACAGGGAGCATTCTCGGTATTCAGTGGATACATTTATAAGTTGACTTGTTCTGTCCTCCAGGTGGATTCCCTGCGTCATGTTATACACCAGACAGGCGGATACAGTGATGATATGACAGGAAGCCAGATGTACACCCCCACGGCGTATAGATGTAAGAATCATCTTTTCCTATTTTATGCCTGTGGCTTTAAAGCTGTGGGAATTGAAATTTCACGCGTGTGTGGTGATTTTAGTCAAGGTTTCCATTCTCATTCACGTCGATACAACGTTTCTGAACATGACCCCCGAATATTTTTAACATGAAGCAGCAGTGTCAGTGGTTCGTTTTTTAATCATTTGTGACCTTTGGTAGGCCCGTTTGTGTCTACTGCCACTTACTGCCTCCTCTGTTGTAAAGCTTGCATCAGAGATGGGTTAGCATTTGTGTTGAATGATCCTTTAACAGTCCTATTTCAATGTCCCCAAAATTCACTCTTTGCTGCAAGCAAATGGGAAGACAAGCAGTTCAGTTAACTAGAACCTGAATAAGTTTGTGTTGTGCCCTGCATGTAGCCAAAACAACAGTTCAGTGGTTAAGTTACTGGGCTGGTGTCCAGCCCTTAATTGTTGTCCAGAAAAAATAGACACGAGTGAAAATCCCAGTGCAGCAGCTGGGGAATTTAGATCAGTTAATTAAATAAACCTAGAATTAAGAAGCCATTTTCAGTAATGGTATCCACGAAATTACTGGATCGTTGCAAAGATCCATTTAGTTTGCAAATGTCCTTCAGCAAAAGAAATCTATTGTTGTTACTCAATATTCGGATTCACAAATCAGATTTCAGACGTTTAGAGCAATTTTAAAGTCCAACCTGCCTCCCCCACACCCACTCTGCCTTCTACCTTCCTGGTTGTATGGAGAATCGGTATGGGGGAGGCAGTGACTAACCCATGCCCAGGAAACAGGCATTCCTTTCCATATTACAGTGGGTGCAGCGCCTCAGACTTTATCTCCCACGTGTAACCTGGACAGCTGGGAGTTTCTGGCCTTGGGAAACCCATCAGCTGAAGGGGCTGCCTGCACATCCTGCCCCAAACTGCTCTAAAGCTGTGAAATCTGAGCTGCCCTCCACAGTACACATCCTGCCAGTGTCTGAGCTGTTGGCTGCAAGTGTCAGATCGAGTGATGGGGTGCTGTCTCCATTACTACCCTCTGGCCCAGCTGCCACTGTCTGGCTATCTAAAGGAAGAAAGTTACCGGGATAGTATCATGGTGAATTGGAGGGGGCAGTGCATAGGCCATCTGAAACGTCCCCATCAGAAGAGGTTGTGGGATGGGGGGAATGTGGAGTAGGAGCACACTTCAGTGTGCTGCTGTTGGTCATGGGGTCAGTGGTAATCGCACCAATAATTGCCAGCACTCTCTTCCAATGGAAGCAAACTTGTTCCCTGCCAGTTTACTGTAGCTGGCACCAATTATGTAACATCTTCTACAAGCAGTGTGGGTAATGTGTAAGTGAAAGTGTTGCAATGTGTCTCAGTTCAACATCTGGCTGTGAGATGTGGTTGTGAGATTTGGTGTGTGTGAAGGTGTGCTCAGGCAAATGAATGTTAGGTAGAAGTGATGATTGATAGATAGTTGTTGGTGAGTGATGGGTGATGTATCGAGCAGTGTGTGAGGCTAGTCATGCAGTTGTTGGTCAATGGAATTTGATGATGTGTTGACTGACCTTGACCTCATATGTGAGGTGTTTGGATGTGAAAATTTGGTGCCTGTTCTTTTGTGTGCTCTGCGGACTCTCCTCAGCTGCCCACACCCAAAGGCTGAAGAGCTCCTCCCCGAGTTACCATGTGGATTCTACCCAGCAGGAGGCACAAAGGACATGGTATTTGCCAGGAAAAATCCATGGCATGTTCAAACCTTCCTAGACCTCTGAAATGCCTTTCACCTCCAGTGGTCCACAGCACGCACTCCCCTTTAAGAGGTGGCTCCAGTCAGTATTGGCTAGCTTCAACTGGTGCAGTGCTATCATGCATCTGTGGAGATGACAAACTTTGGAAGTGGATTCACACAGAAATCATCAGAGTGAAATGTGAGCCTGAAATTTGGGAAGGTCCTGCATCAGGTTAAATCAGCTTTTCGCGGCCTGCAGCCCAGCGGCTGGTTACAAACTCTCTCCAGCTTAGCACTCTGTGCCTTTCCCTTCACACCGTGAACGTCATTGTCATTAGACTGAGAGTGTGATTCCTATTATGTTGAACTTACCTGGAGCATTCTATTCGTGTTGAAATATCTTGTAGAACTTGTAACTAATATGTCCAATGAGAAAAGACAGCACTTGTCAAAGAAATAGTTATAAAATTCCTGAGCAGTAGTGAGTTTCTAAATTCTGACCTGAATGCACATGCCCTTGTGTACAAGAGCTTTCAAAATATTAGGGATTTCTTGAGCCCTTTAGAACTTGTGAATCAAAGAACAAAATTTGAAACATAACAATTCAAAATAGGATAAAAAGTCTGAATGTAATCTTTGATCATTTGATTAGGTGAAATCTATAGATTAACGCATTTAACAGAGCACCCCCCCCACCCCACCCCACACCCCCTCCCAGCCCCCTTCTGTCCCACAACCCTCTCCGTCCCTCCCCCAGCTTCTCTCTTCCATACCCTGACCCTTTTTCCTCCCATCCCCCTTCTGTCTCAGCACCTCCTTTCTTTCTCCCAACCTGTCTCTTGATCCTCTCACCCACACTTTTCATGCACCCACTTCTCTCTCAGTCTTTCTCCCCCACCTCCTCCAACATACACTTTCCACCACCACAAGCATTCTCTATTTCTCTCCCATTTCCTCCCTCTCCCAGCTCTTCTCTCCCTTTCCTTGTCTCCACACTCCTCTCTCTCCCACCTCCTCTCTCTCGCTCTCTCTCTCTTACTTCTCAGTCTCCCATCCATACCCCACTCACGTTCTCTCTCCCTCTCAGTCTCTTATCTCCCACCCACCTCCCTCCACTCTCCACATTAGTGCTGTGGTTCAAACCTGCAGACTGTGGCACCGATGCCAGCAGATATGCCTTCACTCCTTCACTCCTACATCTCGAGGCAGTGATGGATGGAGTTCATTGCAAGGACCCTCCTCAGCTGCCTGCACCCAATGGCTGGAGAGCTCCTCCTAGAGTCACCATGTCGATTCTACCCATCAGGAGATACAATGGGCAGGATATTTGCCAGGAAAATCCCCCCGCAAAAATATGCAGGGAGCATCAGCAACTGTTTTTCCACCTTACAAAAGCCTTCATCTCCAGCTTCTGAAACATGGCTCTGCTCAAAGATTCCTCCCCATCCTCAGCCATAGGGTGATACAGCACGGAAACAGGCCCTTCAGCTCAGCATGTCCGTGTGGACCATCAACAACCCATTCACACTAACCCTACAAATAACCCCACAGTCCCATCAACTCTCCCAGATTCACCTACGTACTAGAGCCAATGTACTGTGGACAGTTAACCTACCAACTAGCACATCATTGGGATGTAGGAGGCAACCGGAGCACGAAGCTGATCATCCTTTGTAGCCTACACTCCTCTACCAAATTCATTCCTAATTCAGTCACTGGTGTGCAGACAACACTTGAATATGTGCACACTTGGGCACCAAATTCCATACTGGAGCATATGTGAGGTTAGGCCTCACAATAAACATCTGCAAGGCAAAGGTCCTCCATGAACCTGCCCCTGCTGCCCAGCAGCGCCCCTTAACAATCAAGATCCATGGCAAGACCCATCAATGTGGATCACTTCCCAGAGAGGACAGGCATCGACACCTCCAGTGCACCAGCCACCTGAGGAAAACAGTGTTTGAAGACCAAGACCTCAAATACACCACCAAGCGTCAGTGATTCCCTGCACTGCTGCATGTATCAGAGACATGGACAACCTAGGAAAGGCATCTCAAAGCAAAGGAGAAGCACCATCAACTCTGGCTCAGGGGAGATGTCAGGGGGAGGTTTTTCACCCAGAGAGTGGTTGGTGCATGGAATGCACTGCCTGGGGTGGTGGTGGAGGCAGATACATTGGACAGGTTCAAGAGTTTGTTGGATAGGCACATGGAGGAATGTGAGACAGAGGGATATGCGGGAGGAAAGGGTTAGATAGTGTGAGGGTGGTTTGATGGACGGCACAATGTGGTGGGCCGAAGGGCCTGTTTTGTGCTGTATGGTTCTATGGTTCTATGGTAAAATCGTCCAAATCCTCTGGACAGATAATACCAGCATGCCCTCCCTGATCATTGAGGCTCTGCTTATGCATAGCCAGTTTTAGTGGGTGAGCCACAGCAACTGTGTGGCTGACACCAGCTTCCCTAAAGCAGCTCTCTGTTGCAAGCTGGGTCATGGGTGGCAATCCCAGGGTACAGAGGAAATGCATCAAGAACAACCACAACACCTCCTTGATAAAATGTACCAGCCTCACCGTCTCACAGAGACCCTGGCCCAAGGCAATTCAAAGTAACAGAGAGTCACCGGGGAAAGCATGGAACACTTGCAGTTCGACCGGAGCATGTGGGAGGAGTACATAATGTCCCAAACAATCCATCCACCTGTCCTGTCGAGCTCTGTCTGCCCTACCTCCGGCAGAGTCTGTGGGTCCCCCAACAGTCTCATCAACCACCTCAGAACCCATAGAACCAGAGTGGGTGCAAGTTATTCTTGATCTTCAGGAACTGCCCAGGGAGGGAGTGGGGTTGGTGGTGATGTTCCTCCAAACAGCATTTGGGGTGGGGATTAAGAGAGTCCTACAACACTGTTCTGGTTCTGGGGTGCTGCAGAGCATGGGCAGGGACTCTCTGCTCCTGCGGTCTGGAGCAGGGTCTGAGGTGGGGTGGGTGAGGGGAGTCTGCGTTCTGGTCACTATTCCCACAGGCTGTGCTCCCGTCCCCTACCTTGGACACAAGTTCCTTCTTGTGAGCTCATGCACGTGCTGCCCTGTGTCACAACCTCTTCCTGAGTGGTACCATGGTTTATTACCAGTGTGGTTCTCCAAAAGATTTTTATCTTACTGCCATCAGACTACAAAGTATATAAAGCCTGATAAGGAATACTGTCAACCTGTAAGACCGTGTGTTGGTTGATTGAATTTCTTATACAGACTGAGAATCAATTCATTCTGTCACATTTGTGGGGTTTTGTTTCTCATGTTACCCTTTTCTCCTCTCCCGCACTTGATGCTCAGATCATTATTATGCATAAGTGCTCAAATGTCCTGTGTGAAGTTACAGTTTGTTATCACTATAATGCCAAATGACCTTTAGATTCACATTGATGACTTCTGAAACGTCTTAGAAATATGGGGACTTATATTTTTACCAGGGATATTGGAGAAAAAAATTCCAGCTGCATTTCTTGTGATTTCTCTTGAATGTTGTCATGATGATGACTATTTTTGTGTTTTGAGAGTAATGTGGATGACTGGGGCTAGACATGCAGAAGGGGACAGGCTTCTTTCAAAACACCATCTTTGAGCTGAACCCATGTTGAGCAGCACTCTGAAGAAACAGTTGTTGCTGGTGCTTTGTAGGTGTGAAGAGAAAAAACAAAAGGGATGGACATTGACTCTATTACTCTTTTTCTCTCAGGTTAATGGCAGCTGGCAGGATGCTCCTACCCCATCTTCTGTGACTTCTCCCACTGGAGGACCTGGCAGTGTCAACTCAGATACCTCTAACTGATGAGTTGTCAGTGGTCATCTACTGCCCATTGGTTTTCTCTTCACTAGGCCCATTGGATGAGAAGAACGTGATTCCAACCTGATATCATTAGAAGGGTCTTTAGGATACTTTCTTGGGTAGAAGCTCCCTGCCACCTATATGTAAATATAGTATGACAAAAAAAGGTATTTATACATTTTTCACACAATTGAGTGCAGCCAATTACCTCACTGTAAAACCCTTTTGAAACCAATAGAGGAATGCTTCCTGTTTAGGTTACAGTGCTACACCACTACCTCTCAGCAATACACATTAGACATTCTCATATTTTAGTCACCATGTTACATTTGTGAGTTTTAACCTATCTGTTCCCCTCATTCTCTGTGTTGCAATGTATGTTTTAATTCAGCTTCACAGGTCAGTTGTATTAGGAAAATATTATTTTAAGTCTGATGCATGAAAATAAAACCCAACTTATTACTGCTTTTCAAAATTCCTGCTCCTAATGAGCAGCTGTTTAGCTGTGTTTTTATATAGGTTGAAGTGACTGCAGAAACGGACATTGAACCCTACACTGACCATGTGATTGTGTTAGGGCATGCAGGTCTAATAAACTAATGCAGACTGACTTTTTGTTTTCTATTGACGTGTTAGTCTTAGTGTCTGACTAGAAATTAGTACTAGATTTAAGAGATCAGCTCAGAATCCGGCTAGAAAACAAAATATTTCTCAGGGCTGACCTTGGATCATTTCATCTTCAAGCTTGGCAAAAGTGAGATAAAGGATAGTTCACCAGTAGCACCAATGTGTTTCAGTAACATGAACTAACACATAATCCCAGCCAAACGAAATGCTGTGTTATAAGGAAACCATTGTGCAAAATAATTTAAGGATTGACCTCAGTTGCTGTGTGGAAAGTCTCTGTTGGTCACCGGACTGACTTAAACCTAGTCTGCACTTGCCTGTGTGATAATGTTGAAGCAGTGAGGTAACTTTGTGCCTGCTGACAGCGGTTACTGTTCTGCACAGTGTGAATGTTAACAATGGCCAAAGCCCTTTATTAACGTTTTCTTAAAACTGAGATTAACAATGAAAAATAAAATAATAATGAATTTTGTTACTTATTGTGATCTTATGTACTCTGTAGTTCCGTTCCTTAGTTATGCTTTATAAAAAATCCTGCTTTTCTGGAGCCCCAGTTGGCGCAGCCTTTTGGGCAGATTCTTGTGTTTCAAAATGGCAAACTTACCGATTTGTTTCAAATGGCGGGGGGGGGGGGGGGGGGGGGTGGGGGGGGAGCGGAGAGGGGAGGTAGGACTATTGGAATGACTAAACAAAACACAACAGTCCATAATCAGAGTTAACAGTAGGAGACAAATATTTCATCCAATCGGGACATAGAGGTCTACCATTCTGATAACTAGAAGTTGTGTTTGAAATGGTGGGAAAGTTTACTTTGGTAAAGTGCTGTCAGGACTGCAGGAATGATGTGTTTCAGCTGGAATTTTATAAATCTTTCCGCACATACCGTCAAAGGTAACATAATATCTATTTGCAAGCCTGGAGTTATGACATTGCTGAGTATCAGCTCCTTTTTGTAGTCGCTGTGCTATTAGTATCTTTCCAAATCTCACTGCCTGTACCAAAAAGATCCATAACACTCAGACGCTCACACAAAAAGTACACGTGGTTCAGCTTTACTAACTTTTTTAATCTTCCGTTTCTGGCGTTGTGTCTTGATGGTTGTGATGTTTGAACTTTTGAAATTTGATGTTATTGTACAAATTCTAAATCCCAAAGGTAATTTTTACTCCGTGAGCGCGCGCTGACTCAGTTACTGTAAATGTAAAGGAATGAATGACTGGTTGAAGTTTCAACAGGGCTCGGTCCCAGAAAGCTTCCTGATCTTTTTAAGAACATTGTGCGGAGGCCGAGCTTTCTGTTTGCTGCAGGACTCCTCAGCCCCTGAATGTGACGTGTTTTGCTATGAATGTATTCGGTCTCACGAAGCTTTAGGCCGGCGTTACTGTGTGCATTGGTCCGAGGTGATCTGTGCAGATATTGGATTTAAGAGCTGAGGGACGGACTGCTGAAGATCAGTGTGCAAGATGCCGTAACTGCAGGGCAGCCCGAGTGTAAAGCAGCGGGAAATCCAGGATTACTGGGAGACCAGCAAAAAAAAACACAGCCAGTCGCTCACATAAACATTTAAGCGTTTAAAATAAAGTCTCCTGCGTATTATTTTTAAATTAGAAGAGCTTTTTATTGGTTTTCATGTAATTTTCAACGCAGAAGGTTTAAACAAATCGGATGAAAATCTTCCTGATATGCGAACGTTAGCCTTCGGACAAGCTGCTGTGACAGCCGATGACCACAGGAGGGGGCAGCTGGCACTCCGGGCTCCGCACTGATCACTTTCCAGCTCGCTGCAAGATGCTGTTCACCTGTTCAGCCACCGCCACTAAAATAAGACTAAACAATATTCAAACTTACAATCACTGTGTGTGCTACACATGCCCTCTGTTTACAATGTTTCAAATTAATGTCTAACACGGTGGCGTGCCCTTTCCAACCTGTCTGCCGATTGCCGAAAGGGTCATCCAGTCCTGATGATTTTATTTGTGTAAGAATGAAGCAATGTAAAACTCCAGTCTGTGATTGTGATCCACTAGCATACATCACTTTCCAGTACAAGGGATTTCTGTTTATACAGATGGAAGGCGATGGGGATAAGGGGCGGCATAAAAATGTTTTACGAATAATCTGTAACAGTTTTCTATCAACACCAAGTTTCAGTTTTTCAATCAAGTTGAAGCTGTTGGCTATATTTTAGCAGAAGGCGGTTTTTTCAGTACAATTTCACCAATTTACCAGCAAGAAAACTGCTTGATATTCAGTTTTCCAACTTTGTAACCTGGGTTTGGGATGGGTGGTACATTCGCAATCGACTGGGGTTATAAAACAGACCTTTTCTTACTTTATATTTTCACATGAAAAACTGTATTTGCAATCGTCCCCCCCCCCCCAAAAAAAAACATTTCCGCAGTACACTGAACCTTTGTGGGGTAACAACAAAATTCAAATACCTCCGTTTTTTATATTCAGGAACATCATTTCCTGCGGCAAGCTACCATCTAAAGTGTCCGTGTTTTGCAAAAAAGAAATGGACTTGCTGAAATATCAGCATCTTTCTGGTAGTTAAAAAATAGCGGAATCGGACATCTGTTTAAATAGAAGTCTATTGTAATAAACTTATTTTAAAAATATAAAGTTTCCATTTTTAGGATGTAACTACAAGCACGGTGGGTTCCTTTTTCAGTTACTGGATGGGTTCATACCTTCGCAAATCATTTTTCCCATTTCATTTCCTTCAAAACCACGTGTAAACCGCTCGTGGTGTACTCTGAGATGTACAACAGCGTTTTTCAGCAGACACCTTCGACCACCAGAGCTCAAATATAGCGCCTTTGACCGCAAGCTGTTGGCGTCGTATCTGGCCATCAGACACTTCCGATACTTCTTGGAGGGCAGGCAGTTTACAGCTTTCACCGACCACAAGCCGTGGACCTTCGCTTTCAGCAAGGTCTCAGATCCCTGGTCAGCACAGCAGCAGCGGCACTTGTTGTACATCTCAGAGTACACCACTGACGTCTGCCATCTGTCCAGGAAAGAGAACGTGGTCACAGATGCACTGTCACAGCCCACCATCCAAGTTTTGCCCCGGGGGGTGGATTTCAGCGCCTTGGTGGAGGCACAACAAACGGACATGGAGATGCCCAGCTATCGCACCATAGTCTCAGGCCTGCAACTGCAAGAGCCCCAATGAGCGCACCCTGCTCTGCGATATCTCCACAGGTAGACCTCGCCCCATTGCCCCAGCGTCAACGAGTGTCTGATTCCATCCACGGCCTGGCACACCCATCCATCCGGACTACTGTCTGGATGGTGTCTGACAAGTTCGTCTGGCATGGCCTGCGTAAACAGGTTTCCAAATGGGCCGGTCCTGCACACACTGCCAAACCTTGAAGATAGAGCAGCATGTCAAGGCCCCCCTGCAGGATTTTCAACCTACCTGCCGGAGGTTCGACCATATCCATGTCGACCTGGTCGGCCCCGTCCCAGTCTCCCGAGGAGCAGGGTACCTCTTCATGATTGTTGACTGTTTTACCCACTGGCCTGAAGACATTCCCCTCACAGACACCTCCACCCAGTCCTGCGCACAGGCCCTTTTGTCAACTTGGGAGGCCCGTTTCGGTGTCCCGGCACATATCACCTCAGACAGGGGAGCTCAATTCACCTCCGGCCTGTGGTCTGCCGTCGCCGACTTGTGGGGTTCCTGGATCCACCTCACCAACGCCTATCACCCGCAATCCAATGGGCTGGTGGAGAGGTTCCAACACCTGAAGTCGGCACTCACGGCCTGCCTTAAGGGGCCCAACTGGGTGGACGAATTCCCCTGGGTCCTGCTGGGGATATGTACCATGCACAAAAGAGGACCTGCATGCCTCGTCCGCAGAGATGGTCTACTGAATGCCCTTAGTTGCCCCAGGTGAGTTCCTACCAGCCCCTTGGGGGCCAGAGGAAGAACCTGCTGCGATGCTCGATTGGCTTGGAAACCTAATCCCGATACCCACCTCGCGACATGGACAGGCCCTGACACTTATGCCGACTTCCCTCCAAGACTGTAAGTTTGTCTTTATCAGGAGGGGTGAGCACCGAACACTGCTGCAGCAGCCGTACGAAGGGCCATTCTGGGTCATCAAGAACAATGGGTCTACGTTCGTGCTGGACATTGGGGGGCGCGAGGAGGTTTTTACAATTGACCAGCTTAAGCCAGCTCATTAGACTTGGACCAACTCGTGGTGGTCCAGTGAACGCGACACAGGGGCAGGCCACCCAAGTCATAGTTTATTTAATTCTGGTTTTCAGGACAGCATTGCCGGTCTGGGGGGGGGGGGGCGGTGGTATGTGGCGACTCACCACACCAGCATCGAACCAGCTCCTGACATCCTGAACGTTGGAGGCCCTGATCCAAGATGGCACAGGGCCCTCCTCCTTCCCCCATCATCAGACTAGGAAAGCCCGCGCGTGGGAAGGTCAGGTGACCTGCATGTGACGTCAGCGCGGAAAGCTTTCAGGTATTAGAGGCACACCGCACCCGTCGTTCATTCGACTTCTGACTCCAAACAATTGACACTGCGTCTTCATTTCATAGTGTGTAGCTAAACGCTACACAGTATTAAAATCCATACTTTCAGCTTCCCACAGAAAGGGAAGGACAGGAGCCACTTAAACTTGAAAAGAATGGGGAAGAGTATACAAATGAAATATAGTTGACAGCAATTTTAAATATCTGATGATTGTAAGCAGACAAATTCCAATTTTGAAAAACGAGATAGAAGTTGCAATTTATCAAGGACCAACCTTGAATACAAGGTTTAATACCAAGAGCACATTTCCAGTGCCTATTTTGCACTAGTCATTTTCGGTATCATTATCAGCATTAAAAAATGCTTCTTTTTACGAACATCCACGATAAGGGTTTATTGATCCTTGGAATGCCATTCATAACTCCCGTTAGTTGACGATGCTGGGCCTTCTGGAACCACAAGTAATGCCATGTGTATAAATAACCTGAGGTATTGATGCTGCTTCAGAGTTAGTCATCGTGGTGGGAGTGATGATTAAAAAAAAATTCATCAATCAGCTGGTGTTTTACAATAATCAGCTCCATTTTTTCCATTTCAATTCAATTCTAATTCTCAGGTTGCCAGGGGTTTGGAGCCTGCATTCTCTGACTGACTACTCCAGTTTTCTATTATATAATCACTATTTAAGGAATGAGACACCAATACCTGTAGGGCCTCCGTAATTTAGAATCCACAAGCAAAATTATGACAGAACACCAAACAGTCCAGTGCAGGAACAGCCCTTCAGCCCATCAAGTCTGTGCCAACCATGATGCCAATCAGACTGTGCAGGCACACGGTCTATTCCCTGCCTGTTCACGTGTTACTCGAAATGCTTCTTTAACATTGTTTTCCTATCTTCTACCACAGCCACATCAGCATGTTCCAGACACCTACCACTCAGTTTAAAAAAAGAACTTGCCTTGTAAATCTGCTTCAAACTTCCATCAGGAAGTATGAAATCACTGTTGGTCAGAGAGCATTTGAAAAGAAAAACTGTAAACATTTCAGGATGTTGATATTTCATTGTCAATAACCAAGGACACTAGAAAAAAGTCAAGAATGATCAGCACAAAACAAAAAGCTTTTAATATACAACCTATGTTAATTTACAAACTATGTATAGAAATGTAATAGCCATTAAATGCAAGTCAAATATGATGCTTGTGCCCAAAACCACAACAACATTTAAATGCTTAGATGCATTTGAATGTCCTCTGCCTGCTTGTGGTTACCATTTTTGTAAACCAGCCAATACCTTTCTTAAGAAATCCATTTATGAAAGGTTTCTGGGTCCCACATCTCCCAGAATCACTCCCCATCCAGCAACTTGTGGTTTGGGTAGATTTATCTTTGCGTAAACCTGACCCCAACCAAAGGAATTGTATTTACCCTCCACCATTGTCAATGTTATCAATTTTCAAATGAAAGCAGGGGGCAACAGTGGTGCGGCTGGTGGACCCACTGCCACACAGTACCCAGGGCCCCAGGGACAATCCTGACCTCAGGTGTGTTAACTTTGCCAGTGACCACGTGGGTTTCCTCCAGGTGCTCCAGTTTCCTCCCACATCCCAAACATGCGCGGGTGGATAGGTTAATTAGCTGCAGTGAATTGCCCTGTGTAGGTGAGCAGTAGAATCTGGGGGGGGAGTTGAGAATGTGGGGAGACTAAGACCACAGGATTTAATGTAGGATTAGTGTAAACAGGTGATTGGTGGTCAGTGTGGACTCAGTGAGCCATGGGGCAAGTTTCCAGGCTGATTAAATTGTGACAAAGTTTGGATATGGAAATGTCTTAATTCTTAACCAAAGCCTTTGACGTAAAGACTGGTTTCTCCTCTGGACAATAATAGTTCAGTAAAGATAATCCAGGGCAACAGGACAAATCTACAGATGATCTCAGTCAACCAGGGATTGCTTCTCAGCAACTCCCCACTGGTAGGTATGGGCAGGCAAGGTGAAGTTTGGTCTTGGAGATGCCCAATCCACTCACAGCTCTCTGACACTTAGTGTACACACATCAATCCAGCTGCTGGGAGAAACTCAAGTATCCATCTGATGGACAGTGCTTGCAGAAAGAGCACATGACAGCCATGACATCTCCCATTCCCTTCCTCAGTCTGTAACGTACAGCAGCAGGTTCACACCACTCGGAGTTTCAGACCAAAATGGCAGCATTCACTGTATCCTACAGGTCAGGTGAACAGTAACAATGGTATTGTATTCAAAAGGTAAGAAATTTTGTGGTAAGGTTCATGTTTCCATTGCTCAGGTTTCATTCTTCCTGTGATCTGCTTCTGCTCTGAAATTGTTGGGGTCTCAGACCCTCCTTCATGTGACCTGGTCAGATCACACAAGCAGTGTGATCCAATCCGACAGTCAGTGATCCAGTGCACCCGCACCATTACTTCCTTGCTCTGCCACCAGGTTTGGCACCGTCCACCTAGAATCCAGCAGACTAAATTCTAGAAAGGGGACTGCATTCCTTGACAGCCCTAACCCAAGGGACCTCTGGGCCAGTGTGCCCGTCCCTTTAACCTCAGCAGAAAGCATTACTCTCATGGTAAAATCCTGAGCAAAGTTCAAACCCAACCACATGCTTTAGTCGCAGGCTCAGGGCTTTAGAAGCACAGAGGTGGTTTCCACTCAATTTGTTGATGACTTCATTTTCTTCCATTACTCCTTGGTGGTCATTAGAAATTTCTGAAGTGGATGCTCTTCCAGCCCTTCAAATGCTTGGGATGCTGCAGAGAAAAGAACAATTGGTTTGCTTTACATCACAGGTTTGTCAAGCTACGTACAACAGTAACACATCATCTGCTCACTTCTCTCTCGCATGCCCACACATCGGGTTTGTAGTCATTAGTTCTCTTGTTCTCTGGCACAAGTCATCTGGACCTACAGAATTGGTGAAAGGACAACTGGTTCCTTCCCTCCTGTCAATCACTCTGGGAGTGAAGAAAGAAAAAACTCGGGGACTTTCATGTGAAGCCTCCAACAATGAGTTCCCCAGAACAGCCCAAATCTTTGAAAGCAAGGTCCCACGTAACAGAATAACCAATTTCCTACACAGATGATAAATGTCATCTTCTTATTGACAGCTCAGAGCAATTCTCCAGATAGTGGTTTACGTTGATACTATAAGCTAATGTATTCATGAGGTGAAGGTCTCAGACTGAGGAACATTCATGTAAACAATCCACAGCCAAAGCCAGGATGATTCTGCTTCCTTTCTCAAATCCTGGTAACCTAAGAGTAAGAACTAGTGACTGGGCAGGCAGATTCCATTGCTGGGCTTCAGAGCATGTTTCAGTAGTGTGTGTTCAGGACACGAAGCAGTGAAGAAACTCACCCAGTTCTTTGGATATGTGCTGCAGGCAAGAATCCCATTCCTGTCTGGCTCTGGTAATTAGGCTCATGGTTTGCTGAAGCTGGTCCATCTATGAGAGATTAGAATTCATTTCAAGTAATTCCCAAGCACCTATGAATCCTCAAAACTGTCATTTTCAACATCAAAGACAGCACGCATTTAACGGAGCCTCAAGCACTTCAGATTTAACATCACAAAACTCAATGGTTCCCCTCAGTCCATCATGCATCAACTTGCTGGCTGCTAACCTACTAAGTGCAAAAAAAACTATGTAGAGATCTGTGCAAACCCCCAGCAATAAGCTCAAATTGCCTCACTCAACCATACACAGCAGTAATCACAGATACCTGCATCCCCCACCTCACTTCCTCCACAGTCCTTTGATTTCTTTATTTGCTGTGGTCATCCTCAAGGCCATTTCTGAATTTTCTGATAGCCCGTTGGATTGACTATGATGGAGGTTAATCTGTGGGGCACCAGTGCCTGAAAGTGGAAGCTTACAGTATTAATTGGTCCTGTGATTAAACCTGCCTCAGGGCCAGCACCATTACTGGACAAGGGGAATTTTCTGGCAGGCAAGAATCTGAAGACTGCAATATTTTTCTGACAAATTGCTTGTGTGAGCCCACACAGGCGGAATTGAGGGTGTACAAATAGTCTAGAAACAACCTTTAAGGTGGACATGGCTAATGCCACTATGGTGAAGGGGTAAGGAGCAGGAACTGCTGCGAGATTCTATCTTTGCCATTTAAAGAATGAGAGAGATGTTAAGATCCAGATAAAACTAAAAACAATGCTCATCTAAAGTGGCAGATGGGCTTTGTTGCTGTTATGAGAATTCCCAATCTCATTTCTTTAGGAGTCTGCTTTTTCTCGGAGAAAAGGATGGCTCAATAGAGAGCTGCTTATTCAATGGCTTCAAAAGCAGCAGTGACTGAAGGAAAAATTCTGGCCTCGACCCAACTTTGGTCAGATCTTCGTACTGCATGCACTTCTGGTTGACACAACATAGGGAAGAGGTGCTAGCACTGGAGAGGGTGCAGGTGATTCACTGGAATGTTGCCTAGGTTGGAGCATTTCAGTAATGAGGAGAGACCATCTGTTTCCTCTGGAGCAGAGGTGGTTACGAAGTGACATGATTGAGGTATGTAAAATTATAAGGTAGACTGCAGGAAACTTTTTCCCCCATGTCAGAGGTAAATAAAATTAGAAGACATGAATTCAGGGCAATGGGGAAGAGATTTAGAAGGGATTTGATGGGTCCTTTTTCATCCAGAGAGTGACAAGTACCTGGATACACTGCTGACAGAGTGGTGGAAGCAGAGTCACTGACAGCACTTCTGTGTCTAGATGAGCACTTGAATAGGCATAGAAGGCTGTGGGCAAAGTGCTGGAAGATGGGAGTTACAGATGGGTGCCCACTGGTGTGCATGGAGGTGGTGGGCCGAATGGCCTTTCTCTGTGCTGTATGACTATGACCAGTTAAGTGCTTTTATGCAGTGTTTGCAGTGATGGTGCTGCCAACATCTGCCAAGACTTTCCAAATCTCGATTTCCTAAATGCAACCATTTTCAAATCACAAAAAATATCTCCAGAAATAAACACATCTATAAACTGGAGTTATTAGTTTGTATTTAGCTGCATCCTGACCAAGTTAATAATGCACAGCAATTGTATCTGTAGGATGAGATACCTTAAATTCATATGATGGGAACAGAACGAGAACAGGATTCAGCCTCTTGCCTGTTCCATCATTTAATTAGATCACGATCTTAAAGCCACCTACCTACCTTGGTTCCTCATCTCTTGAAACATGCGTCTCAAAGAAAATCCATCATCTTGAGTTTTGAAAATACCATTGGCAAATCAGGGCCTGCAGCTTTCTGAAGTGTGTTCCAGATTTCCACCGGTTTGATGTCACCCTACATGGCCTTAATATAATTTTAATGTTATGGCTCCTTATCCTGGTGTCCTCCTCTCAACCCAATCACATCCTTTAGTGTTCCAGCCCAAGATAAAAGCCAACATTCCAAATGCCACTTTTCAATTCTGCCTTTGGCCCAGCTGTTCTGGTATTCTGGACAGAACAGCCAGTGTAGACACAAGTGGTGTACTGGAAGGAAAAGCCAGTGTAGACAGATGTTGGAATCTGGAGCAAACAAACTCTCCCTGAAGGAACACAGCAGGTAGAGCAGTGTCTGTGGGGCAAAAGAAACTGTTGACGTTTTGGGTGGTGCAGGAATTTTAGTGTTCCTATTAAGAGTTGACCAATTCTACTTGGGTCTAAGCTTCCACTTTAAAAACAGGACAGACCCAAGGCAGACTCCTGGTTTAAATGCTTTCTGCTTTCCATTTTCTACAAACCCCAATTTCCTTCTATCCTTTTTCTAGCTGCTGGCTCTGCTAACCCTCCCCAGATCTATGCAGCACAATACAAACGCCCCTTTCCCAGCCAGCCCAGCTCTGCTACTGTTCCCTCCACCCCTTATGCCCTCTACCAACCCCCTCTAAATCTTATTCTTTGCACTCAGCCCTCTCACCCCATCCCTGCCCCATCATCCTGAAACCTCAGCCCATCCACTCACAATGCATTCCATGCTTTGAAGAGTCAGAACGTCTTTATCCAGAATGGACTGATAATCTGGCTTGCTTGTGATCACATCCATCTGTGAATTTTCCATCACAGGGGTTGGTTCCAATGTCCATCCAGTCACTTTCGCTTGTTCCAACTCACTGAAATAAATTAAATGATCACTTAAACATAAAACAGGCACAAATTTGGATTTCAATGTCAGTCATCAGAATGTCACATCAATCCAGTTTGTCTTTCACTCTGGAAGTTCATAAAAGGCTTTTGGAGAAAGTATTTTGTTAACTGTCTCCAAATTTGTTGTTAATAAGGCAAACTATGCACAAAAAGATCCCACTTTGTCCTCTGACCAGTGGATACAATTGGCTCCCATACACTGAAAACTGAAGTAATTAACAACATTAATGGAAGGAGTATTTTTGCCAAAGCTCCTCCTCATCAGATGTGATCTGTAGGCACTCATACCAGTCTACAGCAACCAGCACAGACAGAAAGCATCTTGCTGGTGGACAGGAATGAAAAACTCTCACAGCACAAGCCCAACCCTTACAGTACACTTGAGCTTTTTGGCTCTGGTAATTAGTTGCCGAGGGAGTAGGAATGCCAGATCTCAGTTTGCAGAGCTGCAAGTGTAGAAAGAAACCTATTGCTTTGCTCATACTTAGAACGGCATGGTGCTGTAGACATGGAGAACAGTACGTTCTTCAGGCCGGGGAGAGAAGGAAACTGGAGAAATGTAGGAGCAATCTCAATAGGTTATGACCTTGAAAATGCTCCAGTTCCCTTCTACAGGGATAAAAAAGTTGATCAGATAATTGTTATTTACGGAGGTTGGTTGCAAGATAAATATTGGTAGGAACACTGGTTGAAATATGTGGATAGGAAAGGTCTAGAGGGATGTCGTCAGACTATTGTTTATTGACTACAGCTCTGCCTTTTATAATATAATCCCAAGCAAACTTGTCACCAAACTCCGAGACCTAAGACTCAACACCTCCCTCTGTAACTGGATCCTTGACTTTCTAACCAACAGACTGCAATCAGTGAGGATAGGCAGCAATACCTCTGGCACGATTATTCTCAACAGTGGTGCCCCACAAGGCTGCTTCCTCAGCCCTCTACTCCCTACACACTCATGATCGCGTGGCCAGATTCTGCCCTAACTCCATCTACAAGTTTGCAGATGATACCACTGTTGTAGGCCATATCTCAAACAGCAATGAGTCAGAGTACAGGAAGGAGACAGAGAGCTTAGTGGAATGATGTCATGACAACAACCTTTCCCTCAATGTCAACAAAAGAGCTGGTCATTGACTTCAGGAAAGGGGGCGGTGTACATACACCTGTCTACATCAATGGTGCTGAGGTCGAGAGGGTTGAGAGCTTCAAGTTCCTGGAAGTGAACATCACCAACAGCCTGTCCTGGTCAAATCACGTAGATGCCACAGCCCAGAAAGTTCACCAGCGCCTCTACTTCCTCAGGAGGCTAAAGAAATTTGGCATGTCCCCTTTGACCTTCACCAACTTTTATCAATGTACCACAGGAAGCATCCTATCTGGATGCATCACAGCTTGGTACAGCAACTGCTCTGCCCAGGACCACAAGAAACTGCAGAGGAGTTGTGGACACAGCCCAGCGCATCACGGACACCAGCCTCCCCTCCTTGGACTCTTTACCTCTCACTGTCTTGGTGAAGCAGCCAGCATAATCAAAGACCCCACCTACCTGGGTCATTCTCTCTTCTCTCCTGTTTCATCAAGTAGAAGAGCACGTACCACCAGACTTAAGGACAGCTTCTACCCCACTGTGATAAGACTTTTGAACAGTTCCCTTATACGATGAGATGGACTATGAACTCACGATCTACCTTGTTGTGATTTGCTCTTGCTCTGTAGCTGTGACACTTGACTCTGTACTGTTATTGTTTTTACCTGTACTACCTCAATGCACTCTGTACTAACCCAATGTAACTGCACTGTGTAATGAATTGACCTGTACGATCTGTATGCAAGACAAGTTTTTCACTGTACCTTGGTACAAGTGACAATAATAAACCAATACCAAAAACCAATATGGGCCAAATGGGACTAGCTTAGATGGGAATCTTGGTTGGCATGGACCAGTTGGGTGGGCCAAAGGGTCTGTTTCTGTGCTGTATAACTCTATAACTCCCTTGGTCCTCAACACACAGTGAAACCTATTTTGTTCACTTGAGCACAGACACGCTCTCAGTTTAACATCTCATGTGAAAAAATACAATTGCCAATACTGCAGCACTCTCTCAGTGTTGCACTGAAGCAGTCTAGATCAGGGTTTCAGTCTCCTGGAATGTGAATCAGATAGTCAGTTCGCATCCATGTGAAACTGGGCCACGGCTGACGATAATGGGAATTAGAAATTACTATTCACACTGGTATTAATCACACCATTTATACAAAGACTGCAACAGGGAAAAAGGTTTAAAAAAAACGTGCAGGAAGATCTCCTGTGCTGCTGGTCGCCGGGAGGGGGCTTGAGCTCAAGTGTGCAATGCACCCCAAGGAAGTGTGTGCACATACTACACGGGTCAAACAAACAAAAACCCATTTGATAAAATGTTGACACCTTTTTCATTTCTAAGTACCTCCAGCATTTCCTACTTTTACTTTAAGCATTTCTGTAGTTCCACATAGTTCAACTGAAGCTCACATATTGTGAGGGGGATCCAATGTATCAGACAGGCAGAAAATCTGTGGCAGGAACTTACTTGGCTGCTCGGTCTGCGTTTTGGCGATAGACTTCCAACAGCTGGTCCCAAGCCTCACACTCTGCATTCAATCTACAACAGGGAGAAAAAAAAAATCAGTTAGCAAATCTCATTTAATAACATTTTTCCAAACATCACACAATATCAGTGAGCCACAATTTTTTTTTAATCACTAATATTTAGCATTAGAATTATGGAAAAATAGATTGCTGTTATGTCCACTCCTGCTCATGACTGGAACTAGGGATCAGTGTCAGAATTGAGACAAAACATTTTTTCCACTCAAAAAGACTATCCAAGCCACCAACTGACAATCCAGTGGGACTCTAATTCTACTGTCACTCTGGAGGAGTGATAGATGGTGCCTCCTGTATTGCTGGGAGGAGGAGGGTGAGGGGGTGGGGAGAAGGGTGAAGGAATGGTAAACAAGTAGCTGGTAAGAGAGATAGAATAGTATTTTAATACAAATACCAATATTTCTTGAACAGAGAAACTCCCAGTTTTGACAAAAGCCTCAATTAAAAATATAACCTAATGTTGTACGAAGTTGCTGTCTTTGAACATCGGGACTAACTATAATCCAAGGCCAACAATACTATCGATAGAACAGCAATGGTACTGTTGACCCGAAGTTTAACTAACAGCCAGTCCTGAGTCTGCTTAAAATTGTTATTTAAGGAATAAAGATTGGCCAGGACTTCAGGTAAAACTCTCCTGTGATCCTTTGAAAAGTACCAAGGCATCTTTTTGGACCACCTGAGAGAATAGAGAAATCTTGTTTAACATGAAGTCTACAACAGCCTTGACAATGCAGCACGGTTTCGACAGCTTAGATATTCTTTTCCCCATGGAGACTTGAACCAACAACCTATTGATTTAGACATCAGCACCTTGGAAATTGAAGAGCAGACATTTTTGGTGCACTAAAATGGATGCTGTATACAGCACTAATATCCTGTTTTTCACACAATCAGCCAAAAAAATTTTCAAGGAATGCACTCATATTTGGCGCCCGAACTGATTTTGCCATGTGATCTCATCAGTTTTATAAGGTTTACCACCCAATTTAGTGCACTGGCACACACATACCAGTCCCAAAGAGAATCAGCCTTAAAGGCAGAGTCCCTCAGAAAATATAGATAGCAGCAACATATGTAATAGCACAAGACAGCTGTTTGATTCACCATATGCAACTTAAGTGCTCACTGTACCTTTGGGTACAAGGAAGGAGAATCTGGACTGCAGGGCCCAGAAGACCCAGCAACGAGATTATCAGGACATGACCAGGAGAGCTTGGGAGGTAGTTTCAGGGGTGCATCTGGTCACAGCAGCAATCCCCATGTCAAGCAGCCATGTCACAAATAGTTTCATGAGCAGATGTCAAAGTGAGATACACATGTGCACATACAAACAAAATGGGACTCCATCACACCACATAACTTATTTCCTCTTCTAGGCCTTCTCTTACTCTATGGTTCACATTCCAGAACCACAATCCTCATGTACAGCTCAAGCAGAAACGTACATAATTCCATTCCTATCCCTCATCTTCTCCACTGACAATGTTGCCAGGAATAGGAAAAGCAGGGCAGCATTCATCGATTGGGAGTTAGCCTCACTGAGACAGTGGAGCAGGCCAGAGAGCTAGGATCCAAGTTACCCCCCCCAAAAAAAGTTTGAGAACTTTTCAGGAATTTAAGAGCATATCAAGAGTTGAATGCCATCAACATTACTGCAATTCAATGTGTCTGAAAGAGGATGCATTCTAGTAATTCAGTCACTAAAATATGTAAAGTACTGCAGACTGATTGGGCTGCAGGTTGGATCACTGATTTGCATAGTTAGGGGAATAGACACTGCCCTCTGCTGCAAGGACAAAGACAGGCTGTGTTGCCTGTGTGGTGCTAGGGTCTTGTATGTTTCAACAAGATCACTCCTCATTCTTCTAAAGTTCAAAGAATACAAATCTAATTTTGTTTTAGCCATTCGTGATAGGATAACCCTATCATCCCAAGAATTATCCGAGTGAATCTCTTCTAGATGGTCTCAGATCTAGTAAATCTATTCTTAAATAAAGGGGCCAAACTGTACACAGTACACCCTATACAATTGTAACAAAACATCTCTATTTTTAAACTAGAACCCCCGAGCAATAAAAGCCAACATGCCATTTACCTTAGTTACTTGCTACCTCTGCCGATTAACTTTTTTTGCTTCATAAACAAGAACAGCTAGTTCCCCCTGTACTCCACTTATTTGCAGTCTCTCTCCTTTGCCATTTGATCCCTCCTACCAAAGAGCATCACCTTACATTTCCCTTTACATTTGACCATTAGCCAAATTTCCACCAACTCATATAGCCTTTGTACAGTACAAAATAATCAGAGCACACCCTCACACCCATTTTTGTGTCATCAGCAAACTTGGATACCTTACACTCAGCCCCCTCCTCCAAGTCATTAATACAGATAATAAACAATTGTGGGCCTAAAAATAACCCCCGTGACATTTCACTAATTACATCTTTCCCATCTGAAAAAGACTCATTCATTTTTCTTACATAAAATGATGTTGGTTTGATTACATTAAGCATCTCCAAATTATTAGCCATTTCTTCCTTAATTATAGACTCTAGAATCTTGTAACAGATGTTAAGCTAACTGATCTATAGCTTCCAACCTTTTACCTCCCTCTGTTCTTGAGCAAGAGCATCACATTTATGGTTTTCTAATTCACTGGTACCTTCCAGAAACACAGTTAGTTTTGAAAAATTTCAGCCAATGGCTCTACCATCTTTGTAGCCACTTCCTTCAAATCCCTTGGATATATACCATCAGGTCCTGGAGACTCGTCTGATTTAGTCCTATTAGATTTTCCAATATTTTGTCCCTTAAGAGATAGGAATTGTTACAAGTTCATCCCTCCTAATTGAAACCAACTCATTTGTTATCCTTGAGATATTTCAGTGTCCTCCACTCTGAGAACTGATGCAAAGCACTGGTTTAAATTACCTGCCATTTCCTTGTTTCCTATTAATTCCCCTGTTTTACTCTTCAGAGGCCCACACTTAACTTAGCTACCCTCTTCCATTTTAACTATAGAAGCTTTCGCTGTTTTGATAGCGCTTGCCAGTTTACTCTCAATTTTCTACCTCTTTATTAGCTTTTAAGTCCTCCACTGCCATTTCATGAAAAATCCTCAGTCCTCTCAGATTGTCACTAGCTCTTGCCACTTTGTATGCTTCATTTTTTGATTTAATATTTTCCTCCAGCTCCTTCGTTAATCTCACATGGTTCACCCTTACATTGGGATAGATTTCTGTTGAGCACTGAAATAGCTGTTTAAATATCTGCCAGTGCTGACTGGCTGACCTCTCTTTTGCCTGCATTCACATTCCACTTGAGACAACTTTCTCCATGCCTTTGTAATTACCCTCAAGGGGCACTATTGTGAACCAGAGGTGCACACCCTCAAACTGTATCCGGAATCCTTCCATGTTGTGATCACTACTCCCAAGAGGATCCTTGACGACAAGTCTCTTATTCATCTTCTCATTATACATGACTAAATCTAAAATAGTCTGCTCCCAATTCGGTAATATATTACTTCAAGAAACAAACCCTATGCATTACACAAATTCCTCTTTCAAGGTACCCTTGCCTATTTGATTAATTCAATCAATATGCAGATTAAAACCACCCCTGATAATTTCAGTTCCATTCTTATGTGCCTTTGATATTTCTCTATTTATGCTTTGTCCTATCGAGAGGCAACACTGTAGGGGCAGGTAGACCATTTCCACTCATTTTATTTTTCTCCCGTTATTCCTCATTTTCAACTGAACTGATTCTACATCATGATCCTCTGCACTTATATCACTACTATCACACTGATACCTTCCTTGACTAACAACGCTACCCCAACTCATTTCTTAGTTTGTCTGTTCTTTTGGAACATCATACAACTCGGAATACCCTGAGCATCCTGCAAACCCATATCTGTGTAATAGCTGTTAAGTCAACCTCATTTACTTTTACTGTCAAATTATCTACCTTGATACAAATGGTGTGCGCACTATCAGCCAAAGAAAACAACCAAATCTTGCTCACCTTCATCAAATCTCCCTTCAACCTCCTTTATAGGGCAAGAGATTAGGGACAAACAAGGAGAAACTTGACCACTGATAGTGAACCTGTGGAATTCACCACCAGAAAGCTGTTGAGAACAGGACACTGAATATCTTGGAGAGAGACACAGGCCATCCTCAGGTTACGGCTGAGTTCTATTTTAACAGATGTCCACAAGTTGGAAAATACGTCCATGTGTGCACAAAATAATCTCCACGGTATTGAGGTAGATAAAACTGGTTGTAGAGATGCTGCTGAGGTAGATGCAAATGACTCAGATTTCCTTTCAAACTTTTTAAAAATCATATCAAGTGAAGAACGAACTGTTGCTCTTTTCTTCTAAACATATTTGTAGCATTGAATACTCTCATCGACACCCCTACAAGCCTTGGTGTATCTTGCCAGGTTAGGATCTTACTCTTCTAGCATCGGCAATACTCCAGGGGCACGTTCGAGAACCAATAAAATCTTGAATGGTGAATTCTTGGAAGCATAGTATCTCTCCACTTCAGGATCAAAACTGTTCATAAACCTTTTCAAAAAGGGCCAATGTCACCCAAGCCATTTTGATGGACGTTCAGATGACCAGAAGAGATGTCTTCCAAAGATAAATGAGCAAAGGCCTATAGTTTGCAATCTCCCACAGCATTTCCACCAAGCAACAGGGTCAGTCTCTCTTTTGCTGGTTTAGGTCCTTTTCTTCTCTTGCAATATAAGTATGTTCAGGTATGTTTCCAATATAATCCAGTCTCTTCCACACTGAACACTTGTTCAGCACAATAACCCACTCCGCTAACTATCTGAGGCAAAGCATCAGGATATGCATATGCTGCAGTATGGCCAATACTTGTAGCTTCCCCTTGCACTTTAGTGTATGCAAATTAACCCATGCTTTAAATCTGTTAAACTACCCTCTACTTGCAACAAAGTCTTCACTTCCTTACCATGCTTTTTCTTCAGATCTTAGAACAGGCTCTTTTTTCCTTGAATAATCATTAGGTTAACGAGTATTTTGATCTTCAAGCCAAATCACCAACAATTTTTTTTCATCTCAATTATTCAAATCACTTTGCTGCTTTGCAATGATGGTAGCTTGCACTGGGGCAGATGCTTTAATGTGCTCAAGAATGTGCGTCTTTTGCTTTACGATGGTGTCAACTGTTGAACAGCTGAAACCCAACGTTTGCTAATTTTCAAAGGCATTTCTCCCTTTTCAGATTACACTTCCATTGTGCCACTTTTCCTTTTCTTAGATGCACTGCCATCACATGCATCTTCTTTTGCTTTAAGGGAGGCACAGTAATTATACAGTACAGCATTGTTTGTAGAGAATCACAAGCACTCAACCACTAGCGCTCCTGCAGGAGGCTCGAGTTGTGTTGCTAACAAGTGCTCTTGTTCACCCAGTGCACGAAGGAAACTAGTTCAGTCATTCGTAGGAAGGAATGTGTACATACATTGCACGTTTGAATTTATGGGAGCTCAGTCATGCGTACGAGAGTCCACAAGTTGGGCTTTTGTAACCGGGAATGGCCTGTGGTTAACTTTCTAGATGTAGGAGGATTCAACGAATATGGAAAGAGCAGAGGAATATGGTATTGATCTGTCACAATTGAACTGAATGAGAATGCGGGAGGCATGATTAGTAGGTTTGGGGATGACACCAATTTGTTTGGACAGTGAAGAAGGTCGTCTGAGGTTACAACAGGATCTGGATCAACTGGGAAAGTGGGCAAATGAATGGCAGATGGAGATTAACTGTTTAAGTGCAAAGTGATGCATTTTGGGAAGTTAAACCAGGGTAGAACTTGCACAGTGAGTGGCAGGGCCCTGGAGAGTGTTGCAGAACAGAGAGAACTAGGGGTACAAGTACATAGTTCCCTGAAAGTGGCACCACAGGTGGATAGGGTGAAGGTGGCATATGGCATGTTTGCCTTCATGGGATGGGGCACCAAGTACAAGAAATGGGACGTCCTGTTAAAACTGCACAAAACGCTGGAATATTTTGTGCAGTTCTGGCCACCATACTATAAGGCTAGAGATGTGGCCGCAACTGGAGGGCTTGAGTTACAAGGAGAGAGTGAACAGGCTGGGACTGTTTTCCCTGGAGCAAAGGGGGCTGAGGGGTGACATCATGGGCAAGGTACGGTCACAGTCTTTATTCCCAGAATAGGGAAGTCTAGAACTAGAGGGCACAGGTTTAAGGTGAGAGGGGAAAGATTTAAAGGGGTCAGAGGGGGTAAAGTTCTTTTTTAAAAAAAACACAGAGGGTGGTGGGTATATGGAATAAGCTGCCGGAGGAAGTGGTAGAGGCAGGTACAATTACAAGATATTTAAACAGGTTCATGGATAGGAAATGTTTAGAGGGATATGGACCAAATACAGGGAAATGGGGTTGACGTGGTCAGGTTGGGCCGCAGGGCCCGTTTCCCTGCTGAATTGCTACGACTCGATGAATGCCAGAACAAGCTTGAAGGGCCGAATGCCCGACTCTTGCTCTTGCTCCAATTTTCAATTTTTTTGCCAGGTGCAACGAGATCCCAACATCAGCCACAACTTCTCCTCCCCACCCCTTCTTGCCTTCCGTAGGGACCACTCCCTCCGTGTCTCTCTGGTCCATTCATCCCTCCCACCCATCCACCCCTGCAGGAGCTGCAACACTAGTTCTCACATCTGCTCCCCCACCACCATCCAGGGACCCAAACAGCCCTTCAAGCTGAGGCAAAGATTCACATGCACCTCCTCCAACCTTGTCTATTGAATTCAGTGATACTGTTGCGATCTCCTCTATATTGGCGGGACCAAGCGCAGACTGGGCAACCGTTTCGCAGAGCACCTACGCTGTCTGCAATGGCTATCCCGAGCTCCCAGTTGCATGCCATTTTAATTTCCCTTTCCACACTGACATCTATCCTCAGCTTTCTCCACTGCCAGGGCCAAGCCCAGGCCCAATGCAAACTAGAGTAACGACACCACATATTCCACCTGGGTAGTCTACAACCCAATGGCACGAACGTGGTTTTCCAATTTTAGGTTAACCATCTCCTCTGGTACTCCACCCCCCCTCCCCCAACTCCTCCTGATCCTCCTCCAGTCCTCCCGTTTTAGTCTCTTTTCCCACCCACAGCCCCCCATCTTTGGCCCCTTCCCCCTCCTGGTTCCATTCACCCACTACACACACAGTTCACCCACAGGCTTCCCCCCACCTTCCCTAGCTGGTTCTGGTTTCAATCGTCCTTCACCTCTCCCCTGATGGTCCCCATTAACACCTCTTTTACTGATCAGATTCCAGGCCTTTGCGTTCCTGCTTATCTCTTTTCAGCAGCTGTCTCCACCTTCACCCTCCCCAACCCCCACCTCTCATCTGCCTCTCCTTTTGTCTGTCTCTATCCATCATCCAGCTGCCTCCGTTTCCCAACTCCACCCCTACCTGGCTCCACTTACCTGCCATTCTTCACCCCTCAGTCCACCGGTTCCCCTCTTCTTTATACTGACCATCTCCCATCTCCACTTAGTCCTGATGCAGGGACCTGAAACATCAACAATTCTTCCCCCCACCCCAACAGATGCTGCTCCACCCACTGAGTTCCTCCAGCAGATTGTTTGTTGCTCCAGATCCTAGCATCTGCAGTCTCTGGTGTATACTATTTTCTATGTTTGTGCCAGGAAAAACAACCCAACTTTGAACCCAATCCTGTAGCTAAATTCCCTCTCCTCTGGAACCATTTGAATGTATTTCCCTCTGCATCCTCAGGGGCCTTTACACCCTTCCCAAAAGGTGTTGACTAGAATAATGAGAGTTTTCTTTTAAAGAGAAGCAAAAATAACACACGCTCGCAGCATGAAGTGGTTGGTTATGGAAAAATATAATTGTGTTACTAATGGAGTCTTCAAACTCCTGGGATTCATTGTCAATTCAAAGGCAAAGGTTCACATGCCTACCTGGATATGTCATTCTTCAGCTGCTTCATCAACATTTCTGTTTCTGGTGTAGGAGGAACACTGAAAGATAGAAACATCAAGGGTACAAATATTGGCCCATGAGCAGACTACTGACATATGCACTGAACCCTGCCAGCAATGGAGATGATACACTACTTCAGGAACACTTCTGAACTCTGGCTGTGACAGACAGTGAACAAATAGAACATACACAGTAAAACAGTGCTATGGCAACAGTTGTACAGCATTTACAGAACTTGGACTTTGGTGAAAATTCAAGTGAAAATAATTGGCCTTCTCCATGTATTTACTAAAGGGAGGATATGAGAGCATTCAGCTGTATTTGTGAGAGGGTGCAACCATAAGTGTACCAGTGTACAGTGTGATCCTAACTATGGAAAATGTTGGAAAGCAGCTTTGGCAGTCAATAAGCCAATTCTACATCTGCTGGTTAGCAAACACTGGCTGTGACTGGCTGATAATCTAAACCAGGGACAGCATAAAAGCAAAAGAGAAGGCATATAATATGGCAGAGATTAGTGGGAAGCCAGAGGATTGGGAAACTTTTAAAAACCAACAGAGAACAACTAAAAAAAACAATGGGGGTGGGGTGGGAAGAAGGGTAAACTTGCCAATAATATAAAAGAAAATTGAAAAAAAAAGTCTTTTTAAAAAATAGAACATAGAACAGTATAGAACTGGACAGGCCATTCGGCCCATAATGTTATGCCTATCCTGATGCCAATTTATACTAAATATCTTCTATCATCCATAACCCTCCATTTTCTTCATATTCATGTGTCTATCCAAAAGCCTCAAACTCCACCAAACTGCCTGCTTCCACTACTACCCCTGGTGACCCATTCCAGGCACCTATCACCCTCTGCATAAAAAAAATTTGCAAATGCCTGACATCTCCTTTAACCCCCCCCCCCCAACTTAAAAGCATATCCTCTGATGTTTTACATGTCTACCCTAGTGAAAAGATTCAAACCTATCTATGCTCCTCATAATTTCATAGAACATTGAACAGTACAGCACAATTTCAAAAATCTCTAATCAGCCACTGATGCTCTTAGGGAGAACAACCCAAGTTTGTCCAACCTTTCCTTATAGCTCATACTCTCTAATCCCAGGCAGCATCCTGGTAAACCTCTTCTGCACCCTCTCCAGTCTCCACATCCTTCTTATAATGGGGCAACCAGAACTGCACACAATATTTCCAAGTGCGGTCTGACTAAAGTTTTATGTAGCTGCAGCATGACTTCCTTACTCTTATGCTCAACACCCCTACCAATGAAGGCAGGCATGACACATGCCTTTTTTACCACCTTATCCAGTTGTGTAACCACTTTCAATAAACTCTGGACCTGGACCCCAAGATCCCTCTGTACTTCAATGCTATTAAGGGGCCTACCATGAAATATATACTTTCCCCTTTACTTTTGGCTTCCCAAAGTGCAACACCCCACATTTGCCCCAATTAAACTCCACCTGCCACTTCCCTTACTCATATCTGTAACTAATCTAGATCCCAGTGATTGTCCTTTACTCTGTCCAAAACTCCACCAATCTTCGTGTCATCCACAAACCTGCTAATCCACTCGTCTACATTTTCATCCAAATCATTGATATACATCACAAACAGAGGTCGCAGCACCGATCCTTGCGGAACACCACTGGTCACGGTCCTCCATCTAGAATAACAGCCCTCCACCCCTACTCTGTCTTCTATGGGCAAGCCAATTCAGAATCCAAACTTGCAATTCATCCTGGATCCCATGCACCTTTATCTTCTGAATCAACCTACCACAAGCGACGTAGGCACATGCCTTACTAGATACATTTTAGATACATAAAAGGTAAGAGAGGGACAATAGTGGACATTGGACCACTGGAAAGCAATGCTGGAGAAGTAGAAATGGAGAACAAAGAGATGGCGGTGGAAATGAATAGCTACTTTGCATTAGTCACAGTGGAAGACATGAGTAACATGCAGAAAATTCAAAAGTCAGGGGGCAGAAGTGAGCGTAGTGGCCATCACTAAGCAGTTGCTAGGGAAGCTGAAAGGCCTGAAGGTGGATAAATCACCTGGACCAAATGGACTACATCCCAGATTTCTGAAACAGGTAGCTGAAGAGATTGTGGAGGCATTGGTAATGATCTTTCAAGGGTCACTGGAATCAGGGAGGGTCCTAGAGGACATAACACCACTATTTGAGGGAGGCAAAAGACTGGAAATTCTAGGCCAGTTAGCCTGATCTCAGTGGTTGGTAAGATTTTAAGAGTCCATTATTAAGGATGAAATTTTGGAATACTTGGAAGTACATGATAAAATAGGGCAAAGTCAGCACTAAGGGAAGAATTTGCCTGACAAATCTGTAGGAATGCTTTGAGATAACAAGCAGGTAAGACAAAGGAGAGTCATTGGCTGGTTGGCAGGAAGCAAAGGGTGGAAATAAAAGGATCTCGTTCTGGTTGGTTACCGGTTACTAGTGGTGTGCCGCAGGGGTCGGTGTTGGGGCCGCTCCTTTTTACCTTGTACATCAATGATTTGGATGATGGAATAAATGGTTGTGTGGCTAAGTTTGCGGATGACACCAAGATAAGTGGAGGAGTAGGGAGCATAGAGGAAATAGAAAGGATGCAGAGGGACCTGGACAGTTTAGGAGAATGGGCAAGGAAATGGCAGATGAGATTCAATGTTGAGAAATGTGCAGTTGTACACTTTGGAAGCAGAAATAAGCGGGTAGATTATTATCTAGAAGGAGAGAAGATTGACAGTACGGTAGTACAAAGGGACTTGGGGGTACTCGTACAAGATACCTTAAAAGTTAACCACCAGGTTGGATCGGTGGTTAAGAAAGCGAATGCTATGTTGGCATTCATCTCGAGAGGTATAGTGTATAAAAGTAAGGAAGTGTTGATGAGGCTCTACGGGGCACTAGTGAGGCCTCATTTGGAATACTGTGCGCAGTTTTGGGCCCCACATCTTAGGAAGGATGTGCTGACGTTGGAGAGGGTTCAGAGGAGATTTACGAGAATGATTCCGGGAATGAAAGGGCTTAAGTATGATGAGCGTTTGTTGGCTCTTGGACTGTACTCACTGGAGTACAGAAGGATGAGAGGGGACCTCGTAGCGACATTTAAAATGTTGACAGGTAAGGATAGAGTAGATGTGGCTAGGCTGTTTCCCTTGGTGGGCGAGTCCAGGACCAGAGGGCACAATCTTAGAATTAGAGGGTACAGTTTCAAGACAGAGATGAGGAGAAATTTCTTTACCCAGAGGGTGGTGAAATTGTGGAACTCCTTGCCACGCACAACAGTGGAGGCCAGATCAGTGGAGGTGTTCAAGGAAGAGATAGACAGATATCTAAATAGTCAGGGTATCAAGGGATATGGGGATAAGGCTAGAAAATGGGATTAGAATAGTTTTTTTTTCCCCCACCCCATTTCTTTTTCCCTTTTCCTTGGAGCAGACTCGATGGGCCGAATGGCCTGCTTCTGCTCCCTTGTCTTGTGATCTTGTGATTTACTTGGAATTTCAGAAGGCCTTTGACAAGGTGCCACACACAAGGCTACGAAACAAGACAAGAGCCCATACTGGTAGAAGCAAAGTACTAACATGGATAGAAGATTGGCGGACTGGAGAAGGCAGAGAGTGGGAATAAAGAGGTCCTTTTCAGGATGGTTGTTAGTGACTAGTGGAGTTCCGCAGGGGTCAGTGTTGGGACCACAACTTTCCATTTCATATGTTAATGATCTGAATGAAGGAACTGATGGCATTGTGGCCAAGTTTGCAGATGATACCAAGGTAGGTGGAGGGACAGCTTGTATTGCGGAGGCAGGCAATCTGCAGAAAGACTTGGAAAGATTAGGAGAGTTGGCGAAGAAGAGGCAAATGGAATACAGTGTAGAGAAGTGTGGGGTTATGCACTTTGGTAGGAAGAATAAAGGTGTAGACTATTTTCTAAATAGGGAGAGAATTCAGAAATTGGAAGTGCACTGGGACGTCCTAGTTCAGGATTCCCTCATTGTTAACTTACAGGTTTAGTTGGTAGTAAGGAAGGCAAATGCAATGTTAGCATTCATTTTGAGAGAACTAAATGTACTGCTGAGGCTTTACAAGGCATTGGTCAGACCACATTGGGAATATTGAGAGCAATTTTGAACCCTGTATCTTAGAAAGGATGTGCTGGCCATGGAGGGGGCCTAGAGGAAGTTCAGAAGAATGATCCCAGGAATGAAAGGCGTAACATACAAGGAACGTTTGATGGCCCTGGGCCTGTGCGCAATGGAGATCAGAAGGAAGGATGAGGAGGGATCTCATTGAAACCTGCCCAAAACTGAAAGGCCTGGATAGAGTGGACGTGGAGAGTCTAGGATCCGAGGGCACAGCTTCAGAATAAAGGTACGTTCCTTTAGAAACGAAATGAGGAGGAATCTCTTTAGCCAGGGGGCTGTGAATCCGTGGAATTCATTGCTACAGAGGGCTGTGGCAGCCAAGTTACTGGATGTATTTAAGGCAGAGATTGATAGGTTCTTGATTGGTAAAGGGGTTAAGGGTTATGGGGAGAAGGCAGGAGAATGGGGTTGAGAAAAGAAATCAGCCATGATTGAATGGCGGAGCAGACATGATGAGCCGAATAGCCTAATTCTGCTCCTATATCTTTTGGTCTTCAGCAGGGAACATAAATAGCAAATGTTAGCCACTCTGCCCCTCTTCTATTCACCAAGATCACAGCTGACCTTTTGCCTCAGCACCCTGTCCTGCATTAGGCACATATCCTTCAATAATATCCAAAAATCTTTTGACCTCCATCTTGATTATATTCCAAAAACCTCCACAGCCATCCTAGGTAGAAAATTATGAATACTTGTATTCTGTGGATGAACCCTTCTTTGACATCTCAGTCCTGAATAACAGACGCTTCATTTTGAGACAGTGACCCCTATTCCAGCCATCTCAGTTAGGGGAAACATCACCCTTGCACTTACCCTGTCAATTCCTTTTAGAATTTTGCATGTTTCAATATAACCTACAGCCTAGCATCTAGGCCCAGTCTGCTTAACCTCTTCTCATAGGACAATACCTGACCATCCCAAGAATTCAGCTGATGAACCTTCATCGCACTCCCTCTGACACAAGTACATCTTTCCTTAGGTTGTGCCAGAGTACACTGTCCACAATGCCACCAATCTTTGTGTCATCTGCAATCCTACTAATCCACCATCCACATTTTCATCCAAGTCATATCACAAACAGTACAGGGCCCGGTATGGATCCCTACATACCACCACTGTTCACAGACCTCCAGTCAGAACAAAAACCATCAACCACTATGCTCCTTCCATGGCAAGCCAATTCTTAATCCAAACAGCCAAGCTGTAGTGAATCCTATGCATCTTGATCTTTTAGTCGCGTTTACAATGAGGGACCTCGCTGAATGCCTTACTAAAAATCCACGTAGACAACATCCACTACTCTAGCATTAATCACCTACATCACCTCCTTGAAAAACTCAATCGTTAGTAAGATATGACCTGCCCTGCACAAAGTCATGCTGACTGTCCCTAATTAGGCCATGGTTTTCCAAATGCTCATGGACACCACCCCTAAGAATCCTCTCCAGTAGCTTCCCTACCACTGACGTGAGACTCACCAGTCCACAATTTCCAGGATTATCCCTATTTCCCTCCTTGAACAAAGGAACAACACTAGCTACTCACCAGTCCTCCACCATCTCTAGGCACAAGTGAGGTCAAGTTAAACCAGGGCAGGACATTATAGCGAATGGCAGGGCCTGGGGGACTGTTGTACCTCTAGGTCTCTCTATTCGACAAGTACATATTCCCCGAAAAGAGTGACGCAGGTGGACAATATGGTGAAGGCGGCTTATGGTACACGTGCCTTTGTTGTACAGAGTACAGAGTGCAAGAGTTGGGACGTCATGTTACAGCTGTATATGACACTAGTGAGACTGCATCTGGAAGACTGCATGCAATTCCAGTTGCCATACTATAGGAAGGATATGATTAAGCTAAGAGGTGGCAGAAAAGATTCACTGGGACTGGAGAGAGGGCTTACAAGGAGAGACTAGATAGGTTGGCACTGTTTTCCTTAGAGCAGAGGTGGCTAAGGGGTGACCTTATAAAGATTTATAACATTATGAGATAGGATAGATAGAGTCCCAGGGCAGGGGAGTCTAGAACTAGGGGGCTCAGGTTTAAGGTGAGAAGGGAAAGATACAAATTGGACCAAAGAGGCAGGTTTTTCCCCCACACAGAGGCGAATGGGCATATGGAACAAACTGCCAGGGAAAGTGGTAGAGGCAGGTACAATCACGACATTTAAAAGACCTTTGGACAAGTTCATGGATAGCAAAGGTTTTAGAGGGATATGGGATATTAAGAGACTGTTGGATAGGTACATGGAGCTGAGAAAAATAGAGGGCTATGGGTAAGCCTAGTAATTTCTTAGGTAGGGACATGTTCGGCACAGCTTTGTGGGCCAAAGGGCCTGAATTGTGCTGTAGGTTTTCTGTGTTTCTAAATGCAGGTAAACGGAACTAGCTCAGGAAGACACCTTTGTCGGGATGGACAAGTTGAGCCAAGTAACTCTTTGACACCCATCCCTCTGAATATCAACCACTTAAAAAGTTTTTAGAAATGTTTTCTGCCAAGCTGAATGACTTCATACTTTTGACATCACATTTCATTTCCCAAGTCTTTGCATCATTCAAATGTGAATTTATTAAAAGGCATGGGAGAATGTTCTATGCTTGTACATACTTAAAGTTGCATCAGAAACTGCAGGATTGATCAATATGGGCTCTTCAATGAAACTTAGTGTTTGCATTTACCACTCCACGGGTACTTACTCTTCTGGTTCTTCAGTGCACTTCCTCAGTGTCCCATCCAGTTTCATTGCCTCTACGATTCGTTTAACATCATTGGAAATAGCGGAGGCTGTGGATAGAACCAAAAAAAAACTGTCAGACAAAATTTGCTTCATTTCATAGTCATCCTTGGACTGACTGATCACGGGAAAGACAGCACAAAGCCACAGTGGTGCACCTGAGAGACGCACAGCTCCCTGGCACTTGCCAGAGGGAAACTGATTAAAAGACTTGAATGAAAGGATCAAAAGATAACATCCAAGTTTGTTGATGGCATGGAATAAACTAGAGTAGTGATGAGAATATAATGAAGCTCCAAAAGGGATGTAGATAAGCTAATGAGTGGGCAACAACATGACAGGTGGAGTACCAAGTGGGAGTTAAAAAAAATAAATCAGATTATCCACTTCAGTACAAGAAAAAGAAACACTAAATATTTTAAAAAATGATGAATATTTAGGAAACATCATTGGTCAAAGGGACCTGGACACCTTTGTACCCAGTTGACTGAAAGCCCAGAAGGTGAATGATGCAATGCCTTTATTGCAACAGAATGAGAGGACAAGGGCAAGGATGCTAACTCCAGTTATACACAGTCTTAATGGTACCACATCCAGAGCACTGTGTACAATTTTGGTCTCCAATACTAAGGGAGAATATACTGGCAAGAGGGAATGCACTAAAGATTTGCCAGCAAGAGCAGGCTTGACAGATGAGGCAAGGTTGAATAGGCTAAGCCTCTATTCTCCAGAGGTTAGAAGAATAAGGTAACCTAATTGAAGCATACAATTTTCAGTCCTAAACTGGGGATCATAACTTAAAAAATGTGATCTCAAGCAAAGTAACTGACTAAGAGTAGCAAAAGTATTAATTTAAGATGTAACCCCCTTTCCTGTAGGTGAGAGTTTTTTTAAAATCTTCTCTTGGGGATTATGATGGAAACAAAAACTTCAGGTCAAGATTAAATCTTTATATATTCAATTATATTTGAATCCTAGTTACATGAATACACACAATTAACTTTAGCATCGGCCTCATTCACGCCAGTGCATATAGTATTCTCAGTTCCAGGACACCGCAGCATCATTTCATTCTACACAGCTCTTTTTACTTTTAAAATTCACAGTCTGTCTGACAGCATAACAAATTTTTGAATTTCTAATCTTGTGTAGAAACAAGATAAAACCCTGATTACTCACGTTTGAAGCAGAGTTTTACATTGAGTAGGATGCTAACCAGCACATTGATAAAACTGCTAATTTTGCAGGCTGCTAAACTTTGCTATATAAATTTAGGCTACAACTTAAATATATATGGCATCTTTAATGTTATAAAACAACACAGTAGCCACAAAAGGCCAGGTGGATAAAAGCTCAGAAAGGAGCTAGGGTTTCCAAAGGACATCTTAAAGAGGGAGAGAGAACATTAAGGACAGGAAGTCCAGAGCATAAGTCAATCGAAAATATTTCAGCCAATGAAGGAATGGTTAAGGTGAGGGATGCAAGCTGGACAGCTGCACTACCTTGCAGTGTTGTGCAGCTAGTAGAAACAGAGACAGTGGGGCTAAATCCATGGAAATATCTGAAATCATACATTACACCAACCCACTCCGTGAGGGAAGCCCAGGGAACACCGCAGGACTTCAAGTAAAACGAATTAGATGCAATACAAGTACAGCAGAGCAGCACAAACATATGCAGAGTCAGTAAAAGAAGATTTTAAGGATCTTATTTTGTGCTTCTAAAGACAATGCTAGAAGCACGAGGCATCAAGCAAAAATTAGCAACGTTCCCTTATTGTAGCAATGGGGGCAGTACAAAGGAGATTCATCAGGTTAATTCTTGGGAGGAGAGGGCTGTCTTATCAAGAAAGGCTAGAAGGTTTGGATCTGTGCTCCTGAAAGTGAAGAATGAGGGATGACAGGATCCCAAGTGGACTTATCAAGGTAGATGTTGAGATGTTTACACTAGTGAGGAAGTCATGAACACAGGGATATGGCTACAAAATAAGGGGCTAGTAATTAAAACTGAGGTACACAGAAATTTGTTCTCTCGGGGCTACTGAATCTATGGAATTCTCTGCCCTAGAGGGTGGTGGAGGCCAGATCTTTTAGATACATCAAAGGTGGAGATAGATAAATATTTGAAAGATTGAGGAAGTGGCACAGAAAAGGAGACGAGACCAGCATAGACCAGCCATCATACATTGGATGATGAGGCATGCTTGAGGGGCCTGGTGGCCTATTCCTGCTCCAATTTTCTTGTGTTCTTATACACATGTCCCCAATCAAAATCCAAAAGTTCAGTAAACAGAATGGAAGTATGAACTTTATTAATGGGAATAGAAGTACTGAAACGGTATACTTTCAACCCATCACATGCCTTCCAAAGCCACCCATGGGCATTCAACATAACTGAAGGATAAGAAAAAAAAATTAAGACTCACCATCTGTTTGAAAGGCATGAAGACCAAAACCTTCTTGTGGACCCAAGGTGTGCTGTAATTTCTGTAGCGTATACTGTGAAAGAAACATCAACAGCTTTACATCTACTCATCTACAATGTTAAAAGCGAAATGGTCATCCAAATATAAATTAACACTAAAGATTTAAGGCCTTTTAAGCTGATGCATGATGGCTCAAAATTACAGATATATTCATTATTACTGGTGAAACTGATCTTTGTTACCACATCATTAACCTTTAGATCACAATTTTGGCGTGACAGAGGCTCGTGTCATACCAATGAACCTGACTGCAGTGCTGCTTGGAGTTGAGCACTACAGATTGGGTCACCTGTGGTGGTGAAGTGCCAGACAAACAGCAATCAAATGAAGAGGGTTCTCTCCTCGAAGGTTAGAGGATGAAATTCTGATTGGCAAGGGTGTAAATTGTTATTGGATTCAGATTAGTCTTCCACGATCGTACAGTTGCCATTCCCCAATGGTTTCCCTATACAAAGGCATATGCCGGTTTCTACCATATATTCACAACCAAAAACTAAAATTTACACATATCATCCTCAATCTCTCCCTGCCCAACTAAGCAGTTAAGTAAACTGACCAGTCACTTTCAGGAAGAGCAATAGGAAGAGCGTCACCACACTATTAAATTCAATACAAATCAACTTTAGATGAAAAAAATCTACATTATACTAAAATCAGTTTACTATGAACACAGCGTGAAAATTTCACATCTCTCCCATTATTTTTTTTATTGAAATACCAGTTACTGCACCACAAGAACTCTCTCTTAATAAACATAACTCTCCAAAGTTCCATACCTCAAGACACACACGAAATAGCTCTGCGAGTCTTTCATCGCCAGGTAAATCCAAGCTGATATCTTCACAGATCTCTGAAGAAATTGATAAAGTTGAAAAGCTACAGTTTAAATGCATATTTTACCTGTTTCAAGGTTAAATGTAAGAATATTTACACTCCTAATAAAACATTTGAAAAAAAATGTGATTTTTTTCTTAAGAAATGTATTTAAGAACCAAATTTTGATGCTCATCACCAAGAGATTTTAATCTCATTTCTTTATGCACCAACAGCCAAAGTAGTGCTTTTGAAGTACAGCCAACTCTTGAAAACATGGAAAAGCTCATACCCAAACCCAATACTCACATCCAAAATAGGACCCACAAACACCTGCAAGACAATTGTTCAGTTTTAGTGATTTGTTTGTTGTTGTGAGAAAGGTTCTTTTGGTGTCTTAAAGATAAAGGTCTGGACACACAGTCTTTGTAATTTAAAAATGGTTTATTAACAAAGACAAACACGGGGACAGAATGAATGGGAACAGATGCACACTCACACACTCTCAAGCAGGAGATCGCGAATGTGGAGGGAAATCGCAACAGGGAGTGAGGTACACACACACACACACACACAATAACTGGGTACACAAATGATCAAGGAATAAACAATACAATGTTTGGAAACCCTGATTCTGTACAAACGTTGGCTCTTTGGTCTTGGGAGTCCTTAACTAACTGCCCTGAAGTAGTGAACATCCTCGGAGACAGAGAGAGAAAAAACCAAACATGGAGCACTTTTATACTGCAGGGGGACTGGGTGGTCCAGCAAGGGCAAAGGTGTTTTAAACGGGCCAATGGTAGGTGTGCCCAGGACAAAGGTGCTCGTACAGACCAATCCGAGTGGTCCAGCAAGGACAAAGGTGTTTACCTAGTGGGGTGGAGCCAAACCTTGATTGACAGTGATGTCGTTTTCGGCCATGTGCTCAATGGTGTCATCCCAGCCAGAGGGGTCAGTGTTGTCACGGTCACATGACAGCCATGACCTTTTACACTACACTTGTGGAATAAGTATTGTGATCACTGTAAGAGATGATCGCACATATAGTCAGATAATCGCTGATCTGCATCTTAATCCTTTCCTATCAATGTTGATTCTATACCTTCTGATATCCTTGTCCAACAAAAAAATATGAATATCAGTTTCAAATTTTTCAAGTGATCTCATAGGTTCCTCATCTTTTAAGTGAAAGAGTTCCTGATTTCCATGACAATGTGTTAGTAAGTGTTTTCTGACCATCAACACTCATGACTCAGTTCTAACTTTTATGTTATGAGCTGTTGTTCACAACTGACCCACTCCCAAGTATGGTAGCACAAGTAGTTATGTTACTGGACTAGTAGCCAGCAATCTCTATCACTGATCTAGAGACAGGACCTTGTACCACACCGTCAGTTGGGGAAGTTAAAACTCAAGTAATTAAATAAATCCAGAACTTAAGAAAAAAAGCAGCCTCCGTAATGGATAACCACAAAACTATTACATCATAAAAATCCCATCAGATTCGATTAAGGGATGAAATTTCACTGTTAGGCTTACCCAGTCTGGTCCACGTGTGACTTCAGTCCCAACTAAGTGGTTGACTCTTAACCACCACAAATACAAGAACAACAAGGGATGGACAATAAATGCCAACATTTACAAGATGTGAGTAGAATTATCCATCAATAGATTAAAAAGAAGTTTCTCTACTTATTTCATCAAACCCTGACCAGTTCAATTACATCTTCTATATCCCAGGAAATACAAGACTAGTTTCACAACTTGCCCTACTCTTCCCAAACTGGCCAGAATTAATACCAAAACCCCAAAAGCCACTAACTAGAGCTTTGTGCAGCTAAAACAATTCTGCTTCATATTCCAGCCCTATATTCACTTCCTTAATAACAGATTTGTATCTCCCATTTTTCTTCAATAATACGATGCTGGTATCTTTCCAGTCCGAGGGGATAACTCCCAAATTAGGAGTTTTGGAAGATTGTCATTGGTTCATCCAGTATCTTTTATTTCTCTGATAAATATCACTACCACTTCATTTCCAATGACAGTGTCATCTGTGTCTATCATTATGGGGCTCACAATGCTCTTGAGCATTTGCCTGCTCTTAATATACATGTTAAAAACCTTTAGTGGTGATTCTTGCTATCCTTCAAGATTTTGCTCATTTCTTTTTGTCACATTCTGTGTCCATACAGCACAGAAAGGCCCCTTTCTGCCCACCTTGTCCACGCCTACTGTAATGCCAATCTACACTAATCCCATTTGCCCACATTAGGCCCATATCCCTTTTATACTTTTCCTATCCAAGTATCCATCCAAACACCTTTGCAATCGTTGTCTGCCTCCATCACCTTCTCCAACAGCTATCCTCTCTATCTCCTATCAGATTCTTCCTTCTTCAGCACTTTGCCTCTTCCACCTATCACCTCCCAGCTTCTTACATGATTCCCTTTCACCACCCCCACCTACCTACCTTTCCCCTCCCACCTGCCAGCTCGTGCTCCTCCTCCTACCATTTTATTCTGGCTTCTACCCTCTTCCTTTCCAGTCCTGAAGAAGGGTCTTGGCCTGAAATGTCAACTATTCATTTCCCTCCATAGATGCTGCCTGACCTGCTGAGTTCCTCCAGCATTTTGTGTTTGTTGGTCCAGATTTCCAGCATCTCTCCATGCGAGCTTATTCTTGATACTTGCCACCCTGGGTGAAAGGCATATTCCTCAGATATTCCCTCTCAGTTATGCCCTCTATTGCTACAATTAAGCTTCCCCAGATAACAAGATTTTTATTGTTTTCTGCTTTAATATGCATTCTTTATATTGTCTTACAATAGAGGCAATGGCCAAATCATCGACTCTATGCTGGCTCTCAAAGCATTCCCATTAGTCTCATTCCCCAGCTAGATATTCTCTTGCATACCCATCAACTTCATTCCCCCCCACCGCAATTCTCCTACCACCTACTTACATCAGGGGTAATTTACTGTAGCCAATTAACCTAACAACCTGCACATTGCTAGGATGTGAAAATGCCAGGAAGTCACAGGGAAAAGTGCCAACTTCACATTGGCAGCAAAGGGTTTTAAGTGTAAAGGCACAAGGAAATCAGCTAGTGCCAATCTGGAGAAACATAGGGGTCAAGGTGGCAAACAAAATGGATTAAGATAATCATTAACCCACTGTTCTACAAATCAGGTATTTTTTTTTAAAAAAAACAAATTTACTTTTTTGATGGCAACCTAGAATAGCTTTTTTTTAGAAACACTGACAAATAAGCTGCACAAAGACCTGATATACCAGCGCTAACCAGTACAAGTTGCACATGGGCCTAGTTTACACAGTGCAGTTGGCCCAGAACAGCCCAAGTTTACAGAGAGCACTTCCAATGAACAGATGGCTCCTTTACTTACAAAGCTCTTAAAGTAATTTCAAGAAGAGAGCTTTGAAACCTCTTCTGTTCCTAAACCAACACAGCAGGCTTCGCAGTTCCAGCTAGCTACACAGTTCTGACTGCCAAGTGAGGGTTGAGCACTGTTCAACACCCAGAAGAGGGAAAGGTTCCAATGAACTTCTAAATTGGTATCAATTTCCTACAACTTAGATTTGTGCAAAATTAGGCTACATGCAGCCCACCTTTAAAACAAATGCTGAAGATTGCCCACTAAAAAGTTAAATTTGTTAAGCCAGAAAAATGTCATGTTCTATGCTTAAATAACAAGCATCACAGATGTTTAACTGTGGGACAGCACTACATTTCAACCCAACCAATGTGTATTCATGTTCTTTTCCAGTCAGATAAAATAGCTAATAATCAGAAGATTAGAATATACAGGCCAGAAACAACCATTTCAACCCACATGGATGACCCCGGAATTCCGATACAGGCAACAGCTCTCAATTGCTGTGCTTGACAAATGCCCACTCCCTCTTAAATTACAGGTGTGGCCAGCCTCGATGATGACCATGGCCAACTGCATGGTGGCGCAACAGTAAGCACTGCTTCCTCTCAGCTTCAGCGACCCAAATTATTCCTGTTATTGGGTGCTGTGTGGAATCTGCATATCTTCCCTATGACTGCACCAGCTTCACCCCATATACCAAAGATCAGCTGGTTAGTAGATTAATTGGCTGCTGCAATTGGTCCTTAATATAGGTGGATGGGAGTCGATGATGAGACACAAAAAAAACAGGATTAGTATTAAGGGGTGCTTGATGGTTGGCACAGTCATGGTGGGCCAAGGGATTTGTTTCTGTGCTGTACGAATTAATGGCAGTGAAACTCCAAATATCTGAATGTTCTAGTCCATCTGTCACACTCCCCCTTCTGATACAAAATCTGGCTGCTTAGGTGACAGTGAGGAAGATAGTTGAGGGTAGCTGGGCAGAAAAATAACAAATGGAATTTAATCCAAGGTACAAGGAAAAGGAATTTTGAATAAGGGAAGGATATTGAATGAATTTAAAAAAAAGCTGCGGATGCTGGAAATCTAAAGCTATAACAGAAAATGCTAGAAACATTCAGGTCAGGCACCATCTGTGGAAAGAAAAATAGTTAACGTTTCAGGTCCGGGGCTCTTCATCAGAACAGAGGAAGGATAGAAGCAAGTTAGTCTGGGTAGCAGAGAAAGTGAAGGAGGGTGATGATGGCACAAAGGGAATTTCTCTGATAGGGTGAAATAATGTGGCGGTTAAAATCAGATGAAGCTTCTTTGTGTTGCTAATGTTATATAGTCTATGTTCTATAGTTTGCCCTATTGGAACATGCCCAGCAGGCTAGACTACATACAGAAAAAAATGGACCATAGGCAAAAATGTCAGTTCTCATACAAACAGAAGAGAGAGTTGGAGAGTTGGATGTTGAGTCCCGCAGGCTAGAATGTGCTCTGACAGAAGACTAGCTTGCTTTGGGCCTTGTAACAGAGCAGGAGGCCACAGACAGAAAGGTGGTGGGTTGGTGAGTCAAAGGGAGTGAGAGGGACCACAGAGCAGGTAGCAGGACAAGTCCCAGAAGGTGATTAAAAAGGCATATGGGATTCTTTCTTTTATCAGCTGAGGCACAGAATTTAAGATTAGGGAGGTTACACTAGAACTGTATAAATTACTAGTCAAGCATAGCTCCAATACGATATACAGCTCGTCACCACATTACAGATAGATGTGACTGTACTGGGGAAGGTTGAGATTTATGAAGAGGTTGCTGGTACAGGACAATTGTTGCTAGGAGGGAAGATTGAATAAGCTTGGGTTCTTTGGCTGAGGAGAGGCTAAATTAAGGTGTACAAAATCATTAAGGGCTTACAAAAAGGTGAAAAAAAGGTCCCATTTCCTCACCAGATGGGTCAAAATTCAGGGCCATGGATTTAAAGCAATTGATAGAAGGATGAGAGGGAGATGATGAAAGGTTTTTCCACTCAAGCGTGTTGTGAGGGTATAGAACTCCTGTCTAAAAGGATGGTAGAGGCAGAAACCCTAAACATAACTAAATGGTACTTGGACATATACTTAGAGAGATATCATCGGCAGAGCCATGGTCAAGTGCTAGAAGGTTACATGAGGGCTGCAGCTGGAGAGCTCCGTTTATCATCAGCACAGACATAATGGGCCAAATAGCTTTCGGTACTGAACATTTTCCCTGATTCTATAAATCATCTTGTGCCTCTCCTGGTGAGTCCCTTCCTGGTAAAGAGTTTCTCAAGATTCAAGTTGTCAATACTCAGAAGGATTTTAAATACATCAATAAAATTTCCTTTCAGCTCATTTGACCTTACCTTTAACTGATGCCAAGTATACAATGGGAAGTTCCAGAGCCAAGGGGTCTATGTAAAAAGATATCCAGATATGCACACACTATTCCAGACACAGATAAACAAATGACCAGCACTCAACCAGTGTCAGAACCAATGGTTTATGTTCTACATTCACCACATAATCATTTTTCTTCGAGTTCTCACTATTATTCAGTGCAGATGGTTTTGATGCTCAATGCTCACACATCCTTGCTGTGCCCTGTATCATAGAACATTACGGCATAGTACAGGTCCTTTGGCCCACAATGTTGTGCCGACATTTTATCCTGCTCTAAGATCTAGCTAACCCTTCCCTCCCACATAGCCCATTTCTCTATCATTCATGTGTCTATCTAAGTGTCTCTTAAATGTCCCTAATGGCAGTCACAGTAGTGTAGCGGTTAGCGTAATGCTATTACAGCGCCAGCGACCCGGGTTCAATTCGCCACTGTCTGTAAGTAGTTTAATATTCTCCCCATGTCTGTGTGGGTTTCCTCCGGATGCTCCGGTTTCCTTCCACATTCCAAAGACATACGGGTTAGGAAGTTATGGGCATGTTATGTTGGCACCAGAAGCGTGGTAACACTTGTGGGCTGCCCCTAGAACACTCTACACAAAAGATCATTTCACTGTGTGTTTCGATGTACACGTGACTAATAAAGATCTAATGTATCTGCCCCCACAACCTCTGCCGGCAGTGTGTTCCATGCACCCACCACTCCCTGTGTAAAAAAAACTTACCCCTGACATCCCCCTTATATCTTCCTCCAATCACCTTAAAATTATGTCCCCTCGTGTTAGCTATTGTCACCTTGGGAAAAAGTCTCTGACCGTCCACTCGATCTATGCCTCTTATCATCTTGTACACCTCTGTCAAGTCACCTCTCATCCTCCTCCTCGCCAAAGAGAAAAGCCCTAGCTCACTCAACCTATCCTCATAAGACATGCTTTTAAATCCAGGCAGCATTCCAGTAAATCTCCTCTGCACCCTCTCTAAAGCTTCCACGTTTCCTTTAATGAGGGACCAGAACTGAACATAAGACTCCAAGGGTGGTCTAACCAGAGTTCTATAGAGCTGCAACATCACCTCATGGGTCTTGAACTCAATACCCCGACTAATGAAGGCCAACACACCATACGCCTTCTTAACAACCCTATCGACCTGTGTGGCAACCTTGAGGGATCTATGAACGTAGACCCAAAGATCCCTCTGTTCCTCCACACTGATAAGAGTCCTGCCATTAACCTTGTATTCTGCCTTCAAATTCGATATTCTGAAGTGTATCACTTCACACTTATCCAGGTTGAACTCCATCTGCCACTTCTCAGCCCAGGTCTGCATTCTATCAATATCCTGTTGTAATCTACAGCAACTTTTTACACTATCCACAATACCACCAACCTTTGTATCATCAGCAAACTTACTAACCCACCCTTCCACATCCTCATCCAAGTCATTTATAAAAATCACAAAGAGCAGGGGTCCCAGAACACCACTGGTCACCGACCTCCAGGCAGAATACGCTCCACCTACCGCCACCCTGTCTTCTATGAGCGAGCCAATTCTGAATCCACACAGCCAAGTTTTCCTGGATCCCATGCCTCCTGACTTTCTGAATGAGCCTTCCATGAGAACCTTATCAAACGCCTTACTAAAATCCATGTACCATATCCACTGCTCTACCTTCATCAATGTGCTTTGTTACATCCTCAAAGAATTCAATTAGGCTTGTGAGGCACGACCTGCCCCTCACAAAGTCATGCTGACTGTCCCTTATGCTTCTCCAAATGCCCATAAATCCTGTCTCTAAGAATCTTCTCCATTAATTTGCCCACCACTGAAATAAGACTCACTGGTCTGTAATTCCCAGGGTTATCCCTACTCCCTTTCTTAAACAAAGGAACAACAATTGCCACCCTCCAGTCATCTAGCACTATTCCTGTGGCTAGTGAGAACATAAAGGTCATCGCCAAAGGCACAGCAATCTCTTCCCTCACTTCCCATAATAACCTTGGATATATTCCCTTCAGCCCCGGTGAATTATATATCCTAGTGCTTTTCAAAAGTTCCAGCACATCCTCTTTCCTGTGGAAATGAGGATGTATTTCGGTTTTGGTATTTTATGGTATTGCAGACAGCATTAAGACAAAAACAACAAAATGCTGAAATCACACAGCAAGTCAAGCAGCACCTAAGAGGAGAGAAATAATCAGTGATTCATCAGTACTGGAAAAGTAAATAAACAAGCGTGCAGAGATGGGAGGAATCAAGAAGGTGGAAATCAACTATATCAATGTAAAAAAAGGGAACAAATTGAAACAAAGGTTCAGCAACATTGCGTGGAAAACAAAGTTAAGAAATGTCTGAAATTGTTTTCATTAAATATTATGCCTCAAGAGTTGCAACATGCCCACGAGGATGAAGGCCAGTTCCTCATTTTACATTGGGCATCGTTAGAACAGTGTACGAGTCTGAAGGCAGGTCAGGGTGTGATTTGGACAGAAAATTAAAGTGACATGGGAATGAAAGCTCAGGTACCATCCTAATCAACTGAACAGATGTTCTACAATCAGAGGTCACCCAATCTGCATTTGGTTTCTCCAAAACAGATATCACATTGTGAATACTAAATGTAATAAATCAATTTGGAAGAACTTAAATGAATTGTTGCTTCATCTGAAAGGACTGTTTGGGATCCTAGATGGTGAGAATGGAAGACAAAAGGTATTACACGAGATGGTGCCTTGAGAAGGGAAGCAGTTGGTGGAAACAGAAGAATGAACCAGAGAGACATAGAGAAAATGGTCCCTCAGAACGCTGTAACAGAAGAGATGTTGGAATCCCATTGAAGACACTGGAAATTACGGAGGTTGGTAAAATGGAAGGAGAGTACCGAGTTAGGAAACTTTACTAGGAAAAGGAGTGATCATCCTTGTTCTGGCTGGGAGAGGGAGTGAAAGCAGAAATGCAGGAAATTGAGATGCAGTTAAGAACCTTGAAAACTATGGTAGAGGGGAAGCCACAGTTAAGAAAAAAAAAGATATCTCAAAGGACACTGTTGTAGCGAACTTCATCATGAGAACAGATAGAAAGGAGAAACTGGGAGAATGAAATGGAGTGCTTACAGCAAGAGCAAGCCGGGTGGGAGTTGGTGGACTTATAATGCACATTGGTCACTAACCAATTCATTGGGAGATGGAGACATGTAAAGAAATAGAAGAGGCAAATAGGGATAATGTGAAATTGAGAGCATGGTGAAATTTGACAGGAAGGAGGTTTCAACAGGAGCAAAGTAAAAGCATTGACAGCACTCAAACATAGCAATCTGCAAAATACCCCAATGTGGCCATAGTCAAGAGTGCAAAGCAAGGAAAGTGACCAAATTTCTTAATGTCAAATATGTAAGAGAATGAATTCATTGTAACCAAAGCCCTCTTTTTATTGCATACACAACATCTACATACAGGAGAAGCCTTTAGGAACGCCACACAAAATATGGCCTCTGTTGTGACTGCCATTCAACTACTATCAATCTTCCCTCTCCTGCAACCTAAAGCTAAGTATCAACTTTACAAATCTCACAGGTGCAGATTGTTTGTTCAGTTGGGCTCGACTTGGAACCTTGCCCATCTGACCTTCACATAGTTACAGCACAAACATGGACAAAAGAACTAAATTCCAGAGGTTAGGCAAGCAACTACTCTTGATGTCAGTAACAAAGTATAGCATCCAGGAGCCCCACTGAAATTCAATGGAATCAAGCATAAATTTTCACTCACGCATATTTGAGGCCAATAATTGCATCCTCTGAACATGGCTGGAGGAACTTGTGTGGGCTGTGTCCGAGGCCCACTTATCTTCAGCTGCTTCATTGACTATCATACATTCTGATGTGGGTATATCGTACAAGCTTTTGATGTTATTTGTGAAAAGGTCTGGATAACTTCAGGATAAGTAACAAGTAACATTTCCACCACACTAATTCCATCTCAATCACAAGAGAACTTAACTACATTACACTGACATTCAACTGCATCACCACTGTTAATACCCCACTATACCAAGGGGTCAATGTCTGAAAACACTCAACCACCTTCATAAATAAGAGCATGTCAACAGTTGAATATTTTGCAGTCTCTCTTGCATCTTAAAAGGTATATTCATCTCTCGACTCCCTACAGTCTTGTCACTGCTTGAGGCACAATTTTGGAGGGTGATGGAATACTCTCCAACCATCAACACTCAAGAGGCTGCACACTATCCGGAACACCTTATTTGATCAGTATCTCAATCACCACCTTAAATGTTCGTCCCTTCACCATCAGCACATTGTTGCTGCAGTAGCTAGTCAATACTTCTTTGGCACAAACTTTGTCCTAGCTTGTAAAGGACAAGGACAGTGAGAAAAGTGCTGGAACTATACCAAACAACTGGGAGAGTACCTTTACCATGCATGAAAGATGCTCACTGCCAGCTCCCCACAGTAAATAGAAATGGAAAACCAGCTGGGTCATGACAACAATGGTCACATCCCACGCAAAACTGTTACACAAGTACTGTATACAAGTAATACTAATTACAGATGCACTGCCAAGTGGTACATATAAAATACACATGGTTATTATTTAAAGTCAAAGATCTCAAGAAGAAACAGTGGAACTCCACAAGCCATTAACGCTGCTGACCAAATCATTTGCCAATATTTTTACAAATACTTCTATGGAAATATTTCTGGAACACAAAGCAGTAAGAACTTTGAACAGAGGATTTCCTAATGTTAAGCCGATTGCTCCCTTACTCCACAGTGGAATCTCCAAACAAATGGGCAGGAGTCAAGCCTCTTGCTTGCTGTAGATACAACTAGTAAAGGCTTCAAAGCAGACAATGCACTTTACAAATGGGCAATGCTCATCCTTCCTCACCTGTAACATCCCGCTGAATTGGTGGCAGAGATTTCCGCCCTTTACCACCTTTGAAGCTGGAGCGTCGCCATGATTGTGATCGTGACCGGGGGCTTTTTTTGAGCTGTTTTTTTGGAGACAGTGCCTCACTGATCTTGGATTCTTCTGCAAGGCTGGCATGGGGTTCCTTGACAATAGTTTGAGGGCTTGAGTTCCCATCATCATGTTTTTGAGAGACAAGGCTGGCATCAGTACACTGATCAGCACTTAGCCTGCCACTGCCCTGGTTACGGAGGCTCCTCCTTTGTGGGGTTTTTTCCTGCTTTGTGACACATTCTAAAACAAAAAAAATGAAGGGAGAGAAAATTCAACAGCAATCAAAACAGAAATGCTCTTCATAGACTGCACTTGACTGAACATAAATTATTGCATGAACTATCCACTTCCTTTCTCATTTATCTCTCTAACCTAACAGATACTGAGGAATTTATGCACAATTGTATCAAGGTGCATTCAATAATTAGACTAATTGTTTCTGTTCCAAATAGTGCATAAATTTCATAAATCTTGGCCTCGATCCAGTGTTAACTTCCAATTTCAGTCAAGACTGAAGTGCCAAACTTTAATTATGGTTTAATGTTAACAACAGGTCCAGTCTTCCCTGTCTGCTAATCTCTAGAATAGCTTTACATATATTTTCTGCCAAAAGGGTGCTTTGTTCATTGTTCATTTGATGGCCAAAACCCAGCAGAATCTTTATGCATTTATAAGCACTTGCCACCTGCTTAGCATGTCAGAAACATCTTTGCAGCCAACTTTCAAAGTACAATAATTATTACATAAACTAGTACTGAAGGTGATTAACTTAACTTGCCAACAGTAATATGAAAGGACAGGTGTCCCAGAAAACAACGTGCAAATTTAGAAATTCAGAGTTTTGTAGTAAGGGACATAAAACTGTTCCTTCTGAAGATTCACCATAAATGCAACTGAAGAGAAAGAAACAATCACTAAACAGAATTGAAAATTGACTCTTTCTGGTTACTAAGTTCAAGACCAAATGTTACATAGCAAATCTTACAAGGGAAACATGCAGCAAAGTCAGATACCAAAACCAAAATTTTTAATCATTCAATCAAATGGGAGAGGGCAACAGAATTGCATAGAATACCACAGAAACAGGTCTTTTGCAATGCTACAATTTATACTACAATAAGATTGTGGTGCTCAACCAAGTGAGCAATAATATCAGGGAAAATCCACTAGAAGTAGGACCAACCAATGTATCTAATTTTTATCCAATAAGTCTTTTCTAAATCAAAGATGGGAAAGGTCACTGAAAGTGCTATCAAGTAGCACTTATCATAGAACAGTACAGCACAATACAGGCCCTTCGGCCCACAATGTTGCCAACCATTAAACCTCGCCTAAGACTACCTAAGCCCTTCTTCCCACATATCCCTCTATTTTACATTCCTCCATATGCTTATCTAGCAAAAACCCATTTGCTTATGCCTAGTTTGCAGTTTTCCAAGACCACTCAGTTTAAGACCTCATTACAGCCTTGGTCTAAACATGAACCAAAGAACCAACGAGAGAGAGTGATTTCCTGTGTCCTCAAAGCATGTGTCTGAGTTTGGCATCAAGGAGCTTTGGTAAAATTCAAACAATGGGCATCAAGGGGAAAAACATGCCAATGGTTGGAGCCATGATCTACTTAATCAAAGGGCTTCTTTCCATCACAGTCTGAAGTGAGGATGTTTGCTGATGATTACACAACAATCAATTCCCTTTGGAACTCCAGAAAATAGTCAGTGCATGCCTATAACCAGGCATGGCCGATAAATGGCAAGTAACATTCACACCAAAGTGCCAGGCAATGACCATCCCCATCAAGAGAGTCCAACTTACTCTTGATATTCAATGGTATTATCATAGACAAGACCGCCACAACCAACATCCCAGGGCGTGGGGGTGGTCATCATTGATCAGGGATTCAGCTGAAACAGCCACATAAATGGTCTGGCCACAAGAACAGGTCAGATGTTGGATTTTCTGTGCACAATTAGCTTCCTGACATGCCATCTGCAAAGCACAGGTTAGGAGTGTGATGATACCATATCTGCTTGAATGAATGTAGCTCCACAAACACTCAAGAAATTCAGCATAATCTAGAAATAAGCAGCCCATTTGATCTTCAACATACCAAGCTACATTTATTTCTTCCACTTCAACTGCACAGTAGCTGCAATATGCACCATCTACAAATTGCACTGCAGTTAGTTGTCTAGTCTACTGCAAAAGCCCTTCCAAATTCAAAATGTGCCCCAAGGGCAGAGATGTGATTAGAACACTGCTTCCTGCGAATTCCCTTCCAAGTCTCACACCATTGTGACATGGAAATATATTGTTCCTTACTCGTCACTAGGTCTAAATCTTGGAACTCCCTAATCAAACAACATTGTGGGAGTACCTTCACCAGAAGGATTAGAGCAAATTTAAACTGCCTGTCAACTTCGTGGACAATTAGGGAGGGATTAGCAACAAAAAAAAATGAAAATGGCAGAAAGGCAGTGTGACTTCTGAGGGATTGAATACAGGCCAAGTGTAGTGAACAGTGGGTTAACTAAAATTGCAATAGCTCTTTCAACTCATCTGTGACAAGGTCTTATTCACCTGAAGGAAGTGAACATATTCTTACCAGATTCCACATGCTTCTACTTCCTTAATATCTTACCTTGGTTTACACTGAGCTGTTTCCTCATTGGTTAACATGCATTTATTAACAGGAACATATTGGCTTATGACTGATTTGTACAAGCGGGTTTCTTGGCAAATTGGTCACTCACTGACAGGCTATATAACTTTCCTTTTAACTATTTTGTGTTTCCCCTTCAGAACATTTTGATTTGTATTTTTACAGCAGGTGGGCACATATGGTATGTATTGCACAACATTTGAAGGAAGTGAACATATTCTTACCAGATTTCACTTGCTCCTGATATCTGTTACATTTCTTTTTAGATGAGGATAAGGCCTATTAAAAAAAATCCATTAGGTTAAGAATAGCAGTTATTACAATCTGTTTAGAACAATTGTGAAATGATCTTTATGTAACCTGTAAAACCATCTGCTGACATTTTGGATCTTAACTGAATTTTTGCTCAAATGCCTCTTACGATGGGGGCATATATCTATTAAATATGTAAAGAGCTTTGAGTTTGATAAATGTGTGCACATATAAAACTCCTATTCTGAAGTAATTTGCCAAGACTTCCGTTAGATGCAACTTTGAAGAAGTTTTGGTTTTTTAAGATTTGAATTATATAGGCCGGGGTGGGGAAAAGAACTTCAATTAAACTACATTATGTCTTCTCCTGGCATGTTTTTTGCATGAACACAAACCATACACTTTCCAGTGAATATCCTAGGAGGACTCCCTACCACCCTCCTCCCCCTCTCCCCCTCCCAAGCCTAGGAATACAGAAGCCACACTGAGCCTGGTTGGTAAACTCGAAGGTGATCAAGCATTAAATTTTGGATTGTTCTGCTGTGCAAGGACCAACATCCAGTTGAATAAATTTATTAGTCAACTTGAGGCAGCAACACTCTACTTCTTGTCCATTTTCCTGGCCTTTCCATGCCATGCACCACTGGATGCAAAGGTGTGCAGCCAATGTTTCCCATTTACCCTGACCTAGACTACAGCAAACCCAGTAAGATGGTGGAGAACTTAGTTTGATACACAAAAGTGTTTTAAAAGTTAAGTTACCAACCTGATCTGGTTGCAGTGTGTTTGGATTGGCATTCCGGAGTCTGGTTGGCAACAGAACAGAAATAATCAAAGAAAACATCAGTAATGGAGATAGAACCTTAAGTAAATACATTTAAAGTTTTAAAACACTAAATTTTTGCCAAAAGCAAGCTTGATATACTGCCTCATTATTTCAATAAAGAATGAGAGAACATTCAGTTGTGCATTTGGCATATCCTCAGGGTGTCTCAAAAGTGCTGCCTTGGAAAGCAATTAATCTTGAAGTTTAATGACTGTTGTAGTTGCTGAGATCCATCCTAGATTGCCTACTGAAAGTTCGAAATTGCGGAAATTGGCCATATTCTTTCTCGAACTAAAGACAGGGTGATGCCCGAGGACTAGACAACTGCAAATATTACACCCTCCTCAAAAGAAGGCACAAGGATAAGTAGTCAATTTAACCTCTGTGGTGGGGACAATTTAATAAATGATAATCAGGGAAATAATTAGCTGACACTTGGACAGGTGCAAATAGATTAGGAAAAGCCAATACAAAGTTATTAAAAGCAAATCATGTTTAAGAGTTTTCTGTTGAAAGAACAATGGAAAATGCAGCCAATGTGGTACATAGAAACTTGCAAATGTCTATTAAGTGCATTTTATCAAAATACACTTAATAGACATGATCGTCTCTAGAACCATGGAGTGGGGTTGGAACTCTGGATTTGCTTAAGAGGTGTGGCAGCAGGTGGAAGGAATATCAATGGTAGTGATCATAATTCAGTTCAATTCAGTGTAGTTATAGGAAAGGACAGTGGTCAAATCAGAGTAAAAATTCTAAGTTGGGGCAAGGCAAATATTACTAGGCTGAAAAGGATCAGAATTTGATAGTAAACCAGTCATATCAATGAGAGGCATTCAAAAGATTCAGGGTAAACTGATTCCCATAAAGAAAAAGAGTTGAACGGTCAAATTTTGAGCCTCGGGATGGCTAGGTTCCTGCAGAAATGGGGCAAGACAAGGGAAGCTTATGTCAGGCACTGAGAACCCAGAACATAGTAAATATAGGGGTGAGAAAGGGAAATTAGAAAAGCAAAGAGAAGGCAAGTAAAATGGAAGGAAATCCAAAGATGCCACCTAGGTATACAAAGAATAATTAAGTGTAGAGCTATCAAGGACAAAAACAGCAAAGAATCAATTGGAGTCAATGAATTCTTTACAACTGTCTACAAAAGAGGGTCAATACCAATGATGTAGTTAAGGAGGGGATATTGGATGGGATAAGAAGAATAAAAGTATTAAAGGGCTTAGCATCTTTGAAAATGGATGAATCCAGGCCCATATGAAATATAGCCTAGTGTGTTAAAAGCAATGGACGAAAGTGCCGAGGCTCTGACCAATATTTTTCCAATCACTCCTGGCTACTGGAATGGTGCCAGAGAATTGCATAGTTGTTTAAAAATAAAGAGGTAACCCAAGCAATTACAGGCCAATTAGTTTAACTCTTGATTGTGAACAAATTGTTGGAATCAATCCTGAATGACAGTACAAACCCTCATTTAGAAAGGCACAAACTAATCAAGGATTGTCGGTATAGATTTGTTGAAGGAAGGCCACGAATGACTAACTCGATTGAATTTTTTTTGAGGTAATATGGAGGGTCAATGAGAGTAGTTGCTTGTTGTCAAAAGCCTTGTTGAAATCCATGGTGTCCACACACGGTGTAGGAGCAGAGAGGTATTGTTGCAGCTATATAGGACCCTGGTCAGACCCCACTTGGAGTACTGTGCTCAGTTCTGGTCGCCTCACTACAGGAAGGATGTGGAAGCCATAGAAAGGGTGCAGAGGAGGTTTACAAGGATGCTGCCTGGAATGCCAAGCATGCCTTATGAAAGCAGGTTGAGGGAACTCGGCCTTTTCTCCTTGGAGCAACAGAAGATGGGGGGGACCTGATAGAGGTATATAAGATGATGAGGGGCATTGATCAGGTGGATAGTCAGAGGCTTTTCCCCAGGACTGAAATGGTGGCCACAAGAGGACATCGGTTTAAGGTGCTGGGGAGTAGGTATAGAGGAGATGTCAGGGGTAAGTTTTTTTTTTACTCAGAGAGTGGAGAGTGTGTGGAATGGGCTGCCGGCAACGGTGGTGGAGGCAGATACGATAGGGTCTTTTAAGAGACTGTTGGATAGGTACATGGAGCTGAGAAAAATAGAGGGCTATGGGTAAGCCTAGTAATTTCTAGGGTAGGGACATGTCCGGCACAGCTTTGTGGGCCGAAGGGCCTGAATTGTGCTGTAGGTTTTCTATGTTCTATTAAGCTGGTCAGTAAAATAAAGGTACATGGGATTCTAGGGGAGTAGCAAATTAGATCTAAATTGCTTCAGTGGTAGTAGACAAGAGGAGTTTGTGTGATGGGAAGACTTACCAGTGAAGTAATACAAGACCTTGCTTCTTGCAACCTATTAAACTTTAGTCAAGTTTATTATCATATTAATAATTTAAACTTGAAGTGGGAGGTAATGCATTGGGAAGGTGCAACAGGGCAAGAGAATTTATGACAAATTGGAGGAGATTTTGTGGTCCAGAGGAACCTTGGGAGTGTACAGATCTTCCCCAACTTATGAACACCCAATTTATTTACAGCCTATACATACAAAGGAGCATTTGGGAGAATGGCAGGATGGATTTGCCAGCTGCTATGGGGCTGCAAGTATCTTCTGTGTAGGAACTGGTTTAAAGCTGCATTTCCAATTTGCAGTGTTCAAGTTAAAAACATTTCACAGGAGCAGAACCCAGCCATAACCTGGAGAGGATCCTTCCAGCCACAGACCCTTAAAGAGGAAGACAAGGTGATTTAAAAAGACTTGAGATGTTTTCCTTCATTAGCAGAGGCACAGATTCAAAGCAGAGGTTGTGCTAGAATTACATACCCTTGCTAAGCCACAGCTTGATTTTCACACTACAGGAAAGATACCATTGCACCAGTGAGATTGTGGATGTTGCCAAGACTGGAAAATAGTGACAATAGGGAAAAGATGGGATTGGCTGAGGTGAGACTTAATAGAGGTGTATAAAATTGAAGAACATATTTCTCTTAGCCAGGAGGTCAAAAATCAATTAATTGGAAAAAAAATGTTTTCACCAAGTGGGTGGCAGGGATCTCAGACTCACTGCTTTACAGGAGAGGCAGAAATCCTCACATTTTAAAAAGGAATCTTTGAATAAATATCAAATTCAGAAATAAAACACTAAATTGTTAGAAGTCATAGTAAAACAGTAAAGAGCTGAAAACCTATAGCAACAGGAAATGTATTAATTTCAATTGCTGCAAAGATCAGAGGTTTGTCAATCTCCACTTGAAACACAAGATGCAAGGCAATTATTTTCTCAATTTTTCCAACAGTCTGAAGATTCAGAAAGCTAATCAGTTCTTAAGTTAGTTTCATATCCTCCATGGAAAATATTGCTATCAAAATACTGGCATACAGGAAACTGGAGAAAGGTATTGGCTTTATCTGAAGTACAATCATGGCTTTGTAAGTAAAAATAATTCATTGGTTGTGAAGCACACTGAAACATAGGTTTATTTAACCACTGCCAAAAAAATTCTGGGAATTATAGACCAAATGCCAAAATAATGTTTAACAACACAGAAGCCCAATCTTCTCACTTTCAAGATTTGGGGCTCATTTCTGAAAAATTATCAGCAGCAAAAGAAGGAATAATATTTCAAGACTAAGGCCATAGTACCATTACCATTTACTTTACATCTGAGAAAAATGGTACAACTTCTGTATGAATGGTCTAACAAATTCTACGTATAGAAACACTTCATGTCCTCAAGAAGCCACAAAAGGTTTCCAGCTAGTTGAGAACTTTGAAGAATCTGTTATTATGCTGAATGAAATACTAGGTAATAAGTCATCTCATAGTTCCTTACAACATTGGAAGCCATTTGGTCTATCAAGTCTATGCCAGCTCTCTCAGCAATTCCACTACCCCTCTCTCCCACATGTTCCACCTTGATTCTTCTGCCACCTACTTAAACTAGGGCCAATTAACCTACTAGCATGTCTTTGAGATGTGTGTAGATACCAAAGCACCAAACAGAAGCCAGGCAGTCATAAGTAGAGCACATAAACATGACAAATAGCACCATAAGTCAGGATTAAACCCAGGTCACTGGAGCTGAGGCATAAGATCCCAACATATATAAACAACCACTGGGTTTTGTTGTTTTGAGGAGAAAACATTCACCAGAACTTTGGGTAGAATTCCTATGGTCCTTCAATATGGCAAGGTATATTTTGTGTGTCATCAACCTGTAGCAACAAACAAGATGCTGCAGGAACTCAGCAGGTCAGGCATCATCTGTGCAGGAAAATGGACAGTCGATGCTTTGGGTCAAGGCCCTTCATCTGGACTAAAAGGGGTGAAGATAATCAGTATAAAGGTGAAGGAGAGAGTGGAGCAAGAGCTAGCAAGCATTAAGTGGATCCAGGTAAGATGGAGTGATAGGCAGGTGGAGGAGGGAAGAGTGGAAATAGGGAGAGAGGATGGGAGCCGATAGGCGGAGGCAACAAAGGGCTGTAGATGATAGAATCTGATAGGAGAGGGAGGAGGAGCAGATGGAAGTCCGATAGGAACAGTGGGGGAAAGGAACCAGTCTCAGAAATGTGTGGGTGATGGGTAGACGGCGTTGGTGGAACAGGAAAAAGAACCAAGGTGATGGGGGCAAGGGGAGGTGGGGGAGGAACTGGGTGGATCAAAAGGAGAGAGGAAGGGACAGAGGGGGGAGGCGTTTACCCGAAATTGGTTATCGATCCGAGACGCTTCTCTCGCCAGATTTTGCCAAGTTTCCCTAACTCTATCTTCCGAGTAACTACAGCGTTTTCTGTCCTGAACCTCAATTTAACGTCTCATTCGAAAAGCACCACCCCCATCAACGGAGCAACCGGGCAGTCAGCCCAGATTAAGCATCACTGGGACCCGCAACATCGCCTTGATACTTCAGGCCAAAGTGACAGCCGGCAAATCCCTGGAGAAACAAAGTACATATTAGGTGCCACCACTTGTCACCTCAGAGGAACATCCCGCCGAGATACAGCCTTTACCTTTTTTTGATGCTCTCACCCTCCGCCATTTTTACACCCTTTCCCGCCTCCCGCGCGAGGGACCACGGGTCCTTCGTCGTTGCGCGTCAGTCGCAAGGCCCGCCGGTCAATGTAGTGCGCTGTGCGGTATGGGGGGGGGCGGGGGCAGGGAGATTGACGCCAGCACGCATGCGCGGTCTCCCTCTCCCCGCCCCGCCCCGCCGCGCCGAGTGCGGCTGCCGATCGCCGCCGTCAGTGGGAAGCGTTCGGATGCCAGCCCGCGCGAGGCAGCCAACTGTCAGTCAGTTTGAAAGGGCGGCGCGAGCGGCCGGAAAGAGCCGAACTGCCCGCGAACGCCAGCGGCTCGCCGAAAGTTCCGAGCGCGTCGGCCGCGGCGGGGGAATCGGCCGAGGAGGGAGATCTTTCAGCTGTGAAGGAACTGCTGCTGCCGCCGGGTGGGTGTGAGGTGATGAGGGGAGCGCGGTTTGTCTGGGCTGCGCTGGCTGGCGTCCGCTGGGTTGGCGACGGTGAGCAGCGTACCTGGGCGCGGTAGGCGTCCAGGTGAGTCACGGGTTGAGTGACCAGGTGAACGCTGTGCTGAGCTTCAGCCCACATCCTCAGCACTTAAACGTTTAACGCAAACATCGCGACTCCAATTACATCGGCAGGTTATTTAGACTGTCTTTTTTTGAAAATGGCTATTTTCTATTTAACGCTTCCTTGTCTGTTGCAACTTCTTCCCAGTTGATATCGTCATCAGAGGGACTAGGTCACCTCTGATTGCCTAATTGCGATGGTTGTTGTGTGACTCTTGAACGAACGCATTTGTGTCCAATCCCCTGGGTTCTCCACACACTTAATGATTATATTGGAATAGTGGGGGGAAAAAAGTGGGCATCTCAGATACTTCCTGGCAGTGGCCATGGTTGAAAGAAGCTGTGACTTTGAAACCTGAATTGCTAGTATGTTATGGGGAGTGTTGATTCATGAAGCATGTCATCTAATTTAGGTATTGTAGGAGACTGCAGAATCTGGAGCAACACAAAAGAGGTGCTGGAGGAACACAGCGGGTCAGGCAGCATCTATGGAGAGAAATGGACAGTCGACGTTTTAGGTCGAGATCCTTCATCTGATCTGAAGGGTCTCGATCTGAAACGTCGACTAAGATATGATGACAATATTATGGAAATACTCAGGGTAGGTAGTATCTGAGAGAGAAGTGCAGGGTTAATATTTCAGGTTGATGACCTTCCATTAGAATAGATAATTGGAGCGCTACAAACAATGCGTGGGATGGGACAAAGAAGTAGATGTACAGAAGCGAGAGCACATACATATGAATTGATCAAATGTGAACTGTCTCATGTCTCCAGAACATCTGGTCACCTTGGTACCTTAATGAAAAGGACAAGCAATTTGGTGTGATTTATTTGGCATATTATATAATTGAAATATGGGAGCTGTTACCATCAGTAGTGATTATAATGAATTACATGGATGTGACTAAGGGGAAACAAAATCAGAACATGTAATAGATTGAATTTTCCATGTGAGAAAGTATGGTGGGAGGAGGAGCATAAATGGCAAAATGAACCATTTGTGCAGAATTTCCCATGTGTGTTGCAATTTTGGTTTGACACCTGCAGCAGATAATAAATGTGGATGTAATCTGTTTAAAGCAGCAGCCTATATGGTAGGAACCTGTAGAAAAATTATCTAAACTCAAATATCTTTGTGGGCTTAATCTACCAGGTGATGAGGAAATAACTGCAGCATGGGAATTGCATCTATTAAATCACCGTGTACTTTGGATTGATTGAACTTTTATTTCAACATAGGCTTGACAAAGTATATTTTAAAATGAAGTGATTTTTTTAAACAGAAGCATATTTTAAAATCAAGTTATAAAAAAAGGAGTCTAAATGAGTTTGGAAGAATAAAATCTTAGGAATATTGGAGAATATTACTGCATTAGGTACACAGAATTATGAGGGGCATAGATAGGGTAGGCAGTGGGAAACTTTTTCCCATAGCAAGTTTAGAATAAGGGATCTAGTAGGAAACTGAGGAAGAACTTTTTCCACCTAGCGAGTGGTTGAAATCTGGAAAGTACTGTGTGAGTGGGTAGTGGAGGCAAGTACTCTCACAACATTTAAGAAGTATCCAGGCGAGCACTTGAATCACCAAGGGATGGTAGGCTTTGGACTAAGCACTGGTAAATGGAATTAATGTAGATGTGTACTTGATGATCGATAATAACATGGTGGCCTGAAGGACCTGTTTCTATGCTGTACGATGATAAATCAGCAGTTGAGGATTATTCACCTGGATTTTCAAAATATATTTCATTAAGTTTTAATGCAGGGCTTTTAAAGGTATTTAAATCCTTTTGAAATCTGTTGTCTTCTCAAACTCAACCTTGCTACTTTCACCAATGTTTCCATCTCATGTCCTTGACAGTTCTAGCACCTTCAGATGACTGTCTTTGCACGAACTCTTGTCTGAATCCCTTCATTTAGGTTTTGACTCTACCACACTACCAAGTCACACATGACCTGTGTGATTGTTACACATAAACTTCCCCTCCTCATCCTTCTCAATCTATCTGGTATGATTGAACCCTTGGTGTCATTTGGCTGGTGGTAATGTACTTACTTGGTGCCATCCAAAACACTGCAATAGGTTTTCTTCCTGCAGCATTCCCACTCCTATTTATCATTTGCACATTATCCCTTGGTGACGCCTTCCAAAAATAAGAATTGCATTACATGTGTATGCTGAGGGGATACACCTCTTCCTCAACACCACCTCACTTAATCCCTTAAACTGATCCTAAATTGCCAGACTGATTTCATGACATCTAGTAGTGGATCAACAGAAGTTTCCTTCAACTAAATATTGGGATAATTTAAGCCATTTTCTTCATTGCCACAACAAACTTCATTCCCTGCTCGGACTCTTATCATTTTGAGCAAATGAAGCTGATTGTTTCCAACCTTGGTGTTAATTTGACAGTGAAATGAGCTGCAGTTGCATATCTGCACTATCACTAAGACCAGCAATTTCCATTTCTGTAACATTGCCTGTGACTCTCTCCCCCACTGAGCTCATTCTCCATTGAAACCCTTGCCCATGCCTTTCATCACCTCTAACCTTGATCAATCTAATACTTCCTGACCAGTCTCCCATCTTGTATTGGTTTATTATTGTCACTTGTACTGAGGTACAGTGAAAAACCTGTCTTGCATACCGTTCATACAGATCAATTCATTACACAGTGCATTGAGGTAGTACAGGGTATAAACAATAACAGAATACAGAGTAAAGTGTCGCAGCTACAGGGAAGTGCATTGCAGGTGGACAATAAGGTGCAAGGTCATAACAAGGTAGAGCCACTGCATCTATCTCATCATATAAGGGAATTGTTCGATAGTCTTATTGCACTGGGATAGAAGCTGTCCTTGAGCCAGGTGGTATGTGCCCTCAGGTTCCTGTATCTCTGCCTGATGGGAGCGGAGAGAAGAGAGAATGACCCAGGTGAGTGGGGTCTTTGATTATGTCAGCTGCTTCACCAAGGCAGCGAGAAGTATAGACAGTGTCCATGGAGGGGAGGCTGATTTCCGTGATGTGCTGGGCTGTGTCCACAACTCTCTGCAGTTTCTTGTGGTCCCGGGCAGAGCAGTTGCCATATCAAGCCATGATGCATCCAGATAGGATGCTTTCTATGGTGCATCTGTAAAAGTTGGTGAGAGTCAAAGGGGACAAACCAAATTTCTTTAGCCTCCTGAGGAAGTAGAGGCACTGGTGAGCTTTCTTGGCCGTGGCGTCTATGCGGTTGGACCAGAACGTGCTATTGGTGATGTTCACTCCCAGGAACTTGAAGCTCTCAACCCTCTTGACCTCAGCACCATTGATGTAGACAGGTGCATGTACACCGCCCCCTTTCCTGAAGTCAATGACCAGCTCTTTTGTCTTGCTGACATTGAGGGAAAGGTTGTTGTCATTACACCATGTCACTAAGCTCTCTATCTCCTTCCTGTACTCTGACTCATCATTATTTGAGATAAGGCCTACTACGGTGGTATCATCTGCAAACTTGTAGATGGAGTTAGAGCAGAATTTGGCCATGCAGTCATGAGTATATAGGGAGTAGAGTGGAGGGCTGAGGACATAGCCTTATGGGGCACCAGTGTTGAGAATAACCGTGCTGGATGTGTTGCTGCCTATCCTCACTGTTCGCAGTCTGTTGGTCAGAAAGTCAAGGATCCAGTTGCAGAGGGAGGTGATGAGTCCCAGGTCTTGTAGTTTGGTGATGAGTTTGCTTGGAATTGAAGGTGGAGCTGTGGTCAATAAACAATAGTCTAATGTAGGTGTCTTTACTGTCGAGATGCTCCAGAGATAAGTGTAGGGCCAGGGAGATGGCATCCATTGTAGACCTGTGTCGGCAGTAGGCGAATTTCAGTGGGTTGAGGTTGTCTGGTTGGCTGGAGTTAATGCATGCCATGACCAGCGTCTCGAAGCACTTCATGATGGTGGATGTCAGAGCCACCAGTCGGTAGTCATTAAGGCATGTTACCTCGTTTTTCTTAGGTACCAGGATGATAGTGGTCTTCTTAAAACAGGTGGGAATCTCCGATTGAAGCAGGGAGAGATTAAATATGTCTGCAAATACCCCTGCCAGCTGATCAGCACAAAATCTGAGCACATGGCCAGGGATACCATCCTGGCCAGATGCTTTCCTCGAGTTCACTCTCCGGAAGACTGATCTTGCGTCCTCGATGGTGACCACAGGTTCAGTTGCATTGGAGGCTGTCAGGGGAATGTTTCCACTTGTCATTTAGAACTTGTTGCCTTTGTCTTATTCACATTGGTCTTGTTTGCCTTGATTCTTGACCACCAACCCACAGGAATGTGGAGGAAACAAGGGCATCTAAGAAAACCCACATGGTTACAGGGGAATCATGCAAACTCCTTTCAGATGGTATTGGAGGTCAAGATTGAACTCTGGTCACTGGAGCTGTGAAGCAGTAGTTTTCTTGCCTGAGCCACTGTGCATCCCTCGTTCTAGTTGCTATATGTGCCATGGTGGCTGGAATTCCAATGTGATTTGTTGGAATTTCCAATGTGTATGTCTGATTTTAGGTTATTTTAAGTTGCTGTTCCTGCTGACTTCACCAACTCCCTGCTGCCTTTGGTAAAATGTAGTCGCTGCATTCAATGCAAACTCCTTGCATATGAGGAATTTGTCAGGTTAGCTCCCTCCCATATACAATGTTAAAGCCATTGAAAAACCATAGACAAATTTGGTTGGAGTGGGGAAAACAGTCTATTGTACACCAAACAAAATGAATTTATTAACACAGTCTGTTGTGCAGAGGAAAGAGAAACTGCATCTTTTTCTCATTTTTTTCAGAACTGTGCAATGTGAAGGATTGTTACTGTAAATTATGTGCTTAAATCAAACTCAGTTACAACAGTGTCGCCAAACTTGATTCATAGCAGAGTTAACCAACAATCTTCACTTACCGTGGCTGTAACATTGTCTGTATGTGCAGATTTAATTAATTATTCACCGAAGACTACTCTTTACATGATTAGACATGTTCATTTATTAATATTCATTCACTCATTTGCTATTAACAGTAAGCCTTCTTAAGAACTGTTATTTTTCTAAAAATAGTTTGATTATATTTTTAAATTTTTTAAATTAAATTTTATTTACAGCGTGGTAACAGGCCCTTCCGGCCCCACGAGTCCGCGCCACCCATTTTTAACCCAAATTAACCTACCCATACATCTTTGCAATATCTAATATCTAATAAAGCTATTGAGGTTTTTGGATTTAAGGCAGCATGGAAAAGAAAAGCTGTTCCTAAGACAAAAGAGGACTGAAAAGGGATGTGATCAAGATGTAGGGAGGCTACAAAGAGACATAGATAGATTAAATGAGTGGGTAAAAATCTGGCAAATGGAGTGTAATGTGGAAAATGTAAATTTTGGCAAGAAAAGTAAAGAGGTATTATTTAAACAGTGAGAGTTTACGAAGATCTGAGATGCAGAGGGTTTGGTGTACTAATGTATGATTTGCAAAAAGCTAGTATACAGGTACTGCAAGTAATTAGGAATGCTAAAAGAATGTTATTGTTTGTTGCTAGGGTAATTGAATACAAAAGTAAAGGGGTTTTTACTGTAAAACAATGATAATCCATCTTTTTTTATTTTGATAATTATAATTTGATAATGATAATTATCAATGATAATCAAAAAATTGAGTTTTTAGTGGTGTCAACTGGCAGATTATCCAGTCTATGTTATTCCTATTGATATCCTAACCCACTTATAATTTACTTTGTTTTAGATATTCCACAGTAATATTATATTTTTATTGAACGTGGTGAGTTTAAAGGGAGAATGGGGAATAGGGACATGGTGAATTTAGAGGGAGTCCAGGGAATAGGTCTGTGTGAGCCAGATGTCAAATCGTCAGGGTTTCCAACTGTATTGGAGATTAATGGTACTTCAATCATACAGGGAATTGGTGAGACTGCCTCTAGAGTATTGTGTACAGCATTGGTTTTCTCATTTAAGGAAGAATGATAATGCATCAGGAAAGGTCAAAGAAGGTTTATTAGACTGATATCTGGGGTGGATGGGTTACCTTTTGAAGAAAGGTTAGATAGGCAGATGGTATCTTCTGGAGTTTAGAAGAGTGAAGGAAGATTTTATTGAAACATGTAAGATCAGGGTGGGTATGGAGAGGATGGTTCACCTTTGTAGGGGTCATTGTTTAAAAATAAATTGTTGCTACTTAGGACAAATGAGACTTTTTCTCTAAGGATCATGAGGCTTTAAAACATGCTCCCTCAAAGTATTTGAATATTTTTAAGGCAAAAGTAGGTAGATTCCTATTCAGCAAGGGAGAGAAAGGTTACTGTGAATGGATTGGAATGCAGAATTAAGGTCACATATAAATCCGCCATGATGTTATTAAATGGCTGAGCTGGCTCAAGGGGACGGGTGGTCTGTCCCTCTTCCTAATTTGTATCCTTGTATCAGGGTTTTAAGATATTGAGAGATATAACTAATGAATCTGCAAGAGACTTACTGTATTTTTACTGCAGTAAGTATAGAACTCCAGGACCCAGTAAATGAACTTGTCTCAAATCAAGCTAAGGACTAAGTATTTGCATTGATTTCTTTCTCTAAACTTGCTGCGTTATCTTTAGTATTTGCTACAGTGTTTGGCCCTCTTAAGTACACAACACATTCTAACCAGTAGCTGCGCCTTGGTGATAGTTAACTTCTGATTTTTCAGAATGGAGAAAGGTGAACAGTGTTCCCCAGGGAACGGTGTTACGGGTGTAAGCCACGGTTTTTAAATGTATAGATGGCACAATACTTGGTAGTACAGTACTATGAATTCTGAAGAGCATTTGGTTTTTTTCATTCATTTCATTCATCAAAAAGAATAAATTGCAGCAGGATATAGGCAGGGCATTGAGTACAAGAGCTGGGTCGTCATGTTACAACTTAGCAAAATGCAACACTTCGCACTTGGAGTATTGTGTGCTGTTCTGGTCACCCTGGCTATAGAAAGGATATCATTCAGCTGGAAAGGGTGCAGAAAAGATTCACAAGGAATTTGCTGGGACTGGAGGGTTTGCGTCATAAGGAGACATTGGATATGCTAGGACTGTTTTCCCTACAGCATAGAAGGCTGAGGGGTGGCCTTATTGAGGTATGTAAAATCTTGAGGGGCATAGATAAGATAAATGGTCATGGTCTTTTTCCCTGGGTAAGTGCATCTAAAACTGGAGGGCAAAGATTTAAGGTGAGAGGGAAAAGATTTAAAGGGGAGCTGGGAGGACATAGAAGGTGGTGGATATGTGGAATGAGCTGCCAGCGGAAGATGTAGAGATGGGTACAGTTACAATATTTAAAAGACGTTTAGAGGGTTATGGGACTAGTTCAGGTAGCCAACTTGGTTGGCATGGACAAACTGTTTCTGTGTTGTATAACATGACATGAAAATTGGTGTTATTGATAGTGTGGAAGATGGTCTTGGATTACAGGAAGATGTTGATCAATTGGTAAAATGACCAAAGCAATGGCAGATGCAGTTTAATCCTGATAAGTGCAAGGTGGTGCACTTAGGGAGGACTGATAACAGTAGGCAGACCCTAGGGGGTATTGAAGGCAGGGATCTTGGTGTACAAGTCCAAGATCCTCGAACATAGCAACACAGGTGGGTAAGGTAGTGATTAAGGTGTACAGGACTGTAGTCTTCATTAGCCAATACATAGAATATAAGAGCATGGAGATTATGGTGCAACTTTATAAACTGCTGCTTAGGCTACAATTGTAGTGCTGTGTGTATTTCTGGTTTCCACACTATATAGGAAGGATGTGATTGTACTAGAGAGGATACAGAGGAGAATCACCAGGATAGTACATGGGATGGAGTGTTTCAATTATGAGGATAGGTTGCGCTTGTTTTCTTTGAGTGGTGAAAGTTGAGGGAGGGACCTGATTGAGGTATTAAAAATTGTGAGGGACAAAGATACAGTGGACAGTAGGAAATTGGTCTTCATAACAGAGTTGTCAAAATTAGTGGACAAGCTAATTGGGCCAAGATGTGGAACCAGAGTTTAGTAGAGAGCCGGCATGGACATGATGGGTTGAAAAATCTCCTTCCATGCTGGTAACTATTCTATGATTCTATAACCAGCTTCAAAAGAATGTCATTCATAGGGTTTTGCTTCTAAGTTTACAGTCTTGTCTAGCTTTACTCCTATGATTTTGTAAAGTTATGAAGAGTCATTGACCTGGAACATAACCTCTTCCGCTAATGCAGCTTTACCTGATGAGTATTTTCAGCATTTACTGTTCCCTTTTCAGATTATCAATACCTATGGTATTTTGCTGTTAGATAACAAGACCCAAGCTTGTGTTAAAATCTCTTGTATCATTGGATTCTTATTCCCACAAGCACTTGACAAATACACGGCAAAGTAATGACAAGGTATCCTGATTATGTTGTTGATTGTAACAGCAGTGGTTTGGGGATTTATTTCTTCTGTATGTTACAGAGAATAATGGACTTTGTGTAACATGAGAGACTAGGTGCATTGTTAGTCATCTAATGCTAGGATTTGGTTGACTTCCCTCTTGTTCATGAACAGCATTTGAACCTGAAAACTAGTTTGCAGATTGCATGAAGATGTTTTTGGGAAGGTTTCCTCTAGTTTGAATATTGTGGGTTACAAAATCAGCCACCTGTTTTTTCTGCACCTGTAGACATTTAACTTCCCTTATTCAGTTGTATAAGGGGAAAATCTAATCTTTTGTTTTACTGGAGTGCATGAAGTGTCGGGGTGGTTTAATTTAATACCTCCCCCCATCAACTCGCATTGCAGATTAATGTTTACCTACCTAAGTCCTTTGATATTGGATTTATGGGTAGTCTTTTCAAACTATTAGCTCTACCTTTCCAGTTTGATTTATTGGAAGACCCAAATATTGAAGGCAAGGTTGCCAAGGCTCAGATTGAAGAATGGAACCTTTCTACTGTAAAGACAGAAGGGGTATTTGTTTCAACCCAAGTGTTTACCTGATAATCTCTTCTAATAAAAAAACATTTAAACTGATTAACTGTTAATTTATGCACCGATTTGTATTTTTTCTACCTTTCCTGCTTTGAACTTCGTAACATTTGCATTTCAGTTTTTGTTTCAGGCTGATCATTTAAATTACTTCTCTTTCTACTGTATTAGTAATCTACAGTTGATTTACCGTTGCTGTCTGTAGTCCTGTCCTTGGAAGCACCAGAGGAAGTACTCTGTGGTTCATGTGGTTTGTTCAAGTACTGCATGAGGAAGCCTGCATTAGGCGTGTGCTTTTATTATTAGTGATAAAAATGTTGCACCAGATTTGCTCTTAAAAGACATTAATAATTTAATTCTTTGGTTGACTATGAAGTGCCCTAATATCTCTCAATCGATTTGTTTTTTAATAACACATTTGTAAGTGTTGTTTCCAGTGTTCTTGGTATAATTTTAACAATGCTGCAACTGATGTTTTTGTATTTTTTTATATACAAGTGTTGTACCTCTCTGTAATATTTTTGTTATTAATTTGGAGTCAGCAATATCTTCCATTTTCACTCGATATAATGATTTAATAAACGGGGTTACAGCTGGTGAGTTTATGTTCAACTTTCCCATCTGTATAATTAGTGTTGAGCTTTCCTAGGTAGAAGAAGAAAATTAATTTTAAAGAAAGAAAATTGCAGATGATGGAAATCTGGAATAAAACAGAAAGTGCTAGAAACACTCAACAGTTCAGATGGCGTCTTTGGAAAGAGAAACAGTTAATGTTTCAGGTCCAGGATCTTCTTTAGATTATTTTGGAAGTTAGTTTCTGGTGTGTGTTAGTCAGCTCTTAAATGGTAGGAGTTTTGTACCTTTGTTCATTTACTCCTCTTTGATCACTTCTCTTCTTAACAGGAAACTATTGATCTAAGTCTTGAAAACTTCATGTTCAAAGGATAGTTTCCAGTTTTATCATCCTTTGTGAAGCAAAGTGTATTCTAATTTCAGACCTAAATTCTTTGGTATTAATTTTAAGTTTGTGCCTTCTTGATCTGGATTTTTCCACCAGTGGAATTAGTATCAAATCTCTGTATATTTATAGATCTTGATTAGATCACCCCTTATCAATCTAAACTTAAAGGAGTGTATTTTTTCTCTCTTAAATTAACCCACTGGGCATGTAAATTTTGTAGTAGTATTATAATACCTATATTACCAAGAATGAATTTATGGAAGCAATATCCTTAGCAAAATAGACTGCTACAAAGCTCTATTTGCATCAAAGCTCTTTAACCTCCTCATCAGTGCCATCTTGCCAAATAGTTTCAAAATTAATATTTGTGAATGACCTAGCCCTGGCAATGCCAGTATCTTCAACAATAGTGCGTTCACCTGAAACTTGAATGGGATGCTTACTTGTGGTGCTTGTGATGCTTACCTTTGGACTGCCTGGGAAGCAAGCTACAGGAGTATACTGTAGAGTCCTTTGAATCTGTTCAACTAGTGAACAGTAGCTGTCCACTTAAACATCTTCTAAAGGATGTATTTTCTGAATGGAATCCAAACCAAAGATTCACTGTATTTCATCTCAGTTGAATTAGTCTTAATTGACACCCTGAAAGTGATATTTTGTAGAACACTTCATACTTGGAGTGATACTGGAACACATGCTAGTCCTGCATTACCATGTGAAGATGAAGTCGAGGCCAAATCAGTTCAGAAACTACCGGGTCCAAACTGCATCATCATCATCACTACTTCGGACATCAGCAAAGGCCCTCATGGATTACCTAACAGGACGTGCACCAGGATGACTTAAAAGTAGCAATGATGTGCAACTGAAAACTGTTCAATGAAACACTTGTCAGTCCCAAGACTCTGTTTGCCTGTATTGTCACACATCAGCTTTCTTATTTACTGTGATGCAGGAACCATCCAGGAATTCTGCTTAATTGGGATCCAAAACATTCACATCATACTCCCTTCGTACACTGTAGTACAGTGTGTGAATGTTCGTAACTCGGCAAGGCAGCTTTAGGAGCATCCCCCAAACCAACACATCGGCACGATGTCTTTACCATTCTTTTCCACCATGGCCTTAAAAAAAACCTTGCACTTCGTTTGTCTTCACCATTTTTTTGATCAGTGTAACCTCAATACTGATTAAGCAGTTAAATTGTAGAGTCAGAGTTGAAGTTCTATGGCACAGAAACGGGCCCTTTGGCCCATCTCGTCCATTAACTTTATTTTGTTAATCCATTCACAAAGTTTGAGCATCTAAGGATGGTCAGTATTTTGTGCCTATCCCTAACTGCATGTAAAAAGTTATCTTTTCTTGTTGTACTGCATTCCATCTAGTAAATTTAGTTTTGTGGTGGCAATAAATGGAGAGTTTCAGTGTTTTGACCCAATGACAATAAAGGATAGTGTGCAGAATAGGAGTACACTTGCAGGTAATAGTATTCCCAAATGTCCCACATGGTAGAGATTGTAGGTTTGGAAACTGTTGTGAAAGAACCCTTGGCATTTTACTTTTATAGATAGTGCATACTGCAGCTACCGAATACCAGTGGTGGAGGGATTGAATGTTTAAAATTGTGGCTATGGTGCCAGTCGAGTGTCCTTGATGGTGCCAAGCTTCTAGGTTATTGGAACTGCACTCATTTGGGTGCACTCCTGACATTTTTTCTTCTTGATGGTGGGAAAGCTTTGTGGACTCAAGTTGAATCACCTGCTACAGAATATTCACCCAGTCTCTGAACTGCTCACAGCCATAGCATATATGTGGATGGTCCAATTAAGTTTCTCGAAGATATAATGAGATGAACATTTATCGTTGTCCTGTCAGCTGATCCTGAAAGTATCTCAACCTATGCCTTGGCATTTAACTTGCTTTGAGAAGCACTTTAGCTGCTATGATCACTGCCTGCTGGTGATTTTGTGGTTACTGATTCTGAAAACAGTTTAGGGAAAAATGACTTCATACACTTGTTGGCTTATGGTTTAAAATTTTTCCGAAGGATCTTTGCTCGAAGAAAGAGGTTTCTTGTTCCATAGTTTAATAGTCATCAGGATCTTTTCCACCATTGCAAAATGTTATACAACACCAGTTATAACTCCTGGAAATCCCATAGAAGACATATAGCTGAGTGTGATCTTGTACGTAAAAGGAGTGCATGGTTTTGAGCAGGACTTCCAAACTGTAGCTGGAGTCTTTAAACTATTTCTCATTCTTTGGAACTCTTCCAGATCTATTTTGCCTTGCATTTGCCTTCAGAAGCCACTTAAAACCATGTCTTTTGGGTTTTAGTTCTTTCCGTATGAGGTCCTGCCTCTCTTCCCGAACTCTATCACTTCTTCCCTCTTCATGTAACTATAAGAGTGATCACTTATTACAGATGTAAAATAGTTGCCTGGCAGTAGGGAGGTTTGGGGTGGTGTGGGTGGGGAGCTTGGTGGGGCAAGGTGCTCTAAGGGTGACGTAAAGAAACATGCTGATGAAAGTTCACCAGCCAGAACCATTAACTCAGTTTCTCGCTCCTCAGATATTGCCTGACTTGCTCAGTATTTCCAGCAATTTCAATTTTTCCAGCGTCTGCACTTTTTTTGCTTTATAAAAGTCTGACAGGAAGTGAGGCTGTGCCTGCAAACTTTCCACCCCGGGTCTAAGGTAACGAGGATGGGTTCACAATGGTGCTCGTGTGAGGCTTAGATGCCATCGAGGCCTCAACGTGAGGCAGGAATTGGGAACAATCAAGCAAACCACATATTCCTGAATGCCGTTAAGTTGCTTCAGTGCATCACTGCGTCGTGTGCCTGTACATGTAACAGTGAGTGTGTGGAAAGATGTAGGGGCTGATTTTCTGCCAAGATCGGAAGGGGTTTGCTGGCAGATAAGCCTGTAAATGAGCTATTCCTCAAAAGGAATGATGAGCAACCTTCCTTTCTGAAGAGCACGAGCCCTGAAACTGCTGCAGTAGTTGACTCTAGTTCTCTTATTCACTTACTTGTAATGATACCTCCTGGCCCGTTGGATCCATGCTGGATCCCAACATAACAGTCCAATCAGTTCCATTCCCTCTCTTATTTCCTGTAGCCTGAAATTCATTCTCTCTCACATAGCTATCAAAGCCCCTTTGATTACTTTGGCATTTACCCATACTGAGGAATATATTACAACCTGCCAGCACAGCTTCAGAATGTGGGAGGAAATAAAGGTCAGGGTCAAACCCAGGCCTCTGGAGCTGAGGCAGCAACACTGACTGCTGCACCACTGTGCTGCCTCTAAGACTGGGAAATTTGCATACTGAACCTGTACCCACTATTCATCTGCTTGGAGGAAGTTATTTAATAAAGTTTAATTGTTTTCAATTTTTAAAAAAATAATCTCAACTTTATAAATTTTTCTTTTTTAATGTTTGTTTTTAACAGCTCCCAGGTGATTTGGAATGTTTGTGAATATCAAAGGCATCACAAACATTCAACAATAGTGGCAGCTTTAACAGCTGGTGAGCCCTGGGGACAGGGTTTCATCAGCTGTCAAAGCCCTTGTGTCAGCATAGCCAGGACACAGACTTTGCATTAGACAAAGCCCTGTGTTGCCCTGGACTTGCCAAGGTGGTGGGAACTGGATTCCCTGCAGAAATTTGTGCCCCAAACCACACTGGGTGAAAGAGCATGGTCTAGGGGCAAAGGCCAGTAAGCTCAGGATGGTATAAAATAGGTAAAAAAAAAATTGCTTGGATTTAGGGAAAAAGTGCCTCCAACTGAATTGCTGTTTGAAAAAGCTTGCACGGAATTTGCAGTTGAATGGTCTTTTTGAGTTTATAATATTCTGCAGGTATTAATCTAATGATGTAATAAGTTGTTATAAAAATGCAGGCTTTTTTTACAAACTACAGTAAAACTCCAGTAATAACTAGTCTGACATGCTAAGTACCTTGGTTCTAATGAGCAGATTTTCTAGACTGTTCGATGTTATTTCTGTTAATACCCCCAAAACAACTTTAATTCACATTTTTTTAAGAAGTTAGTGTATTGCAAAACATTTTCCAGTTAACCAGGTTAGTTTTAATGGGAATGAGGACCTGGGCAGGGTGAGAAGGAAGGAAGCATGGCCAGATACCAAACCACTGGGATTTCTGCATCATTGGATCAGGGGGCAGCAGATTAACAGAGTTTTACTGTAGCTTCTTTTTGTTTCAAGAGAACTTGCTTACTTTGCTTCAAAAGTTTGTTCTTAACTATTCAAGAAAAATGTCGTTAGTGTTCTTTTTTTCCCCAACCTCCCCTTTAATTTGCTTTCATTTGATCTTATAGGACTGTGATTTGATGAAGTGGTGATTGGCGAAAGGATTTAGCTTGCACACTGTTCCATATGGCTGCACCTGAGACCAATGATTCAAACTGCTATCCTCTGACTGGTGTAGGATGGGCCTCAAACCAGAGCGCCTGTCCAAAAGAATATCAGCTGGTACGTCTAGCTTTCAGTACAGTAATTCTGTGTTCACATTTCTTCTTGCGCTTGTTGAATTCAGTATTGAAAAGAGTGGGATAAATTAGGAAATGATAGAATATTTAGTTTCAGCTCTTTTCTCCATCATTATATGATCACCACTGGCATGACTGCATTTTTTTTTGCTAATCCCTGGTTGCCCTTGAGAAGCTGTTGATGAAGTACCTCCTGGACCTTCTGCCGTACATGTAGTGAAGGAACTGCAACAGAGCTATTAAGTAGAGATTTCCAGGATTTTAACCCAGTGACACTGAGGGAATAATCTGTTATATTTAAGTCGAGATTCCTAAGCACCTGATGCCCTAGTCTTCTACATGGCAATGTTCATAGGTTTGGGAGCTGGCATGTAAGAAACCTTCGTGATTTGCTGTAGCACATCCCATTGATAGTACAGTGTAGATGCAGCAGGGAGGGAATTACTATTTAAAGTGTGGATAGGTATTGATCAAGTTGATTGCTTCATCATGATAGACGCTGAGCTGCTGGCATCTGTATCAAGTACAGTCATTGATTTTTCTGTCCCATGCCTGTAGATGCATGTACGGCAGTGGGTCCGGAAGGTACTTCATCAACACCTTCTCAAGGGCAACCAGGGATTAGCAAAAAAAAATGCAGTCATGCCAGTGGTGATCTGGGGAGTTGGGTTTATTGTTGCTAACTTTTGGGAGCCTGCAATAATGAACTTCTGGCACAAGGAGCTAAGCAGGGCTGGTCAGTGCATATTCCTAAAAGATGGGATTCTTGTCAATGATCTTGCCACATTGAGAAAGTGTGGACCTACCTTGGATGACAAGAGCATAAAGGATAATGTATAAAAAAGGGAAGTGTTTCAGATTCTGTTCTAAAGCTGCAGGATTAGAAATAAAAAGGAGTTGGGTATAGTAAGGACACGGTATGGAAATAAAAATAGTTGGAGTGAAAAGAAATGAAAATCCCAAAAATATCCTTTCAGTTCATAGAGTAAGGATAAATAAGGAAAATGTGGGCCTATTGGAGACGAGGAGTTAACCTGTGTGGAGGTGGACGATGTGAATGAGCTTCCCACTTTGCTTCTGTCTTCACAAAAGAAGAGGGACAGTGCAGGCATTATTCTTGATGAGAAGCGAGTGAAATACTGGATAGAATAAACAAGGTTAGAAAGAGAATATTAAGCATCCTTGAAGCATAAGATCCTGGAATTCATTTCATTCACATGACCTGAGAAAATCAAGAGAGGGGAAAACCTGTTTCAAAGTGTGATACTGAATGACTGTTGTGCAGTTAATAAAAAGAGACTAATGGATAAGTAATTACAAGTTTTTCAGTCAGTAGTGGGAAAGTATAGTAGAGAAAAAATGAGGAAGACAAGGTCCTACATGGGAGACTGGTCCAAAAGGTTAGGGTCCTTGGGACCAGGGCAAGTTGGTACTTTGGATCCAAAATCAGCTTGGCAATAGGAGACGGAGGTGATGGTAGAGGGTTACTTTTGTGATTGGATGCCTGTGACTAATGGTGCTGGGACCTTTGCTGTTTGCAACATACGTGAATGGTGTGGATGTAGGAGGCGTGATCACAAAGTTTGCGGATGACACTAAGATCATTGGGGTTGTTGATTAGTGTGGAGGGAAGTCTTAGGCTACAGGTTGATTTTGATATGTTGGTGAAATGGGCTGAGCAGTGGCAGATGGATTTTAATCCCGATAAATGTGAGATGATGCATTTTGGGATATTAATGAGGCTAGGACATACACCATGATGGTAGGTTCCCAGGTAATAGTTATTGAGGAACAGAGGGATGGTCTACAAGTCCTTGAAGACGGCAGCACAGGTAGATAATATTGTTTAAAAAGGCATACGCGATTGTGCCCTACATTAGGTATTGTCTTCAAGAGCAGGGGAGATTACACTCCAACTTTATGAAACCTTGGTCAGACCTCAGCTGAAGCAGTGCTTGCAGTTCCAGTCGCCACACTATAGGATAGCACTGGAGAATGTGCAATGGATTTTCACCAAGGTGTTGCCTGGGATGAAGCATTTCAGTTATGAAGAGAGACTGGAGAGGCCGGGTCAGTTTTTCCCTGGAGAGGAAGTGGTTAAGAGGGGCCATGATTGAGGTATATAAAATTATGAGGAGTATGGATGGGGTAGACTGCAGGAAACTTTTCCCCATATCAGAGGTAGATAAGACTAGAGGACTTGGGATTAGAGTATAGGAGAAGAGATTTGAGGGGGACTTTTTTCATCCATAGAGTGGCATGTACCTGGAGTAAACTGCCTGAGAGAGTGGGTGAAGCAGAGTTGCTGCCAGGATTTAAAAATGTTTCTAAACGAGCACCTGACTTGCCTAAGCATAGAAGGCCAACTGCAGGAAGATGGGATTAGTACAGATGGGTGCCCACTGGTTGGCATGGATGTGGTGGGCCAAATGGCCTGTTTCCATGCTGTATGACACTGACTTTATAGGAATATTATTAATTACCTGGAAAAGTGTATCAAGAATGGTTCAGAGAAGGTTGTGTGAGACCAATGATTGAATCTCAATGAAGTATGAAGATCATTTATCCTTTGCTAAATTCCATGCAGACTGTCATTGGCAAGTCCAATAGTGCCTTAGTAGCAGAAAATTGAGCTTAATGTCGATTGGTATTTTAATAATTGGTAGGTTGTTTGCAATGGGATTTCTTGGAGGTTCAGTGCCACGTCCTTGCTTTTTGTGATTTTTATTTCAATAAGCTAGACAAATGTAGTTGGCATCATTAAGTTTATCTGATGTTACAAAAATTGAGTGTATAGTTGATAGTGAGGAATAAAGTATTAGGATTATTTGACTGATCGGGTGAGTAGAAAAGTGGCCAACGGCAATCAGCCTGCAGAAGTGTAATACATTTGGTTGGGGATGGAGACCAAAGCGATGGGAATACAGAAGAAATAGTAAGGAAATTAGAGTGAAAAGCAATGGAGTCCAAGTTCATGAATTTGAGGTGGTTAAGGCAAATGGTCTCCAATAGACTGCAAATTCTGTGCAGTAGTTTTAGGTGAAGAAAATGCAGTGTATGTGGTACTGTATGTATACAGTAGGTTTTGAAATATATTCAGTTGAGTGACATTAAAGAAAATGGCAAACACAATGGCAAAGGCCTACAGAGCACAACCACAAGGAGATAATTAGAAACTTATAGCACAGAAGGCATGGACAAATGCTTAAGGGACAAAAAAGTGCACAGGTCAAAAGAACTGAAAAGGTGTGTTATACCACAACTGAACTAAGTTGTAAAACAATACCCCTGTGTGAAATCCTTGAGGAAATACCATAAAACTCCAGACGTATACAAACATTTGTTTTGTGCTCTTTAAGTCCAAAAATTTTGGTCAAGAAATTGCTGTATCAAGAATGGTTCAGAGAAGGTTGTGTGAGACCCATGTATTGGTTTTTACTCTGAGATGAAAAGTAGCATTTCTGAGTAGGATTTTGACTTGTGATTTACATTTGTGTTGTTTGCTCCAAATTGAGAATTATTTGGCATTAATAAAAACCATCATTTGCATATATTTTTAGATCACTACAACTGTAGAAGGATCCTCTGCAAACTTTGCCAAAGGCTTTGGTCAGAAATCTGGGTGTTACCTGTGTGTCTGCTCCTTGCTAATTAAAGAGGTAGGTTATCATCTCTTTTCCCTGCTCCCACCCTCCATCCCCAACACAGATGCTTGCTGTATTTAAGATTGTATATGATATGTTAAAACTGATTTGGATGCAAGGAGACTTTACAATGATGAGACCGAGTACAGGAAGGAGATAGTCTAGTGGCATGGCGTCAAGACAATAACCTTTCCTGCAATATCAGCAAAACAAAGGAGCTGGACATTGAATTAAGGAAGTGTGGTGGAGTACACGCCCATCTATATCAATGGTGCTGAGGTGGAGATGGTTGAGTGCTTCAAGTTTCTAGGTGTAAATATCACCAACAATTTGTTCTGGTCCAGCCACATGGATGGTACGGCCAAGAAAGCACACCGATGCCTCTACTTCCTCAGAAGGCTAAGGAAATTCAGCATGCTCTGATGACCCTCACCAATTTTTATACATACACCATAGAAAGCATCCTGTCTACATGCATTACAGCTTGGTATGGCAACTGCTCTGCCCAAAACCGTAAGAAATTGCAGAGAGTTGTGAATGCAGCCCAGTCCATCATGCAAATCAACCTCCCTTTCATTGACTCCGTCTACACTTCCCGCTGCCTCGGGAAAGCAGCTAGTATAATCAAGGACCCCACCCATTCCAGTCATTCTCTCTTCTCCCCTCTCCCATTAGGGAGAGGATACAAAAGCTTGAAGCATGTACCACTAGACTCGAGGACAGCTTCTATCTCGCTGCTATCAAACTCTTGAACGGACCTCTCATACACTAAATGATGAACTCTTGATCTTCCAATCTACCTCAATGTGGCCCTTGCGCATTATTTGTCTACCTGCACTGCACTTTCTCTGCAACTGCAACACTATATTCTTCATTCTGTTTTCACTTTACTACCTCAATGTAATTATGTATGGCGCAAAACAAAATCTTTTCACTGTATCTAGGTACATGTGACAATAATAAACCAATACCAATACAAATGAGGGTCCTCTGACTGCAGCTCATTTTCTTATGTTGTGGGACCATTGATTGCAAAACAAATGAGAATTAAGGGTCTCGAGCTTGCTGGTAAATTTTGACTATTCCACTCCAAATTGTTAACCATAGAACCATACAGCACAAAACAGGCCTTTCGGCCCACCATGTTATGCCGTCCATCAAACCACCCTCACACTACCTAACCCCTTCCTCTCGCATATCCCCCCATCCCACACTCCTCCATATGCCTATCCAACAAGCTCTTGAACCTGTCCAATGTATCTGCCTCCACCAACCACTCTCTGGGTGAAAAACCTCCCCCTGACATCTCCCCTGAACCTCCCACCCATAACCTTAAAGCCATGCCCTCTCGTCTTGAGCATTGGTGCCCTGGGAAGGAGGCGCTGACTGTCTACTCTATCTATTCCTCTCAATATTTTATATACCTCTATCATTTACCTTGTTTGAATGTCAGGACATTCAGGGCTCAATCTACCCCCACCCCAATTTTTTTTTTTGCATCCTGTGGAAGTCCTAAACTTGCTAACAGATTTGGAATGCCTAAAATCTGCCTTTGCACCGCTGACCCCTCAATGAGGACTGGTGTGTGTTCATTTGAGATTGGAGAACTGGATTGAGCTAAATAGCACAGTTAATGTACAGGAAGGATAGCATGAACCAGCACCTTTAGTAGGGGTGGGAATGTAATGATCACAATTAGCAACAGTGAAATCTCAATAGTCCATCTGAATCCATATTGACTCTAACTCTGCCAGTTCCAATGTGTTATGATAGAGATCTCAATGCAACTTGTGGTTAAGGGTGCTCAGAGTGCTGATAAGTCACCAAGTTTTGAAATGCTATTTGTGCAAATCTTTGAGAGGAAATGATAATTTCATGTTACTGTTATCCTCTGTTTGTCAGAATCCTCATGGAGATGTTGTGGCAGATATGCTGTTACTTCCTGATAAAAGCCCTTTACCTCCAGGATATGCATTTGTGGATGAATTCATAGATTCAAGTAAGTATTTTTGGCAACAGTTTTAAGGTTATTTTAGTGCAGAACTGTATGAAGTTAAAAGGTTGGTTGGTTCTTTTAATATAGATATATTGTGCCATCCACTTAAATCTGTTGGTGGACAAGACTTCTGCACATTTCTCTGGTACCTGGGATTAGAGATAATAAAAACTTCAGCACATCTTTAATAATAAAAATAGAAAATGCTTGTATGTATTGAATTACATATGGACTTGATAGCTCAAATGCCTTCCATCTGTGCTGCAACCATTCTGTGTTCTGCTGCTCAATTAATTTCTTAGCAAATCAATAAATTGCTTTCATCTCTGAGCTCCAGTTTGTGACTGACCTTATCAAATTCCTTGTTGAAACTCCATAAAAAATAATGTGCGTATATTCCCTTTTGTGTTAAACTACTGTGTAGTTTTCTTATGTTATAGATGCAGTTGTAAATACATTTTATGTTTACTAAGAGTGTATGGTATCCTTTATCTTACCTTACTTTAGTGATCTGTGTAATCCACTAATATGGGAGTGTGCAAACTATGTCTCAATGAGTTGCTGAGTCATTTGCCTTGATGCTTCCATCTCCATATTTCTTGTGTTCCATGACTCTTGATCCTATATCTCTTGTATACCTTGTCATTCTTGTACCACTCTCACATACAATTAAAATAAAAGCTAAATGATCAGATTGTTTTAATTTGGGATTAATGAAGCAAATGGACCAAACTAGCTGCTGCAAAACTCCAGATCCATGAATCAAAAAGTCTCTGGTTTATTCTTCATGAGCTGGATTGTTGGTACTCATGGACTGTGTCCTTGGACCAGATACTGTTGTTCCATGTTCCTAACTTATTATATAGTGAATATTTAATTAGCTGAATTTATCTACCCTAACTCAATGCTTAAATACAGTATAATGATAAAATAACAATTCGAGCTTTTGTTCTATCTTCCTTAAACCTGTGTGGGATTTAGAAGAAGCCAAATTCTTGTGTACTCCCTGTTGGTTTTGTATGTCCTATACACAAATATTGACCTTCACCTGCTCCAAGATCAAACCAATTGGGTAATCCTTTGACTAGTTTCTCCATTCCCCCGATAAGCAAAGGCGAAGGACTCAATAAAAAGTGCAGTCAGAACCCATGCAATCATTTCAAGCAGTTAAATGGGCTGGAAGGTCTGGCACTGCACAATATCCAAAGGATCATTTCAACTGCTGCTTAGTATAGATGCAACGATTGGATTAATGACTGACTGCCTTGGGTCTCAAGTTGTGGAAGTTTTTAGCCTAAGTCCCCAGTGGTGTTGGGATATGCCCACAGTTTTGTCCACATTTCCACAATTTTTAACACCTCCCTTCCCCAGCATACTCTCCTCCCAGTTTTAAGTATAGTAACAGTTCCCTCCTCTTCTTTCTCCAGAGGTTTCAGTGTCTAAAAAGAAACGTTTATGTATTAGGAGGGTTCCATTCAAAGAGGCAGACACTGCTATTTTTGATGTCAAACTTACTGGGAAAAGCAAGCAGTTTGTGCCTTCATATACATGCATAGGGTAAGTAATGTCTGCTGTACTTATGCCACAATTCCTTGTTATAAGAAATGAAAGATGTTACTCATCAAGTGTAATTTTAGCATAATTGAAGTAAATTTCATGGCATGTATACAGTGCAGATTTGTGCATGTACTTATTTTCTTTGCATTTAATAGAAAATCAGAAAGATAGAATAGTATTGCTCAGTTTCATTGAGTACAGATGAGGACAGCTTTCTGTACAGCTGAAAGCATTTTCCTGTAAACATGAACCTTGTCTGAACTTGTATCAGAATATAGTTACTAGTTCTTACACTCTCTGACTGATTTTCATCACTCATCTGGAAGTGTATTTAAACAAACGCTTTCTGTTCAGTACCTAACTACAGTAAAGGATCTAACTCTTAATTGTTGACCGCCACAGTCTCGGGATTAGTTACATTATTTGGTTTAAAGAGGTCTCTGTTTTTCTTTGAACTTTTATCTGGATGTGTATTTATCACGTACCGGTCTCTGCCTGTATTTATTGGGTATCTGCATTCTTAAAAATATGTGTATTGGTTTCTGTTTATCTTGCCTCTGGTGTGTGCTTGTTGTGCATAGATGTATGTGGGATGCATGCCTATATCCACAGTGCGTGTGTGTAGATGTATTAGCTATTGTGTTTTTTTTATTTTACAGAGAGCTAAGTGGTTTTGTCATCTGGTGTATAAAAGGGAGAGTGGCCAAACCAAAACCACTGCCCAAGCCAAGAAGTATTAGTAAAGATATGAAAAGCCTATCAATAGAGAATGAGAATTCAAAGTCTTTATCTCAAAGGTATATGTATTTTTCAGAGAATATATCTACTTTATGGCATTTAATTATGATTCTGATTGACAGTTAAAATTGGAACAATTGTTTCTTCTTCTAATCTGAGACTGTTACAAAATTCCATCTTTTTTGCATTATTGACTTTTTTATGTAATAAAAACTTACAAACTTCAGAAAGATTTATCCTGCATTAAAAGCAGATTTAGACGCATCACTGCAGTTGGCACAGGATTAAACCAAGATGGCTATCTCCACTGACAAAAAGCATACTGGTTAAGCATATGAAAGCTACATTTGAAACACTCTTTAATTTGTTGCAGCAAAAGGCAAAAGGGTGATGAACTTAGAGTTTGTCTTAGCAAGAGACGATCAAACTTGGAGCCCAAAGATGCCGTGTACAGCTCAGAGAATATCTATGGGATCTCAGGTAAGGATAGACAACCTACTTTTTCTGTTGCTTGTAATTCTTTAAAATGAGGGAAAGTTACTGATAGAATTATAAAGGGAGTGAGACAGGAGCCTGTTGATGATTATTTCTTCTCTATTTTGATTAAAGATTGGAGGGTTAAACTGCCAAGTTTAAAATCAAGTTGTTGGCAGTAATACACAAAAAGTGCTGGAGGAGCTCAGCAGGTCAGGCAGCATCTATAAAGGGAAATAAACAGTCGACATTTCAGGCTGAGACTCTTTATCAGGACCGGAAAAGAAGAGGGCCGAAGCCAGAATAAGAAGGGAGGGGGAGGAGTACACACAGGCAGGGGAGAGGTGAGTCCAGGTGATAGGCAAGTCCAAGTGAGGGAGGAAGGTAGGTGGGAGGGGGAGAAGATGTAATAAGCTGAGAAGTGATAGGTAGAAGAGGCAAAGGGCTGAAGAAGAAGGAATTTGGTAGGAGAGGGCAGTGGATCATGGAATAAAGGATGGGGAAGGGGAGGAAAGGAGATGGGCAGGACATCGAGGTGGGGGAAGGGAGCCGCACGAATAAGGGAAGACAAAAGAGTGGGGGGAGAAAGAAAGAGAAGGGATGAGGTTACCGAAAGTTAGAGAGATTGATGTTTAGGCCATCAGGTTGGAGACTCCCAAGGTGGAATATGATGTGTTATTCCTCCATCCTGTGTCTGGCCTTAACGTGGCAGTAGAGGAGGCCATGATATGACATGTCAGTATGGGAGTGGGATGTGGAATTGAAGTGGGTGGCCACCGGGAGGTCCTGGCTGTTGTGGCAGACGGAACAAAAGTGCGTTATCCAGAATGCAAGAGCCAGTTGAACTTGTTGCACATCACAGCAGCAAGTTAGCATATACAAAGCAGTCCTTTGGTAATGTAAAAATGCTGGGATAATGAGATCAAATTGCCTTTTTTTTTAAAGATTTTGCTCCGGTACTGCTCATTCTGGACTCTTGTGATGATCCAAATTCAAATGACTGCTCATTTTGGAGCCATAGAAATTCTTGGCAGTAACATTACAAGTTGGGTCCAAATTCTTGGATTTTTTTTTTCCATGTACATGAAGATGACTTTTCCCTACTTAGCTCATTAATTGCTCTTGCACTCCCAGGATCTGAGCTCAAATCCAGCAAGGCAGTGAAAATCTGTCCCAGTCTGAAATTATTTTGTGTCAATCCACTCCTTCAGTCCACTCCTTTGGATATTGAAGAATAAATCTGCTGAGTGGAGAATACTTCGAGCCACCAATCATAGCAAAATTGGAATTGGCAGCTATCTATGTTTACCACAAATGGTAAAAAAAATAGTAATTGTGTTCTTATTCCTCATTATAAATCTTTGCTTCCCACCATTGAATGACAGTGGCCATTCTTTAGTTATGTAAATATCTGTTTTAAATTATTTCCTTAAACAGACCACAACATAAATAGAGGCAAGAGTAAGCATTATGGTCTCTGAAGCCTGCCTTTTCAGAGCAAATTCTGTGCCCCGTGTTCACTGCTGTCCAGTTCCATCCTCCTACTGATTTACTGTTCAACATTTATTTCAGTGAGCCAATATCTACAGCCCTCTGAGGTACAGAATTCCAAATGGATACGGTTTTCTACCTAAATAAATTTTGTCTTGATTCAGTCCTAAGTTATGTGACTCTGATCTTGGTTCTAGACTGTCTAATGAGAGGGTACAGACTTACAGCAACAACTCTGTTAATTCCTCTCAGTTTCCTGTATTTGTGAATTAGATCAGCTCTTTTGTCAACTCCAATAAACAAAGGCCAGTTCTACTCAACCATTACTCACAGGATGACCCTTTCATCTCTGGAATCACTCTAATGATGCTGCAAAAAAAATACTGTAAAGCAAATACCATCTTTGGTCTCATGTTTGGAGTGTCAGATGTGGGGACCCTGGGAGACTACCAGACTCCCCGATAACTACATCTGCGCAAAGTGCACCAAGATGCAGCTCCTCAAGGAACGGATTGAGAGTCTGGAGCAGCAGCTCGATGACCTTCTGTTGGTTAGGGAGAGCGAGCAGGAGATAGACAGGAGTTATAAAGAGTTTGTAGACAGCACCTCTGTGGCGGTCCCCCTCAAAAACTGATATCTCATTTTAGATTCGGTTGGAGAGGATGACCTGATAGAGGAAGACCTCAGCAACTGGGACCTTGGCATCGTGCCTGGTACTGTGGTCCAGCGGAGGAAGCGAAATGCAGTGGTTATTGGGGATTCTATAGTAAGGGGTACGGATAGCAGATTCTGTGATACCGACAATGGGTCTCAGATGGTCTGTTGCCTCCCTGGTGCCAGGGTACGGGATATCACGGACCGGGTCCAGAATATTCTGAGGGGAGAGGGTGAGCAGCCAGAAGTCTTGGTACATGTAGGTACCAATGACATAGGTAGAAAAAGAGAAGAGGTCCTGAAGGAAGAATACAAGGTGTTAGGGAGAAGGTTGAGAAGTAGGACCTCAAGGGTAGTAATCTCAGGATTACTACCTGTACCACGTGTCAATGATAGGAAGAATAGAAAGCTCTGGCAGATGAATGCGTGGCTGAGTGACTGGTGCAGGGGGCAGGGCTTCAGATTTTTGAATAATTGGGACCTTTTTTTGGGGGAGGCATGACCTATTCGCTAAGGATGGGTTGCACCTAAACTCCAATGGGTCCAATATCCTGGCGGGAATGTTTAATTTAGTTGTAGGGGAGGGTTTAAACTGATCTGGCAGGGGGATGGAAACCAGGATGTTAGGTTACAAGGTGCTAAGGTAAGGGAGGAAGTTTATAGAAACAAGTCCAATGAGGATGGCAAGAAGGACAGGCAGGTGAGAAGTCAGGATAATTTGCTGAATAATAGAAGTACAACAAATTAGGATGTTAGGATACAGAATGTTAGGATAGAGGATGAGGTATATAGGAACATGTCTAAGACAGTATGTAGTGAAGGAGGTAAGAAGGATAGACAGGTGGAAAGCCAGGATAATCTGCTGAACAATAGAAGTACAACAAAATCAATAGCAGATACCGGACTAAACGTACTATATTTAAATGCATGTAGCATTAGGAATAAAGTAGATGACCTAGTGGCACAACTACAGATTAATAAATACGACATTGTGGCAATCACCGAGTCATGGCTTCATGATGGATGTGATTGGGAACTGAATGTCCAGGGGTACACAGTGTATAGGAAGGATAGGCGGGTAGGCAGAGGGGGAGGTGTGGCCATGATGGTTAGTAGTGATATAAAATCGATAGAAAGGAAGGACATTGGGTCAGAGGAGGTGGAATCCTTGTGGGTGGAGCTAAGAAATAGGAAGGGTAAAAGGACAATGGTAGCAGTCATATATAGGCCCCCTAATAGCAGTCAGCAAGTGGATGATAAGTTGCAGTTTGAGATAGAAAAAGCATGCCAGAGTGACAATGTGAAGATAATTATGGGGGATTTTAACATGAAGGTGGACTGGGAAATCCGGCAAGGCGGTAGAACTCAGGAGAGTGAGTTTGTGGAATGTCTAAGGGATGTTTTTCTGGAGCAACTTGTTGATGAGCCCACCAGGGGATCGGCTGTTTTGGATTGGGTGCTGTGTAATGAACCGGAGGTGATTAGGGAACTAAAGGTAAAGGAACCACTGGGAACCAGTGATCACAATATGATTGAGTTCAGTTTCAAGTTTGAGAAGGAGAAGCTGATAACTGGCGTATCGATATTTCAGTGGAACAAAGGAAATTACAATGGTATGAGAGAAGAGTTGGCCCAAATTGATTGGAAGAGTAAGCTAGCTGGAGGGACGGCGGAGGAGAAATGGAAGGAATTTCTACAGGAAATAAGGAAAATGCAGGATAGATATATTCCAAGAAAAAAGAAGGTTTTGAATGGAAAAAAGGCACAAATGTGGATAACGAGAGAGGTGAAGGCTAAAATAAAAGCAAAAGGGGCGGCGTACAAAGAAGCGAAAATTAGTGGGAAAACAGAAGACTGGGAAGCTTTTAAAAACCTCCAGAGAGAAACTAAGAAGGTCATTAGGAAAGAAAGGATGAATTATGAAAGGAAGTTGGCGGATAACATTCGAGAGGATACTAAGGAGTTTTTTTAAAATACGTAAGGAGTAAAAGAAAGACACGGGTTGATATAGGACCAATTGATAATGGTACAGGAGATATTATAATGGACGATAGAGAGATGGCAGAGGAATTGAATGAATATTTTGCATCGGTCTTCACCGTGGAGGACATCAGCAATGTGCCGGTTAGTCAGGAGTCTCACGAAATGGAACTGAGTTCAGTTAAGATTACTAGGGAGAAGATGCTAGGAAAACTAAATGGGTTAAAGACTGATAAGTGTCCCAGACCGGATGAGGTGCATCCCCGGGTTCTGAAGGAGGTGGCTTTAGAGATAGCGGAGGCATTGGTGATAATTTTCCAGGAATCGATAGATTCCGGCATGGTTCCAGAGGACTGGAGGGTCGCAAATGTAGTTCCGCTGTATAAGAAAGGAAGGAGGCAGCATAAAGGAAATTACAGACCTATTAGTCTGACGTCAGTGGTGGGAAAGTTATTGGAATCTATCCTCAAGGATGGGGTTACGGAATACCTAGAGGCGCAAGGCAATATAGGTCCAAGCCAACATGGTTTTGTGAAGGGAAGATCCTGCCTGACCAACCTATTGGAGTTTTTTGAAGAAATCACAGGTAAGGTGGATAAGGGAGAGGTGGTAGATGTTGTGTATTTAGACTTTCAAAAGGCCTTCGATAAGGTGCCTCACAAGAGACTGATTAATAAGATGAGAGGTCATGGGATTACAGGTAGGATAACAGAATGGGTGGAGCATTGGCTGGTTGGCAGGAAGCAAAGAGTGGAAATAAAAGGATCTCGTTCTGGTTGGCTACCGGTTACTAGTGGTGTGCCGCAGGGGTCGGTGTTGGGGCCGCTCCTTTTTACCTTGTACATTAACGATTTGGATGATGGAATAAATGGTTTCGTGGCTAAGTTTGCGGATGACACCAAGATAGGTGGAGGAGTAGGGAGTATTGAGGAGATAGGAAGGTTGCAGAGAAACCTAGACAGTTTAGGAGAATGGGCAAGGAAATGGCAGATGAGATTCAATGTTGAGAAATGTGCAGTTGTACACTTTGGAAGCAGAAATAAGCGGGCAGATTATTATCTAGAAGGAGAGAAAATTCAAAGCACGGAAGTACAAAGGGACTTGGGGGTACTCGTGCAGGATACCTTAAAGGTTAATCACCAGGTCGGATTGGTGGTAAAGAAAGCGAATGCTATGTTGGCATTCATTTCGAGAGATATAGTGTATAAAAGTAAGGAAGTGTTGATGAGGTTCTACGGGGCACTAGTGAGGCCTCATTTGGAATATTGTGCGCAGTTTTGGGCCCCACATCTTGGGAAGGATGTGCTGACATTGGAGAGGGTTCAAAGGAGATTTATGAGGATGATTCCAGGAATGAAAGGGCTTGCGTATGATGAGCGTTTGTTGGCTCTTGGACTGTACTCACTGGAGTACAGAAGAATGAGAGGGGACCTCGTAGCGACATTTAAAATGTTGATAGGAAAGGACAGAGTAGATGTGGCTAGGCTGTTTCCCTTGGTGGGTGAGTCCAGGACCAGAGGGCACAATCTCAGAATTAGAGGGTACAGTTTCAAAACAGAGATGAGGAGAAATTTCTTTAGCCAGAGGGTGGTGAATTTGTGGAACTCCTTGCCACGTACAGCAGTGGAAGCCAGATCAGTGGGGGCGTTCAAGGAGGAGATAGATAGATATCTAAATAGTCAGGGTATCAAGGGATATGGGGATAAGGCTGGAAGTTGGGATTAGAATAGGTTTTTTTTTGTCCTCCTCCCCCCCATTCCCCATTTCTTTTTTTTCCCCATTTCTTTTTGCCCTATCCCTTGGAGCGGACTCGATGGGCCGAATGGCCTGCTTCTGCTCCCTTGTCTTGTGATCTTGTGGTAGAGAGACCAAAGGGACAGCAAAGTGGCAGAGCTGGTCGAGCTGTTGCTTGGTGCTTCAACAACCCAGTTTCATTCATAACCTCCGGTGTCGTCTGTATGGCATTCACGTGCTCTCCCTATGACTGTGTAGATTTCCTCTGGATGCTTTGGTTTCCTTCCAGATCTCAAAGACCTACTGTTTGGTAGATTAATTGGCCACTAAATTGTCTGAAGTGTGTAGGTGAGTGGTAGAATCTGAGGGAAATTGAAGGGAATGTGTGGGGAATAAAAAAAAATGGGATTGATCTAAATGGGTGTTTGATGATCAGCGCAGACTTGGTCCTTGATATATGACTTTATCTCTAAAACATTATACAATGCTACTAATTTTAGCAAGACTTCAGTACTTTTCTAGAAATGCATAAGAGACCAAGCAGCGTCTTTAGGAGAGGGAAATGCAGTTAATGTTTCAGGTGAATGGTAGATGTAAGCCCAGTATTTGACAATGGAGGGAGAAGGAAAATGGGAAACCAAAGACCAGTTAACCTAACATAAGTAGTGGAGAAAATGCTTGAGGCTAATATAAAGAATGAGATTACAGGGCATTTTGAAAATATCAACAAGATTAAACAATGAAGAGATGACCAAGAGGATTAATAAGGGCAGGGTGGTAGATGTTGTCTACCTGGACTTTAGCAAGGCTTTTCACAAGGTCCCACACAGTAGGCTAGTCTGGCAGGTTAGATCACATGGAATCCAGGGTACATTAGCCAATTAGATACAAAATTGGCTTGGTGGAAGGAGTCAGGGTAGTTGTGGAGGGTTATTTTTCAGATTGGAGGCCTGTGACCAGTGGTGTGTCACAGGGATCAGTGCTGGGTCCCCTGTTTGTCATATCTATGACAAGCCTTGCATTCAGTGTCAACAACCAAGTTCCTTTGTCAACCTGTCTCAGCTTTTTTTTACATCACAATATCTGACTATATTTACCAAAAAAATTTCATGGTTCATTTGATATTTGTACACCTTGCTGATCTGCACATGAGCAATAAAGAAAATTCCCACCAAGGTACTTTGGCCAGAAGAGAAGCTACAGTTTTCTGTTTTTGATCTGTGTGTTCTTTAATACCAATAGAACCATAACAGGAGTGGGAGTTTGTTACACAGAAGAGAGGAGCAGATTATATTGCAATTTTGAAAGGGTTAGGTAATGGTGGTATTAGAGCATAAAGCCAGTTTTAAACCTGGGACATAAGAAATTCTACAGATGCTGGATGTACCTGGAGCAATACACTAAAAGTGCTGGAGGAACTCAGCAGATCAGGCAGCATCTATAGAGGGAAATAAACAATCGATGTTTCAGGTCAAGACCCTTCATCAGGACTGGAAAGAAAGGGCAGAAGCCAGAATAAGAAGGTAGTGGGAGGAGTACACGCAGGCAGGGGATAGGTGAGATCAGGTGATAGGCAAGTTCCGGTGAGAGGGGGAAGGTAGTGGGTGGGGGAGGGGGAGAAGATGTAATAAGCTGAAAGGTGATAGGTTGAAGAGGCCAAAGGCTGAAGAGGGAGGAATCCGGTAGGAGAGGGCAGTGGACCATGGAATAAAGGATGGGGGAGGGGAGGAGGTGGGCAGGTTATCAAGACGGGAAGGGAGCCATGGAAATAAGGGAAGACGAAAGGGTGGGGTTACCAGAAATTAGAGAAATCGATGTTGAGGCCATCAGGTTGGAGACTCCCAAGGCAGGATATGAGATGTTGTTCCTCCAACCTGTGCATGGCCTCAACATGGCAGTAGAGGAGGCCACTGATAGACACGTCAGTATGAGAGTGGGATGTGGAATTGAAGTGGGTGGCCACCAGGAGGTCCTGGCTGTTGTGGCAGATGGAGTGAAGGCGCTCGACGAAGTGGTCACCCAATCTGCATCAGGTCTCACCGATGTACAGGAGGCCACACCAGATCCAATAAATGACTTCCCCGGACTCGCAGGTGAAACGCTGCCTCACCTGGAAGTATTGTCTGGGACCCTGAATGGTGGTGAGGGAGGTAGTGTAGGGACAGGTGTAGCACTTGGTGCAGTTGCAGGCATAAGTGCCAGGGGTGTTATCAGTGGGGAGGGATGAGTGAACAAGGGAGTCACGGAGAGAGCGGTCCCTTTGGAAATCGGAGAGAGGGTGTGAAGGGAAGATGTGTCTGGTGGTAGGATCCCGTTAGAGGTGGCGGGAAGTTGCGGAGAATGATGTGTTGGATACGGAGGCTCGTGGGGTGGTAGGTGAGGACAAAGGGAACCCTGTAACTGTTATGTAGGCGTGGGTAGGGGGGAAGGGCAGACGTGTGTATTGCTTCTGTTTTAAACCTGTTGTTTGACCCTTTTAACAGCGATGGATGGTGTCCCTTTTGCTTTACACCCCAGATTTGAAAATACAATGAATGTGAGTACAGCCTGTTGCACTTATCGCTCTTGTCATGCCGCAGTAATTTCAAAATGTGCTTTCCTCTAGTTTCTCTCTTAGCCAACCTTCCATGCTGTTATTGGCTAATGAAAAACTGCTTTATTATTTAACTATATGGTTGCATGGCCAGAGATAAGACTAAGTCTTATCTATATCTTTGTTGTTTCTGCATTTTTTTTTACTAAGATGTATCTGGTAGTCTTTGGTTGAAGGGACGTGAGGAGGTGATGGTGCCTAGCCCATGCAGCTCAGTGAGTCAGTGCTCCTGCTGCTCAATTTCTGTGGAGACAGACCTCTTCACATGCTACCAAGGATCCCTTCACATATCCAACGACACCTTACACTATTTGTATTTTGTGGACACCCCTACCCACCCCAATCTCATTAATCATTATCAGTGTGTTATTTCCATTGTCATGGATGCCTATTATTTACATATCCCTGCCTGCCACTGACCATAGTATAGAGATTCCCTTCCAATTGGCCGCCCTCCCCCTACTACCACCATCTAGAGACACCAGATTCACTCAAAGTGTCATCTGTATTGACCCCACCCGTAACTGACCACTGTCAGGAGGTTCTGACCCACCATAGTCTGCTAATGACCACTTGCAACCCTCTACCACCTCGCCATTTCTTATCCAAAAGACTCATGCAGTCCCTCAGAGTGCACAGCTCTCCATTCACTCCAGCCCAATCCAACCTGGTCATCAAACCAGCAGACGGGTGGTGTCATTGTTGTCTGGTGAATTCACCTCTAATTTGCAGAGGCCAGATGGCAGCTCTCAGACACCTCCTCTGACCTCCCCTACCTGACCATGACCCTACTACTGACCATTAAACCCCATCTCCTGCACCATCACAGATTTCATCTCCACAGGAGAACTCTCCTCCACAGCCTCATTGCTCCAACCTCATTGTTTTCCCCAACCCCGCACTACCTGGATCTACCTCCTACAAAAGATCCACAAACTGGACCGCCCTGGAAGGCCCATTGTCTCTGCCCCACTGAACTCGTATCCTGACTCCATTGTGTCCACCACCCCGCCCCCCCCCCCCACCCCCGGTCCACTCTCTCCCCAGTTACATCTGGGACATCTCGCATACTCTCCAGCACCTCCAATTCCCAGGCCCCCACCAACTCATCTTTACCATGAACATCCAGTCCTGTATACCTCTATTCCCCACCAAGAAGGCCTCAAAGCTCTGTTTTTTCCTGGATACACAATCCAAACAGTCTTCTTCTAATAACACTCTCCTCTGCCTGGTGGAACTTGTCCTTGCCCTCAGCAACTTGTCTTTCAATTCCTCCCACTTTCTCCAAATAAAAGGGGTAGCCATGCTACTCGCATAGATCCCAGCTATGCCTTTTTGTTGGCTACATGGAGCAGTCTCTGTTCCAGCCCTATGCTGGCAGCATATCCCACCTCTTTCTTTGCTAAATAGATGACTGCATTGGTGCTGCCTCTTGCACCCATGTAGAACTCGTCAACTTTTATTAACTTTGCCACCAACTTCCACCCTGCCCTCAAATATACCTGGATTATTTCAGACACCTCTCTCCCTTTCCTTGACCTCTCTGTCTCCATTTCAGGTGACAGACCGCTACTACAAACCCACAGACTCCCATGGTTATCTGGATTACACCTCCCATCCCCTCTCTTGCAAAGACCATTCCATTCTCTCAGTTTTTCCATCTTCGCCTCATCTGCTCCCATGATGGGGCCTTTCACTCCAGAACTTCTGAGGTGTCTTCCACCTTTAGGAACCATGGTTTCACCTCTACTGTGGTTAATTGAGCCCTTACCCGCGCCTCTTTTATTCCCTGCACTTCTGCTCTCACCCCAACTCCTCCCAGACAGAATAGTGATGGGGTCCCCTTGTCCTTCGTTCCACCCCATCAGCCTCTGCATCCAGCAGATCATTCTCCACCATTTCTGCCATCTACTCCTTGATCCCACCACCAGATACATCTTTTTCTTCCCTCCCCTCTCCGCATTCTGCAGGGATTACTCTCTTTGTGACTCCTCGGTTCACTCATCCCTCCCAGGGACCTAAACAGCCCATCCAGTCAAGGCAGAGATTCACATGCACCTTCTCCAACCTGATCTACTGTATCTGGTTCTCCCGACGTGGTCTCCTTTACATTGGCATGAGCAAACGCAGACCAGGTGATCAGTTTGCCGTACATCCACGCTCTTATCAGTAATGGCCATCTGGAGCTCTCTGGCAGCCACTCTCACACTAGTCTTTCCGTTCTTGGCCGCCTCCACTGTTGGAGCGAGGCCAAACAAACCTGAGGAACAGCACCTCATATTCTGCCTGGGTAGCCTTCAGTCTAATGACATGAATATTGAGTTCTCTCATTTTAGGTCGCCTTCTCTCCATCCCCTTCTTCCACCCAGACCCTCCCCCCTTCCTGGTTCTTCCACTCATTCTATCTTCCATATCCATACCATCCCAGCTACCCCCATCCCCCACCTTCTGTACTTGTGTTTTTGCATCCCATCTCTGCAGCCCTTCACTATTTACCTTTCACACTCAATTATCTTCTTGCTTCTACAGTTACCACTTCATTATCCCACATTTCTGTCTCCACCCTGCCTTTGTTTAGTTTACTCACCTGCCCTTCACTATATGCACCCATCACTGCTGGCTCTGGATAACCCATCCCCACCCCCGGCCAAAGCTCTGCTGTAACTGGGCATCCCCTTCTCTCTCTCTCTCTGTCCAGATGAAGGGTCTCAGCCTGAAACATCAACAGTCAGCTTCCCTCCACTGATGCCGACTGGGCTGCTGAGTTCCTCCAGGGACTTGTGGTTCACTTCAGATTCCATCAGCTGCAGTTTTTTGTATTTTCAAAAGAACTTTTATCTGCTACTAAACACTGCTGAGATTCTCACTGACATGCTAATAGTCAGTGTCCATGGCTTCTATTGTTGAAGTTGGATTGGTTTTAGCAATCACTAGTACAGTGATAAACCTGACTATATCAAGACAAACTGAAGCTGTATTGGACATTCTAATTTGTTGCAGTGTTTATCAGCATATTCAGTTGTGGTGTAATAATTATGTAGCTGCAGTGCGATGGGACAGTGCTGTAGCTGACGTTTGATGTCTTCCTGCAGGTACCCAATACTAACATTGCAAATGTCCAAATTAAGAGCCGTGCTGAAATAGAAAATGAGGTAAGTTTAACGTGCTAGTGCATGTATTATTTGATAATGCTGTTTTTGGTATTCACTTAAACCATTTGTATTTTGTTTTGCCTGGTGTATTTTCTTATTGACCATCTTGGGTAAGAGTGATTAAAACTGAACATCCAGCTCATAGTTGACTTTTGAGCAAAAAATTAACTGCTGGAGGAACTCAGCGGTACAGGCAGCATCTGTGGAGGCATCGGAATAGCTGAGACCCTGCATCAGGACCAATGAGGACTGTATTGGTGTTGATGCAGCATCTCAGCCCAAATCATTGACCCCTGCCTCCACAGATTCTGCCTCACTCAGAGTTCCCCCAGCAGTTTATTTTTTGCTCCAGACTCCAGCATCTGCAGTTTCTGGCATCTCTTGTGAGTTTTGAGCATTGGGTCCTCATTTTAATTCATTTTCATCTCGTGTTCACATTCCTCTTGTTTGCACAAAGAAAACCAGTTTCCAGGTTTTCTCACTTAGCAGCAGGCAGTGGTAAAATGATTGCTTGTATTTTGGGCATGTCCAACAACACTTGAAACTAAACATAATCCAAGATAAAGCAGTCTGCTTGATTGGCACACCATCCTCCACAACAAATGTTCACACACATTGGCTGGAATGTGTATAGTTTACAAAATGCACTGCTGTTGCACATCTAGGCTCCTCCTACATCACATCAAAAGTTGAGTTGATTGCCATATGCACAGGTGCAATGAAAAACTTACTTGTAACAGCATGTACGTTACTCTAAGGCTCCCTCCGTCCTGACTTGGAAATATATTTGCTGTTCCTTCAACATTGCTGAGTTTAAGTCATGGAATATAGAATTTAGTACCTAATAACACCATGGGAGTACCTTCACCAGACTGCAGGAGTTCAAGAATGAACTTGAGGGCAGTTAGGGACAGGAGTACTGGCCATTCCAGTGACTCCCATGTCCTGAAAATGAATTTTAAACAACAGAGGGTCATGAATGATTGTTTCACAGACTGGAGGAAAGTTCCCCAGAAACTGGTTAGGTCCATTGCTTTTTTTCAAATCTATGTTCAAAATGTAGGCTTGTAGAAAGCCACAATTTCTAAATTTGCTTTTGACACAGAATTTGGCTGTATTGTAAATTGCAAAGAGGGCAGTGATTGCAGCAGGATATAAACAGGCTGGTACAATGGGCAGTTGAAGTGTGATGCAGGGAAATGTAAGGTGATGCAATTTGGTAGGAAGGATGAGGCAATATAGAATAACAGGTACTGTTCTAAAAGGGGTTCAGAGCAGAGGGGCTAGTGGGTCTGGGTGCAGAAATCAAGTGGCAGGGCACATTGAGAAAGTGGTTAATAAGGCACACACAATTCTACATTTTATTAATAGTAATGTAGGAGATTAAAAACAGGGAGGTCATGCTGAGCCTTCATAAAATACTTGTCCAGCCTCAGCTAGAGTATTGTGCTCAGTTCTGGTCAAAGGGATGTGAAGACATTAGAGGGGTTCCAGAAAAGATTCATAAGCATGGTTATTGAGATCCAAGACTTACAGATACAAGGATAGATTGTGAGGCTGGGATTGTCTTCTTCAGGGAAGCGAAGGGATCTGAGGGGAGATCTGTTGAAGTATATAAAACGATGATTGCACTCATTTTTCTTTAATAATCTTGCATGGTCTTTCAAAGGTCCAAATTCACAATATCTATTGATTTGCCCCCTCCTATTCTACCATGTACAACCCTCAAACAGCTAACAGATTTGTCAAAAATGAGTGCACATGGTATTAGTGGAATAAACTGGTGTAGATTGACTATTGGTTAACAGACAGAAAATAGGAAGAAACAGGTCATTTTTGGGTTGGAAAATTGTGACTTCTGGGGTGATAGAAATCACTGATTGCATCCCCAGTAGTTTGTAATCTATATCAATGATTTTAATGAGGGGACCAAGTGTAATGTATCTAAACTTCTGATAATACAAAGCTTGGTGGTAATGCAGGGTGTGAAGAGCATTTGATGAGGCTTCGGGGAAAATAGATCAGCTGAGTGACTGGGTGAGAACAAGGCAGATGAGTGTAAGAATTCATGCCAGAAGAAAAAATAGAAATGTGGTGTTTTTACATGATTTGAATCAACCGAGTTGTACAGCACAGAAATAGGCCTTTTGGCCCACAAAGTCAGTCATTGCACCCACCTGTACTAATTCCATTTAATCGCATCAGTTCAATAGCCTTCTGTGCCTTGGTGATTAAATGCTGCTTAAATGGTGTTTTCACCATCCCTCCTGTTTTTTGAGTTACAAACAAAAAAACAATGCTGCAGCTGAGAGATGCAACACAACATTCCTTGGAGCTTAGGATCTTATAGAGGTGTCTAAAATCATGGGGGGGCCTAGAGTAGGTGAATGCACAGTCTTTTTTCCCCAGAGTTGGGGAATCGAGAACCAGAGGACATAGTTTAAGATGAGAGGGAAAAGATTTATAGGAACCTGAGGGGCAACATTTTCACACGTATATTGGCATGTGCTGCCTGATGAAGTGGTTAAAGCAGGTACAGTAACTGTACCTGTGGCTTTGTGAAGGGCAGATCATGTCTCACAAGCCTGATGGCGTTCTTTGAGGAGGTGACCAGGCAGATTGATGAGGGTAGTGCAGTAGATGTGGTCTTCATGGATTTTAGTAAGGCATTTGACAAGGTTCCACATGGTAGGCTTCTTCAGAAGGTCGGAGAGCATGGGATCCAGGGAGGCTTGGCCGTGTGGATTCAGAATTGGCTTGCCCGTAGAAAGCAGAGGGTTGTGGTGGAGGGAGTGCATTCGGACTGGAGGGCTGTGACTAGCGGTGTCCCGCAAGAATCGGTTCTGGGACCTCTGCTTTTCGTGATTTTTATTAATGACTTGGATGAGGGGGTGGAAGGATGGGTTAGCAAGTTTGCAGATGACACAAAGGTTGGTGGTGTTGTGGATAGTGTGGAGGATTGTTGAATATTGCAGAGGGACATTGATAGGATGCAGAGCTGGGCTGAGAAGTGGCAGATTGGAGTTCAATCCGGAGAAGTGTGAGGTGGTCACTCCCAAGGCAGAGTACAAAGTTAATGGCAGGATTCTGGGTGGTGTGGAGGAGCAGAGGGATCTGAGGGTTCATATCCACAGATCCCTGAAAGTTGCCTCACAGGTGGATAGGGTAGTTAAGAAAGCTTATGGGATGTTAGCATACATAAATCGTGGGATTGAGTTTAGGAGCCGCGAGGTAATGATGCAGCTCTACAAAACTCTGGTTAGACCACACTTTAGAGTACTGTGTCCTGTTCTGGTCGCCTCGTTATAGGAAGAATGTGGAAGCATTGGAAAGGGTGCAGATGAGATTTACCAGGATGCTGCCTGGATTAGAGAGTATGGATTATGAGGAGAGACTAAGGGAGCTAGAGCTTTACTCTTTGGAGAGGAGGAAGATGAGGGGAGACATGATAGAGGTATACAAAATATTAAGAGGAATAGATGGAGTAGATAGCCATCGCCTCTTTCCCAGGGCACCAATGCTCAATACAAGAGGGCATGGCTTTAAAGTAATGGGTGGGAAGTTCAAGGGAGATAGCAAGGGAAGGTTTTTTACTCAGAGTGGTTGGTGCATGGAATGCACTGCCTGGGGCGTTGGTGGAGGCAGGTACATTTGTCAAATTCAAGAAATTGCTAGATAAGCATATGGAGGAATTTAAAATAGAGGGATATGTGGGAGGAAGGGGTTAGATAGTCTTAGGCAAGGTTTAAAGGTCGGCACAACATTGTGGGCTGAAGGGCCTGTATTGTGCTGTACTGTTCTATGATCTATGGTTCTATGATTTAAGAGATATGGACAGGAAAGGTTTAGAGGGACATGGGTCAAATGTGGGCAAATGGGACTAGCTTAGATGGGCATCATGGTCAGCATGGATGAGTTGGGCCGAAGGGCCTCTTTCCCTGCTCAATTACCCTGTGACTCTATACCAGTTACTAGATATTTGAAATAAAAGAGAAAACTCGGCAGGGCAGAGAATGGAGAGAGAAAAGCCAAGTTACATCAGAACTGGTCAGGGATCGAGAAGCTAAAACCCTGCAGATGCTGGAAATCTAAACAAAAACAGAAAATGCTGGAAATGTTCAGCCGGTCAGGCTGTATCTGTGAGTGAATATTTGGTCAGAACTGTGAAGGAGACAAAAAAGCTCGTTAAGTTGCAGGGAGGTTGGGGGAGGGGATATCTCTGATAGAGTAAAACTGGGGTGACAATGGAGATAAACAGTAAATAAGGTTATCTGGTGAATGGGAGCAGTTGGAGAGTGAGAACACAGACAAACGCAGAGCTGGAAGATGTGCCCAGCAGCTCAGGCTGGGCCTGCCCACTCCCAGAGAGAAAAGTACAAAGAAGCAACAAACGAGCTGGGCCACTGTTTCTGTCTGTACCGGTTGTCCATCTGTGACAAAGTTACCTAAAGCTGTTAAGGTGTGGATAGGTTTCGGCTGGGTGGGGGAGGTGTGGATAGGTTTCGGTTGGGCGGGGGAGGTGTGGATAGGTTTCGGCTGGGCGGGGGAGGTGTGGATAGGTTTCGGCTGGGTGGGGGAGGTGTGATAGGTTTCGGTTGGGTGGGGGAGGTGTGATAGGTTTCGGTTGGGTGGGGGGAGGTGTGGATAGGTTTCGGCTGGGTGGGGGAGGTGTGGATAGGTTTCGGTTGGGCGGGGGAGGTGCGATAGGTTTCGGTTGGGTGGGGGGAGGTGTGGATAGGTTTCGGTTGGGTGGGGGAGGTGTGATAGGTTTCGGTTGGGTGGGGGGAGGTGTGGATAGGTTTCGGTTGGGCGGGGGAGGTGCGATAGGTTTCGGTTGGGCGGGGGAGGTGCGATAGGTTTCGGTTGGGCGGGGGAGGTGTGGATAGGTTTCGGTTGGGCGGGGGAGGTGCGATAGGTTTCGGTTGGGCGGGGGAGGTGCGATAGGTTTCGGTTGGGCGGGGGAGGTGCGATAGGTTTCGGTTGGGCGGGGGAGGTGTGGATAGGTTTCGGCTGGGTGGGGGAGGTGTGGATAGGTTTCGGTTGGGCGGGGGAGGTGTGATAGGTTTCGGTTGGGCGGGGGGAGGTGTGGATAGGTTTCGGTTGGGCGGGGGAGGTGTGGATAGGTTTCGGTTGGGCGGGGGAGGTGCGATAGGTTTCGGTTGGGCGGGGGAGGTGCGATAGGTTTCGGTTGGGCGGGGGAGGTGCGATAGGTTTCGGTTGGGTGGGGGGAGGTGTGGATAGGTTTCGGTTGGGCGGGGGAGGTGCGATAGGTTTCGGCTGGGTGGGGGAGGTGTGGATAGGTTTCGGTTGGGCGGGGGAGGTGCGATAGGTTTCGGTTGGGTGGGGGGAGGTGTGGATAGGTTTCGGTTGGGCGGGGGAGGTGCGATAGGTTTCGGTTGGGCGGGGGAGGTGCGATAGGTTTCGGTTGGGCGGGGGAGGTGCGATAGGTTTCGGTTGGGTGGGGGAGGTGCGATAGGTTTCGGTTGGGTGGGGGGAGGTGTGGATAGGTTTCGGTTGGGCGGGGGAGGTGCGATAGGTTTCGGTTGGGCGGGGGAGGTGCGATAGGTTTCGGTTGGGCGGGGGAGGTGTGGATAGGTTTCGGTTGGGCGGGGGAGGTGTGATAGGTTTCGGTTGGGTGGGGGGAGGTGTGGATAGGTTTCGGTTGGGTGGGGGAGGTGTGATAGGTTTCGGTTGGGTGGGGGAGGTGTGAATAGGTTTCGGTTGGGTGGGGGGAGGTGCGATAGGTTTCGGTTGGGCGGGGGAGGTGCGATAGGTTTCGGTTGGGTGGGGGGAGGTGTGGATAGGTTTCGGTTGGGTGGGGGAGGTGTGGATAGGTTTCGGTTGGGTGGGGGAGGTGTGGATAGGTTTCGGTTGGGTGGGGGAGGTGTGGATAGGTTTCGGTTGGGTGGGGGGAGGTGTGGATAGGTTTCGGTTGGGTGGGGGGAGGTGTGGATAGGTTTCGGTTGGGCGGGGGAGGTGCGATAGGTTTCGGTTGGGCGGGGGAGGTGCGATAGGTTTTGGTTGGGCGGGGGAGGTGTGGATAGGTTTCGGTTGGGCGGGGGAGGTGTGGATAGGTTTCGGTTGGGCGGGGGAGGTGTGGATAGGTTTCGGTTGGGTGGGGGGAGGTGTGGATAGGTTTCGGTTGGGTGGGGGGAGGTGTGGATAGGTTTCGGTTGGGTGGGGGAGGTGTGGATAGGTTTCGGTTGGGTGGGGGGAGGTGTGGATAGGTTTCGGTTGGGTGGGGGAGGTGTGATAGGTTTCGGTTTGATAGGAGCAGTATGGCTTTGGCAGGCCAACTGATGGGAGAGTTGATGTACAGAGAAAAAAATGAAGCTTCGTGTAGTTTTTGCTGATTTTTCATAATATGCAATTCTTCAGATAGAAAATGTTGGGGTGGAGACTGAGCTGGTAGTCATGCCATTTGGTTCAAACTGAGGGTCTGAAGTAGGTATGTTGTGTCAGAGTGTGTGAAATGGGTTTGAATTGATCAATAACAGTTGGTGATGAAGAGATTGTGGGCTGGATGGTTCACACAACTCATTGTTACTGGTTGTGCTGATCGGGATGGATTTATAAGGCATGGGGTGGACAGGTTGTGGAAGAACTGCATGTGGCAATGCTGAGAGCGCCTCGCATCATAGAATCATACAAAGGTTACAGCACAAGGAAGCTATTTAGGCCGTCATGTCTGTGTCAGCTCTGTACCAGAATAACTCTCTTGTTCTACCAAGTGGCCCTTTTTTCTCTAGTCTGTAGCTTTGCAAAAATGTTTTCCCTGCTCTATGTTTATCCAGTTCCCACAATGGAATCTCCCTCCCCCACGTGCAGGCAATGCATTATAGATTCTAACTATATTTTGCTTTAAAAAAAGCTTTTCTTTTGTGTCAGTGTTAATTTTTTTCTCTTATTTTATACCTGTGACCTCCAGTCCTTCATCTCCCCCACCAATGGCAACTGCCTCCTACTACCCACAGTGATTGGCCCCCTCACCATTTTATATACTTTGATGAAATTTTCCCTCGGCCTTCTCTTTGAAGAAGAGTCATGGCTTTTCCGATCCATCTTTATACTGTATGTCCTCGTCCCAGGAACCTTTCTCATGATTTTTTTCTGACACCATAATACCTGACACCGTCACTCCAGTTGAGGCAGACCAGTTTTTGTTATATATAAACGTTCAGTATAACATCCCCACTTTTATATTCTGCCTCTTGATAAAGACCAGAATCTTTGAAGAAGATCTCGTTCTTAGCTTTCTCTCTTAGCAATGGGTTAGTTTCCTCAGATGACTGTTTGTTTCAGTGATGATGATGAGAGTAGGTTCTTCCATCAGAACTGGCTTCCATCTTCACTCAGTGTTTCAAGATATTTCTCTCTCTATCCTTTCCCCTTGCAATTTCATTAAAGTCACTTGTGGTATTGCATTGGCTCCCATCCAATTCTAACACAAGCCCTTCTTTCACCTACGTTTGCCCCACATGTAAACCTTGCGCCAAACTCAACTGTCTGGATCCATTGGAATGAAAGTTTCATCTAACGTATATACTTTTTTTTTCAATTTAGTATAACTACAGCTTCATGACAGAGAAGACTGCAGCTGCTAGACTCCCTCCAACGGCCTCCTAGTGCAGGAGTCAGTGCACGTCCAACAGAACCCAAAGATGCAGCCTTCTCACACACCACGGAATCTTACCTCGGACTTCAGATAAAAGCCATGGGATTGTTCTTGAGTTTCACTGCAAAATTTAACTAAACCCTTTCACTAGAACACACCAAGGATCATTCACACAATGCAAGATGGCCTCCACAGCCACCATTTTATTTTTGTTAAAGGGATTCAAGGCCATGCACATCTGTGCATTGCTGCGGAAATGTGGTTTGTTACTGTAGGTCCTATAATCAAGTAGGGCCAATTATGTAGTGGGGAGGAGGTATACGTTCAGTTGTATAACCAGAGTAGTTGAGTAACGGGAGATCAAGTTAGAGTAAGGGAGCTTGGGTAGTTTAGGTGGGGGATGGAATTGCAGAGTAGTGCAATGCGCAAGGTGGAGGAGGAGGAATGTTTGGCTGTCATTTGGAACACTTGTAGCTAGGCTTTTGCTTTCATTGCCAGCTGGCTGGTGTAGCAAGGCAGGATTAAAAGCAGCTTTATGTAGTTAAATGAATATGAAGACCAATTTGTACAAACCGAATAATTTGACTCTCCATGAAACACTCCTGTCCTATGAATTGATTCTACATGTACACAGCATGGGAAACTCCAGCAGGCTTGGCTTGCCTTGTCCAAGTGGTTGCTGCCTCTCTCCTCTGTTCAATGCTGCTCTCAATTCTCAACTCAAGCATAAGACCTAATCAACCCAGGGACTTCCTTTTGTTGTTATGTGTTGTCAAGTTTTCATCATTAAATTAGTTGTTCTGGTTTATCCAATACTCATAGTTTGGATTCAGTGTTGGAACCAATCATGAGACCAGTTAGGGGCAAACTGCATAATAATACATTAATAAGTCTTTGAGGGTGAATGTTTGATTTGTAAATGACCTAGTCATACATTTTTCTATACAGCTGTATCATGAGAATCACTTTCTTGATCTGTTTGATTTTAAGCTTTGGTTTCCAGAAACCAGTTTTTAATAATAATTATTAAAGTTGCAGAGAATAAGCAGTCTCCCATTGTAATTTTCACTTTTTCAACTATTCAGTACAAAGTACACTTGGCCAACATTGTCCCTAAATTGGTGAGTGGGAGTTGTGCATGGAAAAGAAAGCCTTCAATGGCAGTGAATGTATTTTACAGTGTTTCTAAATCTCACAGACTAGGAGGAAGACCCTATCATATGTTTTTGCTCTGCTCATCTCATCTGATCTTGACCAGGCCACAATGGGCATAAAACAATTAATCTCAACATCTTGGGTAGGGAGGGAACTATCAGCCATTTTTGTTCTAGTTGATGGATACTAGTTGAAGGACCTTGGCCATGATCCCTCTTCCTTATAAGCCTGATGCTTAGTACATGGCTTCTGTTGTGCAGAGTGGCTACTGTATGAGAACTGAATCCATGACTTCAACATAAGTTGGGGTAGGAGCATCAGTAAAGATCTTAAAGTATCAAACAACTGTATCAAATCTGTGAATGTGCTGCTGAAGCTTTAGAGGAGATCCTGCTACAGTGGAGTAAGTTCACCACCACTGAACATTAGGCTGCAGATACATAGTAACTTGCAGAAAGGTGTAAGAACAATAGTAGTGGGGGGTTTTAACTTTCCCTTTATTGACTGGGATTGCCTTAGCGCAAGGGGCATAAATGGGTCAGATTTCTTCAGTGCATCCAAGAAGTTTTTTTGATTGATAGAGTACTGCTGTCTCTATTAGACTCTATCTAAGGAAACAAAACTGCGAAGGTCGTGGAAGTATTGGTGGAGGGACATGTTGGGAGCAGTGACCATTATTCCGTAAGTATTCAGGTAGTTATAGAAAGGGATAAGGTTGGTCCTGAAGTTAACATATGGAGTTGGAGGAAGGCTGATTTCAACAGCACAAGACAGCCTGGTAAAAGTAGAGTGGGAGCAGGTGCTTGTGGGTAAAGCTACAGCTGACAAATGGGAGCCTTTCAAAGGTGAGGTGGTAAGACTTCAAGCCCAGCATGTTCCAGTAAAGGCAAAGATGGCACGATCAGGGAATGTTGGATGACAAAGGACATTGAAGGTATCATCAGGAAAGCAGATGGCAGGTAGAGGTAACATTAGTATTCTGGAAGAAAGAATCATGGGAGTCTCCTTGAGAAATATAGTGTGCAGGAAAGAATTTAAAGAAATTAGGAAAGCAAAAAAGGTCATGAAATATCCTTAGCAAGTAAGATCGAGAATCCTAAGACATTCTGTCAAGGATAAGGTGGTAGCCAGGGAACAAGTGGGTTTCCTTGGGGATAAAAGGACAATCTATGTGTGCAGCCAGGGAATGTGGGTGAGGTCACACTACAACTGGACATCAGCTCATCCCACTTTAACATTCAGGTAGTTCCCACCACCCCCCCTCCCCCAGCTAAATAAACCTTTGCCACCCAGGGAAAGGAAGAGACTTGAGTAGTGATGATATGATCATATTTGCCAACTTGGGTTGGATATAATTTTCACGTAATCAAATTGTCCTCGTCTTAGCCACAGATTGTTTAAGACTATTATGCATAGCAATAAAGTATGCATCAAACATTTCCATATACTTCTCATGAGTTGCTTGCAACTAGTCTGGTGGAACACAATCTTCAAGTCCTGGCAAGTTGGCAAAGCCTTGATGACAATTACTTTTATTGACAAGTACAAAATTTAGGGTTCAAAAAGTCCAGCTATACGGTGCAGCTGACTTTAAGGTATTTTGAGAAGAAACCTGTGCACAGTACCTCCATTCAGAGATGTCTATTTACAGAAATGTTTGCAGCTGATTCTAGGAAGAATAACTAAAGATTTTCAAAAAGTTTTACTTTGATGGATGTGATGCTTAGAACCTGAGAATAACAGGTACACTGAGGAGAAATTTCTTCATGCAGTGGAAGGGTGAACCTTTGGAATTCTCTATCCCAGACACCTGTGGAAGTTCAATCATTGTGTTCATTCAAAACAGAGATCCATACACATTAAGGGGATAAAGGAGGTAGAAAGGCAGCCACAAGCAGAGTAATACAGCTCACTCCTGCTCCTCTTACAGCTTATTCAATCATCTCATTCTTTTTCTGGGAAAGGAGAAACAGAGCACCAGCTTACTCCATTACTGCCATTCTACCTTGGAGAGAGGTTAGGCATTCCCAATTAGGAAATGCAGAATTTTGTTGAGAAAGGGGCTGGTCATTCTCTTTCATGTGCTCCTAGGTATCTACCCGTCATTTAAATTCTATGCTTTTGCAATTGATTAGGTCGCTCCACTCATTTCACCAAGCAACAGTTGAGAACCAAAAAAATTTAAAAGAAACACCAAGATACAAAAACAATTCTAGAAACACTCCATAGGTCAGGAAGCAGCTGTGGAGAGGGAAACAGAGTTAATGTTTCAGATCTAGGAGCCCTGATTATAACTGGGAACGAGAAACAAGTTGTCTCTAGGTAGCAGAGAAGGTGGGACAAAGGGGATCTCTCTGATAGGGTGAGTCCAAGATGACTTGCTGTGGTCAAGTAGCAATGATCAGATTAAGTTTCTTTGGAAAAAAAAGCTCCAATTCCACTTGCCTGTTGATATTCCCATTCTTATTTCAATTACCGATTGCTTTCGATATGGGGGAAAATTGGAGTAATTTGATCATTCAACCTAACCTTGGCTTGTAAAATTCAGACAAGGAAGGTATCAAACCATCAGTCATTTCAGGTGCATGATTAATGAACCACACTCTGCTACTTGTTCCCTCACATCAATGTTAGAGGATGGTATTAGTACAGAATCACTGCTGAAATTGCTTAAGTGGAAAGTGACTGCAGCTCAAAATTATGGTGCAATGCTCATTGCTGTTTGATTGGATATTATACAATACTTAAATTATATGGTTTTTAATATGGCACTTCCATCCGGTTGAGAAGATTGTGGATTCAAGGCCCATTCCATAAATCTGAGGACAAAAATATAAGCTGACACTTTAGTTCAATAGAAGTGGTGCTGCATTACCTGGAAAATTGATGGTACATTGAGGCTCTATCTTCCCAGGTGGACATGAAAGAACCTACAGCACCAAAAACACAGGGAGAATGCTGGGCAGCATCTAAACAAGTCAAAAGCAAATTGCAGGAACTTGCTGCAATCAAACTGGTTTTGTATTTCCTACAGTGACTTCTAAAGCACATCAAAGGCTAATATTTAGTCCATAAATTAATTGCATTTGAAACGTTCAATGTTCATTCGATGATCAAGGTTCTTAAGAAAGGCATGATGGAGAACACACTGCAGCCCTAGTGAATTAGATTGTGAAAGCTGACACAGCAAAACTGAAGGGTAAATGTTCACCGAGAGCACAAAATGATTTTTGTGAAAGTTTGAGATCTGCTCAATATTTAATACATATGTACAAGTGATTCCAAGCCAGCACAGAGGGTTTATTTGGCAGCAATTCAGCACTGGATGATGTTTATGCTCTTCTAAACAATTCTTCGGAAGATTCAACTTTTCTCCCAACCCATCTCCTGGCAACTCCATTGTTTTCAGGCACACAACAGGCAACCCCAACTAGCATGACATCCCCGCCACTAACACAGACAGAGCATTGCAAGAGCCCACAAACTCCTGCTGCACCAAATTCTTCCTGCAGCTTGGTTTTCAAAGAAAATAGAGGCTGGATGATGAAATCTTCATGGTCAAAATGCACAGTACACACATCTTGGTGGGGAAATTCCAGCTTACAGGCAAAGCCAGAGAATTGATGGTGGTGGGGGGGTGGGGGGATAGAAGGAGAGAGAAGAGGGAGTAAGATGTGCAGGAGGTCAGAATCTTACATTGTAGGGCTGGACAGATTACAGGCATGGGAAAGGAATTAGATTTTTTAATTTCAGGCTTGTGAGAAGAAGGAAGCTAGTTAGTAAATCATTAGAGTAGTTGTTACATTGCTGACACAGACTTAAGGTTTTGGCAGTGAATGGACTGATAGAGCAGAGGGAGACAGAAGTGGAAGTACACGATGCCAAAGTTGCAAACAACCATGTTTAAGATTGTTTTGGAATCAGTGATAAGGGATGGTGATCTATGCTTAGCTCGATGCCTTCGGATATTATTTGATAGTTGTCCAGCTGGGTGGGATTTTCATCAGATGGTTAAATTCTTAGCTATGCAGTCACGGCCAGTGAACGGCTTACGGCTTTTCTTCCCACACCCACACAATCCACCTAAAAGTGCACTCTTTGTTCCCTTTTCATTTATCTACATCCCATCCTCTCTCGGCCCATGTTCACAGAGCCATCAATCCTGTACTGCAGTGAACATCAGGGGCAAAACAAAATAAAGCAAATTCTTGTTCTGAGGTCATTACTCATTTCCAAGCAAGTCCAGGACTGTCAGAGGAGCCATTTTTCACTTAAGATATTTAATTTAAATACAGTTCCCATTTTTAAATCCCTCCAAAAGGTCTCACCTCAGCCCCCATTGTTAATCTCTTTCAGCTCCGAAATCCTCTGATGTTTGCACCACCTCCAATCTGCCTTACTGCACATTACCAATTTCATTGCTCCTGCAATGGATGCCATAAGCTTGGGTACCAAGGATCTAGGGTCTGGCTAACTTCCTTTAAAACACACTTTTGGTCAACAGTTGTGTAAATCCTCCTGTGATTCAATGTTTTATGGATATTGTTTTTGTGAAGCACCTTGGAAGGTTTTATCCAATTAGGGCTGTTATACAAACTCATGCTTTTGTTGTAGTCTTTAAGAACGTGCAATCCATAACTACACATCAGGCAGTCTAGCAACATAACCAATAGAGAGGTCCATGGCTGCTGGTGTGTGTTATCAGCATACACTGGGTGCCAGCTGCACGGAGCAATATATGGAAAGGGAACAAAACAGATCTTTGGGGACTCAAATGATGCAGGTTGTAGGGAAAAAAAGCCCACATTCAAGACAGTGGTTACAGTAAGTTGCGTAGGAGTGAACACAGGCAATCCTATTCAGCTGGAGAGTGGAGAGGGTTTGGAGAACACCATGATAAACATGTCGAAATCTAAATGACAGTGTTAATAAATAAAAGGATAGGAATATTCCAATCCTAGTAGAATTCGCCATCATAAATATCGGCTTCGTAGTTGGAAATCAAACATGGAATTGAGGAAGTCAGCGGATTTGGACAGAAGTTGGAGATGAAATACTAGCTTGCAAGGATAAGAAATCGGGTGGATCTTTTGACACAAAGGATGATTTGAAGACAGGCAAACTAGTGGGGAGGTCAGTAGGATCATGGGAACAGGTACTGGGCACACAGTAGACATTTGACATTATACCGGTATGAAAATCAAGGCCAAAAGGAAATGAGCCTCTGCTGAGGGAAGTAACGCCTTGCTATCTGCCAACTTCCTTTCAGATAATTTGAAGATTCCATAGCACCATTTCAAAGTGTTCAGAATTCTAGTGTCCTGGCCCAATGTTTCTATTTCAACAAACATCACTTGGGCCATTACACTTGGTGCACAGACTGTTCCACAACAATGAGTTGGGATGGCAGGAGGGGTGGAAGGTGCTGGTTCTCGGTTCAGTAAAATTCAAGAGTCCCACTTTCACTACCACCTGACCTTTACCTGAAGTTGAATTTGGAGTGCCTTAAGTCTCCAGCCTGAATCCATGGTACTGTCCCACATTTCCTGCATGTCTTATTTTGGAAAATGCCATGCATTCCACTACTGCTGGTCGCTGGAAGGAATCAGCACCTGCTGCACAAGCTGGGGAGGCACATCTCCCCAGTATTGTGCCAACTTGTGCACATTGCACAAGTAGCCAGAGACAGCAGGTTTATGTTGGGATATACCAGGGAAGAGCAGACATCTCACTTTACACAGCTGCTTTTATAATATTGCAAAACATCCCAAAATACTTTAAAGGAGTGTGATTAGACAAAATTTGACACTTATCCATGTCTTTTTAGGAGTATCTTAAAGGGTCACTTTCCCTGGTTAGGGTGAGCCTGGGGAGCTGAAGGTTCAACCTTCAGCAGGGGGCACAGTGAGTAGCAGGAATACACAATCTGAGAGTAAAATCACATTGCCCACCTATTGCAATACCCGAGCCTCAGCAAGTGTGATAAAGTAACCAGGAAAACCTTCTGCTTTCCATTAATGAAATGCATTCACATTAACCGTGGTGGTGTTTACACAAAACAAAAGCCGAGCATCAATGAAAATGTCACATTCTGTAGTTTGCAAGACATGGAGAGCCGAGTGGCTCAGAATTCACAAACACTCTCAGATGGTACATGGATTTATTGTTTCCTCACCTCCAAATTGTTTTTGTTTGGGTATGAAAATACCAGTCTTTTTTTTTGTATCAAAAGCCATCTAAGAAAACCGTTGGCAAGTTAAAAGTCCACCTGTGGGAGTGGCTTTATGCGCAGCCTCTGCCACCCTGCATCCTCCTGCTGGAGAGAGCAGCTGTGGACCAGTGCGGTGAGAACAGGTTGGTCCAGCTGTGAGCTCAGTTATCAGGAAGGCGCACGGAATCTGCTGCTGCCCAGCAATGCCTGTAGTGTTCGGTCTATCCCAAGTGCCACAAGGAAGTCAGCCACCAGGACTCCTGCAATCACCACCTTCAGCTGGATAAGGAAACCAGAATTAGACATCCGTTAGTTTGTCAATCTCTCTCTCCATCCTCCCACTACCCCAGGCTAATAAGTGAGAACGTTTGCAGCTTTATTGGTTTCAACTCCCACTCCCCCCTCCAATCTTTTGCAGTAGCTATTTTCATAAAACACATCTAACCATGGCAGTAAACCCATGGGCTATTTAAAAACAGAGAGCTTCATTGCTCAGTTTACTTTCCTCTTAAACCAGGCAGCTACACACACCATCCAGCAGGGGCTCAGTGAGTGACAAGGGTGGCTGACCTCCCTCCACCCCCACCTGCATTCAGGGGCAGGTCCAATACACACCACAGCGAGCTACAAGCTGCTGAGTGATGGACAGCGCAGGTCAATGCAGTGCTGAGCTTCCACTGATCTTTGCCCGAAGCATGAACTGCACAACTGCCGTGAATTCTGTACTGAAGGGAATGGGCAGACTGGTGCTGAACAGGAGAGAGAAACACAGGCATCGGAAAGTGGGGTCAGAAAGGGCTGAAGGGGACCAGTGACACAGGCAGCTTTACACACCATCTCACTCATGACGGTGCTAAACCAATGAAACTATCCAATGAGATGGTTTCAGGAGTGTACTTATTTTCCACTTTCAAATTCTGTTAGTCTCTGCTTCAATAATTCACTGCAGTGAATTCCTCTGAGTAAATCATTACTTTCTCCCTTATTCCTATGATGTTCCTCTTTCCGAGCCTGCAGCCCTGCTCCCATTTAACAGACCATTCCAGACCGTGTTCAAATTACTCTCCTTCCATCTGATTTAACTACCTACCCTCTTCACAAGGCCTGGACTGATCTGTTCTTAGCTCTTTCACTATGCACTTGCTCCCTGTGAGCAAGCTGCTCCCTCTTCAGGTACTTTGACTTCAACAAGACCCTCTGATCACTTTCATCCCCAGAAATGGGGCACATAAAATTCCAAACTACTGCCCACTGCTCTTGCTTGAAGAACAAACTGAGCCCTGACATCCACAATGCCCCAATATCACATGAATCTCAGTGATCTGCAGTGGATCTGATGAGGCACACCGCGTACGACTCACTTCGCAGTCATACCTCTATTGGGATCTCCACCAGCCCAAACTGTTGGTTGAACTCTGGTGACGAGCCAGTGAGCAGGCCCACAATGGCAAGGCCTGAAATAACAATACTCCACAGCAAAGGCTTGTTCTCCCTCAGGCTCTCCATGAATGGGTGACCCTGAAAGTACATACAGCTCACTTATCAAGTGAGAAATCACAACAGACCTCATCCCCCATACATCTTGTGTCGGACAACAAATAACCAGCATTCAATGGATGGTAGTGAGATTATGGAGAGGTATGTTGATATTATGGGGCATGTCGATAGCAAGCAGGAGGTGGTGTGTGTGTATTGACAAACATACAAGTGGTAAGTCCCCAGGGCCCGATGGGATTTATCCCAGGATACGGCAGATGGCAAAAGAGATTGCTGGGGCCTTGACAGATCTTTGAATCTTCTTTTGCCACAGGCAAGGTTGCAGAAGACTGGAGAATAGCTAGTGTTATTCTGTGTTTGAGGAGGACAATGGGGACAAAGTAGGAGATTATAGGCCAGTGGTAGGGAAACTATTGGAAATTCTTAGGCACAGGATTTACTCGCATTTGGAAAAGCATTGAGTTATTAGCGATAGTCAGCATGGCATTGTGCAGGGGAGCTCCTCTCTCATAAACTTGGAGTTTTCCTAAGCCATTGATGAAGATGATTGGTGAGGGTAGGGCAGTGATGTTGCACAGATTTTAGTAAAGTTTTTGGCAAGGCCCCTCATGGTAGGTTGGTCCACAAGGTTAAGTAACGTATGATCCACAGTGGGATGGTAGATTGGATACAAAACTGGCTTGATAATAGAAGACAGAGGGCAGAGGTGGAGGGGTGTTTATCTGACTGGAGGTCTGTCACCAGTGGTGTTCTGCAGGGATCAACGCTGGGACCTCCTGTATGAGATACACATGATGATCTGATTATTAATTTTGCAGATGACACAAAAGTTGGAGCTGTGGATAATGAGGAATGTTGTCAGAGGATACAGCAGGATATAGATCAGATGGAAATTTGGGTGGAGAAATGGCAGATGGCATTTTGGGAGGTCAAATTTCCTGGATGGTATACAGAAAATGGCAGGAGCCACAAGAGCACTAACATAGAGGGATACTGGGGTCCATATCCATAGCTCCCTGAAAGTGGCAACACAAGTGGAAAGGTGGTAAAGGTGGTATACGGCACTCTTGCCTTCAGTCAGGGCACTGAGTGTAGAAGTTGGGAAGTCCTGTTGCAACTGTATAAAACTTTAGTTAGGCCACACCTGGAGTACTGTGTACTTCTGGTTACCACACTAAAGCAAGGATGTGGAGGCTTTAGAGAGTGTGTGGAAGGGTTCACCAGGACATTGCCTGGATTGGGGAGTATTAGAGCTCTGAGGAGAGGTTGGACAAACTTGGATTGTTTTCACTGAAGTGTCAGAGGCTTAGGGGCAACCTGATAGAAGTCGATAAAATTATAACAGAATTATAAGGGTAGATAGAATCTTTTTGTCAGGGTGGAAATCTCGAATACCGGAGAGCACAGGTTTAAGGTGAGAAAGGGGAAGTTTAAAGGTGTGCAAGGCAAGTTTTTTTTAAATTGACGAAGAGTGGTAGGTGCCTGGAACCTGCTGCCAGGGGAGGTGGTAGAAGCAGATAGAATTGCGACATTTGAGGTATTTAGACAGACATGCGAAGAGGCAGGGAAGAGGGAAACTGATCACGTGCAGGTAGATGGGATGAATTTAGATTGGTGTCGTGGTCTGTACAGACAAGGTGGGCCGAAGGGCGTGTTGTACTGTTCTGTGTTCTAATTTTATAGATGAATAAAAGACTGTGTTGATACAGCCCCGTGACCAGTGAACTGCCCTCAAGGGGCAGTTTAATGACGGACTCTGTGACACGTGTAGCACCCTCTGCAGTGTGATCAACCAGCATCTGGTCAGGACTCTGGCTGCACCTCCTACCTTGTAATTAATGGCAAAAGTGGCCATCTGCATGGCCATGGACATTATGTAGACAGTACTGTTCACTAGGCTTGGCTCAAATTCTTTGTATAGATCCACGAATTCGTCTGTCCTGGAAAAGGCAAAAAGGTAAAACCAGATGAGTTAAATAAAACACAAGGGTTGCCGACCCTCAGCTTCCAAAAAGAGCCCCGTCCCGGAGAATCCATCAGGTATCCGGCATTAAAAATAAATACACACAACACACGTTTGCCAGTGAGTGACCTGTGGTTTGCTGAGATACAACTTCTGGTTCATTAAGCAATTGAGCCTGGGCTGTCCAGCCTACAGCAGAGAGAATCCTTCATCACCAAGTCATTAACTCAGCAACACCATCACCTCTAACGCCCACCTTCCTCCCTGGAAGCTGCTGACTCTCTCCAGGACATGGAATCATAATGGTGAACGTCTTCTTGTATCCCACCAACTGACTACACAACAACCTACTCAGGAAAACAATGTTGCATCCACCTAGTGTCACGTGGTCAGCACACTGCAGACGCAGATGGAGTTGGGAAGTGAGTCGATCACTGCAGAACCCTCAGCACCTGACGTGCTCCAGCTGTGATATTATTTTGGCCTGTCCTGTCCAACTTCTGATCAATGATCTGACGGCGGTAACGCTGCTATCTTAGGGAGATCTCTCTCATCGGAAATGGTTATTTGATATGAATGTCTCATTATCTTTAGCGTAATGGCTGCCGAGAGCTGATTGGGCAAAACATTAGAGATTTCACACTCATTGGGACAGCCTCAATGCAGGCCAGCATATTTCAACAGTGAACATTTTCACAGAACTCTTCACCGGCTGTGAAGCCAACGGGAATGACTGGAACTGGTGAAGGCAGAAAGCTCTTAATGCCGAAACTGGAAGCCAGCTACGGACAGCGGCAAACTCTCACACAAGGGAAAGTGGATGTGCATTCCCAACACAAGCCCCTCTATTGCTGGATACTAGCTAGAGGCAAGAGGTGAAAGAGAGAGGGCCTCACCTGGAGGAGGAGTGTTCCTGTGCCGTCCTGTACAAAAAAACTAAGCTGATGAAGTGGACAGTAAACTGCAGCAGGACCGTGAGGATCGTGTACAGGTTGAATATGTTTGGCAGCGGACGCACCTTGGACAGGGACTTCAATGGCTGCAGAAAGTCAGGAAAACAGCAAATTATATTGCAACCAACTGCACATCACCCCTCTGTACCTCATCCTGCAGATACCTCCATACATCTCTCACACACACTCTGCATCTCAGAGACTACTTGTCATTGGTCAGGAACCAAGGCTCTTGCCCCATTTGTCAGCACGTCAGCCACGACCCCACCCCAACACCCACAGATAAATCCTGGGTCAGTTGAACGCAAACTTCTCTGATCTATGAACACAAAATGCATTCAATGAGTCACAACAGTCACTGAATACCAAAGAGTAGATTTGAAGATTCATTTCCAGGTAATTGATGGCTGATTAGTTTGGTGCAGACACATTGAACACAAGGAGTGCTCCCGCCACAGGCGTGGGCAGTGTAGGGACAACTGCAGGCAGGATCCAGCTTGTAGCTGTGCGAGGGTGTTCAGTTGTGCCCTATGATCAGCACGGTATTTAGCTCATCATGCCAATACCATGCTGCAGTCACCATGAAGTCTGGATCCTGGAACATGCTTTAGAGTCAAACACACTGGTATAAATCAAGTCTCAGATTGGTTAGATTAGGCAGCAACCCCCCAAAGAAAAATAGCAAACCATAAGAATCTTATAACCATTATTGCATAATGACTGTTATTAGATTATTACCAGGCTGAATGCATTAATCAAACCAAAATTCTCTAGATGCCATGGTAGATTTTGAGCTCATGGTCAGTGGTTTGCGACTCCCCTAACCACCATTAGCTTACAATGACAAACAGATGTGTAGAGAGTCAAACTTACACAGCACAGGAACAGGCCCTTCCGCCCACCATCTTGCTGACCGTCAGGTACCTACCTATAAACCTTATTTATATGGTTCATAGACTTCTCTGCCTTGGCAATTCAAGGGCTCATCAGATGCTTCTTAAATACTGCGAGGGTCTCCGACTGCACCACCCCCTCAAACAGTGCATTCTGGATTCCAAACACCCTCTAGGTTGGAAAAACATTCCTCCCAGATCCCCTCTAAACTTCCACCTGCTCACCTTAAACCTACATCCTCCGGCCTATAGATGCATCTGCCTCAGGAGAGGTTTCTGACTATCTGCCCTATCTATGCTTCTCAGTTTTGTACATCTCTATCATCCACCTCAACCTCCTCTGCTCCGGGGAAGACAAACCCAGCCCATCATAACTGAACCTTTCCATCCCAGAGGGGATCCAGGAGGACCGTCTTCACCCAGAGAGGGGCAAGAAGCTGAAATGCACTGCCTGAGAGACTGGTTGAAGCTGGGTCATTGGCAGCATTGAAGTGTCTCAGGAACACTCAAATCACTCAAGCACAAGAGGGTTATGGACCAAGTGCTGGGTGATACTGTTAATACAGAAGGGGGCCCTCTGGTCATCATGGACAAGTTGGGCCAAATGGCCTGGTTCCATGCTGTACAATTCTATGGCCATAAAGCGACAGCTTTCTCATTCCCCATTTTCTTACAATGTTGGAAGCCATTTGCTGCATCAAGTCTATCTGGTTCTCAGAGAAATTCCATTCCCTCTCACATCCCTCAGTCCCATTGACCTAACGACTAGCCTGTAGCATAACATGCACTCTGCCATCCTCATGTTTTCTTGCAATAATCATTGAGGAAGATCAGAGTTATCACAAAACCTGTTCTTCCCATGCTAACTACTTGATCAGTTCAGGAAATGACAATTGCCCTTGGGTTCCCAGTGCAGATTCTAACCGACCCACCAGCTCTGGGTCTGTTCAGAGCAACATTAACAGGAGGTCAGTGGTTACAAGGGACAACATTTAATCCATTGGTTTATTTCCACAAAATTGCATCATACTCCAAAACCAGACAAAGCAAATTAAAGGTGCTCTGGATTATTATATGACTCTGACTAGTATGTGGTTGCCAAAACAATCGTGGCTTCCCTGTACCCAGTTACTGAACCGGTAACCCACAGGCCTGGACTGTGGAGTTCAAACCCTAACGTGGCAACTGGACATTAAATCCACCTAACAATCTGGAATCAAAACAAAAGCAGCTCATCTTAGTAATGGTGACAACAAAACTAACAGATTCTCATAAAAGCCCATCTGGTTCACTTATGTTCTTCAGGACAGGAGGTCTGCCTGGTCTGGCTTTTGCAACTCCAGACCCACAACAACAGCAACCTATCCTTTTCAGGGGCTAATCAGGGATGTATAACGAATGGTGGCCCATTCAATGGCACCCACATTCCAAACCGAATGAAAAAAACATTTAAGATATGCTTCATGATGCTTTTAAGTAAATGTAAAAACTACAAACACAGGAAGCATTGTGTCAGGTGCAGACCAAGCCATACATTAACCACACCTTGCTTTACCTTGGATCTAGAGATGAAGAGGAAACAACCAGCCAAAAGAAGTCCTTGCAGTGTGGCTTGAAAGTCACTGAATTTAACCCCTTCCAGATACAGTACGCTCTGGCTGTAAGCGAGAATCAGGGCGTTCAAGGCTAGGATCTTAAACATCTGCAGTGTGGTTACCAATGTGCACCGCCCCTGCTTTATCACGTAACATACTGTGGAGAGAACACAGAAAATCGTTAAACATAGCTTGTGCACACAAATCACTCAAGGTTACCTCCTGATCTCATAGGCAGGGCAGGAAGACAGACAAAGATCAGCCATTCCATGTGGCTGCTGGGGAAACCAGGGAACAAAGTATGAAGCATTTACTTTTATTGGTTAGCCTGGGATATACACACACACAGACACTGATTATTGTAGCCTACCATGATTAATAACTTTAAAAAGGTTAGATATGATTTTAAAGTATTAAAATTGTTTTAAGAACATTGTGCTATAATTAGAACTGCAAGGATCAAAATATAAAACCACTCAACTTTTCATTCAACCTCAGCAACCCCTTTCAAACGACAGGGGTTCACATTACGTACACCAGCCATGCTGAGTCCAGAATGAAGTGCCATGTCTGATGTCCAGCTCACCGCTGACTTCCACAATGCAACGTGCAGGCAAAGAAATCAGAGAGGAGTTGAACCAGGTAGAGCACCTTTTCAGCGGACCTCGGCAGAACCACCCACAAGGCAAGTATGTTTCTGGCCATTATTCTCTGAAGTCAGGGTGAGGGATCACACAAGAATACTCACTGCACATAATGGATGACAGCTTGGAAGTAAATGGTGCTGCAATGCTGGCATCTCCCAGTTTAATTACAGGCATCTGGTCCTCCTCCAGATCCTTCAACACCTGGTTGAGACGCTCCTGCAAAGAAATGGCAAAGGTGGATGGAGAGGTGACAATGGAAATACTGACTGCTCATATCATTAACAGAAACTGTGGATTATTCCCAGCAATGAACCCACAGGCATGGAGAACCGGAGCCTCCAACCCCATTGTTATAAACCATAGAACAATACAGCACAATACAGGCCCTTCGGCCCACCATGTTATGCCACCCTTCAAACCACACCTCAGACTATTTAACCCCTTCCTCCCACATATCCCTCTATTTTAAATTCCTCCATATGCTTATCTAACAATCTCTTGAACTTGAACAACATATCAGCCTCCACCACCACCCCAGGCAGTGCATTCCATGCACCAACCACTCTCTGGGTGAAAAACCTCCCTCTGATATCTTCCTTGAACTTCCCACCCATTACCTTATAGCCACGCCCTCTTATATTGAGCACTGGTGCCCTGGGAAAGAGGCGCTGGCTGTCTATCTATTCCTCTCAATATTTTGTATACCTCTATCATGTCTCCTCTCATCCTCCTCCTCTCCAATGAGTAAAGCCCTAGCTCCTTTAGTCTCTCCTCATAATCCATACTCTCCAATCCAGGCAGCATCCTGGTAAATCTCCTCTGCACCCTTTCCAACGCCTCCACATCCTTCCTATAATGAGGTGACCAGAACTGGACACAGTACTCCAAGTGTGGTCTAACTGGAGTTTTGTAAAGCTGCATCATTACTTTGCGGCTCTTAAACTTGATCCCTCGACTTATGAAAGCTAACATCCCATAAGCTTTCTTAACTACCCTATCCACCTGTGAGGCAACTTTCAGGGATCTGTGGATATGAACCCCCAGATCCCTCTGCTCCTCTACACTGCCCAGAATCCTGCCATTAACCTTGTACTCCACCTTGGAGTTTGTCCTTCCAAAGTGCACCACCTCACAATTCTCCGGATTGAACTCCATCTGCCACTTGTCAGCCCAGCTCTGCATCCTATCAATATCCCTCTAAGCTTTGACAGCCCTCCACACTATCCACAGCACCACCAATCTTTGTGTCATCTGCAAACTTGCTAACCCAGCCTTCCACCCCCTCATCTAAGTCATTAATAAATATCACAAAAAGTAGAGGTCCCAGAACTGATCCCTGTGGGACACCACTAGTCACAGCCCTCCAATCTGAATGCACTCCCTCCACCACAACCCTCTGCTTTCTACAGGCAAGCCAATTCTGAATCCACATGGCCAAGCCTCCTTGGATCCCTTGGCCTCTGACCTTCTGAAGAAGCCTACCATGCAGAACCTTGTCAAACGCCTTACTAAAATCCATGTAGACCACATCCACTGCACTACCCTCATCAATCTTCCTGGTCACCTCCTCAAAGAACCCTATCAGGCTAGTGAGGCAAGATCTTCCCTTCACAAATCCATGCAAGCTGTCCCTAATCAGTCCATGATTCTCTAAATGCTCATAGATTCTATCTCTAAGAATCCTTTCCAACAGCTTGCCCACCACAGATGTAAGGCTCTCTGGTCTGTAATTCCCTGGACTATCCCTACTACCTTTTCTTGAATAAGGGGACAACATTCACCACCCTCCAATCCTCCGGTACCATCCCTGTGGACAACAAGAACTCAAAAGATCCTAGCCAAGGCTCAGCAATCTCCTCCCTAGCCTCACGAAGCAGCCTGGGGAATACTCCGTCAGGCCCCAGGAACTTATCTGTCCTAATATTTTCTAACAGCTCCAACACATCCTCTCTTGATATCTACATACACTAGAACATTACCCTTACCAACACTGTCCTCAGCATCATCAAGACTCCTCTCCTTGGTGAATACTGAAGAGAAGTATTCATTGAGAACCTCAGCCACTTCCACAGCTTCCAGGCACAACTTTGTCTTTAATCAGACCTACCTTTACTCTAGCCATCCTTCTGCTCTTCATGTATGAGAAAAAAGCCTTGGGATTCTCCTTAACCCTACTCGCCAAAGCCTTTTCATGTCCCCTTCTCGCTTTCCTCAGCCCCTTCTTAAGTTCCTTCCTTGCTACTCTATATTCCTTACGAGCCCTGTCTGATCCTTGCTGCTTACACCTTATGTATGCTGCCGCCTTCTTCCTAACTAGTTGTTCCACCTCCCTTGTCACCCATGGTTCCTTCACCCTGCCATTCCTTCTCTGCCTCACCGAGACAAATTTATCCCTAACATCCTGCAAGAGATCCCTGAACATCGACCACATCTCTATAGTACATTTCCCCTCAAAAATGTCACCCCCATTTACACTCTCAAGTTCTAGCCTTATAGCCCCATAATTTGCCTTTCCCCAATTAAATATCTTCCCATCCTCTTTGCTCCTATCCCTGTCCATGACAATTCTAAAGGTTATGGAGCAGTGGTCACCTGTCATCTGACCCGATTCATTACCTAAAGCTAGATCTAATATGGCATTCCCTCTAGTCGGTCTGTCAACATACTGTGACAGGAATCCGTCCTGGACACACTTAAACTCTGCCCCGTCTAAACCTTTGGCATTAAGCAGGTGCCAATCAATATTTGGGAAGTTGAAGTCTCCCACTATAATAACCCTGTTATTTTCTCATTTTTCCAAAATCTGCCTCCCAATCTGCTCCTCAGTATCCCTACTGCTACCGGGGGGCCTATAGAATACTCCCAGTAGAGTAACTGCTCCTTTCTTGTTCCTAACTTCCACCCATATTGACTCTAGAGAGGATCCTTCTACATTATCCACCCTTACTGCCACTGTAATAGTGTCCCTGACCAGTATCACCACCCCTCCTCCCCCCCTCCCTATCCCTTTTAAAACACTGAAAACCAGGAATATTCAATATCCATTCCTGCCCTGATGTCAGCCATGTCTTTGTAATAGCCATAATATCGTAGTCCCGTGTACTTATCCAAGCTCTCAGTTCATCTCCCTTATTCCTGATGCTTCCTGCATTTAAGTAAATACACTTTAGCCCATCCACCTTACTACTTCTATAGCCTGTGCACTGCTTCTCCTTCCTCAAAGCCTCTCTGCCTGTTAGATCTGACTTTTCCCCATCCCCCTTCTTCCTCTGACCTACTCCTCCGGTTCCCATCCCCCTGGAAAACTAGTTTAAACCCTCCCAAACCACCCTAGCAAACCTGGCTGTAAGGATATTGGCCCCCCTCAGGTTCGGGTGTAACCCGTCCTCTCTGTACAGGTCCCACCTTCCCCAGAAGAGATCCCAATGATCGAAAAATCTAAAACCCTCCCTCCCGCACCAACTTCTCAGCCACGCATTTATTTGCCACCTCCTTCTTTTCCTACCTTCACTATCGCGTGGCACTGGCAGCAATCCCGAGATTGCTACCCTCGAGGTCCTGTCCTTCAGCCTTCTGCCTAGCTCCCTAAACTCACTTTTCAGGACCTCATCCCTCTTCCTACCTATGTCGTTGGTACCAACATGAACCACGACTTCTGGCTTATATCACTTCCTAACACCAGCCTCAAGGCCAACAATACCCAGATAACCTGGAGGAAAATGAATGTTAATTATATCAACTGACACTTGCACTGAACTCCACAACCAGCCCACAGTTACCTCCATCACACCACTTCCTCCACTGTCAGATTTGACATGTCCTTGCCATGTCCAACATCTCAGATGTCTGTCCTCCATCAAGTATGTTTGCTCATCCTTGTTGCTCTCCATTGACTTCATCCCTGACCTTGCTCCACATTCCTCTGTGCGCTTCTCTAAATCTACATGGTTTGAACCGTCCCTCCATTCTCATTCCAATCTTGTTGCCTGAGCTTTCAATCCCATCTAAACAAAGTTTGCCCTAATCGCCCACTGGTTGTTTATGGACATTACAGAACACTAAAGCTACCAGGTGCCAACAAGAAGCTGAACTTAGGATCCAGGTGCTGATACTTGCACCAGAAAGCCCCTCCGATATCATTCCTTAACAGCCAAGGCAGGACAGAAGAGGTTTGGTTCACTGTTTTACAGCATGAACTGTTCAGGTTTAGGCTTATGTGGCAAGGAACATCCATCGAAGAGCCTCAGTGAAAACCAATACTTCTTCCCCAGCTCCTGATTTTCATTGCATAACAAGTGATGGAAAGAATACCTACAGGTGCTCTAACCCTGGGACCAAGCCAACACAGAAGCTGCTCATTTCCCAACAGTATCAACAGAAACTTGTAAATCACAGCATCTTGGCCCAAATGTGCAGACTCAGTCCTCCACAATATGGATGCTACAGCTGCTGACACCATCCTCTCCCATTTAAGTGGCCTTGAAACCTATTCAAATCTAGTGAGGGACAATGAGGGATTTGTAAACTGAGCTGCAGCTGACTGTTTACTCCCTTTAACAATGGACAACTGTCGTGTTCCAATATAGATCAGGCAATGCAAGAGGCTGGGAATTGGACCGGGGGGTTAGCTGGTCTGCATTGCTCAGTAACTGGCTGCTCTAACTAGGAACTGCTCTGGGAGTAAACCAAGCTCAAAATTGTTTACATGTTCATTATTTTGGTTTTATGCTAAAAAAGGTCGGCATGGACAAGTTGGGCCGAAGGGCCTGTTTCCATGCTGTACAACTATAACATCCAAAGGCCTACTTGGAAAGTTGAAATTTCAAGATAAAACTCCATGCTGCTAACGTACATCAGCCATGCAGAACTTGCACCATTCTGAAAGGAAAATGAATTAATTTGTATGTGGCTTTTGAAATGCTCATATAGACTACTGACCAATCTCTTCTGTCTAAGGGGTGTGCTGGTCTGGTCTGTACTATGATGGTGTCAGAAGAGCAAAACAATAGAAATGAGGCGGAAAAAGTGTTCATGAGCATGTGAAAGAAAATTAAAGAAAACTGAATGATGTGTAATTATTTACTGACTTCAGTTTAAAGTTGATGCAGAGTGAATTGAAGATAACTAAAGTATACTTTTTCTGAACACAAAAAAAAATCTCTCAACTGAACCAATGATAAAACTAGAATCAAGCTATTAAACAAAGTGTGTTTACATATATTAGAAGGCAAAACTACATGAAGTGTTGGAAATAATGAACCAAGACTAACTTATCAGGACCCTTCAGTATTACTCACCCGGTGCAGAGCAAGCTGTTCCTCTCGCTGTGACATAAACCGGTGCCTTGCCGCTCGAGAGCTTAGTTTCATGTTGCTGCCTGCATTAGAAGCAAAGGACTTCCCGTCGTTTATCCCATCCTTCATCTTCCTTTTCTTGTCTGGAACTCGCTCGGGAGTGTTGGCTAGCAAGGCCACACCTGGAATAGAAAGGACAGAGACTGAAATCCTGATCTATGAAGATTTTCGACTGCCTGGAGCAAGGTTGACTGGAACTGGTAGGGACTTTGCCTGTTCCTGTGGATAAAAGTAATCCTAGATGTAAAACTGAGCCACACATTTCTGAAAGTCCCAGGGTTAACTGTTCGTCTGTGGTATCAGAGCATGAGGGGAAGTAGAGTGGACAGCCAGTGCCTCTTTCCCAGGGCACCAATGCCCAATACAAGAGGGCATGGCTTTAAGGTAATGGGTGGGAAGTTCAAGGGAGACGTCAGAGGGAGGTTTTTTCACCCAGAGAGTGGTTGGTGCATGGAATGCGCTGCTTGGGGCAGTGGTGGAGGCTGATACGTTGGTCAAGTTCAAGAGGTTCTTAGATAAGCATATGGAGGAATTTAAGATAGAGGGATATATGGGAGGAAGGGATTAGATAGTCTTAGGAGTGGTTTGAAGGTCGGCACAACATGGTGGGCTGAAGGGCCTGTATTGTTCTACGGTTCAAACTTGAGGTATGGGAAGGAAATTAAAAGCATTCACTCCAGTGATTCTGCTGACTCAAGAAAGGGAAGATAATACCGACTTAGGGAAGCTCTAAGCAGTTCAACATAAATTGGAGCAGCCCATCAAAACAACGGTAAGACCGCTTCCTAATCCAGATGTTTCAGTCATGACAAGCGACTTTTGTTCTAGACTTAAGCAACTAGCCTGGCATGAATTTGAAGAGACACGTGACATACAGGTACATGGTACCCAGCTGAAGATCAACCGTAAAGAAATTGCAGAGCAGTCGAGGAACTGGTTACTCATGTACCTATGAATGGTGGACAATAAACAGAAGCTCAACCAAGAACAAGTAACCAAAGGCTTGAGTTACAGGGATTCAGGAGGAGAAATGTACTTACACAGAGTGCACAGCACCAGAGGAAGATAAAAGTGGATTTTCAAAACAAGTCAGTCAAATACAACAAACGCAGAAAACCTTTCCAAAAAAAGATCAAAATGAAGTAGCGTTTAAAGAGCTGATGGAAATTAAACTGGCTGACAGAAAACACCAATTGGTATAAATAGTTTTCAGAGGACTTGACAGAGTGCTTGAATTCAACAGTCAGCACTTCCACAGTACAACAGCATTTTCATTTATGCATCATTGCAACTTGCCATGCACCATGAATGTACTCTTCCATGCTTACCAACATCAGCATGCTTCAAGGCTCCAACGTCATTGGTTCCATCACCACACATCAGCGTGGTGTAACCCAAGCTCTTAAAGCTGGTAATTACAAATTCCTGCAGAGAGAAGGTGAAGGCATTCAGTCACAGAGTGCTCACAATGAAAACTGAACAGATCTATACCCGAGACTAGGAGAAATGCTTTCATAAAGAACAGGGAGTCCAGCATCATAAGTTTCTGTTGAAACAAGCCAATTTCTTCATAAAGGGATAAATAAAAGTCACCACTGTTGGCAAGTGGAGGGCTGTCAACATGCCCACAAGCAGTGTTAACTAAGTCACCACCTTTAAACATGAATGTGTGTTTGTTAAAATAAAACAAGTTTCTCATGTGTGGCCTTTGGAATTGGTTTGGACTGTAATTTTGGATTGGCTGGAAACACCTTGTGGCACATTGATCAACGTTGTACCCAGCCAGCCTACACCCTGATTTAAAAAACTGTGTTCACATCCCTCCATGGCTCTGCCCATGCCTATCTCTACCTCCTTAAAGCTAACAGCCGATAGCGGCCGTACCTTTAGCTACCTAGAATCAAACAGCAGACCTCTGCACATCCTCCCTACAAGCTTAACTTTGCTAAGTGTTTTGTTAGGCACCTAACTACATTTACACCCTAATGCAATGACTCCCCAACTGAAATGCAAGACCTGAGAAGGGGACAAGAGGGGTGGTAAGGATGACAAGGCATGTGAGACTTTAATATCACAACTATTGTAATTTGATGGTAAAGCTCACGAAATAAAAGTGCACTTGGCATGCTAGTTGCCCTGGCAACAGGGCTGCCAGCAGTCCCCAAGAATGTTCAGACAGCCCCAACTCCCCTAAAGGAGAGGCCCAAAAAAGTCACGGGGTGTTTACTTGGGAAGGCCAGAGGAGAGAACATTGGATGAAAGCCTCATTTGTTCAGCATAAAAAACAGAAAGGCTGTGACCTGCTGCTCCACTATCTCCTTGGCTTAGTGTCAGACTTTGGTTTTAAACTCCTGTGAATTACCTTGGGGCGTTATTACAAGAAAGACATTACTGTTTTATTGTAAAATCTAACCTTCTGTTTGGGTGCAACCCGGGCAAACACCTGGATGTGAGGCATAAGCTTCATCAGAAATGGTTTGTCCACTGTACTTAAGTAATTAAGACCTTCTCCAGTCATACACAAGTCGTAGTCTTTGGTCAATTCACTGGATCGTGTAATCATGGGAACAATAACTGTGCCATCAATGGATTCCCACTGCCATTCAGCACCTGAAGGATTAGCATTGAACAACGAGCCTTTAGAAACATTTACATACATTCCTTCAAAACCTAATGTTCCCTAGGTAGTTCTGCCAACAAATTTTTAATGCTTACTTACATTTCACACACTAGTCACTTACATTTGTTGAATTTACTCTGATCATGTAGAATTTCAACAAACCACGTAACTAAATTTGTGCAAGTTTGATGACTTCTCAATTTTCCACAAAACCTGATATAGACCAGAATTGACACTAGGCAGCATCTGGTTTCCACAATGTTCAGCTCTCCCCTACCCATGCCTCACTGCTGCAGTTGTTTGCAGCTGCACCTACCATCTACCAAACATTACCCCACTTTCAGGAGAAGTCTACAGGACCTGCCATTTGTCTGAAGCTGTACAATCAAGACTGTAAAACAGAATGAGTGGGGGTATGAACATATTTGGTTTCTGGACTAAATGTTCATTAAGCACTGACATGACTTGAAACTAATTGCAATTTCACCAATGTCCTCCACAAATTAGAATGTGCAGGCTTCAGATCAGAAATACCCCACATTTTAAGTAGGAATGGTCACAAGTGTGATAGTGGTTAGAAATCGTGTCGTAGTTCAATGTACTGGTTTTGTTAACTTTCTCCTTTTTTCAATAATAACCCAAGTTTCCAACGAGATAACACTTACTGCACTGAGTAAACTACATACTGCAGCATAAATTGCCATTGAGTTACCACTTAAGTCTAACATGGCCCCCTTGATTATCCCGAGGTTTAGAGATGATGCAAAGCTGGATCAAGAATCAAAATCTGCACTTCAGGAAAAGATAGTCTTCTACAGATGTTGGACAAGTCAGTATAAACTGCAAGAACATGTGCTGTACTTGTCTGATGATCAAACAAACAGCCCCACAAACACATGGACCTAATTCTGCCATTTATATGGTTCATGCTTGAATTTTAACAGCTGCATTTCTTATCTACACCACTCGCCATGTTCATCAAATGTTCAACACATTTTATGAAGCATTAATATTTGGATAACAGTCCACTTAACCACAACAAAATTACTCAAATTTAGGTTTTAAAGCGATTTTCCGTTTCTAGGACAGTTGGAAAACATTACAAAGAGTGGGGCTCCTATCAGCAGTAAGGCTAATAGTTTTCCAAGTTCTGACGAAAATCATTGTCCAAGTCTCACTTTTTCCTCCCCCCTTAAATCCTGATCTACTGAGTGTTGCTTCCATTTTTCCTGGCCAGGGTCAACATCCCACTGAGGAACACAGTCAGAGTTGCACAGCACGGAAACAGGCCATTCTGCCCAACTCGCCCATGCTAACCGAGTTGTCTACTTGAGCTAATGCTGGTGTTTGGCCCATATCCCTCTAAACCTTTCCTATCCATGACCTGTATAAATGTCTTTTAAACACAAGAATCTTTATGCAAAACAATTTTTATACTACTTAGAGGTAAATTCCACACAGAAGTAGCCAAGGCTGTGTCTCTCCTATCAGATTACATAGCTTTCCAAAGGATTGGGGGTACAATATACAAGATGCTTCAATTTGGAAAATTAGGCTTGACAAACCTATTGGCCTTTTCTCACTGTACTCACCTTCTCCCACATTTCTCCACATCCATGTACAGGATCACCACAAATGGACAGGAGAATTTTTTTTTAAACAGGTAATTGAGACACTGGTGGTATTGGGAGATATGAATCAATCTGCAGCTCTCCCCAGTACAAACTCACTATTGTGGGAAACAAGGACTTTCAATCACTTTCTGTGAAAGGAGTGATTCCCTGTCTTTCGAGCTAATTTATCTCCATTTGAGCACCAGGACTGGAACCAACAGGTGACAAGAATTTGCACCCAGAATCTGGTTTAAAAACTTAAAGTTCTTCCAGTTGACCAGAAGCTTCAAGCACTGACTGAGCTCAGTCTGAATTCTGGTCCAAGACAGCTTGTCCCATCTGTTTGTTTTCCTGTCCAAGTGATACATGGTGTTTACAAAAGGTCAGCTAGCCCCACTCTATTAGAGTCAAAGAGTCTTAGAACTGTACAGCGTACAAACAGGTCATTCGGCACAACTCAGCTACACTGACCAGTGGCACCCTTCCACATTAATCCCATCTCTCAGCACCCCTCCCATAGTCTTCTACGCCGAGATGATTAAGGTGCTGATTGCGGCACTTCTTAAGCACTGTCAGTGACCCAGCTTCAACCACTCTCTCAGACAGTGCATTCCAGGTACTTACCACTTGCTGGGCAAAGGTGGTTCCCCCTTCAGACCCCCTCCAAATCTTTCCTCCCTTCCCCTAAATCTATGTCCTCTGGTTATATCTACCTCTGATATGGGGTAAAGTTTCCCAAATTCCACCTTATCTATACCCCTCAATTTTATATACCTCAATCATGTCCCCGCTCAACTGCTACACTCCAGGGAGAACAGACCTAGACTCTCCTCAGAACTGAAACACTCCATCCCAGGCAACATCCTACTGAATCTCCTCTGTACCCTCTCCAGTGCTATCACATCCTTCCTATAGCATGGTGACCAGAAATGCACGCAGTACTCCATCGGAGGTCTGACCTATTTCTGCATTCAGTACCCCAACTAATGAAGGCCATACGCCTTCCTAACCAAGTTATCCACCTGTGATGCCACCTTTAAGGATCCTTGGACTTGTACTCCAACATCCCTCCATTCCTCAATACTCCAAGACCCTACTATTCATGGTGTAGGTCCTGATCTCATTAGTGCTCCCAAAATCACCTCACATTTGTCTAGATTAAATCTGTTACAAAAACCACGCGTACACTCACATTAACTTCAGATAAATAGTAAAAGAGCCCTATTCTCTGCTCCTTTTCAAGAAAACACAGACATATTGGGCTGAAGTACAGGGTAAGGCAATAGCTTTACCTTTGTTATGTGGTGCCTGAAGGACAAGAGTGTGCACTTTCTGGATGAAGTGGAGTTCTCGGGCCACGTGGCAGGCTGTTAGTGGGTTATCACCAGTGATCATAACTACCTGCAGAAAGCCAGAGAAATAGAATGAGTGAAAGATGAACATGGTGGAAAGGGTGGTCCAGGGAGAAGAGAATGCAGGAGGACTTCCAAGTGAGAGAAGGTGTTTCAAGAGGGGTACAGGGTGTGTGTGGAGGTGCGGGACTGAGTGGCAGAGTGCAAAGGGGAGAGTTGGGGAAGGCAGAGGTGAGAAAAAGGGAAAAAATACAGTAACTGTAGGGCAACCAACCAGGATTTAGAGGACACACGAAAAGGAAAAATAGGTGGGGAAAATGAGTAAAAAAATAATCACAGAAAGAGTTAGTCAATCTAATTAGTGCCCTTGTAACTCATGGCCAAATTCAGCCGCTAACCGAACATTTCCTCCAACATTTTGCATCTGATATGTTACTGGCATGCCGTCATGCCACTAACATATCAGATGCAAAATGTTTGAGGAAATGTTTAACAATTCAGGAGCAACACACAAAAAGCTGGAGGAACTCAGCAAGTAAGCATCACCTATGGAGAGAAATGGACAGTTGACATTTAGGGTCAAGACCCTTTATCTGGACTGAAGGTTAGAGGGGAGATAGCTAGTATAAAAAGGAGGGAAGGGCTGGAGCAAGAGCTAGCAGGTGATAAGATTTGTTAGCAATTCACGGTGGAGTGTTGCTTTAATGATCCAAGTTCAACAGCTGCTGCGATATTTGTTCTAACACATGGATCAGAATACTTTACTTCAGCATTCACTATGGAAAAGGATCTTAGTGATTGTAGTGATGACTTGCAGCAGACTGAAAAGCTTGAGCATGTAGATACTAAGAAAGAGGAGGTGCTGGAGCTTTTGGAAAGCATCAAATTGGATAAGTCGCCGGGACCAGATGAGATGGACCCCAGGCTGCTGTGGGAGGCGAGGGAGGAGATTGCGGAGCCTCTGGTGATGACCTTTGCATTATCAATGGAGATGGGAGAGGTTCCAGAGGGTTGGAGGGTTACGGATGTTGTTCCCTTATTCAAAGAGGGAAGTAGAGAGCCCAGGAAATTATAGACTGGTGAGTCTTACCTCAGTGGTTGGTAAGCTGATGGAGAAGATCCTGAGAGGCAGGATTTATGAACATTTGGAGAGGTATAATATGATTAGGAATCGTCAGCATGGCTTTGTTAAGGGCAGGTCCTGCCTTACGAGCCTGATTGAATTTTTTTTTGAGGATGTGACTAAACACATCGATGAAGGGAGAGCAGTAGATGTAGTGTATATGGATTTCAACAAGGCATTTGATAAAGTACCCCATGCAAGGCTTATTGAGAAAGTAAGGAGGCACGGGATCCAAGGGGACATTGCAATGTGGATCCAGAACTGGCTGGCCCACAGAAGGCAAAGAGTGGTTGTTGAAGGGTCGTATTCTGCATGGAGGTCGGTGACCAGTGGTGTACTTCAGGGATCTGTTCTGGGACCCTTACTCTTTGTGATTTTTATAAACGAGTTGGATGAGGAAGTGGAGGGATGGGTTAGTAAGTGTGCGGATGGCACAAAGGTTAGACGTGTTGTTGATAGTGTGGAGGGCTGTCAGAGGTTACAGCTGGACATATAGGATGCAAAGTTGGGCTGAGAAGTAGCAGATGGAGTTCATCGCAGATAAGTGTGAAATGGTTCGTTTTGGTGGGTCAAATATGATGGCAGAGTATAGTATTAATGGTAAGACTCTAGGTAGTATGGAGGATCATTGTGGTCTGAGTCCATAGGACGCCCAAAGCAGCTGCACAGGTTGACTGTGGTTCAGAAGGCATATGGTGTATTGTCCTTCATCAACCGTGGAATTGAATTTAGGAGCCAAGAGGTAATGCTGCAGCTATATAGGACCCTGGTCAGATCCCACTTGGAATACTGTGCTCAGTTCTGGTCACCTCACTACAGAAAAGATGTGGAAGCCATAGAGAAGGTACAGAGGAGATTTACAAGGATGCTGCCTGGATTGCAGAGCCTGCCTTATGAAAGCAGGTTGAGTGAACTCTGCCTTTTCTCCTTGGAGCGACAAAGGATGAGAGGGACCTGATAGAGGTATATAAGATGATGAGAGGCATTGATTGGGTAGATAGTCAGAAGCTTTTTCCCAGAGCTGAAATGGTTGCCACAAGAGGACACAGGTTTGAGGTGCTGGGGAGTAGGTATAGGGGAGACGTCAGGGGTAAGTTTTTTTTACTCAGAGTGGTGAGTGCGTGGAATGGGCTGCCGGTAATGGTGGTGGAGGTGGATACGATAGGGTCTTTTAAGAGACTTTTGGACAGGTACATGGAGCTGAGAAAAAGAGAGGGCTATGGGTCTCTATGGCTAGAGAGGTAGGGCCATATTTGACACAGCTTTATGGGCCAAAGGGCCTGAATTGTGCTGTAGATTTTCTACGTTTCTATAACTCTTGATGGTTACTGACTCAAGGTGAGACTGTGTGCAGTGTAACCATACACTGACCTGATGCGATGCATTCTGGATCTCTCTAATGACTGCTTTTGAATCACTCTTGAGGGGACAAGAGACAACCATGAAGCCAGCAAATTTCAGGTTCGATTCCAAATCCTCACGGGTTATTTCCCGTACCTGGTAGGGGTGAAAAAGATGGGAACAAAATTAACGACAGCTCAAGCAAAAACTGGCAAATATAACTGGCAAATATGCATATTACTCCAGACTGCAAAGTCCTGCCAACTCTCAAGGAACATTAATAGAATGTAAATTTACAGCCTGCTAACTAGACATCTCTGAATGCTCAATCTTGGCATCGGTGCGACTCCCAGTGCAGTGTAAAGTGGCTTGTGTGAACTACTGAAGAAACATCAGAGCAAATAAACAATACAACAAAGGACCCAGTGGCAACTACACCAAGAGCACTTGGGAAAGGAATGAAGTGTCACTTTAAATAATCTGTGATCCTGCACATGAATATTAACAAAGTGCAGTTTTCACATGGAGAGAAAGGAAAGGGAATAACTAGATTAGGTGGCATTTGTAACCCAACCCCACTTTAAATTCAAACATAGTGATTTAGGAACTCAAATATAAAAGTATGTGCCATTTAGGAAAATATGCCAGCGTAATTACATTCTCCCTCCAGATGCTGCAGGAAATAAATTGCATTTCAGTTCACACGTTTTCATTACAAATGTCACATCAAACTAGCATTCCTATAGCATCCTTCACAACTAGAGGCTGTACTGCCAATTGCAGTTTTGATACAATCACTATTGTTACATGGAAACAACAGCAAGTTAAACACAGCAAAGCTGCTAAAACACCAGTTAAATCGTTTTGGTAACATTGGATATGGGATAATTGTTGGCCCAGAGCTCAAGAGAACTGCTCTTTGTATTAAATCCCCATGCACTGCACTGTGTTCACAAGGTGGTCCCCTCTACAATGGAGCAACAAAACCGGCTTGGGTGATTGTTTTGCTGAGCAACTGGGTCGAGTCTGGAGGAGTGACCTTGAGTTCCTGGTCACTGCCATTTTAATTCACCATCCCGCTCTGACTTCTGTTTGCAACCTCCTGCACCGTTGTGAGGCCCAACATGCCATCATCTGGGCACATTGCACCCTGCAGCACTTGATATCAAATTCTCCAACCTCAAGTTACTCTATCTGCATCAGAACTGGCACTTCTGTCAGTCATTTGGCTCAGTTTTTCTTATTCGATCTGTATAGTCTGGCCTGCTGGGCACGCCCAATACCCTCTCCAGTAACACATCACACAGACAAGGAACCTTAATGTGCTCGTAACTCCACCCATTAACACATTTGGTCTCACCCTATCAGAGAAATTCTTTGTTCTACCCATCTCCCTCTCACCTTCTCTCCTACTGAAAACTAACTTGATTTTCTCTTTTCTAGTCCTGACGAAACATCAACTATTTCTCCCTCCACAGATGCTGCTGACCTGAGTGTTCCAGCATTTGGGTTTCATTTCAGATCTTCAGTATCTACAGGTTTTCAATTTTCAGTACTTGGATTGTTCAGCATTGGCAAGATCAGCATTCATTACCCATTCCCAAATGTCCTTGAGAAGGTAGCAGTGAACTACCTACTTCAACTGCTTTGGTCGAAGAACAGTGAAAGTAGTCACTAGAAGGGAGTGTCAGGCTGCTGGCCCAGCAACAATGCAGATAAAGTAAGCTCCATGCCTGAATGGTGTGCAGCCTGAAGGGGAGCTCGCAGGTAGTGAAACACTTATGCTCTTGGTGACTTTCTAGCTGGTGAGGATTTGGAAGGTGTTGGCAAAGCAGCCCTAGGGCATCACTGCAGTGCATTTTGTCAATGGCGCACAACAGGCTTCAGTGTACAACAGCATTAGAGTTAGGCATTGAATATTTAGGGTAATGAATAGCATGCAAATCAAGTAGACAGCATTGCCCTGGATAGTGTTGCAGCAACTACCTCACAAAAACATCCCCTCCCAATTACAAAAACAGGTCTGCATGCATGGGTACTTGTGTCACAGTACGGTTGGCTAAGATCTGTTGCTTGTACGCTATCTTGCTGCAGCCCGTTCACTCACCTTTCCCCCAGGTGTTTGCTGCCCTGCACTGGCTGCTGAGATCCTCCCCACCACTCTAATCTCCTTCAGCCCAGCCAATTGTGAGCCCAATTCTATCAGCCCAGCAGTGGTAGCCATGCAATCAGGTTCCAAAGCCCAATGTATGGTGTCTAAACGCTCCCTCTTCTGCCATTAAAAGCAACCTGAACACATAGGCCTAGACCAAGCTTTTGGCTCCTGCACTATATTCTAGCTTTCTCAGTATCAATGTTTGGTTGCCCTCCACTGATGTACTGCAGGCTGCTTTGGCTGGATTTTAAAGTACTGCCTGTAGTGAGCAGGTATTGAATTACCTTGAACAAGTACTGCTTACTTTCAGAAAAGTTCTCCTCCTCGTGCCTGAAGATAAATGATTATCCCTACAAGACAACATTACTGGTGCAAAATGGCATCTTTATGATCATGGAGTAACATTGCTATTTGTACAGCATGATTACCTGAAGCATGATATGTCAAAGAAAGAAGTTTTTACCTGCTGATGAGTGAGGTATCCCATCTCTTTATATCCCAAGGCTAATACCCTTGCTCCCTCTCGTGACATCTCAGTGTGGACAGAATCATAGTTACTAGGTCGCTCAGCGAACTAGAAAACAACCACATATACAGTAAATCAATAAACCACATACAAAGCCACACCAATAACAGAGATAGTGGCAAGATTTGTGATGTATTACAAATAACATTAAACCTGTTTCATGTTCTTCACAGAGATACGCATCTCAGAAGTCCTTATTGATCCACACAAAGTGGTGGCTTTTTCTCCCACAGAAATAAAAAAATGTTTACTTACAACTCAATAGTATTTCAGTAATCTTCATAGGCTCGCAATAAAAATAGAGTGAGACTAGGACTTCTGGCACCAAACCTCAAAGCTACAATGTAAAAGCCTGTGTTAACACATCTACAAAGGTGTGGATACACAAACCCAGCTGTGACACTCACCCATAAGGCATCCACAGCCTCACCAAACTGTGACCTGGAATTTGTGAATTTGAAGGCAAACTCCCTTGGTCCTTCAATAGACCAAGTCACCTAAATTAAATGGTCTTGGAATTTTGCAACACTGAATGCAGCCATTTGGCTCACCGAGCCTGTGTCAGCTCTTAGACCTCTCCAACTCAGGCTGCTCGTAATTCACAGCCCTGCCATTTCTCCCCTTTTAGCTTGTATACAACTCTTCAAATGTACTACTAAATCTGTTTCCTCAACCCTTCAAGTCAATGGATTCCTGGATCATTACCCAATGTACAATTTACTTTGACTCTGCAATATTTTGCTATTGCCTTAATCACTTGCATTGCCATTTAGTGGGAGACGGCTGTGGATTACAGTTAACTATTACTGAACGGGGTTAGAGACTTCAAGCTGAATGATAATGGTCTTTGCTTGTAACCACAAATTAAAGGGCTTTTCTTTAACAAAAATGCAAAAGAACTTCCCCCTGCTTGATCACAGTACACTCCTCCATACTGATGGTTCCATGCTATGGTCAGACCCTTACCATGCTGCGCAATGTCTCAGGTGCTCCCTTCACCGTACTGAAGTACTGGAGATCTGTGGAGCCCATCGTTTCGTAGGAGCCGAGGACTGACATGCGTTTCAGTGCACTGGCAAAATGAAAGCGCTGGTGGATTTTCAGACCTTGTGATTTGATGCTTTTAGGGAAAACCTTTTCATCTGCAGAGTAAAGAAAAATGTGACAAACTGTTCAATTCAACATCATAAATAATTGAGAAACAATTGCAATTGGCTTATCAAAACAACAGGCTTAGGAAAGTTTTTGTAGCTTCACTTGAAGTTGGGCAGCCAATAATGGAACAACAGTCATAGGTGAGGGTATGTTTCTTCAAAAGAATCATAATACAAGGCCATTTACCCTGTCAAGTCCATATTGGTTCTTGCAGTCAAATCCATCACCCCATTCCCCTAACTCTGCACTTTATTTTACAGTGCCTATTTAATTGTTCTTAAGGCTCTAGATGACTTTGCTTTCACTATCAGAGTTCCAGATTATAACTATTCTATGCATAAAGTTTATCCACCTATCAACCCCCAGTAAATCGATGTCCCCTGGCCCTTGAATTATCTGCTAATGGAGCTTTTCTCGACCCTTTATTACCTTGTACATCTCTCAGACTGAGGAATCATAGAATATTAGGCTGCCAGCCAAGAACAGGATGACACTTGCTCAAAAATCGAGGTGGGAAAGGTACATCCAAAGCCCTTTGCCTGAATGCCCAAACAGTTCAATTAAGCTAGCGATTGCTTCCTGGAAATGGAAAGGCAAGCAGACTTTCCCATTTTAAAACCAAAATAAGCTGGAACCAGGAAATCATCCACCCATTAGCTTGATGTCAACGGGATGATCAGAGATTTAGACAGAGAAAGCTTTATTGGGACATCCAATATAGGTTCTGGAAATTGAATGAAGAAACCAAGCTGATGAGGGTAATCAACATCAATTATTTACATGATTTTCAGACAGTTTTGATAAGCTTTGCAAGTTAAAATCTTATGGAATTACTGGTCATCAGTCTCAGTGCACTGAGCACTAGCTCACTGCCAACAGCTAGAAGACATGCAAATTGAATAGAGATGCTCAGAGATTAATATTTAATGCACTCTGCAAAGACGTGTTAGACTTTACCACTTGCAATCATTAGCAACACGGACATGGGTGTCATGAAAATAATCCAAGACTATACGGACATGAGGGTGCAAAGTTAAACTGCTACGTACAATTAGATATACTGGGGGACTCAAGTCAGAGCTGCAGCTGATGTTTAACTCAAGTACAGTGCTATGTACATAAGTTGGTCAAATGCTACAAGGAAAAGAATTCAAGCCAATGTTGTAAAAAAAAGTGTTTGATGTTCCACTTCAGCCTAAAGGTTTACATCCAACACCATGAAACTATAGGTGAAGCTACAACATATACACAGTTCCCCACACCTCCCAGCCACTCAATGGGGCCTCAATCCCCACACACCGCTCTATTCACCTGGTTCTGTTGGCTGTGTTTCATTGAAACTACTGAGGCTTTGTATTCACACTCCCTTCAAACCTAGGTAATTCTGCATTACATTTAATGAAAAAATAATACACGAGTCGGAGCACTGTTGGAACATCATCTGATGGTACAGAGAATCTGTGAGACTGGTACCAAAGTCCCAATCGTGCTTGATTAAGTGAGCTTTACTATACTTTAGGCAGATATCGACTTATGGGTCATTTGATCAAGTTTACAAAATAAAGAATTGTATGTGTTTACATAGACCAGTTCTCTAGGTGAAGCAGCAGAGGTCACACTTCAAGGTTATACAAGGGCAGAGCTGGTCAGAATATTACAGACTCTTCTGAAGGTAAGGACTTTAAATGGGCTGTCAGCTCTTGTGGTGAACGTCGATTCACGGCATTCTTTCAATGGTCAACTCAATCAATTTCTGACCAGGATGGCATTGACAATGAGAAGTAGCGCTCGACAATATATAACCGTGTCAGCGTGGTCACCTTAATTTTGATTGCCTGGAGGCTGGGGCAGAAGGCAAGTGGTGGAGGGAAGCAGAGTTTTCTACTTCTTCTTCTTGGGTTTTTAAAGTTTGTTTTCAAACCTCCAGCAAGAAATTTTACATGTTCTGTTTAAGGTGGGCTGTGTTGATGTGATGCCCAGCACATTTGTAGGGCCTTAAAGTTCAAAGCAGAAAGAGAGAAAGACACCACTAAATTTGGAAGCAAAATGTTAACTGTGGACGTGTTCAAGGGTCACCAGGATCTGGGAAAGACTGCTTTGCGTCATACTCTAAATCAATGAGGAACAAGTGGGAGAGGAAAGACCAATGGTAGGAAAGTGGGTAATAAGAAAAAAAAGCCTGAACTGAGCCAAGGATAAGAAAGCACAGCACATATATACAGCAGTACAGCATTCAGAGCTTCTTTGCCCGAAGGAGACAATCTCCGAAATAAAATGGGTTGGCTCAAGGAGTTGGTGCGTTGTAGGACAGCTCCACTATTAAAATTTGCAGCAGCTGATAAATCACATTCAAGATATCAAAGTGTCATTAATGAAACCCGCATGCATTGAGTTCCTGCAGAGAGAATGATATTAATTTTGCATTGGTAACTCGAGCTGATGTGCCCACCTGCACAGCACTGTACTACAGGAAGTAGAAAACACCCTTTTCACCTTTCGTGAGTGTCCAGTCAACTGCTGTTAGCATTGCCTTTTCAAGGGGATCACCAACCAATGTCCCATCGTCCATCTGTACCAGTGAATGACATGTCGCCACTACTCGGTGTGTCTGCAGGGGAATCTCTGATACTGGGACCAACTCCTTTCCCTCCCTGCAACAGGAGTAGAAACAACCATCATCTCTCTAAATGCAGCAGAATTTTAAACAACTCAGTGGACAAATGCTTAAATTTTAAAAAATACCTTGCTATTTGAACCATGAATAGTCTTTAAATAAAGATCCAGGAGTGGATTGAGACAATTCACACTGCAGTCCTGAAGCCCAGCTCACTGCCAAGCATACCTGTACTTGTTATTTTTTTCCTTTCTGAATTTTAAGGGTGCAGAACCTTGTTTCAAGCACTGCTGTTTCACTATGAAACAAACACTATACAAGTTCTTTAAAGATCAGTCTGCATCAGTAACATGAAATTTCTCCACATTCAGGCCCTGCAGTCTCCAGAACAGATGCTGCAACTAGGGTTTTGTTCCATGCAGCTGACAAACAGCTTCAAATGCAGCAATAAATTCCAATTTCTTTTAATTGCACAGCCACCCTTAATCACCTGTCCACCCCTCTACAGGCCTGCATGGAGCTTAACAGATTCTGCAGGCAGAGCAATGAGTAGGATAACTTTCACATTATCTGCAGAATTTTCAGTAAAATGTTTTAATTGTTAGGACATCCCTATTTGTGGGTGCAAGGTGGTGGTGGGCCACCTTCTTGAGTACAGAGAATTGGCTTGATACAATATAGGGCCTTGCTGGGTCACATCAGGGTCAACCTTTGGTGTGGGCTTGTCCACTTTGGCCAGACTGAGTGAGGCTGACAGGTTGCGTAAACCCTACAGATTTTGGAAACCTGAAACATTCTATGCTCCATGTAAAAACAAAACAGGTAATGCTGGAAACTTACATCCCAGACATCTGTGGAAACAAGAGTTAACACTTCAGGCCAAAGACACTATTGTCTTTAAGTTTCCTTCCTTACAAGACAATAAACTAGATAGAATAAACTACCTAGACTAGCTAGAGAAGTTGTGTTGTACAAAACTTTGGTTGGACCACGTTAAGAGTATTGTGCGCATTTCTGGTCGCCACAATATATGAAGGATGTGGAGACTATGGAGAAGGTGCAGAGGAGGTTCATCTGGATGCTGCCCAGATTAGAGAGCATCAGCCATATAAGGAGAGGTTGGACAAACTTGGATTGTTTTCTCTGAAGGTTCAGAGGCTGACGGGAGACCTGATAGAGGTTTATGAGAGGCATAGATAGGGTAGACAGTTTTCTCTCACCTCCTCCCCCCCCCTCCCCAGGGTGGAAATGTCAAATACTAGAGAGCAAAGCCTTAAGGTAGGAAGGGGAAGTTTAAAGGTTTTGTGCGAAGCAAGTTTTATTTTAAATAACACAGTAGTAGGTGCCTGGAACACACTGCCAAGAGAAATGGTGGAAGCAGATGTGATAGTGATGCTAAGAGGCTGTTAGATACATGACCACGAAGGGGATGGTGGGATATGGATCATGTGCAGGGAGATGGGATTAGTTAACATGGCACCATGATTGGCACAAACACGGTGGGCTGAAGGACCTGTTCACATGCTGTACTGGATAAAAAACGCTAACACAAAGCTGTTAAACTTTTACTGACAGCAGGTTTTTAGTTCAACGATTCTTAAACTTCCAGTCTGTAACCTACCAGAGTGAACAATGGCCACCCAGTTATTAGATTATTAGTCCAGGCATCTGGATTGCTAGTTAATAACATTGCTGTATCAATACTTAAGAACATAGATGTGGCAGAGTATGGAGCAAAGTTCTAGTTGGAATAAATACGAATTGTCCTTCCGCCTGTTGCTGAGCAGATAGAGTGCGAGTCATACAGCACAGAAACAGGCCCTTCGGCCCAACTGGTCCATACCGACCAAGATTCCCATTCCCCCAAGTTTGGCCCACACCCCTTGAAACCTTTCCTATCCATGTACTCATCCAAGTGCCTTTTAAATGTTGTTAATATATCTGCCTCAACCTCTGGCAGGTCATTCCATATACTGACCACCCTCTGGGTGAAAAAGTTGCCCGAGGTTCCAATTAAATATGTAGGAGAATGAGGGGCGACCTTATGGAAATGTTTAAAATTATGAGAGGCATAGAAAAGGTGGTTGTTAAGTCTTTTCCCCAGGGTAGGGGAGTCCAAAACTAGGGGGCATAGATTTAGGACGAGACAGACAAGATTTAAAAGGGACCTGAGGGGCAACTTTTTCCACACAGAGGGTGATGGGTATATGGAACGAGCTGCCAGAGAAAGTGGTTGAGGCAGGTACAATAGTATCATTTAAGAAGCACTTGGATAGGTACAAGGAGGGGTGGGGCTTGGAGGGATATGGGCCAAACACAGGAAATTGGGACTAGCTGGGTGGACATGGTCGGCATGGAGTAATTGGGTCAAGGGTCCTGTATCCGTGCTGTATGATTCTAAATATCTCCCCTCTTACCTTAAACCTATATCCTCTAGTCATTAATTCCGCATTCCTGGAAAGGACTATGCATTGATCCTACCTATGCCTCTCATGATTTTATACACCTCTAAGATCACCCCTCATTCTCCTATGCTCCAATAAAGTCCCAACCTGCTCAACTTTCCTCCATAACAGTCCCCCGAGTCCTCATAAATCTCCTCTGCACTCTTCCCAGCTTAATGGCATCCTTCCTATAGCACGGTGACTAACTTTCCAAATGCAGCCTCACCAACATCTTGTACAACTGCAACATAACATCCCAACTTCTTTAGTCAATGCCCTGACTGAAGGCCAGTGTGCCAAAAGCCTTCTTCACCTGCAATTCCACTTTCAGGGAACCATGTACTTGTACTACTAGATCCCTCTGTTCTACAACACACCAAGGCACTACCTCATTGTGAGCGCCCTACCTTCATTTGTCTTCCCAAAATATAACCCCTCTCAATGAATTAAACTCCATTTGCCATTCCTTGGCCCACTTACCCAGCTGATCAAGATCAGCTATCCTAATAACCATCTTCACTGGTCTACGACACGATCTACAAACTTACTAGCCATGACTTGCACATTCTCATCCATATCATTGTCATAGGTGACAAATAGAGATGGGCCTTGCACAGAGCCCTGGGAAACACCACTCGTTACGAGCCCCAGTCCGAAAAATCAACCTTTCACCATCATCCTCCCATCAACCTTCCTACCATCAAGCCAATCGTGCATCTAATTAGCTAGCTCTCCCTGGATCCCAGGGACAGAGATAAACATCGTGCAACACACATCTCTGTGGTCAGCAAGGATCAGTTCCCACTTATCAAAAACCATAGAAGTGCACATCTGAAATACAAGCAGAAAGTGTTCATCGACGGAGAGGCAGGGGGGAGGTGGGGGGTGGAGACATTTATTTCTAATATTTATGAATGAGGTGTAAATAGAGGAAGAGCAAAAAGAAAGAAACCAGATGCACCTATGTGATGAACACAGCAGCATCCAAGGGAAAGCCTAACAGATACATCTAAACCGGCTCGAGATCGAAGAGTCACGGAAACCGACCTTCCGGCCCACTGAGTCTACACTGACCATCCACCACATATTTACACTGATCCTACATTAATCCCATTTATTTTTAATTCTCCCCAAGTTTCCAAAAACTCTCCCCAGATTCAACCTCTCACACTAGCGGGGATTTTACAGTGGCTGATTAACCTACATGCATATCTGTGGGATGTAGGAGGAAACCAGGAGGACCTGGAGGAGATTCACAGAGGACATCCAAACCCCACAAAGACAGCACTAGAGGTCAGATTACAGATGCTAGAAATCTAAAACTAAAACAGATGCTGGAAACATTCAGCTGGCCAAGTCAACATCAGAAAGGGAAACAGATCCTACCTCCACCACACCATTGTGGAAAGGCCTCATGCCTCCCCCTCACAGATACCACCCAACCTCCCCAGTGTTCACTGCTCGTGTACCAGAACTCACCAGTTCTGACACTAGAAAGGTCACTTATCTGAAACTGTTGAACGCAATTCTGAGCATTCTTCTTTATTTCAGTTTTCAGCTGCTGTTGTCTTCTACATCTGTTTCAGCAAGTTTTCTCCCTCAGCTCTCCCTCTACTTGCAGCTCTTCCAGACAGATTAGTTGCCATTATCAAGCAGTCTTCACCCACTCTTGGTCTCCAACTATCAGATCCCCTTTGCTCTCCTCACACCTCCCCCTTTTCTGCTGTTCGAAGTATGCCCACCTCCTAAATTTCTCCAGATCTTACATAATATCATCAACTTTGTTTCTCTCTCCACAGATGCTGCCTGACCAGTTCTGTGTTACCAGCATTCTGTTTAAATTTCAATCTCTTCTTATACTCAATTCCCAATGGCAGTCAAAAGCAGGACCAAGGTTTCTGTTTGGATGAGGGATGTTTTGTATAAAGGAAGTGCGTTACCTCAGGCAACAACCCCACACCAACTACCACAGAACACCAACAATTAAATTTAACATCTGGCTAATAAAGAGACTATTTTATTCAATATAGCAACATGATTAGTAAAACAAAATAAATGAGAAGACAGACTAGTAACACAAGTACAAACTGCATTTTAAAGAAGATTAAAGACCTGGGCAACAAAAAAGGCAAATGACATTTACTTCAGAGAAAGCAGTGGAGGAGGTGGAACCAGGCAAAGGAATATAAATCAAAATCAGGATGTTCAGTGGTGTGAAACAAGGAAAAAATAAAACTGATTGAAAAAAATTAAAAGCTGCTGCAGCTTCATTTACGTTTGACTGCAATTTCCACAAAGTTCTCTAGGGGTCACTGTTGGCCACCAAGAAAAATTTACCAGTTAACCAGTCTCTTGTAAGAGAGGTCTCAGATCTCCTGTTTCAAAGCTGAAAATGCTCTCTAATCCATCAGTCCTTAAGCAGTTAATCAAGCACAAGCTTGGGATTCCAGCGCGTAGACAGAGGCTCAGCCTTCAAACCAAGCCCTGGACACCTGCCCTGTGCTAATGGACTCCTCATGGAGTCCAAAAGAGGCAGCAAACTTTTATAGATTTGTCAGCTCAGGCCAGGATAAAAGTTGACCTTCTTAAAATTGAAATCAATAAATTTAAATGCATTTAATTACTTTTAAGGGTCACTTTGCAAGAGAGCTTTAGCTTTCAAAAAAATAATAAATTTAACAATCCTTACCCCTTTGAATGTTTGTGCCAGACTTCTGGTACAAAGCCATTTTTGGAGTAAAGCTGGTTACTCACACTGGGTCACAACAATGTGGTGGGAGCTGACCCCCAGCGGAAGACCATGTCTGGGATCATGCTTGGGGTCAGCAGATCTCCCAAATTATTTAGGCTACAGAAAACTGTTTGGAATCACCCTAGAATTAGTTTTGCTTACCTCTTTGTCCCCTTGTTTAGGGGTTACTAAGAAGAAAAAGTTTTCATTTGTGAATTTGCACCTCAAGGGTACATGACTGCTCATGTTTTATAAATCCAACAGCTGCAGTTCAGAGGGGAGAGGTTGATTAGACTGATTGGAGATTACATCAAATACTCCCACTGCTCAATAAATTTAGGTCCCAGACTTCAAGTTCGTTGCAAAACAGCACTCTGTGCTGATTTGTAAGAAGTTATCCACAAAGACTGAGCAATCTCTTTGGCAAGAATTTCTCCTTTTCTGAGGCCTTTATTGTCAGGTATCAGTTGAATTGAATCCCTGAGAAATTTGGAATTTCCTAAAGAAATGTGGCATGTCCCCTTCGACACTCACCAACTTTTATTGATGCACCATTGAAAGCATCTTATCTGGATGCATCACGGCTTGGTATGGCAATTGGTCTGCCCAGGACTGCAAGAAACTGCAAAGATTCGTGGACACAGCCCAACACGTCACAGAAACCAGCCTCCCCTCCATGGACTCTGTCTATACCTCGCGCCACCTTGGTGAAGCAGCCAGCATAATCAAAAACCCCACCCACCCAGGTCACTCTCTCTTCTCTCCTCTCCCATCAGGCAGAAGATACAGGAGCCTGAGGGCATAAACCACCAGGCTCAAGGACAGCTGCTATCCTATGGTGATAAGACTATTGAACAGCTCCCTTGTACGATGAGATGGACTCTGACCTCACAATCTACCTTGTTATGACCTTGCACCTTACTGTCTACCTGCACTGCACTTTCCTGTATCTGTGACACTTTACTGTATTTTGTTATAGTTTTTACCCTGTACTACCTCAATGTTGTCTGTACTAACTCAATGTATCTGCACTGTGTAATGAATTGATCTGTACGAACAGTATGCAAGACAAATTTTTCACTGTACTTCAGTACAAGTGTCAATAATAAACCAATACCAATCCCTGGCACCCAGCTGCTGTGATGATATCATGCTGGTTGGGAATTGTCAGGGACAGAGAATCAAAGCAGATTAAATGAAGATTGTGACACAGCCATGATTAAAACTGAAAAAAAAATGAAACCACTCTTAAACATATTAGAACCCATTAGGTGGGCTGCCAAATAATAAGAATGCCATTAAAAACTTACTCAGATCTCAAAAAAAGCACAAGATTTTGTTTTTAAAATTCTTAAACAGATCACAGCAGATCAAGTAATTTCAGATGAAATGATGCAATGGATCACTGACAGAAGCTTGGGATTTCCATAACCTACACGTGCACAAAAATCCCAAGGATTCTGTCAGTTGCACAGAGTAGGGTCAGTATCAGCAGTTTCACTGTAATTACAAACTATGAAGTCTGAGTCAACTTATAAAATGCCTTTTCTGCTGACAGCAATGTAACAAACTTCTGAAGGTTGATGTGGAGAGAATGTTTCCTCTCACAGGGAAATCTAGAACTGGAGCTCACTGTTTAAAAATAAAAGACAGATGAAAAAAAGACATTTCTCTAAGGGCTTCGAGTCTGAAATTCTTCAAACAGCAGTGGAAGTGGAGTGAATATTTTCTTTTAAAAAAGGCAGAGGCAAAATGGTTCTTGACAAGGGGCAGGCAGAATTGTAGAGTTGAGATGATCTTATTGAATAGCAGAGGGGCTTGAGAAATTGAGTGGCCTACCCTTGTTCTTCATTTATACACTGGTATAATCACATCACTTAACATGCCTCGAAAGTATCATTTTGCAATCCTTTACCAGATATACAGAACAAAATGCTTTTCTCTGTATCCAACCCCTGCTGTACTTGCTTTAAGAGCACCCATTTCAATACTTTACCTATTGCACATGGAGGTTAGCACCTGGAGAGCAGCAAGGATTCCAATCTCAGGAACCAACGTCTTTCATTGATGCGTTAAAGCAGTGCAGAGGTTAATAGACTAATACCTAGAATAGGTGCGACAGATCTTGAGGAAAGGTTGGAGAGTTTAGACTTGTGTCCACTGTGGGGGGTGGGGGGGGGGGGGCGGGGAATAAAACCTGCAAGAGCCCATGCCCTGACAGGTTGGATGCAGATAAACTGTTTTCTCTTGTGGGGAATCCAGAAGTCACTATTTAAAAATAAGCATGATCCATTTAAGACTAGGTGATTTGTTTTTGCTCAGAGGATCATGACTCTTTGGAAGTTTTCCTCAGGGAAGCAGAGTCCTTGAATATTTTGAGGCAGGGTTACATAGATTCCTGATTAGGGAGGTGAAAGGTTACTGCAGGCAGATGGAAACATGGAGTTGAGGTTACAAGCAAATCAGCCAGGATCTTCTTGAAAGCAGAACAAGCTTGAGGGGTTGAAGGACTGACTTCTGCTCTTAATTTGTACGTTTCCACGTACACACACATCTTAGCAAATTCACAAAGAATCATAACATTACCATTTCAGTAGTTTGCAGTCAAAACACACTGCAAGTGGAGCCCAGTGTGAGAAGACACTCGAAGTCCCCTTCACTCTGGGCACCAAGGCTTCAGTGAAGATTTGGACTTGAAGCAGCAACGGCTGTGATTAAAATACAGTTTTACATTCCATAATTTTACCACCAAGTGAAACCCTGTACTTTCAATCTATAGTTCATGTGGATGAGCGTGTAGATTGAGATCAATAATTGCATTCGAGCCCCCAGTCATCTCTCATCTCTTCGGTTATGAGCCTGAGTTAATGCAGAGGGAGCTGGATGCACCATCCCTTCCGAACAACAGGCTCCTTCTTTCACTAATTTGCTCTCCCAGGTCAAACATATTTCTATGACAACGTTTCGTGGGAGGATGGGTGGGCAGTGATGAGCTGTAAAAACCCTGAGGATTTTGAAAACCATTTGGCCAGATCTCCCCCAGAGTCCAATTCAGGAGATATTAATTTCTTCAGAACAAGATCTTTGAAATCATGCCAAACAAAAAAATACTAGTTACAATTTACTTGGCTAAGGTAGGCTTTGTGGGAGAAGTGCTTAGAGAAGGTCAGTGCTTAGGGCATTGACAACTGAAAGCATTGTGACGACGGAAATAGATACACAGGAGCCAGAATTAGAGGAATGCAGAGCTTTAAGGGGAATGTAGGGTGCAGGAGAATGAAAAAGCAAAGGAAAAAGGGGCAGTGCAGTGTGGCCAGCACCCATGAAATTGCATGCAAGGAAAATATCAAGGCCTCCAGCAGATGACTACAGAAATCTGGCATGAGAAAGAATGCTCACCTGAGTCCAGCAACCCCTCTGACCAGCAGGTTATCACTTGTCAGAGTGCCAGTTTTATCGAAGCAGCAGAATTCCACTTTCCCGGCAAAGGGGATTCGGAAAGGTTCTGTACAGTACACATCTGAAAGAGAAGCAGCAGATAAACATTCCTGTCCTGATACCAACCTGCAAAACCTGGTATTTATAGCAAAACCGATGGCAATACTTTACATGTGAACCTAATCTTACAACCCACTGCCTTTCTACATTGTAACAATGGTTACAGGACAAAATTTGTCAATGGATGTAAAGTATTTGGGGCAATCTGAGGTTATAAAGGGACAAAAAGAAAGGAAATTTGTTTCTTTTGCAGAATACTTACTAATTATTGGCCTTGGAGAGAGTGCAGCAGAGATTCACCATTGTTACCAGAACGCCAAGGGTTAAATTACAAAAGAGAGATTACATAATCTCTTGTATTCTCTGGAATACAGAAAGTTAAGGATGATTTGAGATTTTGTAGGATTTAAGCAATTTATTGGGTAGATGTAGAGAAACTTTTAGCCGATTGCAGGAGTTGGAGGTGAGGGCGGGGGTGGTGCAGCACGGAATGACAAGTCCACAACAGTACACAACTTTAATGTCATAAAATCAGGGTCTTTCGGTAGTGAAGCCGGAATTTTTTTAAAACCCCATTTACACTTTTTCATTTAATGGGTGTAACATTCTCCCACAGAAAGCATTATCAATCACTTCAGTTGTATCAAAAGAATGTAGCACCAAACCACCTTGATACAGTTAGGATATGAATGAGCCATGATCTAATTTAAGTAACACAGGATTCAGGGGCTGAATGACCTCTTCTTGTTCTTCTGTGCCTGGTTCATGGTTTACTCCTGGTTTAAACCTTTAGCCAGTGCCAAGTTGCTAGGACTCAGCACAACTTACTTCAGTGTCCCAGAGAGAGGAGGAAGAGGGTAATTAATGGAAGCATGAGGAAAATCTATTAATAAGCTGAAGTGTAATCAATGAAAGGGTGATGGAAGCAGATTCAATCATGGTCCTTCATCTCTTCTGGGATTCTACTCATACGACCTGCCAATCTGAAAAGTTACAATTTATTCCATATGCTGCATCTTTTAACCAATCCTCCATCCATTCTATTATCAACCATTTACTTTGTCCAGCAAACCTTTGTGCAGCATATTAAAGATTAAGACACACCATTAGTTCCTCTTAACTACAGGGTTAACTGCTGGGGTAGTTAAGAGGAACTAACATGGAGTCTTGATTTTTTAATGCAATGCCGCACAAAGGTTTGCTGGACAAAGTAAATTGTTGTTAATATATTAGAATGGATGGAGCATTGCTTAAAAGACAAAGCATGTGGAAGACATTGTAATTTATCTGTGGATTGTAAAATATCTGTGGATCTGTCAACCATGAAATTCAGTTTCATTAAAACAATGTCAACACTGCCTGACCTTTCACGTGGCATATAACCACATTCCTAATAATATTCTAGAATTCTTCCAACAAAAGCAAAATCAGGCTACAGGTGTATGGTTCCCTATTTTCTCCTTCCCTTCTTTCTTGACTTAAGTGGGACATTTGCTTTCTTCCAAGCAGCTACAACCATTCCAGAATCCAGGGAATTTTGGAAAATTACAAATGCATCCATGTTTACTACCTTAGGACACAGACAATTAGGCTCAGGGGATGTCAGGTTTAAGTGCCTTAACTTTCTTCAGTACTTCCTTCTGATATTACCCATGCACTCAATAGATCCTTTCTCCACCAACACTGTCGTCCTCTATAGTGAAGTCAGACAATTGTTATGCCTCAGCCATTTCTCAATGCTCCCATCTCTTGTGGTCTTATCCCCATTGTAATTCTTCCCACATCTGCCTTCAAGTGACTTCCACTCTCTTTTACAAAACAGTATACTCCTGCAATTGCCTTTATAAAAAATCTTACCAGCTTATTCTTTTTCCCCTTCAATTATTTTAGTTATTTGTTGCCAATTCCAAAATCTGTCCTAATTCTCAAGCTTGCTGCTCTGCTTATCAACGTTACAAACCTTTTAATACTGTCCCTAATCTCTTTAGTTGGCCATAGATTCTCTACAAGTAATTTTTAATGCCTCAATGGAATTTATATTTGTTAAAAAATGAAGTATTTTTCTAAATGATTTCCATTATTTGTTGGCAAGTGTTTTAATCTAATTTCCTCAACTATCTTGGCAAACTTGCTCCTCATGCTCTTGTAATTATGTTTAATTTCAAGATTTCAATTTGTGTCTAACAATACAAACTCCAACTCAGTGATCACCTTTCCCAAGAGGATCCCTTACTTTATGTCTTATGTCTTGCACTGTACTGCTGCCACAAAGCAACATAAACCTGATTCTAATTCTACTATTGAAGTAGGTCATGCCCAATAAATCTGAATGAATTTCTTGAAAAGGTGACTCAAGTATGGGATAGTGTACTGTTCATGCATGTTATTTATACAAACCTTCAGAAAGCATGTAAATATTAGCCAAATTAAACCATGCATGAGAAATAATTGACTTAGTTAGGAAATTGGATGAGTTGCAAGAGACAAGACAAATAATGGACCAATACTGAAACTGGCAGAACATGACTACTGTTGTCCCACTAAGATTAGTTGGGGCAGCAGTTAACCCTCCCCATCACCAACCTAAACAACGGGAAAGAGCCCAAACATCCATGTTGTGGATGACTCAATGGCAGGCAGCATTTTACAGAGTGTAGATTGAAGTATAAATAACCATGGCAAAATTGCGGCAAGTAGACTTCTACAGAGCCCTTTGATGCTTTTTCCAGATGAAGTAGACTCCCTTACATTTGGCTGAGTTAGAGGTGGAGGCAGGAATCATTACGGAGAGCAAATCATGGTGATCGGCAGATTACATTGCGAACAAGGCAACGGTAATGCAGAAAATGATAACACAGGGTAACAAATCCCAATCTTTTAAAGTAAGGAGGCAAGAACACAGCAGATATTCCAAAGTTCTCAACTCAGGAACCATTCCTTTTAGTTAAAAATTGTGCCTATCATTTTTCTATACAGGGAAGGTGAAAGTCTATGACCAGTTAGTTTGGTTGACAAAAGCACAGCAAGCATGTGAAACTAGGTCATAGACTAGACAGATCTTATTGAACAGCAAGAAGTTCAAGAGACATAGTGGGATAAACCTGCAGCTACATCAGTTGTAGAGCAAGTAAATTGCTAGTAATTCTATCATACTAGTTCTCATACTTTATGATGTAGTAGGTCATTCAGCCCGTTGAGACTGTGCCAGCTCTCCAGACACTACCATGAGCCCCAATCCCCCACCCACTCCCCTTGTCCTCTATCAACTTCACCCAGATTCGCCATTCAGCCACATTAGGTCTAACCTACAGTAGTCAACTAACCTAGTGAGCTGCACATCCTTGGGCTGTGGAGGGAAATCAGAGTATCTGGGGAAAACCTATGTGGTCACAGGGAGAACATGCAAACTCCAAACATGTAGCACTAAAGGTCAGGATCCAATCCGAGTCACTGGAGCAAAGCAAAAGTATTTTGCCCAGTGTTGCCTTTGACCGATTCTGGAGACCCATCATCAGAAGCGCAAACATCAGTTTCCAAGTTCCCACTGATTTAAAGTTCTATACAAAGAACAGAGGACACCTGCATGTATCCAGCAGCAGATTCCAGCACAATGTGCAGCAGCTTTTCCCCAACCCCATCAAGGTTTGAATAGATCTTATAATTACAGCTTCAAATCATTGAACATTATTGTGTTGAAGATGTAGGATGTTGTGCTTTTTTTTAAAAAAAAAAGCACGAATTATAAATTTAGTCTCAGTTGCCTTATGCAACCACAAACAGGAATTTTGCTTTCATTAACAACGTTGTGTGTGTGTGTGTGTGCGTGCGCATATATACACACACACACACACATATACACACACATACATACATATAGAAATCAAAAGAAACAAACAGACTCATTTATAGGTTGTCTGTCACCAAGCAATAATTAACAGTTAAATACTGCAGGTGCATTATTTAACTGCTGTGGTCCGCAAGGCCAGGAACTCTACCTTTTGAAGAATTACATTTCACAGATACTGCATACAAACACAGACATCACATTTTTTTTAAAAATTAAATTTAAATTTTAAATTTTAAATTTTATTTACAGCGTGGTAACAGGCCCTTCCGGCCCAACGAGTCCGCACCGCCATTTTAAACCCAAATTAACCTACCCATACGTCTTTTTGCAATGTGGGAGGAAACCGGAGCACCCGGAGGAAACCCACACAGACACAGGAGAACGTACAAACTCCTTACAGACAGCAATGGGAATCAAACCCCAATTGCTGGCACTGCAATAGCGTCGCACTAACTGCTACGCTACCGTGCCATCATATGATAGTGAAGACTTCATGTCAGATTTTAACTCAAGATTTACATCCACTTGAAAAATACAATCACCAAATAACAAGCGTAATTATAACTGCCCTACCAATGTTATAATCAGGGATAGACCAACTAGGGATACTTAACAAGACCCCGGTCCCATTTGTGGTTCAGCACCAATTCTCCCATTTCTCTCAATGTCTCATCTCTGGTCTAATATAGAAATCCACAGTCACTTCACTCCAATTTCCATTATTCCCACACTGGCATGGGTATAATGGGTCAAAGAGTCTCCTTGTGTGCTGTAATCATTCTATGATTCTAATAAATCGCTGGCTCTTGGACCAGAGGCAACATCACACGATACAAATCACTGAACAACAATCTAGGATAGGAAGCACCAGCAACACTCTTCCTTAGCAGTGGAGCGGACTGCAGTGCCAAACACCTTCCTGACCAGTACAACTCATTTGACAGAACTGTTGGGGGAGCCTAGATTGAGATTTAAGGGATGCAAGAACGTTGTCAAGACAGAAAAATCTGCCTCAGTTAACAACACTTCATTTTCCACCTTGGGACCTTACAAGATGGGCATCGAATTCTCCAACCTCAAGTAAACCATCCACCGCACCACCACCCCCACCCAATCTTGCTGCTTCTTTTCTTCCCTTTCCTAGCACCTGTTTTTCTCCTTGCCATTTTTTCTCTCCTCCCCTCCCTCCATGGGATGCCTGCCTCCATACCTTTGACCCATCCCCTGGTAGATCTGCTCTCCCCTTCTCTCCATCACTATCTCTTACCGGCATCTACCTATAACCACCTCGTGCCCACGCTGCCTCCCCTCTTTTGCCCACCTATCACTGCTCTGTTCCACCACCCCCCCCCCAATATATATTGGGCTTCCCCTTTTCCTATCTTCAGTCCTAAAGGAGGGTCCTGACCCAAAATGTTGACCATCTGCTTTTCTCCACGGATGCTGCCTGACCTGCTGAGTTCCTCCAGCATTTTGTGTTTTTCTTTCATCTATATTCCAGCAACAGCAGTGCTTTGTTTCTCTACCCATGTTATATACCCATTTGATTTTACTCATTTAGGGGTGTGGGAGATGGTGGAAGTGGATTGTGAACTAAAGTATTTCTCTTGATACAATACATAAAGCAATTGGTACAAAGATTCTTTACCAGAGGCTATTAAAAAAAACTTGGCAGCTTAAGAGTTCAAAGCAGATCTTGCCTTGTTTGTGGAGGTAGGTGCACCAACACTATTATAATGGGTTTTCTGTATATGAGCACCTCAACTTAAATAATAACTTGCACTTGTATAGCACCTTCACTGTAATAAGTGAACCAAGACACTTTGTACTGCCAATTTTTGCCCAATTCCACCTCTTACAAAAGCACACAGGCATCTTTAAAATTATGCTGCTTTTTCACAAATCCCACCAACACCTTGCAGTTCCCCATTTCCAAAACCTTAAGCCCAGTTAGCAATTAGATCACGGCTGGTCCACATGCAAGCTTAACTCCACAGCAAACTCTCATCTCCTTAGTTATGAAGAATCTACCTCAGTCTTAAAAATGACCTTACTTCCACTGCCCTTTGAGAAAGAGTTAATGCAGACCCTCAACTCTTAGACAAACTACCTTATCTTTCAACCAAGTCCCCCCTCATTTTCTAAACTCCAGCAAACAGCCTGTCCAACCTTTTCCTCAAAAGGCATCCCACTCATTCAGGTATCAGTCTAGTAAACATTACCAATTGTTCCCAGTATATATTATATGCCTCACCAATTACGTAAGGAGAACAATACTTTACACAATGCTTTGGATGTGGTCTCACCACTTTCCTGCATAACTGAGACAGGACCTCCATACTTTTGCAGATTTCCCTCAAAATAAATTATAACATTTTTCCCCAAATACTTACTGGACTCGTATACTAGTCTTTTACAAATCATACACCAGGGTAACCAAATTTCTGTAATCTCTCACCATTAAGAAAATGTAATTTATTATCCTTCCTGCTAAAATAAACATTTTCACATTTTCTCACATCATACTCCATTTACCAGATCTTTGCCTACTCACTTAGTTTAGATGAATAGCAAATAAAGGGGAAATCAGATAAAAGGGGAATATGAAGATGGGATAGCTGTACTTTTAATGCAAGTTGAATTTGAGTGGAAAAGACAGAGTTAGTGGTACAGAACAGAAATGGGCACTTCACCCACTGCGCCCATGCCGACCTTTTAGCACATCTACACTAATACCATTTGCCTGCATTAGGTCTGTGTGCACATGCCCTGCCTATTCAATTGCCTGTCTCAGGCAATGATTGTAATTAACTCCATCACCTCTTCTGGCAGCAAGTTCCAGACATCACCCATTGTGTTAAAACTTTCCTCTCAAATCACCTCTAAAACTCCTTCCTCTCACCTTAACCCTATGCCCTTTTGCCTTTGATTCCACTATCATAGGAAAAAGATTCTCACTCTGACCAATCTATGCCTCTTATTATTTTATGTTCCTCTATCGTCATCCCTCCCCACTGCCTCTGTTGCTCCTGAGAAAATAAGTCCAGTCAATCCAATCTCTCTCCATAACTAAAGTCCTCCAATCCAGGCAACATCCTGGTGAATCTCTTCTCTCTCTCCAGCACAACCATGTCCTTCCTATAGTGTGGTGACCAGAATTGCATTCCAAGTGCAGTCTAACCAGAGTTGTGTAAAGTTGCAACAATGTCACAACTTTCATATACCATGTCAAGACCCATAAAGGCAAGCATGCCACATGCCACCTTCATCACCGTCTACCTGCATTGCCACTTTCAAGGAACCCCAAGGCCCCTCTTCTCATTAATACTCCTTAAAGCCCTACCATTTACTATACAAGTCCTACCCCTCTGAATTCCCACAATGCATCACCTTACACTCATTAGGTTTAAATTCTATCTGCCAGCACTCAGCCCAACTTTGTCTGATTTACATCTTGCTGTATCCTTGGACAACCTTCATCACTATACACAGCACCACCAACTTTTACATCATCCAGATGATTTATGATCATACCTCCTACAATCATTTCCTGATCATTAAGATATACCACAAACAAGGGTTCCAGCACCAATCCCTGTGGTGTACCACTTATCAGAGACTTCCAATCAGAAAAGCATCCTTTGCCTCCTATCACCAAACCAATTTTGGATCCAATTAGCCAGCTCACCTTAGATCTCATGTGACATAACATTCTGAACCAGCCTACCATGCAGGACCTTGTGAGAAGTCCATATGGATAACATCTATTGCCCTGACTTCAATTTTCCTAATCATCTCCTCAATAGAGCAAGTGTGGTAGGATTTCTCCCACAAAGCCATGTTGACTAGCCCTGATCAGTTTGTGCCTTTCCAAATCAACATAAATCCTATCCCTTATGACTTAGTCCAATACATTTCCATATCACTGATGCAAGGCTCACTGGCCTTTAGTTACCCAACTTATCCCTGATGCCCTTCTTAAGCAACATTAGCCATTCTCCAAGCAACATTAGCCATTCTCCAAGCACCTCATCTATGGCAAACAAAGATGCAGTGAAGATTTGGCAACTTCCCATGTTTACCCATGAGCTTCTCAATTTAAATATTGGGGTGAGTAGACTGCTCATGAGCCCCTTTTGCTAGATGTGTACACACCAATAGAACCCTGTAGCTTCTAGTCTCAGTGAGCACACTTGAAAAGTTCCCATGTATGCCAATTCTCCAGTACAGCTTGCTTTCATGTTGCACATTCTACATATTAAAGTTTGACTAGTAATGCTCTGATGAAGTGCATCTTGCTACATTAATGGTGCTCTATAAATGTAAGTTATTGCTGACCAATGTACATCTGCTATTGTAGTCTCTCCCTTCTTGAGTATTTATTAATTTGCTCCCAAAAGGATATGGTAAAAGGACTACAAAGCAAGAGTATTCCATGAGGCAGCAAAACAGTTGAATAGTGTATGAGGAAGACTTGTCTCCTTGCACCAGTTTCTAACCATTTGCTTTAGTTGCACTGTGTTCCCTACACCCCCCTCAAAAAATTGAAGTTACATCTTTTGATGCTTTCATATCTTATTTTGCTATGGTCAGGTAATTGATTACATACTAACAAATGACAATCCATAACTCACTCATGAAAGGGAACACAGTGACTTTCCACATTTTGTCTGATACAGTTTGCCAGGCCAAATTTCTGACTTGGCCTGGCTCTGAACATCCCAAATGTTTTGTATTGCCAGATTCAATGTTATTTGTGTCCAATCGACAATATTACTAAGCAAAATATTACAAGGATGAAATGACATTTAAAATTAATTTCCCTACCAATAACCACTTAGAGGTCTTTTTAGTTTCATGGTGCAAGAAAGGGGGACTGCTATACTTAGCTATTAACTACATTACCCTGTCACACTGACAACCTTGCTGTCTGCATTCAATTTACAGGAATGTTCTTATGTTCCAAGACAAAAGCTCTGAAATTTAATGACTGAAATTTTCTTGGACAGAAGGTGGATCTATTTGGCCTATTGGGCCTGTGCCAGGAAATCTCACCACATTCCTATTCCATTGCCCTTTTCAACTTCACCTTTATTTTTCCCCCGAAGTAGCTGAGGTTCTGTATCTATCACATTTTCAGATCCAGCATTCAGTTTCCACTGGATTAACAAAATCTTGACTTTTTCCTCTTATAATAATATTAACTTTGTCATTTAGCAATTCCCCAAATAATCAAAGAGTACAAATAACTGCCTCTGGTTTTCCCAAATTTGTTGACTTTGAGCAATTTGGTCAGATTACTTCTGTGGTAAAAGGAAAACTTCGGAGGCTTCGTGGGTTTCGCTTCGGAGGACTTTGGAGCAGATAAGTTTTTATCATCATCTTTTTTTTAAATAGGGTTTTAATTATAAGGATTAGTTTTTAATAGGGTTGTTATTATTAGGGTTAGATTTTTATAAGGTTCTGTTTTAAGTGTTTTATAAGTTTTAATCAGGAGGAGTGGGGGCTGGACTGCGCAGGCGCAGCGCGGGCAGTTTAAAAAGCAAACAGCCTATACGGCGGGCAGCGTCGGAGCAGGTAGCTAAGTGAGAGGTAGCAGAGTGTTCTGGGCTTTGGCTCATGGGGCTTCGGTGTAAGGGGGCAAGGAAAGGTAGGTGACTTGAGTTAAGGAAGGAGTATGAGTGCCGTTTCCTGTACTGTGTCGGATGTGGGAGTTCCCAGAGTCTCCCTGCCTCCGGGAAGGCTACGTCTGCGCCTGATGTATCGAGCTGCAGCTCCTGAGGGACTGTGTTAGGGAACTGGAGATGCAGCTCGATGACTTTCGTCTGGTCAGGGAGAGTGAGGAGGTGATACAGAGGAGTTATAGGCAGGTGGTCACACCAGGACCATCGGAATCAGGCAGTTGGGTCACAGTCAGGAGGGGGAAGGGGAAGGGGAAGAGTCAGGTACTAGAGAGTACCCCTGTGGCTGTACCCCTTGACAATAAGTACTCCCGTTTGAGTACTGTTGGGGGAGACAGCCTACCTGGGGGAAGCAACAGTGGCGCTGTCTCTGGCACAGAGCCCAGCTCTGTGGCTCAGATGGTTAGGGAAGGAGTGAGGAGGGCATTAGTGATAGGGGACTCTATAGTTAGGTGGGCAGACAAGCGATTCTGTGACGCAGGAAAGAAACTTATGAAGGTAGTTTGCCTCCCAGGTGCCAGGGTCTGGGATGTTTCTGATCACGTCCAAGATATCCTGAAGGGGGAGGGAGAACAGCCAGAAGTCGTGGTACATATTGGTACCAACGACATAGGTAGGGAAAGGAATGAGGTCCTAAAAAGAGACTATAGAGAATTAGGAAGGAAGTTGAGAAGCAGGACCTCAAAGGTAGTAATTTCCAGATTACTGCCTGTGCTAAGCAACAGTGGGTACAGGAACAGAATGAGGAGGAGGTTAAATGCGTGGTTGAGGGATTGGAGTAAGGAGCAGGGATTCAGTTTTCTGGATCACCGGGGCCGGTATGACCTGTTCAAAGAGAACGGGTTGCACTTGAATCCCAGGGGAACCAACATACTGGCGGGGAGGTTTGCTAAGGCTACTAGGGAGAGTTTAAACTAGAATTGTTGGGGGGTGGGATCTGTACTGGAGAGACTGGGGAAGAGGTGTTTGGCTCTCAAATAGAGGAAGCTAGGAGTAAGTACCATAGGCGTGATAGAGAAAGGAAGCGTTCAGACAGGTTTGAGATGTGTCTATTTTAACGCAAGCGTATTGTGAACAAGGCGGATGAGCATAGAGCTTGGATCGATACTTGGAGCTATGACGTGGTGGCCATTACGGAGACTTGGATAGCTCCGGGGCTGGAATGGTTGATGCAAGTGCCAGGTTTTAGATGTTTCAGGAAGGACAGGGAGGGAGCCAAAAGAGGTGGGGGAGTGGCACTGTTGCTCAGAGATAGTGTCACGGCTGCGGAAAAGGTGGACGTTGCGGAGGGATTGTCTACGGAATCTGTGGGTGGAGGTTAGGAACAGGAAGGGGTCGATAACTTTACTGGGTGTTTTTTTTTTTATATATATAGGCCGCCCAATAGTGACAGGGTTATTGAGGAGCAGATAGGGAAGCCGATCCTAGAAAGGTGTGAGAACAACAGAGTTGTTGTGATGGGGGATTTTAATTTCCCAAACATCGACTGGCATCTCCAGACAGTGAGGGGTTTAGATGGGGTGGAGTTTATTAGGAGTGTTCAGGAAGGGTTCTTGACACAGTACGTAGATAGACCTACAAGAGGAGAGGCTATGCTTGATTTAGTATTGGGAAATGAACCTGGTCAGGTGTCAGATCTCTCAGTGGGTGAACATTTTGGTGATAGTGATCATAATTCTATCTCCTTTACATTAGCACTGGAGAGGGATAGGAACAGACAGGCTAGAAAGGCATTTACTTGGAGTAAAGGGAATTATGAGGCTCTCAGGCAGGAAATTGGAAGATTAAATTGGGAGCAGATGTTCTCTGGGAAAAGTACAGAAGATATGTGGCAAATATTTAGGGGGTATTTGTGTGGAGCTCTGCATAGACATGTTCCAATGAGACAGGAGTCATGAGAGGATACCGGAACTGTGGGGTACGAAGGCTATAATAAATCTAGTCAAAAGAAAAATAAAAGCATACAAAAGGTACAGAGAGCTAGGTAATGTTAGAGATCTGGAGGAGTACAAGGCTAAAAGGAAGGAACTTAAGAAAGAGATTAGGAGAGCCAGAAGGGGACATGAGAAGCCCTTGGCAGGCAGGATTAAAGAAAACCCCAAGGCTTTCTACAACTATGTGAAGAGTAAGAGGATAAGATGTGAAGGGATAGGGCCTATCAAGTGCAGCAGTGGGAAAGTGTGTATGGATCCGGAAGAAATAGCAGAGGTACTTAATGAATACTTTACATCAGTATTCACTAGGGAAAAAGATCTGGGGGATTGTAGTGGGGACTTGCAGCAGACTGAAAAGCTTGAGCATGTAGATATTAGAAAAGAGGAGGTGCTGGAACTTTTGGAAAGCATCAAGTTGGATAAGTCGCCAGGACCAGATGAGATGTACCCCAGGTTGCTGTGGGAGGCGAGGGAGGAGATTGCGGCGCCTCTGACGATGACCTTTGTGTCGTCAATGGAGACGGGAGAGGTTCTGGAAGATTGGAGGGCTGTGGATGTTGTTCCCTTATTCAAGGAGGAAAGTAGAGATAGCCCAGAAACTTATAGACCAGTGAGTCTTACCTCAGTGGTTGGTAAGCTGATGGAGAAGATCCTGAGAGGCAGGATTTATGAACATTTGGAGAGGTATAATATGATTAGGAATAGTCAGCATGGCTTTGTCAAGGGCAGGTCCTGCCTTACGAGCCTGATTGAATTTTTTGAGGATGTGACTAAGCACATCGATGAAGGGAGAGTAGTAGATGTAGTGTATATGGATTTCAGCAAGGTGTTTGATAAGGTACCCCATACAAGGCTTGAGGAGACACGGGATCCAAGGGGACATTGCAGTGTTCATCCAGAACTGACTGGCCCACAGAAGGCAAAGAGTGGTTGTTGAAGGGTCGTATTCTGAGTGGAGGCCGGTGACCAGTGGTGTACCTCAGGGATCTGTTCTGGGACCCTTATTCTTTGTGATTTTTATAAACGACCTGGATGAGGAAGTGGAGGGATGGGTTAGTAAGTGTGCGGATGACACAAAGGTTGGGGGTGTTGTGGATGGTTCGGAGGGCTGTCAGAGGTTACAGAGGGACATAGATAGGATGCAGATTTGGGCTGAGAAGTGGCAGATGCAGTTCAACCCAGATAAGTGTGAAGTGGTTCATTTTGTTAGCTCAAATATGTTGGTAGAATATAGTATTAATGGTAAGACTCTTGGCAGTGTGGAGGATCAGAGGGATCTTGGGGTCCGAGTCCATAGGATGCTCAAAGCAGCTGCGCAGGTTGACTCTGTGGTTAAGAAAGCATATGGTGTATTGTCCTTCATCAATCGGGGAATTGAATTTAGTAGCCGTGAGGCATTGTTGCAGCTATATAGGTCCCTGGTCAGACCTCACTTGGAGTATTGTGCTCAGTTCTGGTCGCCTCACTACAGGAAAGATGCGGAAACCATAGAGGGGGCAGAGGAGATTTACAAGGATGCTGCCTGGAATGCGGAGCATGCCTTATGAAAGCAGGTTGAGGGAACTCGGCCTTTTCTCCTTGGAGAGATGGAGGATGAGGGGGGACCTGATAGAGGCGTATAAGATGATGAGAGGTATTGATTGTGTGGATAGTCAGAGGCTTTTCCCCAGGGCTGAATTGGTGGCCACAAGAGGACATAGGTTTAAGGTGCTGGGGAGCAGATATAGAAGAGATGTCAGGGGTAAGTTTCTTTACTCAGAGAGTGGTGGGTGTGTGGAATGGGCTGCCGGAAACGGTGGTGGAGGCAGATACGATAGGGTCTTTCAAGAGACCGTTAGATGGGTACATGGAGCTGAGTAAAATAATGGGTAAGCCTAGTAATTTCTAGGGTAGGGACATGTTCGGCACAGCTTTGTGGGCCAAAGCGCCTGAATTGTGCTGTAGTTTTTCTATGTCAGTTGTTTGTCCTTCCTCATATTCCCAGGTATCTACAGTGGGCTCCTTCTGCACTCTCAGGTTTGGACATCTTCCCTGTTACCCACAATATTCTAGGTGATTTCAGCCAGTCAGATGATTCGAGCTTTTAATTTATAGCCCAAGAAAAATACAACTGTCAGCAACCCACCATTCTCCACTATCATGCTGTTCAAAAGCTATTATCTACATTTTCCTGACATCAGATCCACTTCAAGAGCTTGACTAAGTGGCTGCGAATGAGTTTGAGTCTCAGTGGTGATGGTTGATAACATCCCTATTGAAAAGACTGCACCTTCAACTCCCATTCAAGAATGATCTACTCTCATTCCCAGATGCACCTTTGAATAAAATGACAGCTTTTTAAGAAAAAATAATTTCTTCTACTTAATACCTACCCTAGCAATTTCACCCTTCAAGCAAGATATGCCCGCCAATGGTTGAAAGTCTTATTAAGCCCTTCATCTTCACAAAGTACTTACGGAGTTTAGCTAAGGCAATAAGGGAAGTGTTGACAGCCAGTGATAATTCAATTGGGAGCTCAGGTGGAACAACAGATGTTAGGATTAGTGTACACTCCAAAAACAACTTGTAACGGTTTCTGTTTGGGTCCTTTGTACCTGAAAGCAAACACAAAGGTCTTGACAAGAGAGAACCAAAATAAATATAGCTCTTTGAAATGACAGAAGGAGTGGCAGTGACTCCCAAAATCTCGATCTCAGACCATGATCAAGATACAGGTCTAAACAGCCTTCAAATAACATTAACAATGGCAATAATGAATTGTTTGGTAAGTGTTATGGGCACCATAATGAATCTGATGTGAGGGAAAGTCTTCAGAAAATGCAATCCAAATCAAATGAGATTAGTTTCAAATACTAAAATTGGAAACAGACACTGCATTGCACTTTCATACCTCATAGAAGGGCTCTTTTTCATGTTTTTAATCAAGATACTGCTTTTCAACGAAGTTGTTGTCACTGACTGATGGGAAGATATTGAATAATTTCTAAAATCACAGAATACATCAGCCATGTGTTGGAGACTGCACAGTGCAGTAATTAGTGTACTGTACCAGCAGACTTGTCACATCCTGAGTGGAAGGCTTGCAGAATTCATGGAAATAAGGGGAGTGGTTAAAAAAAATACTAAAGCCACTGGGTTTTTAGCCCATGGATTAAAACTTTTCGCTGACCATCATGACCACACCAACTGGACAGTTTACAGCAGACTGGGTGCTTAACTGAGTTCTTATCCATTCAAGCAAAAGAACATCCAAGCGAAAAGGAGAAGAGCAATTGTAATTAAAATGCATACAAAAGTACACATGAAAATAATACACAAATAGCCACTAAATTTAACATATTCACAAAGTAAACTAATGGGTCAATAATATCTCCAGTTGTCACTAATAATATCTCAAGGGAATAGTCCCTTGAAAACAAATGACTTATACTCAAAAGGAACTATTCTTTGAAGCACAACTGCCAGGTCACACATTTTGATATGAACCAGAGCACTGGCAATAGGGATTTTTTAAAGAACTATACTGAATACAAATATGCACCAAGGTTTTTGATTCAAGAGATAAATGAGTAATGAGCATTCTCAATTTTAACTCTTATACGTTTACATTTGAATCAATATAATTATGTCCGATTAGTTTGAATTAAGGGATCCATGATACTATCTTCCCCGTGATAAAATTTGTTTTTCTTGGCAGCTCTTCTCCACCAAACCCTTTCTCCTCCAAAGGACTCTGTGTTCTACATCTTTATAATCCATTCTGACCCTCCCCTTTGCTAGGTTTTACAATGCGGAATACTTTCCAAATTACTGTTGGAATGTTCCCAGTGCACGTTCACTCTCAAGAAAAAATTACTTTCAGAAAGGGGAACACCAGCACCACCTCCCCACCTAACTAAATCTTTCCATGCCCAGAAACCACCACCCTAGTTGTTCATTCCCTTGGGGAATAGGGAACTCTTTCTCCTCTTTTCCTCATCAATCCCCACCCCAAGTTGTGAAGCCACTGGTCTGCAGTCCCTGTCTCCTGCCCCCCCCCCCCCCACCCCAAAAAAAAGCACAAGCCACAAAAATATAGAAACTAACTCATGCCAACATTTGAATGGCATTTGGTTCTTGCCCTCAGGGAACAAGTGTTAAAACCAAAGAACCACGTGGGACTCTGTTAAACTTACCTTCTACCCAGACATATACAGCTGCAGCAATAGCAAAGATGAGAAGGAAAAGGATGAAGATAAATGTCTCCAGATTGTTGGCAGTAACTCGTTTCACTCCAAATAAGATTGTCCGCAGCAATTTTCCCTGGGAGTTTCAAAGAAAACAAATTTAAATAATTTAGTTTCTTGCATTCTCTGCCAGTTTGCAATGGTAATATAGCTGCATCTTACTTCCTGATTTATTCCTGGGATGGCCATTGCAGCTCAATTATTGAAAACTAGAAGCTGGCTTTCCATAGAACAATTACAGCACAATGCAGGCCCTTTGGCCCACAAAGCTGTGCCGAACATGTCCCTACCTTAGAAATTACTAGGCTTACCCATAGCCCTCTATTTTACTAAGCTCCATATATCTATCTAACAGTCTCTTGAAAAACCCTATCGTATCAGCCTCCACCACTGTTTCTGGCAGCCCATTCCACGCACTCACCACTCTGAGTAAAAAAACTTACCCCTGACATCATCTCTATATCTACTCCCCAGCACCTTAAACCTATGTCCTCTCATGGCCAACAATTCAGCCCCAGGGAAAAGCCACTGACTATCTACCCTATCAATACCTCTCATCATCTTATACACCTCTATCAGGTCCCCCCTCATCCTCCATCTCTCCAAGGAGAGAAGGCCGAGTTCCCTCAGCCTGCTTTCATAACGCATGCTCTGCATTCCAGGCAGCATCTTTGTAAATCTCCTCTGCACCCTCTCTATGGCTTCCACATCTTTCCTGTAGTGAGGCGACCAGAACTGAGCACAATACTCCAAGTGGGGTCTGACCAGGGACCTATATAGCTGCAACAATACCTTACGGCTCCTAAATTCAATTCCCCGATTGATGAAGGACAATACACCATATGCCTTCTTAACCCACAGAGTCAACCTGCGCAGCCGCTTTTAGTGTCCTACGGACTCGGACCCCAAGATCCCTCTGATCCTCCACACTGCCAAGAGTTCTACCATTAATACTATATTTCGCCAACATATTTGACCTACCACACAACAAAACTAATGGTAGAGGAACAGGACAGGCAAGAAAAAGAAAATCTAAAGAATAACCTGGAAAAGACTCGCACACAAGAAAGCCTCAGGACAGACCAAAATATGCAAGTGAGAGAAGTTTCAGCAATTCTTTTTACATAATGCTAACATGATTTCCCAATTGCTCCACACAATTTAACTACCTGGTGTTTTCAATCTTATGTAGGGATCTTAAATAATAGCTTTCAATACAAATTAAGTATTCACACGAAGTAATTTTACTCCCAGCAAGATCCAACAAGATGGATAGCCATCTTGCCTTGACTTTAGTGGCAGTGATTGAGGAAGAACTCCCTATTTCTCTTTAATATCACGAAGAAGGCACATCAGTGGCTCTACTTCATTGGGAGTTTGAGGAAATTTGGAATGCCACCAAAGATTCTTGCAGATTTCTACAGATGTGCAGTGCAGAGCATTCTGACTGGTTGCATCACCGCCTGGTATGGAGGCTCCAATGCATAGGATCAAAAGAGGCTGCAGAAGCTTGTAGACTCAGCCAGCTCCATCACGGGCACAACTCTCCCCACCATCGAGGACATTCTAGAGTCAATGAATCAAGGCCGCAGCGTCCATCACTAAGGACCCTCACCATCTGGGACATACCCTTTTCATGTTTCTACCATTGGGGAGGAGGTACAGGAGCCTGAAGACCCACGCTCAATGTTTCAGGAACAGCTTCTTCGCCTCCGCCATCAGACTTCTGAACAGTCCATGAACACTACCACGTTATCCCTTTATTGCACAATTTTTGCAACTTGTAGTAATTTTTAAGTCCTGCACTGCACTGTTGCCACAAAACAACAAATTTCATGACACGTCAGTGATAATAAACCTGATTCTGATTCTAATATCCAGGTGAGCCACAGAACAGGCGGACTGGACTCCTTTCACCCAAAGAATAGACTAGAAGATGGAAATTTTAGCAATATATTTCTAATGCATCAGATACAAATCAATCTTAAAATCGCTGCTATATCCTGTTAGTAATAATGAAATAACTTCCCAGTCTATGAAATTGTCAGGAACAAGTTTCAAGAATGTGTATTTTTCAATCAAATCAGGCTTGGAAGGTATTGCACAATTGGGCCATGCAAGTCGATACAATTCAATCCTATCCCAAATTTCAGCATCCACACAGGCAGTTTTGCTGGTCTCATTAGCAAAGATTCACGCAGGATGGAAATAGGCCATTCAGCCCACATCCACACCAACCAGTGAGCACCCATCTGTACTAATTCCCTCTTCCAGCACTTGGCCCATAGCCTTCTATGCCCATGTGATTCAAGTGCACATCTAGACACTTCTTTATGTTATCAGCAACTCTGCCTCCACCATTCTCTCCAGTAGTGCATTCCACATTCCAAGTATTCACCACTTTAGTGAAGGTCCCCATAAGATCCTCTCTATCTCTTACCCTTACCCTAAATCTAACACCAATGGACATATTCTGAATAAAAAGATCCTTCCCCGCAAGAAAGTCGAATGTAATGCCCTTTTCCCTGATTTAGTCTCTCCCTTGAAAATAGGCCTCACTCCAGGTAGGAAAGGCAAATTTTCATTTGTTGTCTTGATTGAGAACAATTCAAGACATTTGACCACAGTTCTCAGCTGCATCGACACCCATGGTCACATTAATCCGGGGTTAACCACTTGATTAGCAGTGAATTAAGGTTTGACTCAGAGCCAATCACGATCCTGAATAATATTCAGCTCATTTCGGCACTTAAAATATTAGCATGTTTAACAGACTTCATGTTTCACACAGATAGGTCCACTCACCTGAGAAGTATTAAAACCAGTCCTCAGGACGTAGGCAGCACACCCGTTATCCACAGCTGAGGAAGTAATTATAATAAGAGCAATGCTAGTGGATAGCCAAAAATAAAATGCTATTTGCTATGTGAGCACAAGCTAGTTAAACATATATAAAGTCAGTAAGATGAACAAAAATTCTGGTTACAAAATGCCACATACAATGTTACAGCTCTTCAAGTACCAAAATTGGTTGTGTGATCAGTAAAGAAGGTTGTCTAAGGTTACAACAGGATCAAAATCAACTGGGAAAATGGGCAAAGGAATATCAGATGGAATTTAACTCAGGCAAGTGCAAAGTGATGTATTATGGCAAGTTAAACCAGGGCAGGACTTACACTGGGCCCTGGGGAGTGTTGTCGAACAGAGGCCTAGGGGAACAAATACATAGTTCCTGGAAGGTGGCAACATGGGTAGATGGTGGTGAAGGCGGCATCTGGCACGCATTGGACAGGGTATTGAGTACAAGAGTTGGGACGTCATGTTACGGCTGTACAGACTGCACTGGGAATGTTGTGTGCAGTGTCACTGTACTATAGGAAGGATTAAGCTAGAGAGGGTGCGGAAAAGATTCACAAGGATGTTGCTGGGATTGGAGGGTTTAAGTTACAAGGAGAGACTGTTTACCCTGGAGTGAAGGAGGCAGAGGGGTAACCTTCTAGAGGTTGATAAAATCATGAGGGGCATAGATAAGGTGGATGGTCACTGTCTTTTCCCCCAGGATAGGGGAGTCTAAAGCTGGAGAGCATAGGTGACAAGTGAGAGGGGAAGACTTAAAGGGGACCTGAGGGGCAAGTTTTTCCACACAAAGCATAGTAGGTATACCAGATAAAGTGGTAGAGGCATGTACAACTACTACATTTAAGAGGTTTGGATAGGTACATGGATAGGAAATGTTTTGAGGGATATAGGCCAAATGGGACTAGCTCGGGAAGGCACTTTGGTTTGCATGGACGAGTTGGGCCCAAGGGTCTTGTTTCCACACTGTACAACTCCAGGACTCTAACTTGTCTAAATTTTGGAACTGTATCATACAGGTATTGCACAGAATCTACAAATCTGTATCCAGGTACAAGGACTTTGAATGAACTTAGTTCAAGTGAGAGAACTGCAAAGTTGCAAGTTAAACTTTGCCCGTTTATATCTGGCTAACCCTCCATATTATGTTTTAAACAGTTATATCGGGTTAGACAACAAGCCAGGACAGACATTTGGTGAAAAAGTGACAATAGTTGATTGCCGTTGCCACTGTACAGGAATAGAATTTGAATTATTTAGAATTCTGTGACCCACATAAATAAATTACATCAATAAGAGCGTGTATCATGTTGGAAAACTAGATCACTGAACTGAAGGCAAATGTGAAAGGTAAGGAATTTACTTGAAAAGTAAAAAAAAACTTGGTAGTGTTATAAAGAGCAACAAAATTGTTTTTTTTGGTTACTGAACGAGATAAACTGACCAAAGTGCTGAATTCTAATCCTTGCTCCCACTTGCCCACCTCCTCACTTGTGTACAGTACTATTATAAAGTACAGAAATAAACCAGAACGTGGATGGAAGACTATATACAACACTTAAAAGAGAAACTTTTCAATCACGTAAGCAGAACAATAATATTAACATTATTGTAATGGCAGAAGCAATAGTGGCTTAGCAAATGTGCAGTGTTTCCTTGTACTTACGTTTGAGTCCCGCACTAGATTTTTGAGGTGGAGTATGTTGAACTACTTTGGTTCCCCCAAATATTACATGCAGCTTTGAATCTGATTGCAAGTCCAGTATGTGGTTTGGAGTAATGTCTTCCACTGGTTCCTATGAGAATCACCACAGCGAAAATGTTACTTTTTCCATTTTCTGGACTTTTAATAAGAAACTGAAGAATCAACAGGGCACTGCAAAAACTTTAGACAGTTCCTGGTGACGTATCTTGGTCACCAGGTGAACTAGCCACCTTTGCACAGAAAAACCAACATCTCATTGCCAGTGGACCAGTACCAACATGCACTTGAAAAGTTCCTGTCTATGAACATACCTTAAGCATACATAAAGTACTCTTCTCCTTGCCATCAAAAACTGCTAAGGTCAGCAATAATTGGTTCAAACTCCATTCCCGTTGCAGCCACTTGCTCCAGGAACAAGAAACTGCTCCCCAGTTGTAATATGGATTATAAAATATCAATAGCTTGCATTTTATATAAAATACAGGAATCAAAAGTTGATGGGCATGCAGGGGAAAATGAGTTGTGGGACCATAGGGAAATAATGGAGAGGGGAGTAGGAGTGTGGGATTGTTCTGCTGATAGCTGGCAGGGACCCAGCGAGCTGAATAGCCACCTTCTGTGCTTTTAATAAAAGTGCTGCAGATAGTTCCAGCAAACTGGGATTGATTTCAGCATTGTCTGTGGGAAGACTGCACATTCTCCGTGACAGTGTTCCCTCTGGGTGCTCTAGTTTTCTCTCACATCCCAAAGACATGCGTCTGTTAGGTTAATTAGCTACCGTAAATTACCCTTTGTGTCTAGGTGGCCAAGAGAATTGGGGGGATGGGGGGGGGGGGGGGGGTGGTGGTGGCAGCAGTGGGGGGGTTGGTTTGGTGAGGATTGTTAATCTGAGAGAACAGGTATCAGGGAATTTAAATGGGGAATGGAACTGATAAGATTATTCCAAGAGGCAGCATAGACTAGATGGGCTGAATGGAATCCTTCTAGATCACAACAGTGTCTTTTCTACAGTAAAATTATTGCAAGATACTTCATAGGACTATTAAAATTTAACAGTCGCAAAAGGAGATATTAGGACTGGTGATGAGATCCAAGTGATCTTAAGCAGTATCTTAAAGAAGGGGATCAGTACAAGTGTACAGAAGGGAAAGAATTCTTGAACAGCAGGCTTGGGCAGCTTTATGTGGGCCCCTAAAGGTGAAGTGACAAGATAGATTGCATATGAAATTAGAATTGGACTGCAAAGATATGAGGGCTGTAGAGTTACAGAAATAGGGAGATGCAAAATCATAGAGATTTTAAAACATTTAAAGTGTCGTGAGACCAAGTGTCGGTGTACAGACAATAGGAGTTAAGGGCAGCATTTTAACTTGAGTTCAAATTCAAAGATTGCAAGATGAGAGCCCATTGAAAACTATTAAAATAGCCAAATCTAAAGGTAACCAAAGTGCAGACAAGGACTTTAACAAGAGGCAGGGCAGAGCCAATGATGTTACTGTGGAAATGAGCAATCTTTGTGACAGATTTGTGGTTGTAGGCTCAACCTGATACCAAGTAGGAATATAAAGTGCAACAGACAATCTGGAAACACGTACACCTTCTCCCTTACATACTAAAAATTTGTTTAATAATTGCCAAATATGCCCCAATGAAACTGCTTAGCAGGTAATTAAATAATTTTTAATTAGTAAATATCAAATCCCTATTGTATAACTGCTCTAAATTAAGGTTTCTGTTTCTAAACTTTTAATGATCATTCAAATTATCACCCTAACACTGATGCCATACCTTCATCTGTGGAACAGACTCTCCTGTTAGCATAGCTTCATCTACAATGCATCGCCCTCTGAGCAACAGAACATCACAGGGAACCAGATTCTCATGAGGTGAACGACCTAGTCCAAAATAAAGCAATACAATTCAAACTAGAAGGATAATGGCAGGCAGCAGACAACAGATTAGAAAAACTTGTAATTATGCAGTGCCTTTCACAACTTCAGGCTATTCCAAAGTATTCTTCCACAACTAATTACTTTTTCTGAAATGCAAACAATGTTGCACAATAGGAGGATTTAAACATGGCGCCAATTTTCACACATTATGGTCCGGTAACTACAAAATATTGAGTCAAATGTTTGTCATACTTTACTCTCCAATCACACCACAAATGTTTTTTGTGATTTTGGTTGGGATGTCAATATTGTCCAGGGCACAAGGAAGCTCACTGTTGCATTGAAGAGAAGCACCCTGTGGACTGTAACTTTACTGACAATTCCCCAAGTCAATTCAGAACTCCTGAAATTTAAGTTGGTACAAGAAACATGAAAAATGAGGGGAAAAAGAACAGCCTCCACATTTTTTTCAATGACTACAAGCACATTGAGATTAGGTTATGCTAGTTTGACCCTTGTCCATGTATGATTGGCCCCCAAGCATTTAGCCACCCACCTCTGATATTCTCCCTTTTCTGAATCTTCACTTCTCACCTCTTAACACTTTGAACAAGCTTTTGGTTAACTAGTTTTCCCAATATCCCACATGTTCATCTTCTATGAATAAAAACCCAGGTAACAGGACTCGAGGGCTTCAGTCAGATGGCAAACCTAAATTCTGCAGGTGTCTCAAATCACTGAACCACAGTTTGAGACTCCCTTCTCCAGGATGGAACAGATAGCTCTATATTGCTGTAATTTGGAGTGTAGTTGGGGGACTTGAAATCAACCCAAAACAGTTCCCAAAAATCAGTGTCTCAAGAGTTTCAACATTCCAATATAGGAAATATATATATATATATATATATGCGCATCACAGACACCAGTCTCCCCTCCTTGGACCCAGGACATTCTCTCTTCTCTACTCTTCCATCGGGTAGAAGATACAGGTGCCTGAGGGCACGTACCACCAGACTTAAGAACAGCTTCTACCCCACTGTGATAAGACTATTGAACAGTTCCCTTATACAATGAGATGGACTATGACCTATGACCTCATGATCTACCTTGTTGTGACCTTGCACCTTATTGCACTGCACTTTTTCTGTAGCTGTGACACTTTACTCTGTACTGTTTTTTCTACCCGTACTACATCAATGCACTCTGTACTAACTTGATGTAACTGCACTGTGTAATGAATTGACCTGTAAGACTGGTTTGTAAGATAAGTTTTTCACTGTACCTTGGTACAAGTGACAATAATAAACCAACACACACACACATCTATATATATATATATATATATATATATATATATATATATATATATATATACACACACACACACACACACACATATAGGTTTACTGGATAAGTTTTGTTTAAATAAAACACCCACATGGTCATAACTTGCTTAAATAATATTTTCATATTCATTACAATGATTTAAGTACTTGCCTATTGAAACAATGTCGCCAGGAATGAGCTCATCACTTGAGATCTGCCTCCACTTTCTGTTCCTGTAGACCTGGAGGAAACCAAAGCAAAAAAAAACTGAACTTTAGTGGGGACATACTAGTGGTACAATGAATCTTCCCGACTGTCAATCACATCAGGGGAAACCAGCATGAAGTGAATAAAGAAACTAATTCCAGTATTCGTTCAAGCAGAGACCAACACAAGGTACATGCAGAAAGATGGGCTATTCATAGCATAACCAAATCTTTTTACATTTGATTCAAGTTGAATCTCTCTAATTTCACATATGAATGTTGTAGATGCATTGAATCTAATTAACTAGCAAAGAAACACACATGTAAAGGATCAATAATTCAGTCAACCAATGTGCTGGCTTGCTGTTCTGTGAAGTGACTTCACATCTCCTTCAAGGGTAGAAATGATCCTTTGTGGAACCACTGTTTACACCCAGCGCCAAGTAGGAATGGCTAACTGGCATCCGTCCCTTGTACAGCATGAATTGGCAGAGCATATGCAGAATGGAGTGCTTTCAGATCAGAGTAGGGAAAAATAAAACTTTAGTTAGGCAACACTTGGAGGATTGTTTGCAGTTCTGGTGGTTGCATTACACAACTGATGTGGAAGCTTTGGAGAGGGTTCAGGAGGTTTGCCAGGATTAGAGAGTATTAACTATAAGGAGAGGTTGGATAAACTTGGATTGTTTTCTCTGGAGCGGAGGCCGATAGCATCTGATAGAAGTTTATAAAATGATGAGAAGCATAGATAGGGTAAGCTAGTCAGTCTTTTTCCCAGGGTGGAAATGTCAAATACTGGATAGCATAGCTTTAAGGTGAGAGGGGGAAAGTTTAAACAAGAGTTACAAGTTTTTGTTTTATGTACCCAGAGTGGTAGATGCCTGGAATGTACTACTGGGAAGGTGGTAGAAGCAGATACAATAGCAACTTTAAGAGGAATTTAGACAAGCACATGAACTGGTAGGGGATGGAGCGACATGGACCATGTGCAGGCAGATGGGATTAATTTTAGTTTGGCATCATGGTTGGTACAGTAAGAGTGGGCCGAAGGGCCTGTTCCTGTCTGTACTGTTCTATGTTCTATTGCAAAGGGGGCTTTTTTTTCCTGCCTCTAACCTTTTCTGTACCTTTAAGTTTTTGGTGGGGCAGAGTGAGCCAAACTGTGTATCAAACTCATGCTGCCGTCTTATGGTGACATGATCACAAAATGAAGTATAGAAATGCCATGCATCTCATAGAAACACTATTAAAATTGTGTTTAACCATGCCAATAAACTATGATGCTACCTGGATCTCTAATGAAAAGAGGCACAGCCAGCATCATTTCTGGCTTCCCCAACCTTGTACTAGTTGAATGTTAAACAACCATACTTATATAAACCCCTACCTGGATCATGTAGGGTTTGTTTCCCATTTTCCGGATCTCTGACATGTTCCTCATTTGTTGCTGCACCAGGGAGGCTTCGAAGGCTACCAGCATGAAAAGGGTAAAGACACTGTAATACCAGTATTCATCCAAGCACCACAGACCCACGCAGAACACCTGCAAAAAGGACAGACTTATAATATACCCATCATTGTATACCCAGATGTCAGATTCATTGCTAAAGAGGGCTTAATGCAAACATTCAAGTCCATTGCACACTGTTACCAAGTTACACTGCAGAGTGGAAAGCACTTTAATTTCCTCACTGAATTTGAAGTCAACAAGAGATGTGCTTGCACATACCACCAGACTCCTCATGGCAAGAAAACACCAGAGAATTCTGGATTGGAACAGAACTACCTTTAGTGGTTGAGTAGCAGTTATGCTTTAAAAACTTCAGTTACCATCAAGAAGAAGATTATTTTTATATATTTACTACACAAACAAAATTCCAGGTTATTTGTACAAGAGATAAACTGCTGCCAGGGCTAGGGAGGACTGGATTCCTCCCAAGAACTTGGACAGGTCATCTTTTCATGCTTTCTGCTAAACATGATAAAGTCCTTGGTGCAGACAAGCAGGTACCATCAAGACCTGGAATCAATCGCACAGATTAAAGTGTTTTTGTAGGGTTGGAATCCCTACTGTCACAAAACCTTTTTAAATTGCTTCCAGCTTTCACTCAGGGCTAAGGATATATATTCCCTGTGCCTGGCTTCAGCCAGGACATTTCTTTTTCATGTGTACCCCCAGACAGAATATCACTGTCTGTGCACTTCAATTACCAAGTCTCCTGCACTATAAATAACACATTAGAATCTAACCCTGGCTGAATGATTTACACTAAAATTTAAGCAGTACAGATATGGATAATTTTGTGATAGCTGGTGTGAGAGGTATTAGGAACAGCTAACCTCTAATCCATCTTGTGTCATAGCTCATGAACCATGCAAGGCGAGTAGGTGTAATCAGAGTTTGAACCAATGCCCTTGCAACAATAACTTGCACTGGGGAAAGGGTTTGCTAATCTGACAAGGTGCATGCAATATTCAGACAGAAATAAAATGCCAGAGGACAGAGAGAGACAAAGAGTACTAGAATAAATAACTGTTCCGATGTAGGAGGGATCAGTCAGAGATGAAAGATAAAGCCGTCTAAAATGAGTTTGCCATACATGTAGCGTGGTAAAATGGTCAGACAGCTTCAGGGATACAACGTCATAAAGGTCTCAATATATTGGGAAAAAAACAAATCTGGCCCCAAGTACTGTAGGGGTTGGGTGTTTGTGGAAGAACTTTATATCCCAAAAGTTCTCTATTCACTCAGGAAAGAAAGATTGGGTGGGAGGCTGTACAGAAACTGATAGTGGCACTGCACAAGAATAAACAGGGCAGAAGTAGGATATGTGACCCATCTAACCTGCTCAGCCATTCAATATTACGGCTGATCCTACGCCTTGTTCACCTTCCTACCTGATAGGCAAATTCAAAAATCTGTCAGCAGAGAGGGTGGGGCCAGCAGTTGGAATAAAGGAATTACTGTGTTATTAGGTGTATATTACAGGACACCAAATGATAGGAAAATGATAGAGAAACAAATTGCAGAAAATTATAGAAAGGTGCAAAACTACAAAGATGAACAGGTCTTCCATTGTCCCAACAGTCAAATGGTATCTACGTAAAGAGTAGGATGAATTTCTAGTGTACAGTTTTGATCACAGCATTTCTAGCCTAAACAAGGCAGCACCGGTGAATTAAGATATCGTGACCAAAATACAGCAGATGGAGAATGTAGGAGGAAATGATAAAATCTTTAGTTTTAGAATAGTCATGGAAAGGTTACAATGCAGCATCAAAATACAAAATTCAGTCTAACTTCAGTGAGTTGCATGGGCATCTAGCCTCAATGGGCTGCAATTTAAAATTATTAAGCTAATTACCATCTAAACAATGGGAGGCAAAAAAGGCAGAGCATAATAAAAAGAATGAGTAGAAACATGCCCACAAGTGGAGAAGGGAGGATTTCCTAAGTTATAGTTCTCTCGTTTAATCTTAAAAAAAATGTAGTGGTTGAACTACTTAGCAGGTCAGGCAGCATATGTGGAGAGAAATGTTGCCTAATCAAGTATTTCTAGCATCCTCTTTTTTTTACAAATTGCCAGCAGGTACAATTATTTACTTTTCTCTTAGTCATTTAACCTCCATGCTAAAGTCAGAAAAGAGCAGCTTCCAATAATTGAAGTCCATAATATACTTAAAAACAAAGCAAAAAAGTCTGCAGAAGGTACCTAAAAGGAATAAAAGAGAATATGAGAATAGATTAGTTGCTAACATAAGATGGGAAAACAGAGGGACAGGCCAATGGCATGGCTGAGCGAACTACATCAGCTGGTGGAAGGGTCAACAACCAATCACCTTAAACCTATGACAAATTTCTCTTCATTTTGCAAGTAATGATGATCCAGAATTCACTGGTTGAAAGGGTAACAAAAATTCAATCATTGCTTTCCCAAGCAAGTTTGATAAATAATTATAAAGCTATAGGAGAGACGTGAGTAATCGATCACTGGGTTGGTCTTGTTGAGACCAGGCATGCGTACGATGGGCCAAGGCCAAATGACCTCCCCTTCCTTGATGCTGTATCAATCTGATGATCCTATAATGGGAGTTGAAATATCATATTACTTTTCCACCTTTCCATAATGCTGGTTTTATTGGTGGACTCCAATTATTGTAAATCCTTGGCAGCAAATGGAAATGTGTGGATATGGACAGACCATTTCCCCATCTCAACCTGTAACACTTAAAATAGATTTACCTCAATACTGATTGCATTATTGTGCTATCTGCAAAATATTTCTCAGGTTACAAAGCCAAAAAGATGTACTAAAAATGCTTTACACATTTAGGACATTGTAAAGGCACCCACCTGAAAAACAAAGAAAGGGGCTGTGGCCCTCTCTTTGAAGAGTTGCATAAATTCAGGGACCACCATTTCAGCCCTGACAAATAAACAAACACATCAGAAATGAGGACAAATGCTGGATCATATTATAAAATCAACACCAGACACTTTAAATACCTGGGTGTATAAGCAACCCATGATCAGTTTAGCAGGAATCACTGGTTTGTTTTTAAACTGTATTTCAAACTTTGTTCCATCCTATTTGAAATAATCTGAAACACACCAGGATGATATTCCCAAAGTGTCCTGGCAACCTAATCTAATGGCACAAATAGCTTTGAAACATTCAACAGCAGTCCACGCTGCCCTGCTTTTCCTGGATCAGAAACAAAGGAGGACTGTATCTTGAAAACATGCAATGGTAATTACATTATTCCAGTAAAACCATGCGTCATTTATTTGAATGCTCCAAACTTCTAGATCACAGCATAGCTATCGATCCAATTAAAAACTTTGAGTTATTGTGAAACATGCTATCAAAAACATTGAAAATTTAAAAAATGAACACACATAGGAAAAGCATGACACTAAACCATTCTAAGATGTAGACTACCCAATCCTCATCTTGCTACCCTGAAGCCATTTCTCTCCACACAAGTAAATGGAGTTGCTGTTTTTATATCTAACTTGCTGCATGGTCGGGAGGGAGATTCCCTCGGTGCTGGGCAATTAGCACAAGTTCATTTTCTGCTGAAGTCAAGAAATCACTGTAAAATGCACCTAGCAAGTTCAAGATCTCTGAACTTGGTGGCACTAACACCAAGGTTACTAGACCATGAGGGAAAGAGTAGGAGAATGGGACTAATTGGAGGGGCGCAAACACAAGCGGTGAATAATCGAGTGCATGCTCTCGATGCTGATTACAATTTTACTTTCATTAGTCTGTGTCAAGGAGGCAATTGATTTAATGATATGGATCCTGCATGTGATGCACGATTATAATTCAAAGGGAGGCTCAGTTATGAAGCTATCACCATGATGGCGAAAGAATCTTGTGCACAAAAATAAAATTGCACACAAGCCACCAAAAATTTAGTTATCCTTAAAGGTGGAGAAATATACACTACTTTAACTATTGCATTAATACAATGATACCATCCATCTTCAGAGTCTCCCCAAGCTTCAGTACATACTTGTTTGTACCATATTTCTTTTCTGCAGCTTTCAGTTCCGTTTCATCCTGGAATCCCTTGGCAGTCTGGTAAAACTGGAGCTGAAAATCTACTGGGAAAGCTACTGGAAGGAACTCATTTTCATCTTCATCATACCAGTATTTAATCTTCTGAAACTCAAAAGAGATAATTTTCTGATGATTCTTGTCCTGCAAAAAGAGATAAAATTGTTTAGGCATCAATGTGTAAACACTGAGACTGATGGCTACAACAGATGGAAAGAAAAATAAAGAATACAAAGAGGCCACCATCAACCAATCACCTCGGATCCAACCAGGCACTCAACACTCAAAATGACTGCTTCAGTTGTACCTAAAAATCACTCCCTGCCCAAAATTTAGTAATGCAAATTTCCAAATATTCAATTCACCTTTGATTGAAACTTCATTTCAGACCTGTCAGAAAGTTATTTAGAATTACTTTTCCCTTGTTTAATATTTTTGCTTCACTAACACATCTTATTTTTAATACTGTGAATTCATCTTACCACTTACTAGCTCAGTACCAAACACTGCATAGCTGATGATCCGCCAGATCTTTCCACTGACTCGTGCTTGCCTTTTGCTGCCATTCTTTGCACCCTTAGCTATGGAGGCATCCCATTTTGAAGTGCAAACATCATTAACTATACCCAAGATTACATTGCACTGTAAAGAATCACAGCCTATGGATTTATGCTTCTCTGTTCTGGAAATTTACAATAAGAGTGCAAGAAATGGAAGTGTAGGCTATCAGGTCTTTAGAATCTGTTCCACCATTCATCAAAATCAAGGCTGATCTTCTACCTCAGGGCCATTTTCCTGCATTATCACCACATTCCTCAACTCCCCTAATATCCTGAAATCTCAGTCTCTGCCTTGATAAGGAAACCATTAAGCCTCCCTTACCTTCCAGGGTAGAGAGCTCCAAAGGTTCACCTGCTAAGAAATTTCTCATCTCAGTACTAAACAGCCTACCCCTTTTTTCAAACTATGTTCACTGGTGCTAGAATACTCAGTCAGGGGAAGCATCTTTCCTGCATCTCGCCTGTCAAGCCCTTCAGGAGTTTCACAGGTTTGGTCTGGATGCATCACCTGCCCCACAGCAGACTTGACCCGGTTGGCGATGGCCTTGGACAGGATCTTATAGTCCACATTCAACAGTGAAATGAGTCTCCAATTCCTGATGTGCTCCTTCTCCCCCTTCTGATCGTCAATGAGGGTAATAATGCCCTTCCTCATGGAGTTTGACATTCTGCCAACCAGAAGCATAGCATTGTACACTTTCAGGAGGTCTGGGCCTATCCAATCCCACAGAGGAGAGTAAAACTCTGCCGGTAAGCTGTCGCTTCTGAGAGTTTTATTCGTGCCAAAGGAACAGATGGTGCCAGTCAGCCTCCTCCAGGGTCAGTGGGGATCCAGACCCTCCTGCTTGCTGTTGTCTAGCACCTCCGTGATACAGAACAGGAAATTTTGGGAGGCTGTGCTGTCTGTGGTCTTACTGTCATACAGTCTGGCATAGAAGGATCTGCAGATCTTCAGTACATCTCTCTGAGAGGACATTACTGAGCCACCCTCTTCCTCGAGGCTGTGGATCAGAGTTCTCCTGTGAACCTTTTGGAAAACAGGTCTCATCCTGTTCCACAAAGCGGACTCTGGATCTGAAGATGATCTTTGAAGGTTCAGAGGCAAAGAGCGCAGCTTGCTGGCTCTTCACCTCTCAGAGTTCCTCTCACATCCACCCTCCTCGACTGCATTAGAAGTTGTTGCAAGTCTGTCTGGAATTGGCACAGTTCCCTCCGATTCTGTCTAGTTTTCTGAATACCTTGGAGAATGAAGAACTTCCTGATGCTCTCCTTGGTTGCCTCCCACCAGTGAATTGGGGAGTCAAAGAGGGGCTTCACAGTTCCCCAGCCTGTGTACTCCCTCTGTAGTTCCTTGATGTTCTATGGAGTTAGCAGTTTGGCATTCAGCTTCCACGTCCCCATGCCTGGCTTCAGGTCCCCCTGTAGGTGACAAGAGGCTTGAAGGAGGCAGTGGTCAGAGAAGAATGTGACGTCGGTGGATCTGGATGTGACTGCCTTTGATGTGAAGAGGAAGTCTATTCGGAACCATACTGAGCTGTCCATTCCAATCCAAGTGTATTGCAGCTGTGTTGCACCATCTCTGCGGTCCTTGGTCTGATGGCCTTCCTGCTTGCAGTTGTTGCAGATGACTGCACTGCATTGGGCTGCCACATATCCAGATTTGTTGCAGTTACGACACAGTCTGGGTCGTCCTGCATATACCATGTACCACAGTTCCCTCCAATAGCAAACACTGTGGGAGGGTGGATGATGGCACCCTTAGCTTGACCTTCACCTGGCACTCGCTGGTCCAGATCCCAAAACAAGTCTTTGACGTCCACGCAGCTTCCTGCTCCTCGACGTAACGAGCCAGGAAGGTGAGGACATCCACAACAGGCACATGTGGATTGTTATGTGTTGTGCACTGTTATCTCATGCTCTTTCTGGGTGGTGAGGATGAAGAGTGGCCACAGCTTCAGCAATGACAGTGGACCCACATTCCCCCCCTCCCTAAAGTCCAGTAGCATCTTCTGCCAACCCACTGGGTACTTGAACATAACTTCAAAGTACCCATTACCTGGGTAGTCTTGGAGACAGAAGATTTCCTTTACCTCAAACTTGCAGCACTCCAGTAGGACCTTCTTGATCAAGAGATCACTGGTGAAGGGGTTCTCTTTGCTGAGGTCCTTCACTGCAATACAATCCCCGTTCACTCCCCTATGCCAAGCATGCCATCCCTGGAACCAGTTGAGAACTTTCACTGCACTCCATGACAAGCATCTCCTTTCTTGGGCAAGGAGACCAAAACTGCACATAACACTCCAGGCATTGTCCACAAGGCCCTATGCAATAAGATTTGCCTAGTTCAGTAATCAACCCTCTTGTCACAAAGGCTGTTAACCCTCCTAACCATTTATGTCTGCACACTGGCCTTCAGTGACCTGTATACATCTCCATTTAACAAATATTCTGCTTTTGATTTGTGCATCAAAACAGTAACTTCTCAATTTTTGCACAACATATTCCACATGCCATGTTTTCACCCACCCACTCCTGAAGCCTCTTCACATCCTCCTCCCCCTAACTCACAATCTGAGTTTACTATCAAGGGCAAACTTGGAATTAAGAAATTTCATCCTCAGCCAAATTGTTGAAATAGATTCAGAGTAGCTGAGAAAATGAATCTATTCCACTTTCATTTTCAAAATTCCATTGCAATTTAAGCTAGAATTGTGAAGAACTACAAACACTTTCAGCCACACGCACAATTAAAGAATCAATTGCATACCTGGTCATGTTGAAGTGGCACCAATTCAGGGGACCCATTGTTAGGGGTAGGAACAACCTTGGCCCAGGTTGCTTTGAAAGGATTTGGCTCCTGTAGCACAAGAAATCAAAACAATTGGAGTCACTGAGTGATCAGATTTTTTTTTTGCTTGTTGTCACCTGCTCCTTCCAAGCACACAATATTTGCTGTTCGTCATGCCCAAATTGTTACCTCAAAATACTGATTAATTTTGCTTCTTCAAATAACAATCCCTCCCTTCTCTCAATATGCTGACGCAGACCTCAAAGTAGACTCCACTTCCTTCAGTGACGGACAACTCCTTCCTCCCTCTAATACTTTCTCTACAGAAACCCCACCCTATGCTTAAAGGTGTGCCTTTCTCCCCCTCAGATCTCCACCCCATGCCAGCTTCTCCTCCCTCCCAGGGCTGCTTAATTGCCCACCACCATTAATAACAGAATGTGGCAAGACTGCAGAGCTGAAAGCTTTTGGTTGTAGGATTGTGGCTCTATTACACACTACTTTAGCTATTTAGCAAGCATGCATTCTATGTTGCAATTTTACCAGACCGGCACCTCATTTTAGTATGTCCGGTCCTTTCCTACTCTAATCATCTGCAATCCTCAATGACTCACTGGCCTACTCTCTTGACAGCAATAGCAGTGGACACAAAATAGGTGTTCCCAGTGTGAAGACTATTCTGTCTAGTTTAACAAGTCCAAATGATTGATTAAGATTATAGCCAATGGACAAAACAGACCATATCCAAGTGTTCTCTCGTGAATACTGTATTGCCCATCCCTTAGTCTGATATCAACCATCAAGAATAATTTTCTGGAATTTTACAACAAACCTCAAGACACCTTGACAAATTTGCAAGTCATCACAATCTCCAGTCATTTGGTAAACACTAATTGGTTAAAACAGAATTTCCTTACGTACAAAATATAGATTAGCTCCTAACCAAGCGATGTCAAACAGAAGTGATCTTCAACTTGGAGTACTACATATCTGTTCTACAATTGAAAACAAGTGCTTATTGCACTTGGTTTACAAAATATCAACTCTGGTCTCTCTGTAAATGCACAATACACTGCAACATAACACTGATCACCCTCTGAGCTGTTCCTTTGGATGACTCCAGTTTTGTGAGATCTTGTGGTGGCTGATGAAGCCAATGTAGGAACCACAGAGATCACACAGAAGGGGCACAAGATGATCACTTGCACTCTGTGCTCCCAACATACAGTATAGACTCAAGGTTCTCAATACCCTGCCGAATCCTTCTTCCCCACTTTGAGCAGTCATGGGGCAGAAGTTTCCTGGAGTCAGTAGGGACATTGCAGTTCTTGGAGGTGGCTTTGGGCATGTTTTGCGATGTTTACCTCTAGCCACACAGAATAGTAAAACATTGTCAATTTGGAACTCCGAACCTTGCTGGTGCCAGACTAGCAGATTTTCCAGATTGTTGGGTGTTATTTACATTAATACTCCAACACACTTAATTCACTTTACTTTAGATGTCACACAACAGAATGATACATGTCCCAGTGAACCCACTGAAGGGCAGGGACTAGGGCCTTGGTGAGCCAGATACCAAACTAGCAGGATTTCTGAGCAGTCAGATAGACTACTGGAGTTTCATTGTAATCTCTCCCCATTAGAGCTCAGAATACATTGGGCATTTCTGGAATCTGCATGCTTCCTTTACCCTTCTGGTAGAAATGCCTCTAGATGTCTGCCATAGGTAGCTCAGGTCTCAGAGGCATAAAGGCAAGGTCACTTCTGCCCAGTAGACCAAGTTCAAGTTTAATGTCACGAACATACATAACCAGAGTATGAATGCCATGAAAATTATTTATGCAGGAGCAACACAGTACATTACAAACATGACAAACAAATTACATAAACTTAACATAAATTATACATTACTTACAGGACAAAAATAAAAATACATATAATGACATTAGTGCAAGTTGAGGGAAATATAGTCCGAGGTAGAATTAGGGTGTTTCAAGTCAGTTCAAAAACCTGATGGAAATGGGGAAGAAGCTGTTATTGACATTGAGGTCTGGGTCGTCAGGCTCCTGTATCTCCTGTCTGATGGCAGCAATGAGAAGAAGGCATCGCCTGGATGGTTGGGGGTCCCTGATGATGGATGTTGTCTTCCTGAGACATCACCTCTTGTAGATGTCCTCGATGGTGGGGGAAGCTGTACCCGTGATGGAACTGGCTGCATCCACCACTCTGTAGCCTCTTGCACTCCTGTGCATTGGAGTTCCCATACCAGGCAGGGATGCAACTAGTCAGAATGCTTTCCACTGTACATCTGTAGAAGTTTGTCCGTCTTTGCTGACGTACCAAATCTCCTTACACTTTTAAGTCGCTGGCATGCCTTCATGGTTCCACCTATGTGTTAGCACCATGACTTTTGTGCCAGGTCTGAGGTCTCAATCTTCAAATATACTTTTCCTCAAATCAACCAAAAACTGTGGTGGCACATTGATAACTAAATTCACCATTGAAGACAATGCCCATCTTCTCCAAGAGGATCTCCTTAACAATGAAGGTTCACTAATCTATCCATATAACTAATGCACCTTACAAAGCTAGTCAACCAGAACTGGATGCAATAAACCACCTGAGGGTGAACTTGCATTTTACAGGAGGTTCACCTTGACTTCCATACTTTTATGTACAAGAATGTAAGAATTTTAACAGGAGTAGGCCATTTAGCCTTGAACCTGCTCAATCATTCATCAACATCACAGCTAATCTACTTCAATGCCATTTTCCTGCACTATCACCATATCCTTGATATCCAGAAATCAACAGATCTCCCTTTGAATTAACTTGATGACTGTGCCTCCAAAGCCTTGCCAGGTAGAGAATTCTAAAGATTCATGCCCTGCTCAGTCTCCCCACCATGTCTGAAATGTATGAATTTCTCCTCCTTTCAGTCCTAAATTGCCTGCCCCTTATTCTGAGACAGTATATCCTGGTTCTGAACTCTGCAGCCAAGGAAAATTCCCGCTGTACCCAGCCTGTTGAGCCCTGTTAGGATTTAAGTTTTAACAATATCTCTTATTCTGCTAAACTTAACAGAAGACAGTCTGGTTTTACTCACTCTCCTACATCAAATCTGCCATCTCTGGAATCATTTTAGTGAATCTCTACTGCACTCGCTCTCTAGCATGGATGTCCTTTCTTTGACACGGCGCACAATACTCGGGTGCTTCTTATCAAGGCCTTGTATAACTGCATCAAGAACATCAACAACAGCCAATTTCTCACCATTTAACAAGTATTCCAATTCTCTATTTTGTGCACAGAAGTGAATAACTTTACATTTTCCAACAAAAGTTTGCATCTATGCTTCCATTTATTGAACTCACTTTTTAAAAAACATTCACAACCTGCCCTGCCAGAATCATCCACAGATGTTCATATGCCCTATTTTACCCTTCTCACTGTTCCCCACCAAATTGTAACACTTCACATTCTCAGTATTAGATTATCAGCCTGAATACACCTCATGTAAGACTATTACTATCACCTTCTGCACACACCACCTACCCCTCCCTACAGTTCTTCATTACCAAACTTCCCAAGTTTCAGTGTCAATCTCAAATTCTTCTACAGATGCTTAGAGGGTGCCCCATAACATTCCTTTTGACATCTTTGGCAATGACTGAGTTGGGAATACAGAACTTTTGTCAGAGTAGCTGGTGGTAGCATTGCTTTAGACAGAACACTGACATTTGTGCATTGATCATCCCATTGGATTCTGAGAATTCAAAAGCAGTGTTCCAAAATTCCCAAGTTTCATAGTCATAAAGGGTGTATGACCATGGCATTGTACACAGAGGTTGGAGTCCAGAAATCATGACTGTTGAAAGCATGGTGTGTTAACTTCCTAAAGACAGAACGTGCACACCTGACCTCGATATCTTCTTTCAAGCCTGCTCTTCATTGACGATCACCTCCTGCCAGGGATTACCACTGCATACCAAATGAATAGAAACCCTTTCAATCTTGCCCACCCAGTGTCATACCCAAAATTAAGGGGACACTTAAGCTGAGTACACTGATAACATTGCCATAGTAACCACCCCAAACATCTTTCCACATGCAAACAAACACAGACTCATCTATATAGGGGAACAAAGGTGTTAAATCAACCAGCCCCAACACAGCCTTGCATGAATTAATACTAGAAATGTAGAGCACTATGTTCACCTAGGAAGTTTTCATTGTACATATTGAAAGAAATAAAGCAAGCATTTACATAGTGCCTTTCACCACCTCAGGATAACCCAAAGAATTTTACAGCCAATAAGTACCTTCGTTGTGTAGGCCAATTTACACAGAGCAAGGCTCCAACAGCAGCAGTGAAATAAAGACAAGAATACAGCATTGATAAAACAGATAAAGGCACAAATATTGGCTGGAACACCAGCAATTTCTTCAGACTGATGTTAACCAAGAGTGCAGATGGAGCTATTCAAATGAAGTCTTCTTCATGGTGTAGCTCTCAGCACTGTCAAGGGATAAGCAACATTTCTTCCTCAAAATCTCTGAAGACAGAAATGACTCATTAGCAAGAGTGCTCCCACTGAGACACAGCCAACATGCACATTACAAGTTCTATATATGGATGCAGATATATCACATAGACGACTCTACATGAAGAATCCCATCCACCGTACAAGAGGGAAGATGGATTCATAAACCTAAACAAAACACAATGTAACCTTGCACAGTATTCATACCAAAAAAACCTGCACGCTGAAATAGAGAATACTATACCCAAATCTGAGATCAAGGAACATTCCACGAACAGATAAAAAAATTATCCACAAATGACAGCTATTTAATCAGCTAGAGGCTACATATAAAATATACACAAATGTATTTAGAGGAAAATGTTACCGGTCTTCAAGTATCTTGCCATTACTAAAGCCCTAGTAACAAAACATCCTATTAGCTAGGTTACTTAATTCATAGGAACCGTTAACTGCAACATAGTGCAAAAATGGTTAAAGTTTTTCAGAAAATTAGAATATATTTTGAAAAAAATTAACTATTGAGCAAAAACATGTTATATGCACTGCTTACATACACTTACCCAGTGCAGCACAAATGTCTACAATTCTATTAATATAAACTGTTCCAAACTAGTAGTATATTTTAAGCTTTGATTCTATATATAACTGAATATAACTGCACATTCCCAAGATTGTATCACAATGTACCTAATGAACAATCCCTTAATTCCTTTACCTCAGTTTACCTAGTGTTAAAAGTATTCCCTATTCATGATCCTGGGTATACTTGAACTGCATTATTTCCTACCAAGGTGTACATTCCCAGTTTTTCTTGCAGAGGGATCTGGGCATCTATTGCACAATTCACAGAAGGCTAGCATGCAGGTACAACCAGCGATACTTAAAGCTAGCAGAATGTTGTTTATTGAGGAATTGAATACAAAAGGAGGTTATGCCTCAATAACAAGGCTTTGGCAAGCCCACATCCAAAATGCTGTTTAAGGATGTAAATATACTGGAAGCAGTTCATTATTAAAAACAAAATCAGAAAATACTGGAAACACTCAGCAGACTAGACAGAATGAGCCACTTAAGGATCTGGTACCAAAGCGTTCATCCCACATGCTCCTTTGCCATTGAGCAGTCAAGGGCCTGGAATTCCCACAAGTTCATCAGGATATTACAATTTTTTTTAAAAAAAAGAGGCTTTGGGAACATCTTTGAATCTTTCTGTCCACCTCTGGTGGTCTCTACAAGCTTGAAACAGAGTGCCTGCTACAGGAGCCTGGATTCTAAAGCAAATGAACAAGTGATAGGAGGCAGAGATCGAGTGGACAATGAGAGACTTTTTCCCAGGGCGAAAATGGCTAACACGAGGGGACATAATTTTAAGGTGATTGGAGGAAGATACAAGGGAGATGTCAGAGGTTAGTGTTGTTTGGTGTTTTTTTTAAACACAGAGTGGTGGGTGTGTGGAACACACTGCCAGCACAGGTTGCAGGGGCAGATATATTACCGACATTTAAGAGACTCTTAGATAGGCACATGAATGATAGAAAAATAGGGGACTATGTGGGAGAGAAGGGTTAGATAGATCTTAGAGCAAGATAAAATGTCGGCACAACATCATGGGCCGAAGGGCCTGTACTGTGCTGTAACATTCTATGTTCCAATGTGACTACCCAGCAAAGCTGAGTGTAAACAAAGTCTCAGTACTGGGGATATTGACCTGGAAAAGGACATTGATGTTGGTTGATTTTTCCTGCCAGTTTATTTTTACACATTAGTGGTGCCCCACCATGCTTTGAGGTATCTAATGGAAGTCTATGTATCAAAAGTGTGCAGGAGGGTATGATTAGGAAATAGTCTATCCCTTTCAATCTGCGCTGTCATTCATCAAGTTCATGGCTGATCTTCTATTTCCACATAGGGTAGTGTCACTACTCTTGTATCCTTTAATTCCCTTATCCAGAAGTCTATTAATCTCAGTTTTCAATGAACTCAATGACTAAGATTCCACAACCCTGGGGTAGAGAATTCCAAAGATTCACATCCTCTGTATTAAGTAATTTCTTGTCTCAGTTCTAAGCAGCCACTCCGGGCTGCCCCCCCAAAATCACTACGCAAAAGATGTATTTCACTGTGTACATGTGACTAATAAAGATCTTATCTTATCCTGAGATTGTGACTCTTGGTTCTATTTCCCTCAGCCAGATAAACATCCTCCATGTCCAGTCTATCAAGCTCGGAAAGAATTTTGTAAATTTCTGTGAGATCTGCTTCATTCTTCTAAACTCAAGAAAATACAGTCCCATCCTACTCACTCTCTCATACACCAAACCCAGTCTGGAGAATCTTAGCTGCATTGCGTCTATGGCAGGTACATTCTTTCTTAGGTAAGAGACTAAAATTGTACCTGGAGTACTGTGCACAGTCTCACCAAGGACTGGAATATTTCCAATAAGACTTCCTTACTCGGGTACACATCCTCTCATAATAAAGAGAAACATAGCCAATGCCTTCCTAATTGCTTGATGCACCTGCACATTCATTTTTAATTATTTTGTGCACGCACACTATACAATCTCTGTTTTACAAATAGTCTACCTCTCTTACGTGGACATTTTTCCACATTACATTCTATCTGCCATGTCCTCACCCACTCAGCTTGTCTATACCTCCCAGAAGCCTCTTTACAACCTCCTTCCTACTCACAATCCCACATAGTTTAATAGCATCAGAGAAGTTGGAAATAATGCATTTGGCCCCCTCAACCTTATTGCTGCTATAGGTTGTGAATACCTCCAAGCACTAAACCCCTACAGTGTCCCACTAGTAACAGCCTGCCAAATGGATCCTTCTCGGATTATTCTAACTCTTTGCTTCTTGTACTCAGTACTCAAACCGTACCAGCATATTACCCCAACTCTATGTGCCATTACCTTCTTCTTGACACATGCTAAAATCCAAATACAACACATCAACTGGTTTTCCCTCATCTATTCTATAACCACATCTTCAAAGAACTCCAATAGGTTAGTCAAACACTACTTTCTTTCCATAAATGCATGCTGACTCTGCTCAATCTTACAATTCTTTTCAAAGCATTCTACTATCTACTTAATAGTAAGAAGTTGGGCTAATTGGTCAATAGTTCCTCATTTATCTCTCCCTCCTTAGTTAAAAATTACTTCCAAGCCACAAAAAAAAATACCAGAATTTAAAGTATTTTGGGAGATGGTAACCAAAGCATCGACTATCTCCTATTCTGCAAACACTTTTCCTCATTGAAAGCACCGAGTGCAGAATACTGTACTGATGGGGATAAATCACTGCTTCATTTGGAAATAATATTTGGGGTCCTGGACTGGACAGCAGGAAATTAAGAACAGGCATTGCACCTCCTACACCTACAACATAAAGCACAAGACAGTGGTGAGTACTGTTGTAGATGGAATAGTCAATCACAACAAACGAGAAAATGGCCCCCCTGAAAAGCAGGATTGAGGACACAGGTAGATGATGTGCCTGGTGGTGGTGTCACATTGAAGGTGTCAGTAAGGAGGATGATTGAATGTGGAGCCTTATGTAAATCATAAGGTAGTGAAAATCAAGCTCTCTAAACTCTTAGAGGACAATAGATTTTTAGATGTCAAGGCAATCAAGAGATATAGGGTTAGTGTAGGAAAGCGCTGCCAAGAAAAAAGATCAACTATAACCTTACTGAATGGCAGAAAAGGCATTAAGACCATTTGGCCCACTCCTGCTTTCATTTCTCACCTTCCTATTCCCCCTTACTGATATCAAGCTATTCTATAGTTCCTCAGTTTCTCTCTCCCCACCTCCCTTCTTGCAAAAACTCTACTCTAAGCACCACATAGACAAAAAATTTCTAGGAGGATAAATAAAACACCAAGGGAATTTTCAAAATCCCTTGAAAAAAGAATGCCATATTCTCTTCAACTCATGAGAACCCTAGCCTGGGATTGCTAAAACAATGGAGAAGTATCTGTGAAAACACCATGCACTTCAAGCAGAAAGAAAGAACAGCAAACGAAAGAAGGGCTGCTCGACATCCCAAACAACCCATCTCCCTCCCCAACAAACACGAGCTGTGCCAAAGACTGCAGATCCTGCACAAGACTCTTGATTCATCACAAAATTCAGAGCTTGAATGGAAGTTATCAACTTCAAGAGACCACTAATTAAGATGATACCTGCATTGCAAGTTACCCATCCTGGTACCCAAGTACAACTGCACAGTACTTTCCCTGTCTTTTTACCCAGGCTCACCCACAAGGTACTTCCAATAACCCTGTACTTGGCAACAATTATAGTTTATATTCCTAATCCTCATACCAAGATGTACTGACGGCATGTTTCTTGCCCTGAAACCAGGTATACTTACATTGTCTGTACAATTGATCTGTACAAATGGTATGCAACACAAGTTTTTCCACTGTACCTCTGTACAAGTGACAATAATAAACCAATACCAATTGTCCTCCTGCACTGCCTTCCCACACCTACTCCTTTTCTGCAACTTAAAATATATCACTTTGCTAAACTTCCCCAGTTTTCATGGAAGGTCATCAACTTGAAATATTAATTCTGCTCCTCTCCACAGAAGCCACCTAGCCTGTTGAATATCTCCAGCATTTTCTGATTTTACACCTGTACCACCCACACCCAGTCCCCATGCCCTTGCACACCCACACTATTTGCACCCACACTTTGTACCTTGGCACACCTGCACCATACACATCCAGTCCCTGTAACCTGGCACACCTGCACCATCCAAGCCCCATACTTGGCACACTCTTACTGTACATACCCAGTCCCTATACCACACACCCCCAGACCTTATACCCTGTTGTACCCACATTGTACACACCCAGTCCCTGCACTCTGGCATCCTTGCAATGTACACTCTCCCTCCCTATATTCTAATTTCATGCCCTGGCATACTTGCTTGTACATTTCCAGCTCCTGTACCTCAGTATAGTTACAATGTACTCTGCTTATCCCTGTACCCGGGTTCTATCCCCTGCGCTTGAAACCACATCTGCACTGTAGCCAAGCTTCCCTGCACTGGGTTTACCTACAGTGGCCATCTCCCCATCCCTGAAGGATAAATGTCTTTTCCCTCGCAGGCTGGCGGGCGCGCATTCTTACCGTGGTGCAGGTGAGCAGGCAATGTACGTGCACTGACCAATGCCCCGACAACACGGTGAGGATGTGCGCGATGCCGAGGGCGGCGAGCGCGATGAGACCCGCCTCCGGGTACTGGCTGACCCCGTAGCGGCACACCCACAGGTAGAACCAGGCGGCGTACAGCGCCGCGAAGGGCCCCAGCGTGCCGTGCAGGAGCCAAGGCCGGCGGCGGTACAGCGACACGCTCTCCACCAGCTCTTCGTGGAGGACGGCCGCCCGCCTGGGCTTGGGCTCCGTGTCCGCCTCCGCCGCCGTCATCACCGGACGAGGAGAAGCAGGCCCGACACGGTGACGCTGCACAGCAACCGGCATCCCGTCCACGTGATCCCGAGGTGGCAACTGCTGCTTCCGGGTCACGTGACCGCCATGGCAACCGGCATTTCCGCTCTCAGATAGCATAGGACTGCCTGTTTTCTCCCCGCGATATAAAACTAATTCTTCCACACAACTGGTATTATTTTGTCTTTTCTTAGCGTTAATCTACCCCATGACCAACAGCGACCGCGGCTGCCGCCTAGATTTACATCATCGAATCAAAAGGGAGACAATCATGATGGTCAGTCAGTTGATCCAATAAGATGCGGCTCTTGGGGTCGGTGGGCGGGGGCCTTCGACATGGACCAATCAGCTTCACGGTCTGTCCCCTTCCTCCCGTAACCTTGGCGCTGGGCGCCGGTCGGTGTGCGGGTGTTCTGGCGCCATGTGAGTGGGGGGACCCGGCCGGGTTGGGGGGGTGGGTGGGCCGGGGCGATCCTACCGGGGATACATTACTGTGGCTCAGCGGGAGGAGAGGCTTCTGAACCAATGATGTGTGAGGACCAGGCCACCGGCTGGAGGGTATCCTGTCCAGCAGAGGATGGGCAGCACACTCCGGCCTCAGCACTGCCCCCGAGGGAGGTGTCCTGAGCCAAGAATCAAACGCCTTAGAGTCACACAGCAGGGAAACAGGCCCTTCGGCCCAACTCGTCCGACTGTGTTGCCCAGCGAGCTAGTCCCACCTGCCCGCGTTTGGCCCATAGCCCTCTGAACCTCTCCTACCCATGGACTTATCCAGGTGGCTTTTAAACGTTGCTGATGTGCCCGCCTCAACCACTATTCTTGGCAGGTTGTTCCAAATAAGCACCACCCTTTGCATGAAGAAGCTGCCCCTGATTTTTATTTTAAATCTCTCGCCTCTGATCTTAAACCTATGCCCTCTTGTTTTTTAGCACCTCCTCCCTGGGGAAAAGACTGCATGCTTTCACTCTGTTTATGCCCCTCATGATCTTGCATATCTCGATCAGGTCGCCCCTGTCTCCTACATTCTAGGTTCTAAAGACCTAGTCTGCACAACCTCTCCTTGTGACTCAGGCCCCCAAGTCCAGGCAATATCCTGGTAAATCTTTTCTGCACTCTTTATAACTTCCCTGTAACAGGGTGACCAAAACTGTGAGGCCTCACCAATGTCTTATATAACTGCATTGTAACTTTCCAACTCCTATACTCAGTGCGCTGACCGATGAAGGCCAGCGTGCCAAACACCTTCTTCACCAGCTACTTGAGATGCTACTTTCTTTAAATTCTTTTTTAAATTTTATTTACAGCATGGTAACAGGCCCTTCCGGCCCAATGAGTCCGTGCCGCCCATCTTAAACCCAAATTAACCTACCCGTACATCTTTGGAATGTGGGAGGAAACCAGAGCACCTGGAGGGAACCCATGCGCACACGGGAGAACGTACAAACTCCTTACTGACAGCGATGGGAATCGAACCCCAATCGCTGGCACTGTAATAGTGTCGCGCTAACCACTACACTACCGTGCTGCCCATTGAACTATGCAGTTGCACTTCTAGGTCCCTATGTTCCACAACACTCCCCAGGGCCCTACCATTTACTGTACCAGTCCTATTCTGGTTTGATCTCCCAAAATGCAATATCTCACATTTATCTAGATTGAAAGCCATTTTCCAATCCTCAGCCCACATACCTAGCTGATCAAGATCCCCCTGTAATTTTTCTTAACCTTCTACACTGTCTACAATACCGACTATTTTAGTATCATCGGCAAACTTACTAACTGTGCCTTGTACATTCACACCCAAATTGTTTGTATCAATTACAAACAAAAAAGGTCCCAGCACCGACCCCTGTGGCACACCACTAGACACAGGCCTCCAGTCCAAGAACCAACCCCCAACCATCACCACCTGCTTCCCAGCACTGAGCCAATTATGAATCCAATCAGTTATATCCCCCTGGATCCCATGAGATCTAATCTTCCAGACTAGCCTCCCATGATGGACCTTTTCAAAAGCCTTTCTATAGACAACACCTACTACCCTATCCTCATCTACCCTCTTGGTTACCTCCTCCAAGAACTCCAAGAGATTTGTCGGACACGACTTCCCACGCGCAAAGCCGTGCTGATTGCCCATGATACCACGTTATCCACTCTCCAATACTCTGGAACCTCACCTATGGCCAGAGGTGAAGCAAAAATCTCTGCAAGGGCCTCTGCAATTTCTTCTCTAGTTTCCTACAAGGTCTGAGAATGGATGAGGTCAGGCCTCAGGGATTTATCCACCTTAATGCACTTTAAAGCCTCCAATACCTCCACCCACCCCCCCCCCCCAATTCATATGTGATCCAAGACATCACAATCATTTCCTTAATCTCCATTGTTTTCTCCACAATAAAAACTGAAGAAAAATATTCATTAAAAATCTCTCCCATTTCCTTTGGTTCCACAAACAAATGGCCATGTTGATCTTTAAGGGGACCTATTCTCTCCGTAGCCACCCTTTTACTCTTAATATACCTATAGAATCTCTTGGGTTTTTGCCTTGCCTTGCCAGATCTTTCTCATATCCTCTTTTTGCATTCCTATCTTCTCTCTTAAGTGCACTCCTCCGCTTCTTGCGGTCACCAAGAGATTCACTCGTTCCCAATTGCTTATGTGCAGTGTATGCCTCGCTCTTTTTCTCAACCAGAGTCTTGTTGACTAGTTGAACAGACTGTGGTGTAAAATAATTGAATTTTTATGACAAAAGCAGCTACAAAAAGCAGGAAATTAAAGACAAACTGCAGATGGTGGAAATCTGAAATATCAACAGAAAATGTAACATTCAACAGGTCAGGCAGTGCCTGTGGAAGGAGAAAAAGTTGATGTTTCACAACTGGATCTTTAATCAGAACTGGAAAAGGAGGAAAGCAAATGTTCTCTTCCCAAAGCCAGAATCTGCAGAATTGCTGATAAGCCTCTTGAAGACCAGTTCAATTTAGTTATTGCTGTCTAATGCAATGGCTTAACCATAAACTCATTGACCTCTAATTGCAGACCATCTGATTATTGAGGGATTAATAGGCCTTCCTTGGTGTAACTGTGAGTTCTGACTGAGGAGCATTTAGTTCAATGGATGTACCTATCATTTGGATATGCCAGCACTCCAGCAGGAATTTGATGTTTTGTGATTTTTTTTGCTCTATCATGGGTATTACAGACCTGATAAGCATCCCAGCTGTGGAACAATATGCAAACACAGGGTTCTCTGCCCTTTGTAATTTTGAACAGAGAATTCTTGATGCGTTGGCACCCATAAAAAATTAAGTTATAGATTGGAAAAGCACAGAAATGGGCCTTTTGAACAACCACATCCATACTGACCTTTTTGAACATCTACACTAATCCCATTTGCCTATATACTTGCCTTGCCTTGCCTACTTGGATATCTGTCTAAATGCCCCTTAAACATAGTAATTCTATTTGATTCCATCACCTCCTCTGGCAGTGTATTACGGATATAAAATAAGATAGATAACATCTTTATTAATCACATGTACATCAAAACACACAGTAAAATGCATCTTTTGTGTAGAATGTTCTGGGGGCAGCCCGCAAGTGTCGCCATGCTTCCGGCATCAACCTAACATGCCCACAACTTCCTAACCTGTATGTCTTTGGAATGTGGGAGGAAACTGGAGCACCCAGAGGAAACCCACGCAGACACTGGGAGAATGTACAAGCTCCTTACAGACAGCGGCTGGAATTGAACCCATGTCACTGGCGCTATAATAGTGTTACACTAACAGCTACAAACTTGCCTTTAAAACTCCTTCCTCTCACAAACTATGCCCTCCTATTTCACTTGAATTTCTGCCTCTGAATGTATTCCACCCATCCAATTATTATCAATATAATAGAAATCAAGCGCAAAGCCAGAAAAAATACCATTCAGCTGTAAACTGGCTGACTGCTGACTGTGCCCTCAGTGCTACTTTCAGTTGATATACAACAGCTCTGGGGTGCTTTGTACCTGAAAATCTGGTTGTAATTTGAAGAGACCCTTAAGTGCCATGGCAAAAATCACCTCTAACTTGGGAGGCGGTGACAGTATAATGGGCAGAAATGGGTGGGCAGAAAGTAATCTGGAGATGTGTAGGTGTAATATCCCGGAGTTTGAAGTTTAGGCTCAAAAGGCTGTTTTTTTTAAGCCATTCCCCTAAACATGTCTGGCTCTAACATACATAAAGGTCTAAACCTAGTTTCTGAAAATTAAGTTATTAATTTAAATCTTACACATTTCAATTTATTCCTTCAGCAATTAATTATAACTTTGTTTACAATGACACTTGGTCTTCCAAAATAATTTGATCTCCTACAAGTGTGCTCTTCTTGAGTATGTCTAATCTTTACTTTATTTTAACGGCAGGCAAGCAGCATTTGAGATTACCGCACGGTACTGTTCAAAGGAAATGGAAGCATATGGGGAGTGTGTCACATTGAACCCATCCTCATGGCAGAAGGACTGTCATCAACTGAAAACCACAGTTGCACAGTGCACATCATCACAGTGAGTTTGTTTTGATAGAAGCAGCTGCGGGATAAATATTTGGGTCTCCAGTGAGTGAAGAGTTGAGCATGGAGTGTGCCATCAAAGATTAAATGGTTGTGGCCGAGTCAGAATGATGAGAAGTCAACAGCGCAACGTTTAGGTGGCTGCTGCACTATCAGAGAGATTGTATTTTGGGTGTGATGTTAAACTGAGGCCACTCCATGAAAATAAGAGATGCCCACATACTAGAAGAGTGAGAAACAATTTGCCCAGTGTCCAGGGCAATGCTTATGCCTTAATTACCATCCCTGTATGTAATACATGCTTAAAAATCTGATTATCATGGCATCGCTCTGCTCAGGTTGTCTGTTGCACTTCCTGCATTGCAACAGTGGAGATTATCTGGAGAGCTGGTCACTGAACGCACTATATAAAGCTTAGTCCTTTGGCACATGCTATTCAGCTCAACCAGTCCAAAATACCTCTGTGATGTTTTCGATACCTCTGCAATGGGGAAAAGTTTCCTACTACCTACCCATCTATGCTCCTCATAATTTTGTACACCTCTATCAGGTTCCTTCTCAATCTCCTCCACTCAAAGGAAAACCAATCTAGCCTTTCCAGTCTCTCTTTATAACTGAAATGTTCCAATGTTCCATCACAGGCAGAATCTTCTCTGCACCTTCTTCAGTGCAGTCCATTATGATAGTGTGGTGACCAGAACTGTAAAAATACTCCAGCTGTGGGCTAACTAATGTTTATAAAGTTGCACCATGGCCTTCCTCCTCTTGTATTCCTTGTCCCAGCTGCTAATGAAGGCAGGTATCTCATCTGCCTTCTTCACCACTTTTATCCACCTGTGCCGTCACCTTCAAAGGTTCATGGAATTATACACCAAGGTCTCTTTATTTCTTAATATTGCCTAGGTCCCTACCATTCACCATGTCTGTCCTTCCTTTATTAGACCTCCAAAAGAGCATCACCTTGCACTTATTAGGTTTATTTTTCATCTGCCATTGTCCTGCCCATTTTATCAACTGATAATTATCATCCTGTAGCCTACAACTATCTTCCCCACCAGTTCTGATGTCATCTGCAAAAGTACAAATCATACCACCTACACTCACATCCATATCGTTAATGTATATAACAAACAGTAGGATCCCAGCACCCATCCCTGGATACACCTCTGGGCATAGGCTTCAAATCACAAAAACAACTCTGCATCATCACTAGTAAATGAAAATCAAAACCCTTCAGGTGCTGGAAATCTGAAATAAAAACAGAAAATGCTGGGAAAACTTGACATATCGGACAGTATCTATGGAAAGAGAAGCAGTTAATGGTTCAAGTCTGGGACCTTTCATCAAAACTGAGAAAGTGAAACAAGTTAGTGTCTGCTTGTTAGGAGCAGAGAAAGTGGAGGGGGGTGGTAACGAGTGGAATTAAGGGAATGATAGGATGGAATAATGTGGTCATTGTGGGGCACTTAAGCTGATGGCAGAGAACATGGGGCAGAGAAGGCAGGTGATATTGTCATACACATTCCTTGGCCTCCTAATTTCTTTTTAAAGTACCTGAAGAATCTCTCCTGTTTTCAATTCTATGTCCGCCATATGCTTACTTTCTTTTAATCCAGCCCTCAATATCCCTTGACATCCAGGGTTCTTTCACCATCACCTTCTGCCTCCTAATGCAAAGCAAATTTTGGATCCCATTTGCCAAGTTACCCTGAATCCCACTGGCCCAGTGACTTTTTGGACGTTTCCTTATGGGGCCTTGTCGGAGGCCTTGTTGAAGAGAAAGTAGCTTGCATCAACTGCACTGCCCTCATCAGTATATTTTTTACCTCTTGGAAAGATTAATTCAATTTGGTCAGACAGAATCTACCCCTAAAAATGTTATGCTGACTATGTTTGATTAATCCAAGGGTAAGTTGATCTTTTCCCTCAAAGGTCTTTTTTCCAATAACTTCCCTACCACTGGTTAGACCTCTCGTTACTTGACTTATCCCTGCTGCTCTTCTTGATTGAAGGTACCGCATTTGCTGTCCTTCATCTGACACCTCACCCGTCTTCAGTGTAGATTTAAAAATTTCTGCCAGGGCTCCAGCAATCTCCTCCCTTGCCTTCCATAATAGGCTTGGATACATCTCTGAGGACCTATCCACCGAGACGTCTAATACTTCCTTCTTTTAATGATAACGTGTCCCAGAATTTCACCATCTCCCCCCATGAATTCCCCCACAGCAATATCTTTCTTCTTAGTGAACAGATGAGAAGTATTCATTTAAGACCTTATCTGTGGTTCTATGTACAGATTGCCACTTTGGTCCCAAATGGGCCCTACTCTTTCCCTGTTTGCACTCTTATCCATAATATACTTATAAAATGCTTCGGGATTTTCCTTAATCTTCTCTGCAAGTAATATTTCAGACCTCCTCTCTGCCCTCCTAATTTCTTTTTAAAGTAGCCCTCTTTGGTTTCTGTACTTCTGAAGGGCCTTCCCTGTTTTTTGGTCCTCTATACCAGCCATGTGCTTCCTCTGTATCCAGCCTCAATGTTCCTTGACATTATGGGTTCCTTGAATTGCTGTCCTTAGCTTTCACCCTTGTGGGAACACACTGGCCCCAAACTCTCATTATTTCCCTTTGGAATGACTCCTACTTGTCAGATGAGGACCTACCAGTAAGTAGTTGCCCTCAGTCTACTTTGGCCAAGTCCTGTCTTGTGATGGTGAAATTGGCCTCCCCTCCTAATTCAGGACCTTAATCTCCAGACCATTCTTGTCGCTTTCCATGACTACCTTGATGCTTAGAGATATGGCCACCATCTCCAAAATGCTCTCTCACTGACATTCCAGCCACTTGCCTAACTACATTCCCTAAGATTATGCTGCTTCTCTGGTAGAAATATCTACATACTGGCTCAAAAATGGATGTACTGTACACATTATGGTGATCCCACTCAATGTTGGGGAAGTTGAAATCCCCTACTGCTATAACCCTATTAATCTTGCATCACTCTCTGATGTATCTACATATCTGCTCTTCTTCCCTATATCCTGTTGACTGTTAGGAGGATTGTAGCATAACTTCAGAAAAGTGATCACACCCTGTTTTTTCTTAAACTCTACTCATAATGCTTCATTTGAAAAGCTGCTGGGATATTCTCCTGCATTACTGCAGTGATGGACTCCTCAATCAATATTGCAATGCCACCTCCTCACACCACCAACCCTCCCCCATTGTGCCTGAAAATACCCTGGATGTTGAACTGCCTCTCCTCTCAGCTATATCTGTATAGCAACAATTTCATGTTCCCATGTGCCATTCAATGCTCTAAGTTCATCTGCCTTACTAGTTGGACTGCTTGCATTAAAATAGATGCATAAATGCAATTTAGCCTTGCATTCCTCCCATCTGCCTTATCACGCCTATCTCTGCTCTGCCTTCTGGAGATGACTTAGTTTCCCTCCTATATTTAACTACATTTACTCTGTGTCCTGGTTCCCTGCCAAATTAGTTTATACCTTCCCCAATAGCACTTGCAAACTTTCTCGCAAGGATGTTGGATTCGTTCAGAAACAGTCCCAGTGATCCAGAAATCTAAAGCCCTCTCTCCTACACCATCCCTTTAGCCATGTGTTCATCTGATTTTTCCTCCTATTCCACAAGTAATCTAGAGATTATGTAACGTTGGAGCTCCTGCTCTTTAAACTGCAGCCTAGCTCCCTAAATTCATGTTGCAGGACTTCATCCCTCTTTAAGGTTAGTCCCAAAGTGGACCACAGCCTCTGGCTGTTTACCCTCACCTACTAGCATGCCCTGCATCCATTTTCTGACATGGTTGACCCTGGCACTAGGGAGGCAACACATTACCCTGGATTCTTGGCCACAGAAACACCTATCCATTCCCCTCAAGTGGATAGCACATCTTTGGAGATGATCACCCCCACAGCTTAAGGAAAGGCAGAGAAGGAATGGGTGACCACCAGGCAGAGGAAGAGAGGCAGGCGGTCCTGCAAACCTCCGTAACTATTTCTCCATGTTGGAAAATGGTGGGGGTTAACATATCCTTGAGGAGCCCAGCCAGGGCAGGAGCAAGAATCCATGGGTACTAGTAATAGGGATGAGGTGTTGAGTTGTGTGAATAGACAGAAGCTGAACTTTTTCTTCAAAACAGTGGAAGTTGCGAGGGACAGAGATACTAAGTCCAGGCAAAGTGAATTGAGTGAAGCTGTTCCCATTGGTGAAATAGAATGAAAATCATTGGCAAGAGGATCAAAATTAGCACGAGGATAATCTTTTTTACACAACAAGTGGTTAGGGTCTGGAATGCACCGCAGGGGTGGGAGTGGAGGCAGAATTAGTTCACAAGGGAACTGGATAAGTATTTGAAAGGAAAGAGTTTGCAGGACTGTGGGGGAAAAATGGAGAGTGCACCTGGTATGAACTTGACAGGCCCAGGTGTAATCATCCTCTGATAATCAAGTTAACTCTGCCTGGTCGTGTAATGTTTTTCCAAGTGCCCTGTTATCACTTCTTAAAATGGACTCCACCATTTTCCTGATAACATATAAGACTAACTGGCCTGTTTTTGTTTGGAATAGTGGTGTTACAGTTGCTGTTTAAAAATCTGATGAGACTACTTTAGAATCTGCATCCACTATTTCTGCAGCTACCTTTTTTAGAACCCTAGGATGTAGGTCATCAGGACGCAATGATTCCTCTAGTACTTTCTTTCTTTCCATCTTGATATTAATTGCTTTTAAGTTCCATATTCTCATTTTTCTTTCAGTTCCCTGCTTTATCTGAAATACTTTGTGAAGACCTGCAAAATTCATTTGATACCTCAGTCATTTACTTACTCTAATCAAAATTTCTGCTGTAATTTCCTTTAAGGAACATCTCTTATCTTTAATACTCTTCCATTTAGAAAGTTATACAAGCTCTTAAAACCTATTTTTATTCTATTGCTCCTTTTAAATTTAAATTTAAATTTTATTTACAGTTTGGTAACAGGCCCTTCCAGCCCAACGAGTCCGCGCCGCCCATTTTAAACCCATATTAACCTACCCGTACGTCTTTAGAATGTGGGAGGAAACCAGAGCACCCGGAGGAAAACCCACGCAGACACGGGAGAACGTACAAACTCCTTACAGACAGCGACGGGAATCGAACCCCGATTGCTGGCGCTGTAATAGCGTCGTGCTAACCGCTACGCTACTGTGCCACTGTTTAAAAGAAAGGTGGTTCTAAATCTGCCTACACAACACCCATAGCATTTTCCCATCAACTCTGTTAGCTTTGCAAAGAATTCTGCTTTTTCAAATCTTGCCTGGCTGTTACTAAATATTTCTATTAAGTTGGATGTGGTGATACCTGGCCAATTCAAGGAAGTATTTTAGTTACAAATATTTGCAATAGATGCAGCAAAAAATTCCAGCATTTAGATTGTTCTTGCCACTTTTACACTGAGAGCAACAAAAACATTGCTACATGGAGTGGTTGATGGATGCACTTAAGGAGAAGCCAGATAATTGTACTACAGTGAACAGATTAGGAGGATGACCAGTTAGGTAGAGCAAGATGAAATAGAGTGGGAGAAGGTTAAACACCAGCTTATGTGAGTGGTCTGTTCCTCAGCTCTTCTTCATTCCTGAGGCTAGTTTACCGTTTCTTCATTTTCTGTTAGTGCTGTGGAATCAAGTGTTCATAGTCTAGGCCTGCTGATTTGTTTTCAAACTTGTTTCAAAATTTTCCTGCACCTCCTGAAGATGTTGTTGCCCCTTTTCCCTGTAGGTTTTCTATAGATTGTTTTTCTTTATCTATTTTTGGGATAGCTTGTTTATTGCACATTCAGCTTGCTTCGTCATTGTCTGCTGTTTCATTGTTGCTCCACATGTAAGAGTTTAACACCTCGACAGACGTCAAGACGCCTGATGATCGTGGACTGAAGGGCCTGTTCCTGTGCTGTACCTTTCTATGTTCTATCTCATTAGTTTTAATCAAAAAATGGATAGAAAACTAGAATTGGGGCAAATATCCATTTATAAAGAACTAGATATCAATGAGAATCAAAATAAAAACAGAATATGCTGGAAATTATCAGCAGGTCAGGCCACATATGTGGGAAGAGAAACAGCTAATGTTTTAGATCAAGGACGTGTTAATCATTTCAGGCATGTTCTGTTTTTGTTATAGATTTCTAGCATGTACAGTTTTTTTTATTTTCATCACTGAGAGTCAGTTGTTCCAGTAGAAGTAAATCAGGAAGCACTTTTTCCACACATGGGACATCAGGAGTTCCCTTCCTCAAAATGCTGGGTGGTAAGTTGAAGTTTTGGAGACTGATGCCAGTGTTTAGTTGAGGGCATCAGAGGATGGGGAACTAAGTCCAGTAAATGGAGTCAAGATGCAGATCAATCTTGATGTAAGTGAATGGCACAGAAAGCTCAAAGGCCTCCTTTTTCTAAGTAAATTGGTAAATATGTTTATTATCACATGTATTAAGGTACAGTGAAAAACTTATGTTGCATATCAATTCATTACAACAGTGCATTGAGGTAGTACAGGTAAAACATTAACAGAATGCAGAATAAAGTGTTACAGCTACAGAGAAAGTGCAGTGCAAGTAGATAATAAGGTGCAAGGTCAAAATGAGGTAGATTGTGAGGTCAAGAGTCCACTTTATCGTACTAGGGAATCGTTCAATGGTTTTATAACAGCAAGTTTCTCGAGTTTAACTGCTACGTACTCTGTGTAGTTAGGATTTTAAGAATAATGCATCAAAGGTTGTTAGGTGAAATTTGTCCTCACTAGGGCTGCTGCAGTTTGGATCAGAGGGAAGAAAACTGGCCAGTCTACTGTGGGTCTGCATTCCTACCAGTGACTGCATTTTCTGCAGAATCTAACTGCTACCACTAAAAGGACTAATGCCCAGAACCATCCACATATGACAGTTTCACATCCACTTCATGACAGTTTCAGAACAGTGCTGGTGAAGATTTATAAACTAGTTCCCTGTTCATCTGTACAATTTTGTTTATTTGCAACATAAGGAGAACATGGGAGTGTGGAGACGCCTTGGAGAGTAAAAGTGGGGCAGTATGTAGATAGTAAGAAGATATTAGGGGAAACAATTTTAATATAAGTAGGTCATTGAGAAGGAAAAAAATCATCAGGGAGCCCATTTGGTATAAATCACAGGGGGTATTAAAAATAGGACTGAAGACAGAATCCTCACAAAACAAAACTTTGGATACTCTTGGAAATTAAAGCAAGATGAGACTGAACAAAAACTGGTTCATATAGAAAGACCTGTAACATTATCTGTTTTAGGAAACAACTGAGGCATTTTGTAGGACTGTAATATTTTCAGTTAATTCCAAAGACATCTGCTTATAATGTTTATATCCAGAAAGTCTTCCATCAGATTGAATCCTTCTTCTGTTCTAAAATCTTATAATTGATCAATGTCTCCTTACAGCCCAGTTATTCAAAAGATCCGTGCAGAATGTGCAGAGCCTTTCCTGACTTTTGAGCAGTGTTTGAAACAGAACCAGTCATCCGTGATGAACTGCACAGATCATGTCAACAAGTTCCTGGCCTGTGCAGAGAAAGTCAAAGTGCCAAACTCAGGTAAAACTTTTCTGCAATCGCGAGGTTCAGAGTCCTTTCTAAGACTACATACATTTAACATACACAGATTTGCAAATTGATATCCCATCATGTCTATTCCATTCCCAGACCTCCGTCAGATGTTCTGGTCTTTGAAATAATTCCACGTAGCTTAGTCTGACACTTTAGTGTAGTACTAACAGAGTGCTGCACAGTTTGCCCTTGGGTTACAATAGGACTATTCAAAGAAGAACAGGGCTGTTGTCCTTGGTGTACTGGTCACTATTTATCTCACCAATACAGTTGGATCTGAGTTATTGTTTCATTTCAATTTGTGGACCCTTGCTTTGTGAAACTTGGCAGCTGCAATTCCTATATTTCAATAGAATTCCTTTGAAGGACTTTTTTATTGGCTGCAAAACACTGGAAAATTTTGAAAGGTGCCATTAAATAAACCTCTTTATTGACAAGGCATGATGTTGCTGTTCATTAGTGGAGTGGTCTGATGCTTGTGGACATTGTGCCATGATAGTCAGCAAGGCCATTAATCCAAGCTTAGTATATGGATTGTTCTACCTGTCTTTGAAATTTAATACTGGAAAAAGACATCTCCAGCACTTCAAACATCCATATTGAAAACAGGCAGTTCTTGTATTCAAAGTTGTTGATTTGTATCTTAAGTGCTCTTTATTTCCATGAGAAACACCTGTGCTCATCAAAGGTGCACTGAATGTTCAAATCACTTTCCCCATCTTGAAGCAGTAATGCTAAGTAACTTGCATAAGCAAAGAAATCATTTGGCTATTTACCTGTGCAATACAAACAAGATGCACATTTAGGTGCTTAAACTACCAACATTTTAGAGACATCCTATTGCCCAGTTATACCCAAGGATATGACACAAGTCTTTTGAGTGAGGTCCAAAATATGAGTAACCAAAAAGTGAAGCCTACTGTCAGTGAGAGTGAAATCTGTTTATTTCTTATTTAATATTCAGTGTTCCTTGTAAGATGAGAGAGAAATTATGAGGTCAGGGGGTTATTTAATTTTGTTTGTTTGTCCAAGGTTGTGCAAGATGCGAGCAATCATGGACTCTGTTTTAAAAAAATTATTGGGTTAAATGATTACCCTGTTAAAATAACTAAATACGTAGTTTAACATGCCCGTTTAAAAGTGGTCAAATTTAAGTTCCTGTGCATAACCCTGTGTACCTGATATATATTCTGCAATCCCAAGAAAATTGTGGTCTCACTGAACCCTTCAGATCACTGGGATGAAATAACTCCTAGTTTCCTAGAGATGTAGCATAGGCTGGAGTGGAGAGAGGTAATGATCTACTTTCTCAAAGGGCAGATGCACAGTGATAATTGATTAGTGATCTCCCTCTGCAGTACCTTTCCTCACCAGGTGGAGAGGAGTGGAGTGCTTTTTTTACCCTGGGGCTGGTTGTGGCACCGTTGTTTAGGTTTTGATTTGGATTGGACCTGGCTATGGATATATGAGGCAGGTATGTGGTAATAGATAGCGGCTGACATCAGGAGGGCTGGTGAAATTGGCAATGTTTGCCAGGTGAATCTTAACACAAGTGAGGTGACACATTTTGGTCGGACAACTGTGAAAAGCAGCATAAAGTAAATGATACCATTTAAAATGAGGAACAGGAACAGAGGCCCGGGATAATTGTGTACAGACTTTGAAGATGGACGCACAAGTTGGTAAGACCTATTTTTAAAAAAAAGACATAAGGTATTCTTTCTTTATAAATAGAGGGCGAGTTCAAAAGCAAGGATACTATACAAACAGTACATAAATTCCTGAGGCCCAGCAATTATTATGGTCAGTTCTGAGGAAGAATGACGTGTCTTTAGGAAGAGAACAGATATTTGGAACTGTTCAAAATTGTGATGGCTATTGATAGAAGAAACTGTTTCCAATGCAGAATGGTAATGACTACAAGACTATAGGCATAAGGTTAATGCAAAAAAGGTGACATGAGGAAAAGTTGCACTGTGAATTGTGATGATATGGAATGCACTATCTGAAAGGGATATGGAAACAGATTCAATGATGGATTACAAAGGAACAATAAATAAAGTGATAAATTTTCTAGACTGTGGGATTAGATCAGGGAAGTGAAACGAGAGATCTGGCAGCTGAATGACCTCGTTTTGTACCACATCATTCTATGCTGCTTATATAAACTCTTGTACCAAAAAGATAAATCAGACCTGTGAATGACAGATAATTGTGAAAAGCTGTAATTTACTTTGTAGAGTTACTTACATTTCTTTCATTTTATTTGTTTGGGATATCCATAATTTGTTTCAACCATGGGTATTGTGGAGCCAGTCGGCCAATCAGTTGCTGCATCCAGCAGTTCTTAGATTCTAGTCCTTAGGTAGTCTGTCAGGATTGAGGATGACCTGCTTCCACACTGGTTCTGTGGGATCTGAGGTAAGCGGTGAGGCTAATGTGGGACCTGCAAACTCTACTGTAGATGGGTAGGTGTCTGACACGTAGGTAGTTGGTAAGGTAGTGTGGTCCTTTCATGATTTACACTGGGCTTCCATGTGTCCCAACACATTAACTCAAGGTTCTCAGTGCCTTGCACTCTACATCCATCTGTGGTAGACAATTCCACAGGATCAACACTCTCTTCATCTCAACCCTACACATTACCACATATCCTGAAACTGTGACCCAAGTTATAGACCACTCTCCTCACGCCCCAACCCCAACCCCAACCCCACCCCCACCACAAGAAACACCTTTTCCACATCCAGCCTTTCAAGTCTTATCGGAATGTTGTATTCCACAGGACTTCCTTTTGTTCTTCGAAACTAGTGAATACTGGCTAAGTTTACCCAATCTCTTCTCGTACGGCAATCCTACAAACCCAGGAATCAGTTTGGCGAACCTTTGCTGCACTCCTGCTATGGTGGGATATCCTTTCTTAGGTTAGGAGATCAAACTGCACACAATACTCCATGGGTGGCATCACCAAGGCCCTACATAATTGTAGTAAGACATCCCTGCTTCTGTACTGGACATCTTGTGTGAGGAAAGCAAATGCTTTCAGTAACTGGTACACAAGGACAGGTGAATGCCTTTCTACATCAACATTTCCCAAGCTATCACCATAGATAACTCCACAGTTGTTCATGTTATACCACTTCTGCCATATATTTACTCATTAATTTGTCTAAATTGTTTTGAAGTCTCTTTGCATCCTCCTCACAATTCACAAGCTCACCCAGTTTTGTGTCGTAGGCAGAACCAGAAAGATTACATTAGATTCCTTTATACAAATCATTGATATGTAATGTGACAAGGATTAAAGTTGGCTGACAGACAAGAACCCAAGGGCTGATCACTGTGGTACTTCGTTAGTCACCCTGAAAAAGACCCAGTTATACCTATTCTTTAATTCTTGTCTGTCAGCCAACTTTCAATCCTTGTCAGTGTATTGATCCTGAATCCCATATGTTTTATTTTTCACAAATTAGCATCTTATGTGGGACTTTCTCAAAGGCCTTTTGAAAATCCAAATACATGACGTGCACTGGTTCTCCCTTGTCTACTCCACCACTTACATCTTTAAAACAAAACCTCCAGGTTTATCGAACATCATTCTGTTCAGAAACCCATATTAACTTTGTCTAATGCTATTGATATTTTACGAGTCCTGTTATAACTCTAGCAATTAACTGCTGATGTTAAGCTAACTGGTCTGTAATTCCCTGTTGTCTGTCTCCCTCCTTTCTTTAAATAGTGAAGTTGAATATGCCGTCTTCAAATCTGCAGGAACCATTCAATAATGTATAGAACTTTGGGAGATGACAACCGGTGCATTTCCATGATTACCTATTATTAGTACTATGGGATGCAGAGGATCAGGCCCTGAATGTGTTGAGTAGTTTCACTGTTTTTTGTTTATATTACACTATTTCCTTTTGGCCATTACAGTTTTCCTCACATTTTCATTCTCATTGTAATAGTAGGAAACAAAGTACTTACAAAAGAATGGAAGAATTTGCACGAAGGGTCATTTCTTTTTCATTACATGCCTTGCTCACAGTGAATTACAAATCATTTAAAAAATGTCTGACAACCACCTGTCACAAAGCTGGTATGCGTATGGCGGAGTTGTCTCTAATGGGGTTCTGCAAAATGGCTTGATTTAATATGCTGTTCCTGTTCTTCCTTGTGCCTTCATTTTCTTTTACATTTTTGCCATATTTCCACTTAATTTTATTTTTCTGGTATTTTAACACCATCGGGTCACAAACCAGTGAATTGCATAGTCAGCTGGGATTGGCTAATGCTCATTTTCGAAATGCTGAATGCGGCTTTCAGAGTAAACTGCCAATTCTGCTTGGTTGACATTCATTGACATCCATGGGGGAAAAGTAAACCTTCTATAGACCATGAGGTGTTTTTATTGGCTCTTAGTTAGTTAAAACCAAAACAATTCAAGTCCTGATTATAGTGCTGAAGAGAGGATATCCTTAAGAGGTCAAGGACAGAACTCATTTGATTAGAGTTAAGAAACACAGGAAGGTATCATGCCACTGGAGATATGCTACAGGCCAGCAAATTTACAAGGAAATTACCAAAATGTAAAAGGTTTATAGTCATGAAATTGAGTCTTCAGTTACCACAACATCGTTTAGTGTAAAGTTAAAGGGGAGAAATTAATAGAGTGTGTTTAGGAGAACTTCTTTGGTCCCTCTGTTTCAGGCCAAATGAGGAAGCATTGCCTGATCTGGTTCTGCGAAAGAAATGTGCAAGTGTCACGGGGAAAATGCTGGGGGAACCATGTTATTATGTCATTAGGTAATGGAGAAAAGCAAGGAGCAGTCTAAAGTGGAATTTTTGTTAGAGGAGGCTAACTTCAATGGAATAAGAAGACAATAAAGTTGAACCAAAAACTAGGAGATAAAACTTTACCAGAATGATGGAAATGTTCGAGAAACAGGTTGAGTCCATTCACAAAAGAGGAAAGGTAAGAAATCAAAGCAGTGGATGACAAAGGAAAGAGGTAATATGACAGAACAATGTATGGCATGTATTAAATAAATAATTCAATCCCGAACCGGACTTGATATATTAAGTGAAAAGGAAAATAATTCAGACAAGCTGAAAATATGAGAACAGAACTTGACATCAAAAGGAACACAAAGTTCTTCTAAATGTATGACAGAAGTAAGGGAAGGGGTGGAGCTGATTAATGACAAGAATTATAAATAGTTTCTTTTCCAAAGAAAAGAATATTTCCAATGCCTTGGTAGAATGAAGAGGGGGGAGAGGTATTTGAAATTGAAGCGATACTAGAAATTATGGCTATGCTTAAAGTACACATTACCTGATCTTGGGTTTCTGAGGGCAGTGAAGATGGAGATTGCAGATGGGCTTTCCATCATCTTCTAACCCTTCAAATACAGGAGAGGTGTTAGCGAAACAGCAGGTATAATGCCCTTGTGCAGACAGGGGTGTCAAGCTGTACCCCAGGCCATCAATTTGAACTCAACTGTGGGAAGCTTTTAGATATAATAATCAAAAACAAAATGAATAGATACTTGGAGAAGTTTAAGTTGATGAAGAAACTCTAGAACAGATTTGTTATAGGCACAATTTATATGATTAACTGGAAAATTGTACAGGTCTTTGAAAATGGAGGACTTGTTGAAAAAGTGATTGGGTAAGTATATGGCATCTGGGCTTCATAAATGGAGCCAAATGTTACAAAAGCAGAGGTTATGCCACAACTAGGGCATTGTGACCATTGTAGCCACCACCCTAGGAAGAATGTGAAGATCCTAGGGAAGATGCATAAAAAGTTTGCTTCATCTGTTTAAGGATGAGGAATTTCAACTACAGGGTTAGACAAGAGCACCTGGATTTGTTCATAGGAGCATTGATGATTGAGAGAGGATTTGACAGAGATGTACAAAATTAACAGGTTTATATAGGGTAAATAGAGGGAAGCTGTTTCCATTAGTGGATGTTTCAAGGACCGGGGACACGTTTAAATGTGGACAAAACATACAGAGGGAGGTGAAAAAGCTTGTTTATTCAGAGTGGTTGTGATCACTACCTATAATGATGACAGAATCAATCAGGGCTCTCAAAGGGGAACTGGATTAGACACGAGAACATAATTTAATGGCCTTTGGGAAAGAGCAGGGGCGTGGGACATTGGGTTTGCTCAATGGGCCAAATTAGCACCTTGATTGCTGTCTTCATTCTAAAATACTGAGTTTGATTCTGAGTTTGGAACAGTGCAGCATAGATTCACTAAATTTGATTTCCAGGATGAAGGAGATGTTCTATATAGAGAGTTTGAGAAAGGTCTGTCTATATTTAGTGTAGTTTAGAAGAATGAGAGAGGATCTGATTGAGACGTACATGAATTTGATAGAAATTGAGACAGTGGATGCTGAGAAGTTTCTTCCTCTAGATGGAAGGTTAGAACAATAGTAAACCTACAGCACAATTCAGGCCCTTTGGCCCACAAAGCTGTGCCGAACATGGCCCTACCTTAGAAATTACTAGGCTTACCCTATTTTCTCAGCTCCATGTACCTATCCAAAAGTTTCTTAAAAGACCCTATCGTTTCCGCTTCCACTGCTGTTGCCGGCAGTCCATTCCACGCACTCACCACTCTCTGAGTAAAAAACTTACCCCTGACATCTCCTCTATACCTACTCCCCAGCACCTTAAACCTATGTCCATTTCAGCCCTGGGGAAAAGCCTCTGACTATCTACCCGATCAATGCCTCTCATCTTCTTATATACCTCTATCGGGTCCCCCCTCATCCTACGTCACTCCAAGGAGAAAAGGCCGAGTTCCCTCAACCTGCTGTCATAAGGCATGTTCTGCAATCCAGGCAGCATCCTTGTAAATCTCCTCTGCACCCTTTCTATGGCTTCCACATCCTTCCTGTAGTGAGGCAACCAGAACTGAGCACGGTACTCCAAGTGGGGTCTGACCAGGGACCTATATAGCTGCAACAATACCTCTCGGCTCCTAAATTCAGTTCCCCGATTGATGAAGGACAAAACACCATATGCCTTCTTAACCACAGAGTCAACCTGTGCAGCTGCTTTGAGCGACCTATGGATTCAGACCCCAAGATCCCTCTGATCCTCCACACTGCCAATGTGGGCATGGCTTCCAGATAAGAGGTTGGCCATTTGCAATTTAGTTGAAACATTTCTTTATGCATCGAGATATGAACCTCTTGCATTCTCTACCCCAGAGGGCTGAGTCTGCTCAGCCACTGATCTCAGGCTTGAGTATATTCCAAGGATGGGAAAGTGGACATTCGCAGGATTGGCTATGAATGACATGTTTGTCTTCATGAATGACAGAGGGGCCCTCTAGTCAGTCTGCTACTGTTTCTTATATTAGTAAGCTCCCTTTGACAATTCTGCACTCATTTTGCCTTATCTGTTTGTGTTCTTAGGTGAAACTGTGCAATAGGTTTTTAATGGCCTGAAATCATCACTGCCACAAATTCCACACATTGGGAGCTACCTTCATCAAGAATCTACCCCAGGGGGAGATGTGTGACCTGGAGTGGACTGAAGACCAGCTATGAATATGGGAAACGCATCAAAATGAAATGTCTGCATTGATGATGAAGAGCTTAAGATCATACTTGTTCATAAAGGGAAGAACTAAACCAATATAAATTTCTTAAAGAATAATAGTATGGCCATGAAAATCCAGAATGTTCTGGGGAGATATCTATGCATTTTCTGGTGTCTTGGGTCTAGTACCTTGTTCTTCAGAAAAGATTGGAGTAGACTGTTTACCTGTTGCTAGAAACTGACAGTTATGAATGGCATTCAGAACTTGTGATGCCACTAATTGTTGATATTTAGTCACAGAAAATCTTTGGGTTATTCTGCCTTGAAAGGTGATGACTGAGAGTTGAAGACGGGTGAAAGGAAACATCATTCATAACAACATAATTTAGAGCACGACTTTGAATCTGAATTTGAAAGACCAAAATTAGCGGAAGAAATATGGTGGCAAGAAGCTCTTCCTGTAGAGTGATCGCAGAAATTGCTGGACAATAACGGAGCCATTTCCATTCAGTGTGTGGTCTACTGTTCTGGGAGTTGCGCATTCTTTTCCTTATCCAGCAGGACTGTGACAGTAATAATTTGGGAAAGCCATACACCTTACCTCACACTTGTATCAGCACATGGAATACACAGGGGTTTATCTTGTTCATTACTGATGAGCTTTCCATCCTTTCATAATCTGATTTATGTGTTTTCAGACGTGTTGGGCTTCAACAAATTTTTATAAATGTGTGGCAGTACATAATCCCAGAATTGACCCTGTGCCCCCTGCAGTAGTACATCCAAAACTGGTGATGCATCAGCTGAACAGTCTGTGGCAACTTGTGCTGGATGCCTGGAATCTGTTTCTTAGTTTCACTTAGTCAAAAATTGAAGGTTCACAGAAATGTGGTGTCACTTCCTTTTATTTTCTCTTTAATTGCAAATCTCATGGACAGATTCATTGATGGATGTTCTTCTTATTTCGGGTAACTCTTTTTCACAAAGATACATCCCCAACAAGAACTAAGTTGAATTTGGCAAAGAAATGATCGTTAATGGTTTCATTTAAAAAAAAACTAGTATATTTTTCAGAAGCAACAAAAGCCTGGGAATGAAATTAGATTGTCTTGAAAGCAACTTCTAATACCTCAGACAGTTTTGGAGCCTGTGCATTTTTTCAATTTGCAGTTCTGATTTTTCAATGAAATATTTAAAAAGAATCTGTGTCATTCATTCATACCTTGAAGACTTCCCATTCATAGTCAAAGGGCAGAGTGAGATTTTCTATGATTTATGATGCTTCGTATTGAGTCGGTTCTGTGGTAACGCATGCTGTTGGAGAATAATGACAAAGGTGGATCTTTCTCCTATCCCAATTTCAACAAGTGTCTGCACTCTCCTGGAATACACAACTTTTGTTTTTTATAAATTAAAAATGGCTTCTTCTGTTGTTGGAAAGGTGACTTTTGGAGTTGTATTTTGGAAACCAACATTCTCTGTTTGGCTTCAGTTCTCTGCAGCAGCTCTGACGTGCATCCCACAGCTTTTACATGTCCCTCTGCTCACTTTCACTGGCCTTGTTAATCTATCAACCTGATGGCACCCCCCTTGCAACTTAAAACTTGCTTGTTTTCTCACTTTCCAATGAAGGGTCTTTGACCTGAAATGATAACTCTGTTTACTTTCCACAGAAGCTGTCTGATGTGCTACGTCCTTCCAGAAGCTTCTGTTTATATTTCAAATTTCCAGAATCTGCTTTTTTTTTAACTTTTTGAATTTTGATTTATGTCGTCAGTGTTCAATGACCAACACTCCTGTCTGAGTGAAAAGGTCTTGGCTTCAAGTCCCACTCCAGGGAATCCGGGCTGACACAATATAGTAGTACCATGGGATTGCTGCATTGTTCCAATGCTATCTTTCAGGTGAGATGCTACTTATCTACCCTTCCAGGTGGATAAAACTGTCCCACGGAACTATTGGAAGAACCTGGTATTCTGGAACATCCTGAAACAAAATATCAGATTATTGTCTTGTTAGCTTTTAGAAGAGCTTGTAGTATACAATTTCATTGCCACACTTCCTATATTAACAGCATTGACTGCATGTGAATGCTTTTTATTGGTTGTAAAGTATTTTAGTGTTCCTGGTGTTGTAAAAGGTACTATAGAAGCAGAAGTCTTTTATTAAAAATAATTTTACACTTGGACCATTGAAAAATTCTCCTGAGAAACTGTTGAAAACAGTTCTCTAAACAGTATTTGTTTGCTTCTGCCCTTCTTGCTTGCACTCCTTGCAATGTCCCAAAGGTATTACACCACTGGGACTGAGGTTAAACAGTGGCACCCAGCAGTGTGAACCTATTTCTCAGAGCACCTTCTCCATAGGGGAAAAAGGGAGAAAATATAAGAAGGCAGAAAAGAAACTGGGATGAAGCTCAGGAGGGGAGTGAAAGGAAAAGTCAGCTTAACATTAATTGTGTTCCAGTGTAGCACCTTGGAACATTTTATCACACCAATATTGCTGTATTAGTGCAAATTTTTAATTACAGTAATAATGGAACAAGAGACTGGGGACAGAGGTAGAAAGTTGTACTGACATTCAACGGGGGAGACAATGGCCCTAGTTTTGCCATCAGTGGCACGACATTTATCACTAACATCCAATGAAAACTGCCCATCCAGATCTCTTGAGGGTTCTGCTTTTCCCACTGCAATTATTGTCAAGTGTCAGATCGGAGGGATTCCCCTGGAAACCTGCAACTGCAATGTCTTCAAACGTGCCGAACGGCCAAAGAATTTTCACAAGACAGCAGATCGGGAAAGAATGGTGCAATTTTAATTAACTTTCTAAACATTTTCTTGTGTTAAATGGAGATCAGAACATCCACATATGGGGAAAAAGAAGCAGAAAATTAAATATTTTAATAAATCTTTTTGGTTAAAATTCCAAACTGCTGTCAGTGTTTCAGTGTTCCTTTACAACCTGTATTCATCAACTTTGAAGAATTTTTCTGAAGTGCACTAAGGCCACACAAAATAGGCAGAGCAGTAATCACCAGTTAGTATGTGATTTAAAAAAAACTGCTTTTAACTTCACATCACTTCAACCAATTTCTTTGATACTGTTGAGGGTGTAAATGAGCACTGAATCTCTGACAGCGGTTTGGAGATTCGTCTGCCAAACTAAATACGCACAGAAATCTGAAAATTTCAGTGTAATGACGATAGATGTCCCATCGTTTTGCCATCATAACCACATAAAAACATCATTGTAGATGTTAAACTACATTTTTCTGTCATTGTAGTTATGAAAATACCATATTTCCATTGTTTGAAAATCAAAAAACTACAGATGCTAGAAATAAAGAAGATTTTTCACCAACATGACCCTTAATTCAATTGATTACCTTGTATATTAATTGATTTCTCTTGCAAGGGAAAACTCTTCTGTTTGCCCCATCTAGGCCTCTATAAAGTCTCCCTTTGGCCTCCTATTGAACAGAAATTAAACCCATCTCAGCCAGGCCAATCTTTTCTCACACCAGAATTCTCAGTCCTGGCAACATGCTCTGTACCTTCTGTTCCTATAATGTGATCAGAACAATATGCTACTCTAAGTGTGGCCTGACTAGTGTTTTATATCTGCAGAGCACAACACATGAATTGCAGGCCACAGGATGTTTCCAACCAGTCAAACAAATTGAAGAAAATACGGACTGATTTAATTCTCCCGTCTCCCAGTTTGCAACAAGCACACCAATCCTGCCGAGATGCCTTTACAGCACAAGGGCAAAAGTCCTTCTGAAAAACTTGTCAGTCTTCTTGTTGAATGCTTGTTACAAAACTACATGTTGCAATTCTAAAAATTCAGCACAGTGACTTAATCTGGACAAGAAGCTCAATAATGCATTAAGGCATTGCTGATATTGGTTCCTTTTAATGTAAAGTTCTTGCAAAGTTTTAAAGACCTTGCACTTTATTGTTTTAGTAGGATTGATGGGGAAGGCTTGAGTTTATTGTAAATCAGAGTTTTGCTATGTTCTTAAGAATGCCCTTGTTAATTTTTTTCCTAAATCAATCCCCCCGTAAGATTAGCTCAATTTGTAACATGCTGCCTATTGACTGAAACACACTTTGAATGTAGTATTTAAACATGAAGGTTCTGAAGGATGTTAAAGTGGCAAAGAAAGTAGCCAGTTATAAATAGAATAGTACTGTCTATTGTGTATTGTGTAGAGTAATCTGCACTGTAGCAGGTGGAGAGAGAGAGAAACAAAATTAAAGTTTCAGATCAATGAACTTGGAGCAGAACATCACACAAAGGTGGCCCTGGTTCAGCTAAACATGGAAATGAGGTGCTGAATAGTTACAAAGCTTCCTGCTTCAGATGGGAAGCAACCTGTGAAGCTATGTGGAGATAGCAGAGCTCTGATGCCATAGAGTACACAATGCTTCATGCAAGATGCTTCCTTCTAGCCTCTGGTGAAGCCTCCACATGGCTGGGTACTTACAGAATCTTTTTTCTGTAAGGACTGTGTCAAGGTACATTTGATTTCCAATAGCAGCCTCCTTTATTTAGTTATCCTTGGAGCATTTGCTGCCTGTAGAAAGTGCCTAATCTCCCCATCAGGTCTAATTTAGAGGGATCTGTACACTTAAAAGGATAATTAGCTTTATGGGATGGAGTGTGGTTTATTGGTTGTGGGGAAGATGTGGTAAGGAGAAATATTGTGAGGGGAAGACAGAGAAAAAAAACGTCAAAGAGGCACAGAGATGTGTGTGAGTGACAGTGGTATGGCCTCTGACCCACATTTAATAGCTGGAACACTGGGTGAGTTGGGTGGATAGTGATCACAGTCACGCAGCACGGAAACAGGCCCTTCAGCCCAATGTGTCCATGCCGACCAGGATGTCTACTTGAGCTATTCACATTTTCCCACTTTTGACCCATATCCCTCGAGATGTTTTCTATCCATGTACCTTTCCAAATATCTTTTAAACATTGCTATTGTACCCGCCTCTACAGCTTCCTCTGGCAGCTCGTTCCACATGCCCACCACCCTCTGTGTAGAAAAAGTTGCCCCTTAGGTCCCTTTTAAATCTTTGCCTTCTCACTTTAAACCTATGCCCTCTAGTATTAGACTCCCCTACCCTGGGAAAAAGACGGTGAGCATCCACCTTATCTACGCCCTTCACGATTTATATACCTCTATAAAGTCACTCCTCAGTCTTTATGCTCCAGGGAAAAAAGTCCTAGCCTATCCTATTTCTCATAACTTGAGGAGTCCTGGTAACATCCTCGTGGATCTTTTCTACACCCTTTCCAGCTTACGCTTAAATGTTGGGAAGAGTTATTACACTTCAGAGAATAGTGTTGTACCATAGCTAGCAATGTGTACAGGAGAGCTTGTTAGCCAGGTGGGTTAGATGATGGAATCTCCTGAGGAAGTAGAGGCACTGGGCTTTCTTGGCTGTGACGTCTACATGGTTGGACCAGGACAGGCTATTGGTGATGTTCATTCCTAGCAACTTGAAGCTCTCAACCCTCTTGACCTCAGCACCAGCATAACCAAAGACCCCACCCACCTGGGTCATTCTCTCTTCTTCCCCCTCCCATTGGGCAGAAGATACAAAAGCCCGAAAGCACATACCACAGTCTCAAGGACAGCTTCTGTCCTGCTGTTATAAGACTATTGAATAGTTCCCCAGTAAAATTCTTGACCTCACTATCTATTTCGCTATGACCTTGCACCTTATTGTCTACCTGCACTGCACTTTCTCTGAAGCTGTGACACTTTACTCTGCATTCTGTATTGTTTTACCTTGCGCTACCTCAATGCACTGTGTAATGAATTGATCTGTATGAATGGTACGCAAGACAAATTTTTCACTGTACCTCGGTAAGAGTAACAATAATAAACCAATTCCAATTCCAAATTCCAATTCCAATCTGGCACAACCAGACAGTGAGTGTCAGGTAAACTTTTCACAAATTGTTTCTATCCAGCTTTAGTTCTTTCCTAGCTCCCTGCAATCTGCCAGCATGACCTCGTCCTTCTTTCCACTGATTTCATTAGTACTAATGTGGATCCAAACATCTGACTTTGATCTTCCCCTCAGGATATTTTACCACTATTCAGTAACAAATTACCTTTCACCAAACTGCACTGTCCCAAAACATACTGCAGCCAATTAAACTATGAGATCCCTTCCCTAAGCACATGGCTTGGTACAAACTTAATACGCCCTTCTTAAAATGGGTCGGGACAATTAATTATGCTGGATGAATGCACTCTTTTTGTGTGTGACTGTGGCTTCTGTGACAGTAACTTTGTGTATGGGGAGTTTATAATTGGGTGACTGAACTAGGTAGCTGAGAGTATTTGAGTGTTTTTAATATTCTCTTGGAAGTTCTGTCAGCAGCATGTTGGGACTCAGCAACTAATGTGTGCAAAATGTGATACCACAGACAGCAATGAGAATGTGGTTTTAATTATGTTGATTGAGTGCTACATGGTGGACAAGCTATAGAGATCCATTACCACCCACTGACGCAGCTAAGTCCCTCCTGTAAACAATGGCATCTACTACATAGGTCTCCTTCAGTGCAGGGTTGTTGGCCTAGATTTTGAAAGTCCTGACTGACTAAATTGTCAAGACGCTTGTTGAGAATCATTTTATTTATGGAAGAATACTTGTATGTTAAATAAATGCTGGAAGAAAATAGTAAAATAAGATCTTGAGTGCAAAAACATTTCTGCTGACAAATGTGTGTCAGATTGTTAATATCCATGAAGCCATGTCTGAGGAGACAGCATTACTAATGCTCCATAATTCCACATGAATGAAGTTTACACATGTGCAGCTTCTATTGAAATGTCAGGTTGACACAAAAAGGGGATTTTAATTATTAGTGAACTGAGCTGTGCCCCCAGGGCCCTGACACCAGGCCCTCCTTCCACATGTAATGATCTAGCTGTCATTATATCCCAAGAGCTGGATTTGATTCAACTCAGTTTCATGAAATTAAACTGCAAGTACTGCTTCCGACATTAGAAAGCTCCTGATTGTGAAAGAATTTGTATCTGCATGATAGTGGCATTGTGTGTTTGTGATGTGATTGGTACAGTTGTATATTTGTTTTCTACTTCCCTTCATTGTCTCACCTTTTAGTATCTCTGTTACTTCTCTTCCTCTAAGTGGTTGCTACATCCTCCAGCTCCAGCTTCTTGTGCAATTCATTGAGTGTATTACATCACGTGCCCTGGCTTCAACTCGGGGGTTCCTTCCCAAACATATGACTCTGCAAGCTTTTGTTTAATGCACTCCTTGAAATGTCTTGGGACAAGTAACTGAGCTACAACCACAATACAAATGCATTTTATTAGTGCATGTGAGAAGGAGATTGGAGTTTGACAGTAACTTTGTGGGGAGCGATTAATTGGAATTGCCTGTGTGAGTGACTGCACTAGGTAGCTGGGAATACTAACTGTAGAATTTCCTTTGAAGTTCTGCTGGCAAGTATGGAGCTTACGTGCACAATAGTTAATCTTGGCTCATTTTGGAGCTCACCAGGATTTCATTTCCTTGATGAAATGGAGATCAGAAATAGACACAACTTGACTGTAACACAGTCCACAGTTATATAATATCCTGACGTTGTCTACTTATTATTTATTACCGCAACAGTGTAAGTTAGTACGTGCAGGTAAGGAGTGGGGCTTGGTGCTCACGGGAAATCAACAGCACCTTGTCATAGAATCATAGAACAATACAGCACAATACAGGCCCTTCGGCCTACCATGTTGTGCCGATCTTTAAAACCTCTCCTAAGAATATCTAACCCCTTCCTCCCACATATCCCTCTATTTTAAATTCCTCCATATACTTATCTAGCAATCTCTTGAACTTGACCAATGTACCTGCCTCCACCACTACCCCAGGCAGTGCATTCCATGCACCAACCACTCTCTGGGTAAAAAACCTCCCTTGAACTTCCTACCCATTACTTTAAAGCCATGCCCTCTTGTATTGAGCATTGGTGCCCTGGGAAAGAGGCACTGGCTATCTACTCTATCTATTAATATTTTGTACACCTCTATCATGTCTTCTCTCATCCTCCTTCTCTCCAAAGAGTAAAGCCCTAGCTCCCTTAGTCTCTCCTCATAATACATGTTCTCTAAACCAGGCAGCATCCTGGTAAATCTCCTCTGCACCCTTTCCAACGCTTCCACATCCTTCCTATAATGAGGCAACCAGAACTGGACACAGTACTCTCTGTGGTCTAACCAGAGTTTTGTAGAGCTGCATCATCACCTCGCGGCTCTTAAACTCGATCCCACGACTTATGAAAGCTAACATCCCATAAGCTTTCTTAACTACCCTATCCACCTGTGAGGCAACTTTCAGGGATCTGTGGATATGAACTCCCAGATCCCTCTGCTCCTCCACACTGCCCAGAATCCTGCCATTGACTTTGTACTGCGCCCGGGAGTTTATCCTTCCAAAGTGTACCACCTCACACTTCTTCGGATTGAACTCCATCTGCCACTTCTCAGCCCAGTTCTGCATCCTATCAATATCCCTCTGCAATCTTTGACAAGGCACAGACATCCTGGGAGAAGGGTCTGTTCCTGTTGAACTGTTCTACGTTCTTGGGGCAATTACAGTGGCCAATTAACCCACCAACCATCCATTCTTCCTTCTGCATTTACTGTATGTCTAGTCTTTAGTATCAGCATCAATTTAACAGCTCTAGAACTCTTCAGTGTGTATGCAGAGCATTCTTTTCCTCAATAAATTGAATATATTCACCAGTAATTCATATTTGTTAAATTCACTCAAAGAATATGAATTGCTGACTTTGGGTACTTTGAAATCTGTCAGTTTGTTTCAAGCAGACCCCTAACCTGGTGTTGCTTGTTCTCTTTTCACCGTGCATCTATGAGCCTTTCTTTATTGTGAGTGGCTGTGTGAAAGTCTGGATGATTGTCAGTTAATCCACTTTATACCAACCTATAACCTTTATGCAGTAATTCCCATTGAAAGTTGTCCTATTAATGGAATAGACTCTGATCCATCAGCTGTTTGCAAACCCATTGTATTCTAAGCCTAATTGTGGGTAGAGTATCCATGTATTATTTAGCACACTGCCCTGAAATCGTGGTTGAATTAAACAGCACAGTCAGCTGGATTGTTGAAGTTTCGGCCATGACTGTATTGTAGTCCTGGTGTTGAGGGATCATTCTATTTAGCAGTAAAAGGTTGATTTAAATTTGGTCCATGTGTAGTAACAGGTGCAAAAAGGGAACAAAAACTCTCCCTATTTTTGTGGCTGCTGCTCATTTGGCCCCCACCTTGTTTCCTCTACAAGCGACCCTCTGCCACACCGCACCCCCCCCCACACCCCCCCACATTCATTCACACCCCATTATTCTGCTGCTCCTAAAGCTCCACTGCCTGTATTCTGGCTCACACCAGTCCATTCACTCACCATCAAGGTGCTACGTTGGCCCCAGTCCAATCATTTTGAAACTTCTGTCTTCATTTCCAATCCCTCCATGTCCTCACCCCTCCCTATCTCAGTTATCTCCATCACCTACAAAGTCCTCTGCTCCTCTGGCTGTGAAGTCTTCAGCAACACTGCTCTTACATCCCACAATTGGTAGTTGAGCATCTAATACTACTCCCTTCCCCAAAGTTCCCTCCCTCCCACAGCACCTCCCCATTCCTCCTTTATCACGTTCCTTAGTACATTTTGGTTCAGATTTCTGGCCCTAATTTCATCATCTTTGTGTGGTGTCAGATTTTGTTTGATTCCTCTATATTGAGCCAGAGGAACTGTGCGAGGTACTAAACAAGTACTTGGCATCAGTATTCACCAAGGAGAAGGACATGGAGGATAGTGAGATCAGGGAGGGGTCTGCTGATATCCTAGGGCATGTTGATATCAAGAAGGAGGAGGTGTTGGGGCTTTTAAAGAACTTTAGGTTGGATAAGTCTTCAGGACCTGATGGGATCTATCCCAGGTTATTGAGAAAGTCAAGAGAGGAGATGGCTGGGGCCTTGACAGAGACCTTTGTATCCTCTTTAGCCACAGGCTTGGTCCCACAGGAGTAGAGAATAGCCAGTGTTGTTCCTCTGTTTAAGAAGGGCGATAGAGACAAACCAGGAAATTATAGGTTGGTGAACCTTACGTTCATGGTAGGGATATTATTGGAGAAGATTCTTAGGGACAGGGTCTGCTCACACCTGGAAAAGTATAGACTTATTAGGGATAGTCAGCATGGCTTTCTGCAGGGGGAGTTGATATCTTTTCAATGATTAAGGTTTTTTGAGGAGGTGACAAAGATGGTTGATGAGGGTGGGGCACTGGATGTTGTTTACATGGACTTTGTAAAGCTTTTGACAAGGTCCTTCAGGGTAGGCTGATCCAGAAGGTTAAGACACATGGATTCCCTGGAGACTTGGTAGATTGGATTCAAAAATGGTTTGGAAGACAGGGTAGTGGTGGAAGGCTGCTATCCTGGCTGGAGGTCTGTGACCAGTGGTGTTCCGCAGGGATTGGTACTAGGACCTCTGTTGTTTGTGATAAATATAAAAGACTTGGAAGAAAATGTAGGTGGGTTGATTAGTAAGTTTGTAGATGACGCAGAAATTGGCAAAGTTGTGGATAATGAGGAAGGTTGTCAAAGGATACAGCAGGATACAGACCAGTTGGAAATGTGGGCAGAGAAATGGCAGATGGAGTTTAATCCAGGGAAGTGTGAGGTGTTGAATTTTGGGAGGTCAAAAGTATACAATTAGAAAGTATGCAGTGAATGGCGGGACCCTGAGGAGCATTGATGTACAGAGGGATCTTGAGGTGCATGTTCATAACTGGCTGAAAGTGGCAAAACAAGTGGATTGGGTGGTAAAGAATGCATACGGCATGCATGACCTCATCGGTTGGGGTGCTGAGTATAAGAATCGGGAATTTATGTTGCAGCTGTTTAATACTTTGGTTAGGCCACATTGGGAGTATTATATGCAGTTCTGGTGCTGCATTACAGGAAGAATGTGAAAGCTTTGAAGATGGTGCAGAAGAGGATGCCAGGATTGGAAAGTATTAGTGATAAGGAGAGATTGGACAACTTGGATTGTTTTCTCCAGAGCGTCGGGGGCTGAGGGGACACCTGACAGAAGTTTATAAAATTATAACAGGGTCTTTTTTCCAGCGTGGAAATGTCAAATATTAGAGCGCATACATTTAAAGGTGAGAGGGGGAAAGTTTAAAGAAGATTTACGAAGTAAGTTTTTTACACAGAGAGTGGTGGGTGCTTGGAACACGCTGCTAGGGGAAGTGGTGGAAGCAAATACAACCGCAACTTTTAAGAGGTATTTAGACACACGAACAGGCAGGGAATGGAGGGATACTGACCGTATGCAGACAGATGGGATTAGTTTAATTTAGCATCATGGTCGGTACAGACATGGTGGGTCAAAGGGTCTGTTCCTGAGCTTTACTGTTCTATAACATTCCTCTGAAGGTCTTGGTATTAACATACCAAGGTGCTACTGAAATGCGAGCTGTTGAAGGAGTGGAAACTGGCAATGAATTTCCACACGAGGTCTGATCAAGAGCAATGAGATAATGATCAATTAATTGCTGTAACGGCGTTGGCTGTGGGAAGAAATCCCCTGATGCGCTGTGAAATTATTTACATTGGGTCTTTTACCTTTGCCCGAGAGTGCAGATGGTTTAGTGTTTCTCCCGACAGCCATGTGCAGCGTTCATCCAGGACTGCACCTTGTAGCACTCCCAGCCTCTGAGAGGTGATGGCTAGTACCCTGGAATCCCAGGGCACTCCATTTTACCAGCTAAGGTGCCAATAACTTGCAATAATAATTTGCAGGGATGGATTGGAGCTGGTAAGAGAGTATCTAAAGTACTTCAATTAAAGCAGAAATTGTTTTATCCCAACCATTTCTCTATTCAGTTATATAATGTTATTGCAATCACGGTTCTTCAGTACCTTGTGTGAACAGAAACCATGTTATTTAAATCTGAATTCATGAAGTCAACCTAAACATGTACGGTTTACAGATGCACGATGGAGAGCATTCTGACTGGTTGGATCATCACCTGGTGTGGAGGTTCCAATGCATAGGAATGCAAGAGGCTGCAGAGAGTTATGGACACAGCCAGCTCCATCATGGGGCACAACCCTCCCCACCATTGAGGGCATCTTTAAGAGGCGGTGCCTCAAGAAGGTGGCATCTGTTATTACCACCCGGGACATGCCTTCTACACATTACTACCATCAGGGAGGAGGTACAGGAGCCTGAAGACCCACACTCAACGATTCAGGAACAGCTTCTTCCCCTCCGCCATCAGATTTCTGAATGGTTCATGAACCCATAAACGCTGACTCATTATTCCTCTTTTGCACAATTTAATTTATTTTTGTAACTTACGGTAATTTTTATGTCTTGCTCTGTACTGTTGTCGCAAAACAACAAATTTCACAACATACGTCAGTGATAATAAACCTGATTCTGATTCTGATTCTGAAATGACAAGAGAAGAACCGGAGGTAGAAATGGCTTTAATTAAACTCACTGCTTAACACTTCCACTCCTGAATAAGCAGGAACTCTTGAAGATACAGTGGGAAACTGTACCGTGCGAAACAAGCAGGAGCGCTGAACAATTGCTGTGAACCATACTTTGCAAAGCTCCACTCTAACCACAAGTCTCTGTTGGCTGTCCTCAGTTTAGAACTTTCCATGCTCATTTTAAAACCCCTCCATGGCCTCACCCCTCCCTACCTCACTAACCTCCACTGGTGCTTGGCCCATACCTGGTAGACAAGTTGCTTTCTGTGTAACAGGAAATCCACAGTTACACAATGTACATCTCAAAGCCTGCTGGATATACAGGAGCTTTGTACCGTTGCAGTGAGTACCTTTAGACATCAGTACACAGGTTATTGCCCCATGAGTTAGTGCCCCGTGATGGATCTGATGATGATGAGTAGACAATGGGGCAGTAATCAGCCTGACTGAATTTATCATGGTCTTTGTGAAGAAAACCTACCTGGGTAATTTTCCAAGCTGCCATGTGATGCCAGTGTTATAACTGTACAGAAACCACTTGGCTCAATGTGTATCTACTTTTGGAGTGCAGGTTGCCAATACCACAGCTGGGATCTTGATTTGCAGCTCACTTAAACCTTAAAGAGTGAAGTTGTTTCCATTTTATTTGGCAGTAGTTATTTTTCATTCAAGGTTTAATGCCAGATCATCTCAGAATGTGTGTGGCTGCTTGGTGTTGTGGAGTAGATGCTACTGTTTCAGTTTAACAGGTAGGTGTGGATCACATCACTCTGGGCTGGGTCCAAGCCATGGCCCAGACATTAAGGATGGTGCTAACACATTGGGGCATTAGGCCATTTAGCCCCAGGCTTGTTATCAGTTGCCAACCTTTAAGTTTGCCTTGGAGTCTCCTGGAGTTAAAGGTTAATCTCCAGGTCACTATGGAGGGCAAATCTGGGAAAGATTTCATAAGGAACATTTAAAAGGTTTTATTCTCATATTCCCTGGAGACTTTTTTAGCAAACATTTGTATAATAAGGAATGGACAGTTTGACTGTCCATCAAGGTCATTCAGTTGGGTTACAAAAAGTCTACTTGCTGTCATGGAGTTATACAGCACGGATACAGGCCCTTCGGTCCAACTGGTCCACGCCGACCAAGAGGCCCCATCCAAGCTAATCCCATTTGCCAGCGTTTGGCCCATAACCTTCTAAACCTTTCCAATCCATGTAGCTGCTCAACTGTCTTTTCGAAGTTGTTAATGTACCTGCCTCAACCACTTCCTCTGGCAGCTCATTCCACATACATACCACTCTTTGTGTAAAAGATTGCCCCTCAAGTTCCTATTTAAATCTTTCCTCTCCCAGCTTAAACCTATGCCCTCTAGTTCTTGATTACCCAATCATGAGAAGAAGACAGTGCATTCACACTATTTATGCCCCTCATGATTTTATACACCCCTATAAGATCACCTCTCAGTCTCCTATGCTCTAAAGAATAAAGTCCTATCCTGTCCAACCTCTCCCTATAATTCAGTCCCTCAAGTCCTGGCAACATCCTTGTAAATCTTTTCTGCACTCTCTCCAGTTTAACAACATCTTTCCTATAGCAGAACACAATACTCCAAGTGCGGCCTCACCACCATCCTTTACAACCACACCATGACCTCCAAATTTTTATACTCAATGCCCTGACTTGTGAAGGTCAGCGTGTCAAAAACCTTCCTCACCACCCTGTCTACCTGTGACCACTTTCAGTGAACCATGTACTTGTGCTCCAAGGTCCCTCTGTTCTACAATGCCCTCCAGGGTCCTACCTGGATTTGACTTTCCAAAATGCAACATCTCGCACTTATCCGAATTAAACTCCATTTGCCATTCCTTGGCCCACTTACTCAGCTGATCAAGATCCCCCTGTAATTTTTGATAACCTTCTTCATTGTCCTTATTTTAGACCATTTGGAAGTGCTGAGGTGAGGCCAGATGTTTGATAACAGTGTAGGACAGTGTTTGGTGAGAAGGTCATGTCATTGAATCATACAACACAGAAACAGGCCCTTTGGCCCACCATATCCATGTTGACCATCATACCCGTCCATACTAATCCCATGTGTTAAACCTCCAAGATAACATCCAAGCAGAGCTGGTGACTCAGTTTCCCTGACAACCAACAGTACGTTTAAGAACCCAATAGCAAACCATTGGCTTAAACCATGATAAGTCCCACGTCACTGCGTTTTTTTCTTGTAAACCTGTGACTTCCTCGGGAGTGGACCTAATTTTTCTAAAATTCTGAAAAGGTCCTGAAGGAATTCAAGATAAAAAGAAACTCCACTTTTCTTTTTGAGATATATTTGATGTCATTACCAGGTAACAAAACAGTATAGCACACTATTGGACAATCATTACTAACATAAATAATTAAATATATTCAGCAGAGCCAATTGCACACAATTAACATACCAGGTTCATCAGGCTGTTTCTAGAACAGGTATGTTTCTAGTGTAGGTGGGGTGCAATGTCTAGCAGTCTGGTTTCTATACTTGTACCAGCTTCAGCAGAAACCTCTCACAGAGTGTGAGTCAGGCCAGGTGTTCCAGGGCAGGGAGCAGAAGTCAGTCACTTATTGTGAGAAAAATGTAAGGTTCAGGACGGGAATTTTTTTAAAGAAAAATCAATACTTCAGTCGAAAGACTGAACATTTAAAAGATTGGAGCAAACTTACAAACTGAAAGCATTTAAATAGATAAGCAAATTCTCTGTTGTCAATGTTGTGAATAGCCCTTGACCTGTTGCCTGTCAGCTGTGTGCCCAGAATACATGACACTTCATCCCTCTGCTTACACAAGAGGCTCACTTTACACTCTTTACCAACACTATTTCAATTTTATAAATGTCTGTAAAATAAGTAGAACAGAATAGGTAAACATCAGTGTGGAAATAATGCAAAATGAGCATTACAACTGGTATTTACCCTTTAAACTGCGCAGACAGTGACCCTATTTTACATAATGTCCTGTCACCGGAGTCTGTCTGTTGTCCTTTAAAGATGCACCAATCAGGTTATTTATTTCATTTGGTTTAATGACCCCAATCTCATGTGTTTGGAATTAGTGGAAAAAAAAGTTTATCCTAAGGACAACTTTATTTCCATCCTTTTCAAACTTTGCATTGACCTTTCAGCCCTTTTTTGCTGGGAATTCTAAGTCACAGCGCTCCACCACTGCACCCAAGTAGTCAGTCTTACTTTGTTTGAAACTCCATTATGAATATCAACCATGCAGTGCAGGGACATTGCTTGCAAGCCTCATCCAATATCCACGCACACACACTTTCCACTGGAGTTCACTAGTGCAAGAACCCTGACTAATTCAGCTTTTTGTGAATTGTAGCATCCTCACCACCGAGCTAGTGATGGCTGAGGTGTTCAGGGTTGTCTCTGGTCCATTGGTTCAACACCAAGTTAAGTTTTTCTGTTATCCAAGTGCAGGATAAGACAGATTTCTATCAACCCCTAACTTAATCTACAACTGGAAAATTCATGACTCTGGTCAGCTTAATGTGAAATAGGGTCAACATTTCAGAAATACATTACTGTTCCAAAATGTGTATGTTGTTCATTTATACTGTTGCACTTTGCAACTTTCTAAAACATTTTTAAACAGTTACAAAAATGTTTTCAACATTGTAATATAAAAATCCAAAATATATTTGCTGAAAGATCCCTACCCCAACAAACCCTCAAATACTGACACCTGTACTTCTAAGGTGCAGAGCACGGGAAGTCATTCAGGTACAGAGAATGACATCAGTAGCCGCTAGAGTTAGTAATGGTATGGGTGATGTATATGAGCAATAATACATCAAAGTCAGAAATTGGAGCTTCCCCCCCACACACAGGCTGGAGGCCTTGTGCTCCCCTCAAGCTTGGAACCATGTTCCGATTTGAGGGGACAGAAATAGGGAGCTTTAGGCATATTCTGGTGCCAGAGAAGATGTTTTTATTAATTACTTTTCACTGAATTATTAGCTGGTTGGTGTGTTCCAGATGCATCCAGTTGTTGGGCTGAGGGGAGAGTGAAGATTTAATGAGATACTAATAATATTCCACTTCACAACACTAATTTGCAGATGAGGTGCCAGACATCTGCACCTCATCTGCAAGTTTGTAAAATACATAAATCAAACAAATTGGAAAGCCAATTTGCACACGTGGTGGCATATATTGTTTGTTAAAGTTTATAATTCATTTCTGTCGGTAGCAAAGCAGAGGGATTTTGGCCCTAATCCAAACATCCCATCAGTCCCATGTTTTCTTCAGATCAATGCCAAATAGTTTATGGAATGAGTAGGGCAACGTTAGCCTGGATTTACGACTCCCACACAATTTGAATGAAGCTCTCCATACCTTAGGGGAGAAAACAATGTGAACATTGAATTTTGAGCAGCGATGGTGGCCCAGAAATCTGTGAGCTCCACCTTCAGGTTGTCTGGGGAGCGTTGCGTGGCCCTTCGCTGTGGGCTTAGAAGTGGAGTTTGTGTTATAGAACCTGCTACTGGGAGCTGCTGTGTGCCTAGGGCAATCTGGAGGACCACTGTCAGGTGTCAGGTGGGGTTTAGTAAGTCAGTCTGCAATGGGACTTTGCTTGGGGAGGGGGCAGTTTGGAGTCTGCTATTGGGGTTTGGGTCTGAGGAACAGATGGAGTTGCAATCTGGGTCCTGTAAGGTGAGGTACACCCTCCATCTCCACCATCAGCACAAACTTGCTTTTGTTGGCAGGCACTCCTTTGGGCCGCTCTCTGAGGCCAATGACTGTGGATGATGAATCAGTCTCGGACAGCTCCTGAAATAGGCATTCAGCCCCTTGTGTGAAGATGCAAACAGCCTAACATTTACTTCAAACACAACTAAATGATGCCTGTGGTTTGCTCTTGTCCAAAATGGTGGGATTTCTTTTCATGCTGGAAGTGTGCAGTCTGAGTGCATCAGGTAGTGCTTACTAAGTGCTCATACAGTTGCAGGATCCAACAGATACGTCCCTAGACACAAAAGGTATCAATAGGGAGAGTGGGGGAGCACGGCACTGAGATGGAGAATTAGCCATGGTCATACTGACTGGTGGGATAGAACTTAAGGGCTGAATGGCCTACTATTTTCTATGTTTCTGTTTTATTCTGCAGCTTAATTTCTCATCAAGGTATTCAGTCAAATGCTTATGATTTAGCATTACATTCAGGTGTGTAACTTCCAAGTCAGACTTGTAATTAGTCTGAGTTCTTTAATGTATCAGTTGAGGGTTCTTCACCTGCAGCAGGCTGTCATGCTGGGAGTTATAACGTGCAACTTTTTATTAGCCTGGACCTGATGCACCTGCCACCAGTTCCATTTCTCCTCACGTGCCATGCAGATGGTGAATATTTTATAATGGCAGTAACTGTTCTCACCTGGTGTCCGTGTGTTGTAGGAAGCCCCCTTGCTCCTCTCCCATCTCACCCCTGTCCTGCTCCAATTCCGTTCTGCCTCCCCCCCCCACCCCCCCTTCATCCATTACCCTAGATCCAAACCTGATCATCACCACAGGCCCCGACCCATCTCCTCACCCATCCCCACAACCCGCCATTCATCACCGAAGGCCCCCAGTCTCAGACCCAGTCACCACCATCCCCTGGCCTCACCTCAAATATAACTGCAGGCTCCCAGTGCTGGACACCCATGCTGTAGTCTCTCCCACCCCGACCCATCACTGCAGGCTCCCAGTGCTGGACACCCATGCTGTAGACTTCCCCCCACATCCCACCCTGATGGCCCAGCCACAACCATCCATCTTTCCCAGGATCTGATTTCCCTCTGCCCCCACACCCCTCCCACCCTGAACATCCATTGGTACTGATGTCTCCTTCTGCCACAGCCCACTGAGCAGCTTCTGGGGAGATTCGGATTTCCAGGCCAACGTGTTTGGGGTTGGACTCCTATAGTGCAATGGATATATTTCTGGCCTTGCAGCTCAGAGAAATGAACTGGTGATCCAGGTCCCACCACTCCAATCCCACCAGAACAGCTGGCTAGTTCACATTCAGTTATTAACTAAATCTGGTGTGAAAAGCCAGTCAGTGACGGTGACCAAAGCATCCCTGGAATTTTGTACCAAGCTGTCTGGTTCACTAATGCCCATTCAGAAAGGCCACTGGTTACTGCAGATAAACCCATCACCAGCAACAAATGCTACTGCGGCAATAGGAGGTATTTTTAGTGAAATGTATGTAAATGTTATAGAGGGAGATTGCGTCCTTTTATTTGATCTTTATAATCACAATTTACAAATCAAAATGATTAACGAGGCATGTGTAAGCCCTCCACTGCTCATGAAATTTGTGAGGTTTCTGGCCAGTGACAATAATTTGGAGGAATGAGTGCAGGGACTATTTCTGGCTAAAGAAACTGGGAGACCAAAGCAGGAGGTTAATTGTTAAACTACTAATCACCAACCAAGCTGAGGAATTGGTGCAGGGGGCAGGCTTTCAGACTTGTTGATCATTGGGATCTTTTCTGGGGAAGGTATGACCTGTACAAAAGGGACAGGTTACACCTGAACTTGAGGGGGACCAATATTCTTGCGGGCAGGTTTGCTAGAACTGTTGGGGAGGGGTTAAACTAGTTTAGCAGGGGGATGGGAGCCAGAATGATAGGTCAGAGGTTGGTGCATTTAGTGTACAAGTGGATGCAGAGTGTAGAGAGACTGTGAGGAAGGATAGGCAGTTGAAAGGGCAAAATTGCAGTCAGTTGGATGGGCTGAAGTGTGTCTAATGCGAGAAGTATCAGGAACAAGGCTGATGAACTTAGAGCATGGGTAAGTACATGGAACTATGACGTGGTGGCCATTACAGAGACTTGGCTGTCACAAAGGGCAGGAATGGCTGCTGGATATTATGGGGTCTAAATGTTTCAAAAGGGACAGGAATGGAGGTAAATGAGGTGGGGGAGCGGCTTTGCTGATCAGGGACAGTGTCACAGCTGTAGAAAGGGAGGACGTCTTGGAGGGATCATCCACTGTTAGTGTGGGTGGAAGTCAGAAACAGAAAGGGAGCGATCACTCTATTGGGAGTATTCTACAGACACCCCAATAGCAGCAGAGACACTGAGGAGCAGATCAGGAGGCAGATTTTGGAAAGGTGCAAAAATAACAGGGTTGTTGTCATGGGTAATTTCAACTTCCCTAATATTGATTGGCACCTCCTTAGTTTAAAGTCTTAGTGTAATTTCTTAGTGTAGATGGGGCAGAGTTTGTTAGGAGTGCCAAGGAAGGATTCATGGCATCATGTGGACAGGCCAACTAGAGGAGAGGCCATACTGGACCTGGTACTAGGCAATGAGCCTGATCAGGCTTCAGATCTCTCGGTGGGAGAGCATTTTGGAGATAGTGACCATAACTCCTTGACCTTTACCATCGCCTTGGAGAGGGATAGGAGCAGACGATATGGGAAAGTATTTAACTGGGGGAGGGGGAATTATGATGCTATTAGATAGGAACTCGGGAGCGTAAATTGGGAACAGGTGTTCTTGGGGAAGTGCACAGAGGAAATGTGGAGGTTGTTTAAGGAACACTTGCATGGGGTTCTGGATAGGTTTGTCCCATTGAGGCAGGGTAAGGATGGGAGAGTGAAGGAACTGTGGTTGACACGAGATGTAGAATATCTTGTCAAGAGGAAGAACGAAGCTTACTTGAAGTTTAGAAAGCATGGATCAGACAGGGCTCTGGAGAGTTACAAGGTAGCCAGGAGGGAGCTTAAGAATGGACTTAGGAGAGTGAGAAGGGGGCATGAGAAGTCCTTGGCGAGTAGGATCAAGGAAAACTCCAAGGCATTCTACACATATGCGATAACCCTGGGAATTACAGACCAGTGAGTCTTACTTCAGTGGTGGGCAAATTACTGGAGAAGATTCTTAGAAAGAGGATTTATGGGCATTTGGAGAAGCATAGGCTGATTAGGGACGGTCAGCATGGCTTTTTGAGGGACAGATCGTGCCTCATGAGCCTGACTGAATTCTTTGAGGATGTGACAAAGCACATTGATGAAGGTAGAGCAGTGGATGTGGTGTAGGTGGATTTTAGTAGGGCATTTGATAAGGTTCCTCATGGAAGGCTCATTCAGAAAGTCGGGAGGCATGGGATCCAGGGAAACTTGGCTGTGTGGATTCAGAATTGGCTCGCCCATGGAAGACAGAAGGTGGTTGTAGATGGAATGTATTCTGCATGGAGGTCGGTGACCAGTGATGTTCCACAGGGACTTTCTCTTTAGAGAAAAGGAGGATGAGAGGTGACTTGATAGAGGTGTACAAGATGATAAGAAGCATAGATCGAGTGGGCAGTTAAAGACTCTTTCCCAGGGTGAAAATGGCTAACACTACGGGGGCATAATTTTAAGGTGATTGGAAGAAGGTATAAGGGGGATGTCGGGGTAAGATTTTTTACACAGAGTGGTAGGTGTGTGGAACGCACTGCCGGCAGAGGTTGTGGGGGCAGATACATCAGGGACATTTAAGAGACTCTTAGATAGACACATGAATGATAGAAGAATGGAGGGCTATGTGGGAGGGAAGGGTTAAGTAGATCTTAGAGCAAGATAAAATGTCGGCACGACATCGTGGGCCGAAGGGCCTGTACTGTGCTGTAGAGTTCTATGTTCTATGTTATAGCATTTAACGCAGCAATGGTTGAAGGTATGAAGGAGATGTTAGTTAGTGTGTCAGTTCAGTGGTACTTACTTATTCCTCCCGTCTGCTGAAAGCTGGAGTGAACACTATGACTGGAAGGAACTGGACTTCACCGTAATTCTGTTTGTATGTTTTCTATCATTTTATTTTATTCAGTGTGTGTGTGTGTGTGTGTGTGTGTGTGTGTGTGTGTGTGTGTGTGTGTGTGTGTGTGTGTGTGTGTGTGTGTGTGTGTGTGTGTGTGTGCACGGGGAGGGGAAATGAATAGTGTGAAGGAAAAATGTATTTGTATTGTTTAAGGAGAGTGGAATCGCTATATTTTTACATTCCCTGTGCTTCAGATGTGATGTAAAGGCTCTAGAAAGCAAACAGTGACAACAACAACTCTACCATCAAATACTTGTAAAGGCAAAGATTCCTTGGTGGATTGCAGCGGATCAGGAAGTGAAGTAGGAGTCCTGCATGGAATACAGCCGGTCGATGGGATTTCCCACTCTCGCAGGCAGGAGGTTGGGTTCGGATGGGACCAGGAGACATTCGCCCAGGTGACTGAGTGATCCATCACGATCCATGCCATGAAAGACTCTCTCCGAATCTAGCTGGCACAAAGGAAAGCAAATGTCTTAAGGTGCAATTTTTCCAGGTTTTCCTTGTTGCTGATTTCCTCATGGCTTCTAAATCAGCCTGGTGCTAGTGTCCTTCTCAGAAGGTGATAGTTCATGCACAGCATTCGATGCTACTTAAATCACAAACCGCAGTCAGTGCCAACGTCACCTTCCACATGAACCTCCTCCTTCCCGAATAAATCTCACCCCTTCACATACAAGGTTGTCCCTGGAGTTTACCTCACCTCCCTTCAATGCATCAGAAGTATTCACCTCCTCCACAAGGTGGCAGTGAATTCCACATTCTCATCGCGCTCTGCTATGGGGAGATTTGAGTGCATTATTGGAGGGCTATTGGACTGTGAACTATCACATCTGAGCAAAGCTCCAGCCTCTTAAAATTCACATCAGCTTTGTGTTCACCAGGGATCACTGGACACTGATAATGAGGTGACACCCTGCGTGATATCTTCTCCGCACACTGTCCAGCTCTGAAGCCCATTGAAATCCCCTGTCATTACTACCACTGAGACAAGCTAATTGACTACACAGCAAAGAAACAAGGTGCTGGAGAAACTCAGTGGGTCAGGCAGCAACTGTGGAGGGAAACGGACAGTCAATGTCTCGGGTCGAGACCCTTCATCTCTATCTGTAGTCTCTTGTGTCTTCATTTTGCTACTCCACTGCAAAGTCTCTTCAAGGTATGTTCACCTTGAGGAGGTTTTCCTCCTCTAATGTCCATTCCTTCCACAGATGCTGCCTGACCCGCTGAGTTCCTCCAGTACCTTGTTCATTGCTCCTGATTACAGCATCTGCGGTCTCTTGCGTCTTAATTCACTGCAGATTTGGATCCAGGACCTTCCTGCTTTATGAATGGAAAACAAGTAAAATGGCTGTGGTTTCTCTCAGCCTATTCAATGTAACCATTGCTGTGAAGTGTCCTATGCGGCCAAGTAACTGAGAGAGGCCAGGAGTGGGAGAAGTGGATGAGAGATGGACAAAGCTGAAGATCTGGAGAGAATGTGGAAGTGAGAGGTGGAAGGTGGGAACAACTCGAACACACTGGGTAATTATCCATCAAAAGCTGCGTTTTGTAAGGTTACCTAATGGCTTTGCTGCTAAAGGCAGTGAGAGTCATTCATCCCCACACTGTGGAGTCTCTTCTTAAACTCCTCTCTCTATCTCCCTGGTCCTTTAAGGCTCCTCTTGACACTAGTATGGCCACTCCTCCTAATATCTTCCCCCTTTTGTTATACTTTCCTTGTGTCTCTTTGAAGAACATGAGACATTATTTTACACTAAAGGTGTCCTTGAGTAGACTGCATACTTTTTCTTTAAAGTTTAGAACATTGAGAGGTGATTGCACTGAAATGTAAAAGTTCCCGGAAGGAGTGGTAAGGTTGAGGGATGTTTCCTCTGGCGGAGTGTCTTGAGCTTGGGGGTGGGTGGGGGAAGTGGGTGGTGAAGTCTCAGAACAAGCGTTTGGCTATTTTGGACTGAGCAGAGGGGAAATTTCTTCACCCAAAGGCTTCTAAGTCTTTTTGAAATTCTGTACAGCAAAGGGCTGTAAATGACTATTCAAACCCGAAGCAGTTAGATTTTATATTTTCTTATGACATTTGGCCCTTTGAGTCTGTACCGTTCTCGGAGCATTCCCATTTCCTCACCTATTCCTCTGTAATCTATCCTTCCCCATGTTTTTATTAACACCCCAACCCTGATTCACCCGCCACCCAAACTACACCAGGGGCTTACTTCCAGTAGCACATCTTTTGGATGTGGGGGCGAAGCCGGAGCACCCAGAGGAAACCCACGTGGTCACAGGGAGAATGTACAGTCCCCACGTGGGCGGCACTGGAGGCTGGGATTGAACCTAGATCGACGGAGCTGTGAGGCAGCAGCTGTCCTGTCACCTTGACCTTTGGAAACGGAGGGATAATGTGGGAAGAGGGGAGGTTCAGATCGAATGATGGAACCGTCCGATTTGTCCCATTCAAACTATTGTTCACCTTCTTTCTATCTTCTTATCTTCTTACATAGACGTTCACCTAATTACGCCCTCGATTCCTTTAGGAGCCTCCTTTACTGTGAGGCAGTTCTGTGCCTGCGCTTGGGCATTTCCTCTCTGATTGATGCACTCATTTTGAGGATGCGTATGATCACCTGGCATCGGTGGTGGGGTGAGTCCCTGTCTGAAGTGGTCCGTGCTATAGCTGCTCAGGTCCATTGGTCTCAGCTGCTGGTGTTGCAGAGAGGAATAGGAAGCCATCATCCTTTCCATTCCAGGGGCACTCGCTGCATCTGCACATGGGGGAAAGAGAGATAGAGATTGGGAGATGGAATGTCTAAGGCAGTCAATCAATGGTTGATGTTGTGTGGTGCCAGAGCAATCCACCATGGATCACTGTCTGAGGTTTAGTCGGCAGAGGCGAGCTCACCATCGACATCCATGCCAACAGAAACCTAGGTACCAATCCTTGGGAGTTCCTGCCCAGACCTGTTGTCTAAGGTTACAGCGGGGTCTAGATCAGCTGGGAAAGTGGGCCAAGGAATGGCAGATGGAATTTAACTCGGATAAGTGTGATGTTAAGCCAGAGCAGGACATACACAGTGAATGGCAGGGATTTGGGGGGTGTTGCTAGATAAGAGAGACCCAAGGGTACAAGTATACAGTTCTCTGAAAGCTATGACACAGGTAGACAAGGTGGTGAAGAAGGCATATGGTATGCTTGCCTTCATCGGATGGGGGATTGAGTACAGGAGTTGGGGTGTCATGTTACAGCTGTACAAGACATCGGCGAGGCCACACCTGTAATATTGTGTGCAGTTCTGGTGACTGTACTATAGGGAGAATGTGATTAAGCTGGAGAGGGCACAGAAAAGGTTCTCAAGGATGTTGCTGGGACTGGAGAGCTTGAATTATGCTGGGACTGTTTTCCCTGGAGCGAAGGAGGCTGAGGGGTGACATTATAGAGGTTTATAAAATCATGGATAAGATGGATTGTCATACTCTTTTTCCCAGAGTAGGGGAGTCAGAAACTAGATGGCATTGGTTTAAGGTGAGAGGAGAAAAAGGGAACCTGAGGGACAAATTTTTCACCCAGTGGGTGGTGGGGATGTGGAACGAGCTGCCGGAGGAGGTGGTAGAGGCGGGTACAATTGCAATGTTTAAAAGACATTTGGACAAGTACATGGATAGGAAAGGTTTAGAGGGATTAGGGCCAAATTTAGAGGGATATGGGCCAAATGCAGGCAAATGGGACTAGCTCTGGAAGGCAGCTTGGCCGGCACGGGCAGATTGGGCTGAAGGGCCTGTTTCTGTGCTGTACATCTCTACGACTCTATGAGACCTCTCTACCTTTCTTAAAGGCTCTTTTACCAAACCTGATCATCTTTCCTCCTACCTTCTTCTCTGGCTTGTGTCAATTTTGGAGCAAATTACACTCCTGGTGTTTGCCTTGGAACGTTTTACTGGCTAAAACGGCTGCGTAAATGCAAGTTGCAGTGAGGTCACTCCGTTTCTGTCACGTTCGTCTCTCCCCTCAACAAAAAGGTCCAGGTGGTTGAGCCTGGCACAGAGAGGCAGCACCTGCTCTGGAATATTATCATTGGGATTGGAGCGAGAGTTCCCTGATTGCCTTGAGAGGTTAGCGGTAGGTGCCTGACTTGATGGTCAGTGGTACTGATGGGTTAGTCCCTGTTCGTGTTAACTCAGTTGTACCTGTCCATATGTCCAACACTAACCCAGCTCCAGCATGTGCTTGGTGTGTGTTGAAAGTGATAATTTTGTTTCTGGCAGGCAAGGAAACTTGCCAGAGCTAAAAGATGCAGCAGAAGATTTAATCAGTAGCTAATTAAGCTGAAATCTTCCAGATATCATAAACCTTGACTGAAGAGAGAGTCCTGATCAACCATCAGCCTTGGGACTGGTGTGGTGAATCAGTGCATGTTGGAGATCTCATGGTATGTTTGATGAGTAGAGAGAAGTAACATGTGGCATATGGTGAGTGGTGTTATTCAATGTGGGTTTTGAATAAACCAGCAGATTTCCGGATGTCTGTCACTTGCTGGTGGGAATTCTGATGACCTTCCTAACGAGCCTCCTGAATAATTGTTTCATAGTTGATGGAGGTAGACCACAAACCTGCCTGAGGAGGTCTTCACCAATCTTTTCGACACAGGTCACGAGAGGCTGCTTGGAAATATCCAGTGGCAAAATAAATGTCAGATGTTCAATATCTAAGGGAATATTCAAAATTGTTGGAACTGGCTTGCAGTTGGCATAATGCCAAAGTCCTTCTGAGGAGCATGAAACACAACCTTGAGATGCCAATAGTAAAGAATTCTAAACAAGACCTTGGGTCCATAACGCCTGTTGATTGGTTATCTACCTGCTCGCAACTGACGTCTGCTGTGATGTCTCAATCTATGTCCTGTACTCAAAGGTTTTTTATTTCCTGAACTTAGAAACATAGAAACATAGAAAAACTACAGCCCAATTCAGGCCCTTCGGCCCACAAAGCTGTGCCGAACATGTCCCTACCCTAGAAATTACTAGGTTTACCCATAGCCCTCTATTTTATTCAGCTCCATGTACCTATCTAACAGTCTCTTGAAAGACCCTATTGTACTTCTTCCTTCAATTCCCAATGAAAAAATATCTTTCTCCGAGACACTTTGTAACTGGTAGGAAATGTCTTCCTGGAAGTTTTGGAGCACCTGATTCAGGTACATCATTCCAAGATAACTTCCTAAACTCCTAACGGATCGATACCTTCAAGGTGCCTTGTTAACAGTAGTAATGTCACGTGAGACCCAGTTGGGGCAGTAATAATATGGTCATGAAACCCAACCAACCCCCATTTACATTCTGGGAGAGGCTGGCCAAAGAGAATTTTGGTGGAATACACAGAGAAAATGCTGAAAGCTCTCAACAAGTCGGGCAACATCTGTGGAAAGAGAAACTGGTTTAATATTTCAGGTTGAAGACCATTTGACAGAACTGGAAAGTGAGAAAACAAGTTAGTTTTAATCTGCAGAGATTGGGGAAGGATGGATAGCACAAAGGGAGTATATCCAATAGGGTGAGACCTGGGATACCGTGGTGATTATAAACCTTACAGAACCGTCTGATTGGTAGATTAATGAGGGCAGTTGGAGAGAGACAAAACAAACAAAAGGTCAGACTGCCAATGAGACCTGAGACCAAAAGGCAAATGTTGGAACTGGCCAGCAGATCAGGCAGTGTCTGTGAAAAGAGAAAAGCTGGGCTAACACAGCACACGGATAACCCCATCCACCCGGGTCATTCTCTCTTCTCTCCTCTTCCATCAGGTAGAAGATACAGGTGCCTGAAGGCATGTACCACAAGGCTTAAGGACAGCTTCTATCCCACTGTGATAAGACTATTGAATGGTTCCTTTATATGATGAGATGGACTCTGACCTCATGATCTACCTTGTTGTGACCTTGCACCTTATTGCACTGCACTTTCTCTGTAGCTGTGACATTTTACTCTGTACTGTTATTGTTTTTACCTGTATTACATTAATGCACTCTGTACTAACCCTATGTAACTGTACTGTGTAATGAATTGACCTGTACGATCGGCATGCAAGACAAGTTTTTCACTGTACCTCGGTACAAGTGACAATAATAAACCAATACCAATACCTGCAGCAGGACTGACCATTTCTGATAGAAATAGAGAAAGGGAGTTATCTGAAGGCTGTAGTGTTACTAGACAGGTACTATTCCTCATGCTAATAGTAGGCCTCGTTCTACAGTATTTGGAGCTCACCACATCTTTCCCAGCCAGGCTCTTTAACTTGCTGGGTGCATCACTGAGCTATGCCAGACCAGGAGGATTCCAGGTTCAATCCCTGCTTTGAGATGAGATTCCGCCAACTGGGATTTAGCGGTAACTTTATTTCAGCTTAGTAGGTTCCAAGGGTAGACATTACAGTTTCAAACTGTCTACAGCCTGATCTTAGTTTGATTTAGGGAGGTGTTTTTTTTTGCTTTGACAATGGAGGATCAACAAAACCGGCTGGAATCTTGTAGAACATAGAACATCGAACAGTACAGTACAAGAACAGGCCCTTCAGCCCACAATGTCTGTGCCGAACACAATGTCAAATTAAACTAAATCTCTTCTGCCTGCACATGATCCGTACCCTTCCATTCCCTGTATATTCACGTGTCTATCTAAAAGCCTCTTAAAGTCATACATAGAGCAGATGTCAATTTACGTGATAAGCTCCAAGTGAGAACAGAACTTGGTATTGAGCGGGAGTGACAAACACCTTCGACAAGAAGTGGAAATTCTGCAATATGGGTCAAGGTGATCGTCATCAGCTGGGCTAGCTTCGATCCCTGCGGGCGAGGGTGGAAGTTGGGTGGAAGGGGGCAGGCACTGAAGAGAATTCCTAAGCTTTGTCTCAAATTTAGTCTCTTTCCTCATTTCTTCCAGGAGATGATACAGTTTAAGTGGGCAGTGTATATGTTGTGAAAGATAAAACATCCCAATTTGAGGGGCAGGCTGGATGGACCAGAGGGTCTTTCCTTGCCCATTGTTCTTTTTTAAAAAATTTTATTTACAGCGTGGTAACAGGCCATTCCGGTCCAACGAGTCCGCGCCACCTGTTTTTTAAACCCCCCATATTAACCTACCCGTACGTCTTTAGAATGTGGGAGGAAACCGGAGCACCCGGAGGAAACCCACACAGACACGGGAGAACGTACAGACTCCTTACAGACAGCGACGGGAATCGAACCCCGATCGCTGGCACTGTAATAGCGTCGCGCTAACCGCTATGCTACCGTGCCGCCCAATTTGTGTGAGGTGATCATCCCCTTCAACAGGGATGTTGGATGGGCTCTTGATTTGAGTACCTGAACTCGAAAATGGCAGGGTAAGTACGTCAGGTCAACCACCAGTTTCCCATGATGATCATGTCGCTGCCTGCTTCAAAGGTTGGGCTGAAAGTCCGATTTAATTTATTTATTCATTCATGGAGTGTATATATCAGTGATAATGTTGGTATTTATTGTCTGCCACTAATGGCCTTGATCTGAATCACAGTGGTGGGTCAGGAGGCACCTATTAGCCAGACTGGATGGCAGGTTTCCTTCCCTGAAGGACACCAGTGAACCGGGTGGGTTTGTACAACAATTTGGTGGTTGCCTGAACTCATGTCCCTGGATCCATTCCCATGGCCCATGGTGCCACCAGCTGTGGTCTAGTTTCCCAGAGTGACCCTCCTGGTGTGCTGGAGGAAGAGTAACCTGAACCTTTCCTTAGTACAGTAGGGCTCAAGGTTGACCCAATCACAGCGTGAGAGAGGAATGAATCTGTTCTCAAACCCTGCATCAGAGCAGGCTGTGTGCACTGCACACACTAGTTTTTTACCATGTCAAGCTGGCCTTGGTGCTGCCAGTCCAGAACTACTTCACGCCCAGAATTTCCAAATGGACAGGAGCTACAAGATCTGAGGAGACACCTGCCAGTATTTCCCATGGTGCAAGACTGTTTCACCCAATTGCTCCTGAACTAAGGCACATTGGTGTTAATGTAAGCTGTTCCACTGTGGGGTTCTTCATTTGAATGTAGCTCCATGAAGCAAATCACAGGCCTCCTCACAATGTTCAAGATGGGAGTGGGAACTTGGACCTCACTGGAGAATTCTGCCCAGTTTGGGGATGCTCAAAGGACGTTCGTTCACTGGTCTGAATGGAAGGAAGCAGCTGCAACAGCTTTGGGTCAGATTTTGAATTATAATCGTTTAAAAATTACTTGTTTTAATCTTTGTAAGACATATCTAAAATTATTTTTGAAGTGTTAAAACATGTTTAAAAGCTTGGAAGTCTTTTAGGATTTTAAGTTTATTTTTAAATACTTCTTTGTTTTTGCCATCTGGAAGTGTGACTCGGTTGGCTGTCAATTTGTTGTTCCCAGTGTGTGGCAGGGCTCATTTTCACTGCCCGAGTGTTGGTCTTTATGCAGGAGAGAGGACAACAGATATAAGAGGTCGCCAGAGAGACCCTGCCCAGCTGTCACTGCGGAGATGGCTGAAGGGAAGTCTGTGATTCCTGTCAGTTTACCCCTGCCCACCAAATCCACCCCATTCAAATGTTTCCTTGCTCCACTCCTTCAGGCGGTGCATTCCAGATTGTGATAACTAGCTCTGCAAAACTATGGCCTGGGTTGTTCAATAGTAATAACTGTAAAATGGGAGTGTTTCCTGTGACTTGTTTATTAAACTGATAGGATGTCTGGCTCAATGTGTTTAAAAGCTTGGAAGTTTTGTCTTTTAAGACCATAGACCATAAGACCACAAGATATAGGAGCAGAATTAGGCCATTCGGCCCCTTGAGTCTGCTCCGCCATTCAATCATGGCTGATTTCTTTTCAATCCCATTCTCCCCATAAACCTTAACCCCCTATCAATCTCTGCCTTAAATACACCCAATGACTTGGCCTCCACAGCCCTCTGTGGCAATGAATTCCATAGATTCAACACCCTCTGGCTGAAGAAATTCCTCCTCAGCTCAGTTTTAAAGGGACGTCCCTTTATTCTGAGGCTGTGCCCTCATCTTAAGTTTAGGTTCAGGTGGGAACGCACTCCCTGAGGAGCTGGTGGAGACAGGTACCCTCACAACGTTTAACAAGTATCCATGTAAACAAGCATTTAATGGCATGGAAGGCTATGGATCAGGTGCTGGTGAGTGGCTGGATGTAGATGGGTACTTGATGGTCCACGCGGACCGAAGGGCCTGGTTCTGTCCTGTGTGTCTCTAATGAACAAACCCTTGAGTTGCTGTTGGCAACCTGCAACAGACTGGACTCCGACACTGAAATCTACTTCATCCATGAATGTTGTGAGGACTCGTGCTGATTTCCTGGTATTCACTGACCCAAGGTTCTGTGACAGGTTCAAGGAGGTGTAAGTAGTGAGCAAGGAATTTAAATGAAGACTCCCAGGCAACAGATATTAAATTGCTTGCCAATTTAAAATGTCCTTTCCATGCCATTTAATTTAAAGAGGCTTTTCAAAATCTTCCTCCTACTTTTTCTTTAAATCTAGTTGCCTATTACTTTAGATTATTTTAAAGTGTTTCAGATCTTCCGAATATTAAAGACAATTGTTCAGGCTAGGTCTTAAGCACGTTTTTTTCTGTAGGCAGGGCCACTTACTGGCTGCATAATGCGGTGGTGACTGGGGAGACCGTCTTACCACTCTGTCCAAGATTATTGAATTGCAAGTGAGCACATAGCTTTTATCAGGGGCAGCAGAACACAGTGTCTGCACATCTTCATTTCCCTACTTGTTCTTTAACAGACACTTTAAATCAGCCACCCCTCTCCTGCGATAACACCTTTTCTATAATGAGAACAACTATGGCTGCTTAAGCTCCTCTTAACCTCTGATCTGAGGATGATCCTCTGATCTCTTTCACCATGGGATCCCTGCAGTAGTTCTCCCCATCTCCATTTACCTCTTCCTTCTCTGGCCACTGTCAGCTCGGGGATCAGTGATCACCTGCTCACCTTCGCTGTCCTGGTTGTTGCGTCTTGCCCCTCGATTCGAGCTGTGTCGAGAGCCCATGCGCTGGCAGTTCAGCTGCTCTTGTTTCTGCTGCTGCTGCCTTCGAGCAAGTTTCTTCATCTGGAGATTTCAAATAACAAGAGGAACAACTTTTAAGTTTAAAACTGAGCTTCTGTGTAGGAAACATGAGTTATAAATACCCTTCTTTTACAGGTTTTAAATCTATAGTTTTTTCAACAGAAAGAAATGTAATGCATTTATTTTGACACCTGAGGCCTCTGTCCTCCCTGATTTTGAGGCCCAGAACAGATTAAACCTGGGGGTAAACTGCAGGGAACCAAGCAAGAGCTTGTGTAGAGTTCTCGGGAGTGAGGTTCTGAGACTGGTCTGGGTTACCTCTGGCAGTCTGGGAGGTGGGGGGGAGGAGTGGAAGGGTCACAGACCAAGACCCACACTGGCCGCCTTGATTCCAGCACCCATGGTGAGTTACGATGGCACTTCGACCAATTCCAGCTGAAGGACTGAGTTATCTCACCGAGGGTTATTGTTTGGGACTGACACGGGATTTTTTGTTGAGCCATACAACATGGAAACAGGCCCATCGAGCACCCACTTACACTCAACCCACACGCATCCCATTTTATCCCCCCAACATTCTGACTGGGTCCCGCCAGACTCGACACTCACCCACACACTCGGGGCAATTTGCAGTGGCTAATTAACCTACCCACTCGCATGTCTTTGGGATGTGGGAGAAAACCAGAGCACCTGGGTCACAGGAAGAACACTCAAACTCCACACAGACAGCACCCGAGGTCAGGTTTGAACCTGTGTTGCTGGAGCCGTGAGGCTGCGGTTCTACTAGCTGCACCATTACCGCCCCATCTCTTGAGCTCCTTTCAAACTAAAGTCAGCTGAGTTCAGATGCGACTGGCCCTGTTTTGAGGGGTTACCATACTGGTAATCCCAGGCAGAGAGATGAAAAATCTGCATTGCTTTTGATCTTTCACTGTGCAAGGTACGTTATGGCCAGTGGAAATCTTCTGAAGTATGAAGAAGACGAAAGCGACTGTTGATGCTGGAATCTGGAACAAAACACGGAACGCTGGAAGAACTTAGCAGGTCAAGCAGCATCTGTGGAGGAAAAAGGTGTAGGTTCTGGGTTGAGACCCTGTATTGGAACAGGTCAGATAAAAAGTTGTGTTTTTTACATTCTGAAGTACTGCTACTGTGGTAATTTGGGAAACACAGCAACTAATTTGTGCTCTGCCAGATCCCACAAGCAGCAATGAGATTGTGGCCGGATAAACTGATTTGGAAATGTTCCAGCCAGGCAAGGGGTAATACTAATATGCTTGGGATCTTTTACATTGGCACCTCACCTGACGGACACACCCATTGGCCCATTGCTCAGTACTGCTCTGGAATGAATGGATTCTGTCCTGGGTGCCTGGAGTGAGCTATGAATCTACAATGTTCAGAGGAGTGTGCTGCCCATTGAGTCACAGAGCAGCAACCTTTCATTTTAGCGCTCCTTACTAGAGGAAGGTTGTGCCGGTGGGGACCGTGGTGGGGGAGATGTCTGGGGACAAAGAACAAAAGATCGACTGGGCCAGGGTAAAGGGAAGTAGTGAAATACGGCTCTCACCTTGGCTCTTTGGTTCTGAAACCAGACTTGTACAACCCGCACCGTGAGGCCTGTTTCTGCAGCGAGAGTCTCCCTGACCTAGAACAAAACAAAGGCACTGACACCGGGAACCACCCCCTCAGTAACCTTCCCTCCTCCCTCTGTGCTGGCCTAGTTCCTCAGTCATTGGCCAAGTGCCATTCTAGATGTGGGTGTTGGAAAATACTCCACTTTGATGCTGATCCTGTGATGCTGCTCCAAGTAAGTTGCTCATTGCTCCTGTGCACACTGGTACTTGTGAAGATGACAATAAACTCCACTTTGACTCTTGAATGCAGCTGCAGAACTCGTAGCTGCACACCACCCAGGTTAAAGCAGCCCACTTGATCCTTTACCAGATTAATCGATTAGACTAATACCTGGAATGGGTGGGTTTCTTGTGAGGAATGGTTGGGCAGGCTAGGCTCGTATCTGTTGGAGTTTAGAAGAATGAGAGGGGGCTTGTCAAGGTGCAACCAGGGATGAGACCATGAGACCATAAGACATGGGAGCACAATTAGGCCATTCAGCCCATTGAGTCTGCTCCGCCATTTGATCATGGCTGATTTATTTTTCCCTCTCAACTCCATTCTCCTGCCTTCTCCCCGTAACCTTTGACACCCTTACTAATCAAGAACCTATCAACCGCTTTAAATATACCCAATGACTTGGCCTCCACAGCCGTCTGTAGGAATGAATTCCACAGATTCACCACCCTCTGGCTGAAGAAATTCCTCCTCATCTCAGTTCTAAAGGTTCTTTGTTCTATTCTGAGGCTGTGCCCTCTGGTCCTAGACTCTCCCACTACTGGAAACATCCCCTCCACATCCACTCTATCCAGGCCTTTCAATATCCAGTAGGTTTCAGTGAGATCCCCCCTCATTCTTCTAAACTCCAGTGAGTACCGGCCCAGAGCCATCAAACGCTCTTCATATGTTAACCCTTTCATTCCCAGGATCATTCTCGTAAACCTCCTCTGGACCCTCTCCAACATCAGCACATCCTTCCATAGATATGGGACCCAAACTGCTCACAATACTCCAAATGTGGTCTGACCAACGCCTTATAAAGCCTCAGCATTACATCCTTGCTTTTATATTCTAGTCCTCTTGAAATGAATGCTAACATTGCATTTGCCTTCCTTACTACTGACTCAACCTGCAAGTTAACCTTTAGGGAATTCTTCATTCCTTCTACCAAAGTGCATGACCGTACACTTCCCTACACTGTAGTCCATCTGCCACTTCTTTGCCCATTCTCCCAACCTGTCCAAGCCCTTCTGCTGACTCCCTGCTTCCTCAACACCACCTGCCCCTCCACCTATCATTGTACCATCCGCAAACTTGACCTCAAAGCCCTCAATTCCATCATCCAGATCATTAACATATAATGTGAAAAGTAGCGGACACAACACCGGCCCCTACAGAACACCACTAGTCACCGGCAGCCAACCAGAAAAGGCCCCCTTTATTCCCACTCTTTGCCTTCTGCCAGTCAGTCAGTCTTCTATCCATGCTCGTACCTTTCCTGTAATACCATGGGCTCCTATCTCGTTTAGCAGCCTCATGTGCGGCACCTTGTCAAAGGCCTTCTGAAAATCCAAATAAGCCACATCTACTGACTCTCCTTTGTCTATCATAGAACATAGAACATTACAGCACAGTACAGACCCTTCAGCCCACGGTGTTGTGCCGACATTTCATCCTGATCTAAGATCTATCTAACCCTTCCCTCCCACATAGCCCTCCATTTTTCTATCATTCGTGTGCCCATCTAAGAGTCTCTTAAATGTCCCCATCTGCCTCCACCAGCTCTGTCAGCAGTGCGTTCCACGCACCCACCACTCTCTGTGTAAAAAAACTTGCCTCTGACATCCCCCTTATACCTTCCTGCAGTCCCTTAAAATTATGCCTCCTCATGTGAGCCATTTTTGCCCTGGGAAAAAGTCTCTGACTGTCCACTCGATCTATGCCTCTCATCATCTTGTACACCTCCATCAAATCACCTCTCATCCTCCTTCTCTCCAAAGAGAAAAGCCCGAGCTCACTCAACCTATCCTCATAAGACATGCTCTCCAATCCAGAAACAGGGGTCAACCAGGATTTGAACCTGGGACCTCTCGCACATCAGCCCAAACATGTCCCTAAGCAAGAATCATACCCCTAGACCAATGAGCCACTACTATCCTACCTGTTACTTCCTCAAAGAATTCCAACAGATTAGTCAGGCAAGATCCCCCCTTAAGGAAAGCATGCTGACTTCGGCCTGTTTTATCACGTGCTTCCAAGTACTCCAAACCTCATCCTTAACAATGGACTCTAACATCTTATCAACCACTGAAGTCAGGCTGACTGGCCTATAATTTCCTGGGCATTATATAGCAACATGACAGCAATATCCCAGTGTGAGCATCGAATTACATGGGCCCAGTGATGAGTTGTACACCACAGAAACGGGGCCCTTCAGGCCATTATGTCCATGCTGACCTTTTTGTCCATCTACACTAATGCCATTTGCCTGCATTAGGACTGAAGCAGACAGACTAATTCAAACAGACACTGGGGTATGATTCTTGCTTAGGCCTTACCTATTTCAGTGTCTGTTTGAATGCTTCTTAACCACCTCCTCTGGCAGCGAGTTCCAGATATCAACCACTCTCTGTGGAAGAAACACCCCTCACATCCCCTTCCTCTCACCTGCTCCCAGGAGACGTGATCTCACAACACACCAACATATAAGGTACATGGAACCACTTGATGGTGGGGTGGAAGGTTACCAGGATAGATGTGAATGTAGAGTCGAGGTTACAGACAGATCAGCCACGATCACATTAAATGGCAGGGCAGACTTGAGGGGCTCTCTGTACTGCACCCAATTTGCATGTTCACCCAGCACCCAAAACGTTCACCCTTCCACCAATGGCATTGCAGTGTGTTCTGCCTACATCGCAGCAATTCACCGGGAATTCTTTGGCAGAAACTTCCCAGTTCCCTCAACCTGACGCTGGCAGGTTGTCAGGTCCACGTTCCGGCGCTTGGCCCAGAGTTTGCTATGCCTTGGCGATTCAAACGTTCATCTAAGTACTTGCTAAATGTTGTGAGAGTACCTTTCTCCACAACCCCCTCAGGAAGTGGGTCCAGATGCCAGCCACACTGTGGAATGAGCTCTGATCACTCAGAGAGGTTCCTGCCACCATGCCACACCTTGTTGCATATCCTCCATGTAAGGACTCCAGCCCTGGTGGTTGTTGGGACGTTGGACAGCTGGGATTTGTGGTGGGGAGCTGGTGTTCCCAGCTGCTGGGCAGAGACCACTCTGCTTCTACCACCTGGATGTGCCTCAATGCCCCCCCACCCCCACCCCCCAGTCCCCACCCTCGCCCCCAGGCTGTTCCTACCTTCCTGCAGGGTTTGGATGACACCTCAAAGGAAGCCTTGAAGGCACGTCGCTGCTGGGTGGTGAGTATCGTCCGCGGGCGTTTGGACCTCTTGTGCGCTCTGCCTTCGTCATTGCCCTTGTCCAGGGTCTGCCCAAGTTGTCCATCATCCTCCTCTTCACTTTTTACTGAGGGAAACACACAGAGGGAAACAGTGAGGGTGCAGGGCCCCTATGCTCTGACTCTGTGGGGTGACTCTCCGTGCTGTACTTACCACAGTCTCCGGACATCCCAAACAAAAACTCATTCAACATCGGAAACATTCCAAGGCACTCTGTGGAGACGCAATGGATGACAATTGAACCGTTACTCTTGTTATAGACAAACATCTCAGCCACATTATGCACAGCAAGATCCCACAAAGAGTAACCGTTTCTTGGGCATGTGTGAGTGAACAGGTTACAGGGAAACAAGAGGGGGAATGGGACTAATGGGAACGTTCTGAGTGCTGGCACAGACTTGATGGGCTGAATGGCCTATTTTGTAAGAAAAGATTAAAATCTGAGGTTGAGGGAAGAATTTTATTCAGGACACTGGAAGAAAACAATTTCTTTAAAACGTGTCTTGGAATCATTCACATGGTGAGGTACAGGCATTCAGTTAAAAGATCCCTCCAGTTCTGAAACGTTAACTCTTTCTCTCTCCCCAGATGCTGCCCGACCTGCTGAGTGTTTCCAGCTTTACCCGTTCTTAACTCAGATTCCTGGCAGTTTTTTGATCTTCCCTCACAACTGCACTATCCGTTTACTCTGGTGCCTCTGCTCGTAAACAGCAGCAGGCACGTTGAGCCATGTTCCCGCTGTTATAAGACTATTGAACAGTCCCCTAATATGATAAGATGGACTCTTGACCTCACAGTCTATCTTATCTTGGCCCTTATGCCGTATGGTCTGCCTGCACTGCACTTTCTCTGTAACTGTAACACTTTATTCTACATTCTGTTATTGTTTTTCTCTTGTACTGCCTCAGTGCATGTGACAATAATAAATCAACTTACCAATTCTGTCCTTGCACACAGCAACCCCAGCCCAGCGACAATCCACACACACCTAAGTGACAGCACTGAAGGAGAGTGTGACCCAGCACACCGACTGGAGCTGTCAACTGTAATCTGATCCCTCCCTCCTCTCCCCTCATCCTCGGATAATTAATCTAATTGCCTGTGAGTGAACTGCCTTCAGCAGCCGCTGGATGGAGGTAATGCTTTGTACAAGTGATTATGCTGCTGGAAGATACTTCACGAATTCCCTTTCATCTTCGAAGATTTATCATGAATCTAACGTTTAGAAACTGACTGGGAGCCGGGAAGGGTGTGGTGGGGGGTGGGGAGTTGGTGCGAGGGGGTGGTGTAGGTGTATCTGCTGGGAGTTGTGGAGTTATGTGAGTTCTGGAGACCTTGCTGTTTAATGAGGAGACGTTGCTTTATCCATCTCTGCCTTCCCAGCCACTGAAGGATGTCTGTGGACAGGTCTGTGGGGAAGGCTGGGGCAGAACAGTGTGAGGTGTCTAGTGCAGAGGTGAGGAGGGGTGCTTGGTCATTTCCTGGCAATAATGGGGTAAATAGGGGGGAAATTCATTGGCAAGGTGCAGTATAGCAAAGGGTGGGGCAACAAACAGTCTGCTGGAGGAATTTGGCAGGCCAAGCAGCATCTGTGGGGGGGGGGGGGGGGGAAGGAATTGTTAACGTTTCGGGTTGAAACCCCGCATCGGGAGCAAAGGATGGTGTTAGACAGGATTTTTTCAGAGAGGCGGTCCTGAGAATGTTACCTGTGAGGTGGTTGGTGGACAGTGGGGACGTTGCTGTGGTCAGTTGGATTACGAGGGGGAAGGGGCGATAAGGTGAGGGGTGGGAGGGGTCGGTCAATCAGATCAATGAAATAACTCAGCCCAATACATCACGGGCACAGCCCTCCCCACCATCAGTAGTATCTACCGGAGGCGTCGCTTCATGACGGCAACATCCATCATCAAAGATCCCCACCATCTGGGCCATGCCATCTTCTCGCAGCAGGAGGTACAGGCAGGTTCAAGAACAGCTACTTCCCTTCAACCATTCGGTTCTTGAACCAACCGGCACAACCCTAATCACTACCTCAGGATAGCAACACTATGACCACTCTGATCAATTTGCACTAAGATGTTTTTTTAATCTTCTAATTGTGTTCTTCCTTGTAAAAATTGTGTATAATTTGTGCTTAATTTATGTTTTTCTTGTGAATGTTGCTTATCTGCTGCTATGTGCCTGTGATGCTGCTGCAAGTAAGTTTTTCATTGCACCTGTGCACACATGGACTTGTGTAGATGACAATAAACTCGACTTTGACTTTGGATCTTCCAGGGCGATGGGTCAGGTCATGAGTTTTATCAGTGCGTGGTGGACAACTGGTTGTGGGGTTGGTTCAAATTGTGGATTGTTGGTAAATCTACATGTGGGGGGGGTGGGCTGGGGTGGGTCAGTGTCTGAGGGCGGCTGGGGTGATGGAGGTGGAGTGGTTCGGGACAGGAGTTTCAGAGCTTCAGAGCTTGGAGCGGTTAAGGTGGGGTTTGTGGACATCGGTGGCAATGCCAGGGTCTATTGTCTATTCCAGATTGCCACGACATGAGGAGGCAGCTAAACTGGTGGGTCTGAAGTCACATATGGACCAGGCTAGGAAAAGGGCAGCTGGGTTCTGTCCATGAGGGACATTAATGAACAGGTTGGGTCACCGTTATTGATTTCCTTGTTATTAGACATTTATTTATTTACTTGACTTTAAATTTCTCAGCTGTCTTGGTGAGATTTGACCCCCATAATCAGAGCAATGGGCCAGAACTCTGGCTGCTGGACCTGCAGAAGAGATCAAAACTAGAGAAGCATGAATATCATGGTGGGTCATGGGGTTCAAGTGGTAACAGGAAAAAACCTGAGGCCAAGGAAGGATTTGGAGGCAAGTACGACAGTTTTAAAACTGAGTCATTGCTCCTGGGAGCCACAGTAGTGCAGTGGGCTCGACAGTACTGAGCGAAGCACTCTTGGTGTGAGTTAGCAGGCAGCAGTGTTTTGATTGACCTTAAATTTCCAGAGGATAGGAAATGGGAGGCCCATCAGGAATGCACTGAAATAGTCAAATCCTGAGCCACGGATGGCCCCTGAGTCAGATGTGCAGGAATGTAAGAAGCTGCAGAAAGTAGTGGATTCAGCCCAACACATCACGGGTACATCCCTCCCCACCATCGGGAGTATCTACAGGAGGCGCTACCTCAAGAAGGCAACATCCATCATCAAAGATCCCCACCATCTTCAATCATTCAGTTCTTGAACCAACCGGCACAACCCTAATCACTACCTCAGTATAACAACACCATGACCACTAATTGTGTTCTTTCTTGTAAAAATTGTGTATAATTTGAGTTTAATTTATATTTCTCTTGTGAATGCTGCTTATCTGATGCTATGTGCCTGTGATGCTGCTGCAAGTAAGTTTTTCATTGTACCTGTGCATACGTGTACTTGTGCAGATGACAATAAACTCAACTTTGACATTGACTTTGGATTTGCTTCTGTGGTGTTTTATCCAACAAATGTAGAGCACTCTGGTTATTTTCCTGAATTGTTCAGTGATCAAGAATCCAGGCTGGTATTTTCCTGGGCAGTCCTTTGACAGGCAGGTTGGTGCAAACCTTTAAGAGATAAGGAAAGACTCAGACTTTGACAGAGCCTTTCACAATATCCCATAGTCCTCCACAACCGTTGAGGTATTTGTGAAGTGCAATCACTGTTGTAATTTGTAACAGTAAGATCCCATAAACTGCAAGTAATAGTGGCCAGGTAATCCATTTACTCCTTAATAATGTTAATTCAGGGCAACCCCTCTGCTCTTGTTTAAGATACCGTCGTCGCATCTCTTAGAACCCAGCTGTCCTTTCCTGGGACAGATAGAATCTCAGTTTAACACCTCGTTCAACAGACAGCACCTGCAAAGGCCCCAGAACCGTGCTGGAGTTTCCCACTCCGGTCTCTGGTGTGGGATGTGACCCCAGATTTGCTGATTCAGATTGCAGCCAACTAGTTCAGTACAAGGGGGAGCTGGGGGCTCTCTCTAGATTCCCAGACAAGACCTAGCCCTCTGCCAATGTCACTCAAACACATCATTCAGCTGGGGCTGACTGTGGAACGTGTTGTGGGCAAGTTTACTATCTTCGGTGACCATACACTGCACTGTGAAAGTACTTCGTTGCTAGATGTGAGTCCTTCTCCTCCTCTTGTGGGGTCGATCCATTTATTGCGGGCTAGGAAAGACTCAACAACAGGCAGCTTCACTGCGCCAGGCGCCTGTCTCTGTCTCCAAACAACCTTCCTTCCTGCAGTTTGAACATTTCACTTGAGTTTAATCAAAGAAAAAAACAACACTTGAGAATCCCTGAATCTGTCATTTCTCACAATGGTTTCTTGTCACGATTCTTCAGGAGTAAGTCCTCCTACAGATGTTTGGATAACTCTCCAGTGACCTGATCTGCCCAGTCCATCCTGGGGAGGATTCACTGCATAGCTTGGGTGGTAGCACAGCTTGTGCAGCGTCTGACAGGTGACGTCAGCTGTTCATCACCTCTCCGACCTGCAGATTATTCAAATATTTTTAAACCTCACTGCAGGTCCTGGTATTTCTCTAACATTCAGATTACCTGGGAGTAGTTTGGCCGAAATGCCCCACAGCTCTCTTTCCATCCTGCGCAAGCCACAGGGAAAACCTGGGGAGGCACAGCTCAGACGCCATCTATAAATGTGCGGATGACACCACTGTGATTGGCAGAATCTCAGATGGCGATGGGGAGGCGTACAGGAGTGAGATAGATCGGTTGTTTGAGTGGTGTTGCAACAACAACCTTGCACTCAACGTCAGCAAGGCCAAGGAATTGGATGTGGACTTCTGGAAGGGGAAGTCGGGAGAACACCCGCCAAACTTCATTGAGGGGTCAGCATGTACAGTGACAAAGGTCATGGCTGTCACGTGACAGAGACAACACTGACCCCTCTGGTCGGATGACAGCATTGCTCATCGGGTCGGAAGCGACACCACTGTCAATCAAAGGTTTGGCTCCACCCCACCCATTAAGTGCACACCTAAGGATTGGCTTTTGTAATGCACCTTTGTCCTTGACATCTAACCATTGGCCCGTTTAAACACCTTGCTGGACCACCCAGCCCTCCAGTAGTATAAAAAGTGCTGCATGCTTGGTTCTCCCTCTCTGTCTCTGAGGATGTTGAGGTAAGCTGTGCACTACTTAAGGGTAGTTAGTTAAGGATTCCTGGGACCAAAGAGCTGATGCTTGTTCAGATTCTGGGTGTTCAGGTATTGTATTGTTTATTCCTTGATCATTTGTAACTAGTTTGGTGTGTGTGTGTGTGTGTGTGCGCACGCGCGCATCTCACCCCTGTTGCAATTTTCCCCCACGTCTCGTGATCACCTGTGTGTGTGTGTGAGTGTGCATCCGTTCCTGTTCATTCTGTTCCTTCGTTTGTCTTTGTGAATAAACCATTTTTAAAATTCCAAAGACTGTGTCCAGAACCCTCTATCTTTAAGACCTCAAAGAACCTCCTCTCACAACACAGCAGTAGAAGGGGTGAGCAGCTTCAAGTTCCTGGGTGTCAACATCTCAGAGGATCTATCTTGGGCCCAACACACTAATGCAATCATGAAGAAGGCACACCAGTGGCTCTACTTCATTAGGAGTTTGAGGTGATTTGGTATGTCACCAAAAAATCTTGCAAATTTCTACAGATGAATGGTGGAGACCATTCTGACTGGTTGCATCACCGCCTGGTATGGAGGCTCGAATGTGCAGGATTGACAGAGGCTGCAGAAGGTTGTAGGTGGCCGGGAGTGTTGTAGAGACACAACACTCCCTGCCATTGAGGACATCTTCAAGAGGCAGTAATACTTGAGAAACAAAGGACTGCAGATGCTGGAATCTAGATGAATAAACAACATGGTGATGCTGGAGGAACTCAGCAGGTCAGGCAGCATCCGAGGAGAAAAGCAGGCAGGAAGGAGGGTCCTGACCGTAACATTGACCCTCTTCTCTCCACAGATGCTGCCTGACCTGCCGAGTTCCTCCAGAATCATCTTGTCGTTCAAGAGGCGGTGCCTCAAGAAGGCGGCATCCATCATTAAGGACCCTCACCATCTGGGACACGCCCTCTTTGCGTTACTACCGTCGGGGAGGTGGTACAGGAGCCTGAAGACCCACACTCACTGATTCAGGAACAGCTTCTTCCCCTCCGCCATCAGATTTCTGAACGGTCCATGAACCCATGAACACTACCCCGTTATTCCTCTTCTGCACTATTTATTTATTTTTGTAACTTGTAGTCACTTTTATGTCTGGCACTGTACTGCAGCCAGAAAGCATCAAATTTCACAACAAATGTCAGTGATAATACACCTGATTCTGATTCTCAGCAGCAGTCTCCAACCTCTTGCCCTGTTCCTTCAACAACCACAGTCCTCACTCTGCTGAACTTTCCTCTGCTGTGTGACTCGAGAGATGCCATTGCAGCCCTTTGTGTTCCTGCTCATCACCCTCCAGCAGCTGTCTCCACCTTCGCCCTCCGCTCCACTACCTCGCTTCATCTGCCTCTCTTTACCTTCTCTCTGCCTCCGTCTATCACCCACCTGCCACTGATTCCCAGCTCCGCCTCCCTGACGCAACCTGCCTGTCATCTTTCACCCCTCCTCAGCCCACCAATCACCTCGAGCTCCTGTCTCGCCCCTCCCCCTGTCCTGTTTATACAGGCCATCTCCCCTCTCCACAGTCCCGAGGCAGAATTTCGGCCTGAAACTTCGGCAATTCCTTCCTTCCCCCACAGATGCTGCTTGACCCGCTGAGTTCTGCCAGCCGATGGTTTGTTGCTCACCATTCAGAACGGTGTGGAGGGGCAGGGTCAAGCTCATTAAAGGGGCTAGATTGGTTGATGCAGTCTTTCATCACCAAATCTTTGTACTTAGAGGCAGATCAATGTTACACCTGCACATAGAGCCAGTGGTGCATTTGTGGAGTTCTCCTCACCACCACACTGTACCCATGGTGTTGAAATCTCTACACAGTACAGCAAGTGACCCAACCAATATGTGCATAGCAAGATCCCACAAACAGCAAGGTGCAGATGACCAGTGACGTTGGCGGATGGACAAATCTCAGCCATGTCACCGGGGAGAGTTCCCAGCCTGGGTTTCGATGGCAGTGCGAGCGCGGCCCTTGTTCCGGTACCTGACTCGCTGCGGCCGGGGCTGGTCTCGCTCAGCGGTTCCCGCTCCTTCTCATAGTCGCCACGGCAGAGCAGCTGGCCCTCCTTCAGCACAAACTCGTCGCCCTGCCGCAGGGGCCGCTCACAATGGCGGCAGCTGAAGCACCCCGCGTGGTAGACGCTGCCAAGCACCCGCAGGACGAACTCGGAGCGGCCGATGGCCCTGTCGCAGCCACTGCACTTGGTGACGAAGAGCCTGAAAGACAAGTGCGGGAGAATGGGTCAGAGTCGGCAGCCTGAGTGGTGAGAACAGAGTGGACACTTCTGGGGAAGACCACAGTCAGGCTAAACGCAGTTGGAAGGTAGCAATCATGGTTCCTTAACGCTGCATTAAAACACACACAGCAGTGACTCAGGGACATTAATGTTAATCCGTGCACTCCAAACCGCCCTGTGTTCAACATACACCTATGGGGTTACATGTACTTACAGCACAATGGACCATTCGGCCTAACCGGTCAATGTCAACCATTAGGCTCCAGATGAGAACATGTTACTGAACAGCGAATCATTCTCACCACTTCAGCTTCACCTTGTCCATCTCATTCCTTCTGGATCAGTCTTTATTTCAGACCTACCTGGGCTCACTCCCTCAACTCTTTCTCTGGCGCATCGATGACTGCATTGGCGCATCAATGACCACATCAGTGCGTCGATGACTGCATTGGTGCACCGATGACCACATTAGTGCATTGACGACTGCCTTGGCGCAGCCACGACTGCATTGGTGCCTTGATGACTGCATTGGTGCTGTCTCCTGCACTCACACAGAACTTGACGGTTTAGTTACTTCTGCTGCCTATTCCCACCCTGACCTCAGCTGCACACGGTCAGTCTCAGACTCCCCCCTTCCTTCGCTGGATCTCTCTGCCTCCACCTCAGCTACTAACATCCATTACAAGCCTCCTGACTCCCACAGCCATCATGGCGACTCTTCGTCCCACCCTGCCACCTGTAAGGACTCCACTCCATTCTCCCAGTTCTCCATTTCCATCGTATTTAATCCAACGATGAAACTTTCCATACAGATGCCTCTGAAATGTCTTCCTTCTTCCTGAACCTTCCTCTCTGCTATTGATCACAAAGCCCCTGACTGCATCTCATCCTTGCCTCAGCTCTCACCTCCTCCCCTCCAGTACAGAACAAGGATAAGAGTTCCCCTGGTCTTCACCTTCCACCCGATCAGCCTCCACATTCAACAGATCATTGTCTGCAATTTCTGCTGCATTCAAAGAGATTCCTGCCGGGCATGTCTTCCCGCTCTCCATTCTGCAGCTCCTGCATTCTTTTGTCTAGGTTCTTTAGATATGTTCTCACCCTCACCCATCCACTGTTGCAGCTTCTTCCCATGGTCACCCTGGTTTTACCCTATGAGCTATGTCCTCCTCTTTCTCCCCCCCCCCCCCAGCTCCTTTTGTCTCCTTCCCAGTTCTGGCGAAGGATCTCTGACCTGGAACATCACCTGTTTCTCTTCCCGAGATGTGGGCTGACCTGCTATATGTTGCTAGCATTTTCTGATTCTGTTTCAGCTTCCCAGCATCTGCAGTTTTGTTTTGCTTTTCAGGCAATAAATTTCCCTCTCAACAGATGCTGCCTGACCTGCTGAGTATTTCCAGGTTTCATTTTATGCTGTATCTCATGAGTGTAACCATGTTCCTCTGAAATATCTTGAAACACTTCACTAAACTTTGGGATTTCTTCTTTCTTCTGATCCTTGTTCTGCGATACAGAGACGGATCTGCACACAATAATCTGTGTGGTCCAACCAACGTAACATCCACTCCCTACTCCCCTTTTTCTGGAAATGACTCCTCATATTTTGTTTGTAGTCTTCAGAGCCCAACAACACGCTGCTCCTTTGGTAATTTATGACCTTCAGTCAGGCTCTCTTTGCTCTTCCAACTCCAATCAATGTTTTTTATCATTTCAAGGAATGTGACCTCGTCATTCCTCGTTGGAAACAAACCACCTCACGGTTCACTGGACTGACTTCTATTTGCCATTTATCTGCACACGCTGTTTGTGAACCTCTGCACTGTGATCCTTGCCGTGTTTCACTGTATACACACACAGCTAGAGCCACATCTTCCCTCACTGAAAACTCCCTCATCCTGGGCCAGGGTTCACTAGCACTGACCCTATAACATATTGGGAGAAAGCCAGTATGATTAATTTGAAAATGAAACAGGTTTGGTCAATTGTTCATCAGGAGTCTTCCTGTTTTACCCTGGTAGTGAGGCCAGTTACCAGATTAACCTTTTGCAGTCAAACATGAATTGATAAGAGCATTTGGATATTCCCATACATTTATTTCAGCCATATTTCCTAATGACATACAGAAGGAGACCATTTTGGCCCCTCCAGCCCATGCCGGCTCACAGAGCAGCCCCATCCCCCATTCGTTTCCCCTGTAACCTGTTCTCCCCACAGTCCCACCAACTACCCCCAGATTCTACCACTCACCTACACACTGGGGGCAAGTCACAGCAGCCAGTTAACCTACTACCCTGCATGTCTTTGGGAGCACCCGGGGGAAACCCACGCAGTCACAGAGAACGTGTAAACTCCGCACAGACAGCACCCATGGTCGGGATTGAACCCTGGTTGTCAGAGCTGTGAGGCAGCAGCACGAACTGATGCACCACTGTGACACCCAAACCACACCACCATACACGGCTTGTCTCCTGGGACGCTGTGTGTGGAGTGATCCCTGAAGTGCAGGCATGATGAGCTCACAACAATGTGATTGGGCCAAAGGATTTGTTTATTGACGTTTGTTTGCTCAGGAATAAGTGTTGACAGGGCACTGGAGGGACCTCTACAAACCTGCCTTCTTCACCACTCTAGCGACACTTTCAGAGAACTATGGACTCGGACCCCTAGGTCTCTCTGTTCATCCACATTGCTCAGTGCCCAACCATTTACTGTGTATGTCCAACCCCTATTTGCTTTCCTAAAATGCAACACCTCACACTTGTCAGGATTAAATACCATCTGCCAACACTTTGTCCAACTTTCCATCTGATCTATATCCTTCTGTAGACTTAGACAGCCTTCCTCGCTACCCACACCACTACCAATTTTCATGTCATCTGCAAACTTACTAATCATACCTGCTACATTCACAGCCAAGTCATTAATATACATCACAAACAGCAAATGTCCCAGCACTGATCCCTGTGATACACCATTAATCACAGACCACCATTCTCTGCCTCTTAACACGAAGCCAATTTTGGATCCAATTAGCCAGCTTGCCCCAGATCCCATGTGCCTTAACCTTCTGGACCAGCCTACCACGCAGCACCTTGTCAAATGTCTTCCTAGAGTCCTTAAAGACAACATCTACTGTCCTGCCTTCATCAATCTCCTTGGTTAATTTCTCAAAACACTCAGTCAAATTACTGAGACAGGATTTTCCCAACACAAAGCCATGCTAACTATCCCTGATCAGTTCCTGCCTTTCCAAATGAACATAAATCCTGTCCTTGGAATTTTCTCCAAGTCAAGTCAAATAAGGGTAGAACATACACTGTAAATGATAGGGTCCGAACGAGTGTTGATGAACAAGAAAACCTTGGGGGCCACGTCCATAGTTCCTGGAAAGTGGTAACACAGGAGGACAGGGTGGTGATGAAGGCATGGGGCACGCTTGTCTTCAGAGGTGGGGGCGTAGAATATAAAAGTCGGAACATCAGGTTACAACTTTCAAATACCGATGACACCACAGTTGGCAGAACCTCAGATGGCGATGAGGTGGTGTACAGGAGTGAGATAGATCGGCTGGTTGAGCGGTGTCGCAATAACACACTCAACATCAGCAAGACCAAGGAACTGATTGTGGACTTCAGGAAGGGGAAGTCAGGAGAACACACACCAGTCCTCATTGAGGGGTCAGCATTGGAAAGAGTGAGCAGCTTCACATTCCTGGGTGTCAGCATCTCAGAGGATCTATCCTGGGCCCAACACACTGATGCAATCACGAAGAAGGCACACCAGCGGCTATTTCATTAGGAGTTTGAGGAGATTTGGTACGTCAGCAAAGACTCTTGAAAATTTCTACAGATGTATGGTGGAGAGCATTCTGACTGGTTGCAAAACCACCTGATATGGAGGCTCTGATGCACAGGATCGCAAGAGGCTGCAGAGGGTTGTAGACTCAGCCAGCTCCGTCACAGGCACAAGCCTCCCCACCATCGAGGACATCTTCGAGGCGGTGCCTCAAGAAGGCGGCATTAAGGACCCTCACCATCCGGGACATGTCCTCTTCTCGTCACTACCATTGGGGAGGAGGTACAGGAGCCTGAAGACCCACACTCAACGTTTCAGGAACAGCTTCTTCCCCTCCATGATCAGATTTCTGAACAGTCCATGAACCCATGAACACTACCTCATTATTCCCCTTTTGCACTTTTTTTTTGTAACTTATAGTAATTTTTATGCCTTGCACTGTACTGCTGTCGCAAAACAACACATTTCACAACATATGTCAGTGATAATAAACCTGATTCTGATCCTGAACTTTACATAACACTGGTTAGATCGCACTTGGAGTGGGTTGGCGGTTCTGGTCACCACATTATAGGAAGGATGTGGTTGCTCTGGAGAGAGTGCAGAGGAGATTCACTGGGATGTTGCCTGGATTGGAGGACTTTAGTTGTGGGCAGAGATTGGACAGGCTGGGCTTGCTTTTCCCTGGAGCAAAGGAGCGGTCAACTGTTAGGGCTATATAAAATTTTGACGGCTATACTGTAGATATGGGTAAATAGTCAAAATCTTTTTCCCATTATAGGGTACCGAAAACAGGAGGGCAGAGATTTAAGGTGAGTGGAAGGAGTTTTAAAGGGGATCTGGTTGGCGAACACCTGGAACGTGGTGCCAGGGGCGGTGGTGAAAGGAGGTACAATTACTTACATTTATCGAGATAGGCATTGAATAGAGACACAAGAGATCCTGCCGATGCTGGAATCTGGAGCAACGCACACAAAGTGCTGGCAGAACTCAGCAGGTCAGGCAGCATCCCTGGAGGGAAATAAACAGTCGATGTTTCGGGTCAAGGCCCTTCATCAGGACTCTGGCACTTGAATAGGCAGAGATTAGAGGACTATGGACCTGATGCAGGCAAACGGGATTAGTACAGATAAATACAATGGTCAGCATGGACATGGTGGGCCGAAGGGCCTGTTTCTGTGCTGTATTTGAAAACTCTATGACTCTAAAATCTGCCTGCTTACATTAGCACTTGAAACACACCACACGTACGCACAAACTGCACTCTCTGCAGTCCACTCACCGGTAGGTGGTGACATGTGGAATCCTCCTCTCCACTGCCACAGACTGGTCTCAGGTGAGGAAACAGAGGAAGGGACACCTGGTGCTGAGTCGGCTGTCTCTGAGTGAAAAGCCCTCCCGCCTCCCTCTCCCCTCCCTCCTCTCACCCTCCCCTCCCCTTGCTCAACCCCTCTCCCACCTCAATATCCCTTTCCCCTCCAGTATGTCCCTCTTCTCTACCTACTTTTCTTCTCAGCTCACATAATCTCTCCCTAGTCCCCTATCTCCTCCCCTCCCTCTCCCCACCTCATTTCTTCGTCTCCTCCCTATTCCCCTCCCTTAATCCTCCTTTCTCACTATCCTCAATCCCGTTACTCTCTTCCCCACCTCCGTCTACTCTGAACACATTCTCCCCTTCCTCCCTCTCTCTACACCTCCCCTCCCCAACCCTCTCCTCACTCCTCCAGCCTCCCGTCCTCACCCCGACCTACTACCCATCCCTCCCCATTTCCTCGTTCCAACAAGAAAGTTAATTTTGACCGAAGTGGAAATTGAAACGGTTTCGGACAGGAAGCCCACAGAGGCAGTTGCATTGGGCAGGGGTTCGGGGCGGATACAGTGGCCAGGGACACCTCCGTTCACAGCCCACTGCCCAGTTACAATCAGACGTGCAGCCTGGTTGCAGGTTCTTACACTTTGGCCTCCTGGGCGTTCTCTGCTCTGTGACTCTGGAGACTCCATAAAACCAGAGACCATAAGACATAGGAGCAGAATGAGGTCATTCTGCCCATCGAGCCTGCTCCGCCATTCGATCATGGCTGATTTTTTTTCAACCCCATTGTCCTGCCTTCTTCCCGTAATCCTTAACCCCCTTTCTGAACAAGGACCTATCAATCTCTGCCCAGTGACTTGGCTTCCATAGCCCTCTGTGGCAATGTATTCCACAGATTCACCACCCTCTGGCTGAAGAAATTCCTCCTCATCTCAGTTTTAAAGGGATGGCCCTTTATTCTGAGGCTGTGCCTTCAGATCCTAGATTCTCCCACTGATGGAAACATCGTCTCCACGTCCACTCTACCCAGGCCTTTCAGTATCCGATAGGTTTCAATGAGATTCCCCCTCATCCTTCTGATCTCCATCGAGTTCAGGCCCAGAGACATCAAACGCTCCTCATCCCTCCCGGGATCATTCTTGTAAACCTCCTCTGGACCCTCTCCAGGGCCAGCACATCTTTTCTTAGATATGGGGCCCAAATTGATCACAATATTCCAAATGTGGTCTGACCAATGCCTTATAAAGCCTCAGCAGTACATCCATGCTTTTATGTCCTAGTCCTCTCGAAATGAATGCTAACATTGCATTTGCCTTCTTTACTACCGACTCAGCTTGTAAGTTAACCTCGAGGGAATCCTGCACTAGGATTCTCAAGTCCCTTTGCAGCTCCAATTTCTGAATTCGCTCCCTATTTAGAAAATAGTCTGCACCTTTATTCTTCCCACCAAAGTACATAACCCCAACTTCCCTGCACTGTACTCCATCTGCCACTTCTTTGCCCACTCTCCCAACCTGTCCAAGTCCTGCAGACCACCTGCCTCTGGACACTACCTGTCCCTCCACCTATCTTGGTATTGTCTACACACTTGGCCACAATACCATCAGTTCCTTCATACAGATCATTAACGTATAAAGCCAGACCTCGCCCTGTCTTGCCATCCTGTACCACCCACCATCTCCTGCCCCAGTCCCTCCCGGGACCCTCTCTGCTCCATCACAATCGGTGGGAACACCGAGCCCAGACTCATCAACATCACCTCACTTCAGATTTAAATTCTCCTGTTGCACTGGCCTGTGGTCCCCGAACAGACCCCTCTCTGATGTCTCCTGAATCTGCTGATTTGAGTTACCATGGGAACAGAATTGAAGAAGGGGAATGAGTGTGTGTGCTTGATTTTATTTAATCTCCAGGAATTGTGGTTAAGCACATTGTTAAAGCTGTTTTTACAGGGAACGAGCTTTCATTGAAACAGTCTTCTTATCCTCAGGCTAACTCAAAGTGCATGAGGAGCAATCTCTTTAAGAGAGGTGAACATGCAGCCAATGGCTCGTGGGTGCCTGAGTGGTGAAGCTGGAGTAGGTCCTGATGTTCAGTCTTCAGGGTAAATAGTGGTGAGGGAGAGGGATCTCGCTGGGTGTAGTGTGGCTAAAACTGAGGCTCCTATGGCATCAGTAAAGGTCACGTGTAAAGTGAGGAGGTGGGTGAAAGGGGAATGTTGGCAATAGTGGTCCGGAGGGTGGCACGACGGCACTGCTGGTAGAGCTGCTGCCTCACAGCTCCAGTGACCCGAGATTGCTCTCGGTCTGATCACTACAGTGCACACTGCTCTCCAATCCACACTATGCTCAACAGCCCAATTTAAATCCACTTGTGGCAAATCATCGTTTAGTCGGGCGAACCGGCTCGGCAGTTGGGTCGCGTGGCGTCGGAGCGACGAGGCCCAAGTTGGCGGCGGGCCTCGTCTTTCCCGAGCGACGGGGAGAACCCGTGCGCGGGAAAGTCTTGATGACGTAGTACTTACATCATTGCCGGTTGCTTTGGGCTGGAACAGTCTCCCTTAAAGGGCCCGCGCAAGGCGGGAAAATAAACCACTTCTGTTCGACAATCCTCCGACTAGCATCTTGTTTTATTCTGCGGTAGCAACCGCTACATTGGTGACTCCAACGGTCCAAATGGATTTTGGACCCGCGCAATGGCCGACAGCACAGCAGCCAACGCAGTGGCCCTCAAGCTGCCCACCTTTTGGTCACTTCGGCCCAGCGTCTGGTTTGACCAGGCCGAAGCACAATTCCACCTTCGGCAGATCACCTCCGACTCCACGAAGTACTACCATGTGGTTAGCTCTCTGGACCAAGAGACAGCTGCCCAGGTTGGAGACTTCATCCAGTCGCCTCCGGAGGAAGATAAGTACCCGGATTTCAGAGACCTTTTGATTCGGACCTTCGGCCTCTCCCGTCGTGAGCGCGCTGCCCGCCTGCTTCATCTGGACGGCCTAGGGGACAGATCCCCATCCGCCCTAATGAATGAGATGCTGGCATTGGCCGAGGGACACAAGCCATGCCTGATGTTCGAACAGGCCTTCCTCGAACAGCTCCCCGATGACATCCACCTGTTGTTAGCTGACGCTGACTTCAGCAACCCCCGTGAGGTGGCTGCCCGGGCAGATGTCCTGTGGAGGGCCAAGTGCGACAGCGGCTCGTCCGTCAGTCAAATCACCAGGCCGCGAGTCCAACGCCCGCCTTGCCCGGCCCCAGCAACTGAGCAACCACACCCCAGGAACACAGACGACGACACGGGTGACCAGCTGTGCTCCTACCATCAGAGGTGGGGTGCGGAGACTCGTCGATGCCGCCCACCCTGCAAGTCAGGGAAACGCCAGGGCCAGCTGCCGCTGATGGCAACGGCGGCTGGCCGCCGACAGAGCCTCCTATTCGTTCAGGACAAGAAATCTGGACGGCGTTTCCTCGTTGATACTGAAGCGGAGGTCAGTATTTTGCCCCCGACTGGCCGCGACACTCGTAACAGGCCACCCGGTCCTCTACTCAATGCCGCCAACGGTACAACGATATGGTCTTTCGGCACCCGTACACTTCAATTACAATTCGGCGGCAGCCGTTTTACCTGGACCTTTACCCTTGCCACGGTCACCCGACCACTCCTAGGAACTGATTTCCTTCGGGCCCACAACCTGTTAGTCGACCTGCGAGGGAAGCGGTTAGTCCACTCTAGCACCTTCCAGACCTATCCCCTGGGAGAAATCAGCACACCAGCCCCGCGCCTGGAATCCATTTCCCTTCCTGGCAACGATTTCGCCAAGCTCCTAGCTGAATTCCCATCAATTTTGGCACCTTCGTTTACGAATTCTAGGCCCAAACACGGGGTACGACGCCACATCATTACTACAGGGCCACCCCTTCATGCCCGAGCACGACGATTACCTCCAGACAAGCTCCGCCTGGCAAAGGAAGAGTTCCGTCACATGGAGGAGCTGGGGATTGTTCGCAGGCCAGACAGCCCCTGGGCCTCCCCCCTGCACGTGGTCCCCAAAGCCACCGGAGGGTGGAGGCCCTGCGGCGACTACCGCAGGCTGAATGACGCTACCACCCCGGACCGCTATCCCATCCCTCACATCCAGGACTTCACAGCAAACTTACACGGGGCCCGCATCTTTTCTAAAGTGGACCTCGTCCGGGGATACCACCAAATCCCGGTCCATCCAGATGACGTCCCCAAGACTGCGATTATCACCCCATTTGGCCTGTTCGAATTCCTTTGGATGCCGTTCGGCCTTAAGAACGCCGCGCAGACCTTCCAGCGGCTGATGGACGCGGTAGGCCGAGACCTGGACTTCGTGTTCATTTACTTAGACGACATACTGATCACCAGCCGTAACCGCCAGGAACACCTTTCCCACCTCCGTCAGCTGTATTCCCGCCTCCGCGATTTCGGCCTCACGATCAACCCGTCCAAGTGCCAATTCGGACTTGACTCTATCGATTTCCTCGGCCACAAAATCACCAGCGACGGGGCAACACCCCTACCCGCCAAGGTGGACGCTATCCGCCATTTTGCCCGCCCCGACACAGTCAAAGGCCTACAGGAATTCCTTGGGATGGTCAACTTTTACCATCGGTTCATGCCTGCAGCAGCCCGCATCATGCGCCCTCTGTTCTCGCTGCTGGCTGGTAAGGGCAAGGACATCACCTGGACTGATGAGGCTGCGGCTGCTTTCGTTAAGGCCAAAGACGCCCTGGCAGATGCCACGATGCTTGTACACCCTAGGACTGACGTCCCGACTGTCCTCACGGTGGACGCGTCCAACACCGTGGTGGGTGGGGTACTGGAACAGCTACTCGAAGGCTGCTGGCAACCCTTGGCATTTTTCAGCAAGCACCTTAGACCGCCCAAACTGAAGTACAGTGCTTTTGATCGGGAACTTCTAGCGCTGTATCTGGCGGTCCGGCATTTCCGATACTTTCTAGAAGGCAGGCCTTTCACTGCTTTCACCGATCATAAGCCTCTGTCCTTTGCCTTCTCCAAAGTCTCCGATCCCTGGTCAGCTCGTCAGCAGAGACATTTATCCTACATTTCGGAATTCACAACTGACATCCAACATGTCTCCGGAAAGGATAATGTCGTTGCTGATGCACTTTCCAGACCAACCATCCACAACCTATCCTTGGGTGTCGACTACGCGGCCCTAGCTGACGCACAGCAAGCCGACGACGAACTGCCCAGCTACAGAACCGCAGTCTCGGGTCTGCAGCTCCGAGATTTCTTGGTTGGTCCAGGTCAGCGGATCCTACTTTGCGACGTTGCGACTGGTCAGCCCCGCCCTATAGTCCCTGCAGCCTGGCGGAGACGCGTTTTTGACTCGGTACATGGGTTGGCGCACCCGTCCATCAGATCTACTGTCCGACTGGCCGCCAGCAAGTTTGTCTGGCATGGCCTGCGCAAACAGGTCAGTGAGTGGGCCAGGACTTGTCCGCACTGCCAGACGTCAAAAATCCAGCGACACACCAAGGTCCCACCACAGCAGTTCGAGCCTACCCATAGGAGGTTCGACCACATACACGTCAACCTCGTGGGCCCTCTGCCGGTTTCAAAAGGAGCCCGGTACCTCCTTACCATCGTGGACCAGTTCACGAGGTGGCCTGAGGCAACCCCCCTGACTGACATCACAACTGATTCCTGCGCCCGGGCGCTGCTCACAACTTGGGTCTCACGTTTTGGTGTTCCGGCCCACATCACTTCAGACAGAGGCACCCAATTCACTTCCAGTCTCTGGGCTGCATTAGCGAACCTGCTAGGGACGCAGCTGCACACCACCACGGCCTACCATCCTCAATCAAACGGGTTGGTGGAACGTTTTCACCTCCATCTGAAATAAGCCTTGATGGCCCGCCTGAAGGGTCCTAACTGGGTTGACGAGATGCCTTGGGTCCTGCTCAGCATACGCACTGCCCCAAAGAAGACCTCCGCACTTCGTCAGCTGAGCTTGTGTACGGGGCGCCCCTAGTTGTCCCCGGGGATTTCATACCTGCCCTTCAGGACCAAGGGGAACAACCCCCAGCAGTCCTACAAAGACTGCGCGAGAAGCTTGGCAACTTGGCCCCGATTCCCAGCTCACGGCACGGTCAAGCCCCATCCTGCCAGCCCAAGGAACTACGGGACTGTAAGTTTGTTTTCGTTCGCAGGGGCACACCTCGGGCGCCATTGCAACGACCATATGAGGGACCGTTCCGAGTCATACGGAATAATGGATCCACCTTTATTTTGGACATTGGAGGCAGGGAACAAGTTTTCACGGTGGACCGCCTCAAACCGGCCCATTTGGATCTGCAACAACCTGTCGAGGTTGCAACGCCGCGACGCAGAGGCCGGCCCCCTAAGTGGCAGCTGGCACAGCCCGCGGACCTTGGGGACTGTATCGCCGGTTCTGGGGGTGGGGGGTTGTGTGGCGACTCACCGTTTAGTCAGGCGAAGCGGCTCGGCAGTCGGGTCGCGTGGCGTCGGAGCGACGAGGCCCAAGATGGCGGCGGGCCTCGTCTTTCCCGAGCGATGGGGAGAACCCGTGCGTGGGAAAGTCTTGATGACGTAGTACTTACGTCGTTGCCGGTTGCTTTGGGCGGGAACAGTCTCCCTTAAAGGGCCCGCGCAAGGCGGGAAAATAAACCACTTCTGTTCGACAATCCTCCGACTAGCGTCTTGTTTTATTCCACGGTAGCAACTGCTACACACTCAATAAATTACTCTCCAAATGCTCTACAGATAAATCTACAGTCTACTTGACAATGCATTCAGTATACTGGTCTATACCCCACTACGATGCCCTCAATAATAGTCTATAGTCCACCCTACAATTGATGCTACAGTTAGATGCATAACACACTCCATAAGGCACACTGTGATCTAGAGATCAGTCTACAGTGAAATCTACACTGTGCTCTAGATTCTAGTTAATTATCTACTCCATCCTTTGCACAGTAGACCATTGTAGAATTACCCAGTTTATAACCCACTCTAGAGTGCATGCTGTAGTCCAGTGTATTCCCCACAATGCACTGTATGCTAGAGTGCTACATTCTGATCAACAATTCCCTGCACAGTGGGCCCCACTTGACATTGCACTATACTCCATCATCCACTCTACAATGCGCTCTCTAATCCAGTCCATAACTCACACTACAATATACGTTGTGGTCTGCACTATGATCCCCCCATTCTAAAAGCCAGTCTACATTCTATTTTCTGTTCCACTCTGCAGTGTGGTCTACAATCCATTTTTCTGATCTATGGATTCTATAGTCCATTCTACAAATCACTTTACGATGAGCCCTTTATTCCCTTCTATCGGTGCCCTTTATAATCCAGTACTCCAGGTACATTCCCAGCAGGGCTCTCTACAGCTCCAGGAAGATGCCTTTATTCTTGCACTCAAACGCTCCTGTAATAAAGGTCAATGTGCCAATTGCCTTCTTGTACCCGCATGTAAACTTTCAATGATCCATATGCAAGGACTCCCAGGTCCCTCTGAAAACCAACACCTTTCAGTCTCTCACTGTTTAAACATACTTTTCTAGTCTTTTTTACCAAAATGGATGTCCTCTCATTTTTCCATGTTGTAATCTGCTGTGTCCTGGTTCATTCACTTGGCCTGTCTCTGTTTCCCGAAGCCCCGTGCATCCTCCTCACCACCTTCCTCATTGTACTATATGATCAAAAATAACCCATTCACTCATTTGTTCCTCTGCAGTCTATGTTCTACCGATCAATGAATTCTCCGTGTATGATCCGCTCCAATGTGAGTTCTGTAGTCCAGTGTACAATCCACTCCACAGTGATCACTATATTCCATTCTACAACACAACAACGCAGTCTGTGCTCAAGTGCAAAGTGTCCACTGCTATAGTCCTCTATACAATGTGCTCAATATTCCAACCTACAATCACAATATTGTATACTGTACAGTCCAATCAGCCATTCCCTACACAATGTGATCGAGATTCCCATCAACAACTCCACAATGACAATCCACCTAACATTGAAGTGAGAGGGAGTGAGGTAAGGCCTAGGAAAACCTGTGAGAGCTATGCAAGAGAGGTAGGTAGAGTGGGAGCAGCCTCTTTTGGGAGGGGCAGTGAGGTCAAAGTGTGGGCTTTGGTGAGGTGGGTGAACAGTGCCCAGGTAAGGCTTTGTTTGTTCTTCTCTTTCTTCCTCAGTAGGAGGGTCTGGGATGAAGGAGATGGAAGCTCAGGCAGTGGGATGTTCCTCCTGCAGGATGTGGGCGATCAGGAACGTTTCCAATGTTCCTGGTGATTCTTCCTGCAGCAAGTCTGTCCAGCTGCAGCTCCTAACAGACCACATAGAGCAACTGGAGTCGCAGTTGGATTCGCTTTGGAATATCTGGATGTGGAAAATGTGGTAGATACTAGGAAGGAGATTATTGAAGGCAGAGCAGTGGATGTTGTCGACATGGATTTTAGGAAGGCGATGTCCCTCATATTAGGCTTATCCAGAAGATTAAGATCCATGGTGACTTGGCCATTTGGATTCAGAATTGGCTTGCCCATAGAAGACAGAGAGGGTAGTGGTCGATGGGACTTATTCTGGCTGGAGGTCTGTGACCAGCAGTGTTCCGCAGGGATCCGTACAGGGATGGCTGCTGTTTGTGATGTATATAAATGACTTTGATGAAAATGTGGATGGGTGGGCTAGTAAGTTTGCAGGCAATATAAAGATTGGTGGCATTGTGGACAGTGTAGAAGATTGCCAAAGGATACAGCAGGTTAAAGATCAGTTGCAAATATGGGCAGAGAAATGGCAGATGGAGTTTAATCTGGCTTTTGGGAGATCAATTATAAAGGGAAAGTACACAGTTAATGGCAGGACCTTTAGCAGCATTGATGTGCAGAGGGATCTTAGAGTCAAGTCCATAGCTCCCTGAGAGTGGCTGCACAAGTCAATAGGGTGATAAAGAAGGTGTACGGCATGCTTGCCTTTATTAGTCGAGGCACTGAATTCAAGAGTCAGGAGGTTATGCCGCATCTGGAGTATTGCATTCATTTCTGGTCGCCCCATTACAGGAAGGATGTGGAGGCTTTGGAGAGGGTGCAGAAGAGGTTTACCAGGATGCTGCCTGGATTAGAAGACATGAGCTATAAGGAAAGGTTGGACAAATTTGGGTTGTTTTCTCTGGCGTGGCGGAGGCTGAGGGAAGACCTGATAGAGGTTTATAAACTTAAGGGATGCATAGATAGAGTAGACAGCCAGTATCTTTCTCCCAGGGTCAAAATGTCAAATACCAGAGGGATGCAATTATGGTGAGAGAGAAACATTCAAAGGAGATGTGCGGGGCAAGTTTTTACACAGAGGGTGGCGGGTGGCTGGAATGTATTGCCAAGGGTGGTGATGGAGGCAGATATGACAGAGGTGTTTAAGAGGCACATGAAAATGCAGAGAATGGAAGGATATGGACCACATGCAGGCAGAAGTGATTAGTGTAATCAGGTGTCATTGGCTTAATTAGTTTGGCACAACATGATGGGCTGAAGGGCCTGTTCCTGTGCTGTTCTATGTTCTACATTTAGCAAGTTGGTCATGCTGCAGATAAAAAAGAGAGGGGTAGGGCAACTACCTGGAGGGACAGTAAACACAGGCAGGTAACACAGGAGTCCCCTGTGGTCATTGCCTTCTCCAGCAGGTATACCGTGTTGGATACTATTGGCGATGGGGGTGGCCTCCCGGGGAAAACGGCAGCAACTGCCCAGTTTGTAGCACCACAGAGGGCTTCGCTGTACAGAAGGGGAGGGATAAGATGCAGGTAGACATAGTGGGAGAGGATTCTATTGTAAAGGGTAACAGGTAGGTGCTTCCTTGGCCACAAACAGGACTCCAGGTTGGTATGTTGCCTCCCTGGTGTTAGGGTCTCGGAGCAGTTGCAGGACATTCTGAAGTGGGAGGGTGAACAGTCAGTGGTCGTTGCACATTTGGGTACCAATGACATAGGAAGGAGAAGGGATGAGCTCGTGCAATATGAGTTTGGGGAGCTAGGTGGCCAGTTAAAGAGCAGAACTCCAAAGGCTGTAATCTCTGCTTCCGGTGCCAGGGGCCAGTGAGTATAGGAATAGATGGATAGGTCAGATGAATGTGTGGCTGAAGGAATGGTGCAGGGGGAGGGGCGTTAGCTTCCTGGATCACTGGGACCATTTCTGGGGATGGTGGGACCTGTACATGTGGGACAATATTCTGACTGGGAGGTTTGCTAGTGCTGTTGGGGAAGGTTTAACTGAGCTGGCAGGGGAATTGGGCTCAGAGTAAACGCTCGTTTGGGGAGGTACAGTCACATAGAGGAGAAAAAGTGAGAAAGGCAGAACAGGTGGGTATATGCAGATCAGGGGAAAGCAAAGGTAAACTGGAATTATTTTAATGTAAGGAGTCTAACTAGTGAGGCAGGTGAACTCAAAGCTTTAATTAACACACAGGACTACAACATTGTTGTTAACATCACTAAGATATGGTTGAAGGACGGGCAGGACTGGCAGCTCAGTATCCCGGGGAACAGGATGTTCAGGCGAGACAGAATGGGAGTGTAAAAGAGGAAATGGCATTGCACTGTTAGTCAAACACTGCATCATGTCTGCATTGAGGGAGGATCTCCCAGAAGGGTCCTCAAGCAAGGCCATATGAGTAGGGACTAGGAACAAAAAGGATATTGTCAACAGGGAATAGTAGGACAGATATATAGGCAGATATCAGAGAGATGTGAGAAAAATAGCATCATAGTTTTAGGGGATTTCAAGTTCCTGAGTATTAACTGGATTTACCTCAGCATTAAGGCTCAGAGAGGGTGGTCTGTTTGAGATGTGTCTAGGAAAGCTTTTTGACACAGTATGTAGATGGACCAACAAGGGAAGGAGTATTACTGGCCCTTATCTTGGGGAACGTAGCTGGTTAAATGGTAGGACTGTCAGTGGGGGAGCATTTTGGAGATATTGAGCATAACTCTATATGTTTCAATGTGGTTATGGAAAAAGATAAGGATGGACCAGAAATAAAGGTCTTAACTTGGGGGAAGGCCAATTTCATTAAAATAAGACAGGACCTGACAAAGGTAGATTGGGAGCATGTACTTGTAGGTAAGTTATATCTGCACAGTGGGAAGCATTCAAAGGGGGAAATAGTGAGAGTTCAGGGCCAAGGGTCTCGTAAGGGTTAAAGGTAAAGGCAACAAGTACAGGGAACCCCAGGTGTCGAGGGATATCGGGGGTTGGGTAAGGAGAACAAAGGAAGCATACACAAGGTATAGAGAACTAAAGATGGGGGAGGCCACCAAGAATATAAACAGGGTAGGGCTTTGCTTAAAAAGGAAATTAGGAAGGCAAAGAGGGCGTCACAAAATATCATTGGCGGAAAGGGCAAAAGAATAACCAGGGAAAGAGTAGGGCCCATTAGGGACGGCAGGGGAAATCTGTGCCTGAAGTCAGAAGGTAAAGGCAAGGTCCTCAATAAATCTTTTTCTCAGTATTCACAAAGGAAGCAGACTTTGCATTTGGAGGATTCAACAAAGGGGAAGATGAAATTCTAGTGCATATCTCCATAACTAAAGAGGAGGTACTCGATGCCTTAACGTGCTTAAATGTGGATAAAACCCCAGGGCCAAATGAGATTTGGTGCTGTGGGAGGCAAGGAAAGAGATTGCTGGGGCTCTGACTGAGATTTTTAAATCTTTGTTGGGCACAAGTGAGGCACCAGATAACTGGGGGAGGGCATTTGTGGTCCCTCTTTTCAAGAAGGGCAGCAGGGAAGAGCCTGGTAACTTCAGAACTCATTGGTAGAAGGAAAGTTATTGGAAAAAATTTGGAGGGATAGGATGAATGATCACTTGGAAAGGCAGGGACTGATCAGAGATAGCCAGCATGGTTTTGTCAGGGGCAAATCATGTCTGACCAATCTGATTGAACTTTTAGATGAGGTAACAAAGCGTATTGATGAGGGCAGTGCAGTAGATATGGGTCTTTGACTTTGAGAAGGTCCTACACAAGAAGACTGGTCCAAAAGGTTAGGGCCCATGGGATCCTGGGCAAGTTGGTAAAGTGAATTCAAAATTGGCTTGACAATAGGAGACAGAGGGTGACGGTAGAGAATGATTGGATGCCTGTGACCAGTGATGATCCACAGGGAATGGTTCTGGGACCCTTGCTGTTTATACAAATGATTGGATGTGGATGTAGGAGGTATGATCAGTAAGTTTACAGATGACACGGATACTAGTGGAGCTGTTGACAGTGTGGAGAGTAATCTTAGGCTCCAGGGTCATATCGATGTATCAATGGGTTGAGAAATGGCAGATGGAGTTTAATCCAGGTAAATATAAGGTCATGCATTTTGGGAGCACTTAGGAAGCTAGGATAAATTGGATAGATACATGGATGGGAGAGGTCTGGAGGGTTATGGACTGGGTGCAGATCAATGGGACTAGCAGAATAAAGTTTCGGCACAGACTAGAAGGACCGAATGGCCTGTTTTCTGTGCTGTAGTGTTCTATGGTTTTATGGTTCTAGGACACACACCATGAATGGTCGGGTCCTGGAGAGTTATGCTCCAACTTTACAAAACAATGGTATTGCTATTGGTTTGTTATTGTCATTTGTACCGAGGTACAGTGAAAAACTTGTCTTGCAATCAGGTCAATTCACAGTGCAGATACAATGAGTTAGTACAGAGTGCATTGAGGTAGTACAGGGTATACAGAGTAAAGTGTCACAGCTACAGGGAAGTGCATTGCTGGTAGGCAATCAGCACTGAGATGTGGGGTGGCTGTTGCTGGGGACCAGCAGTACCTGCTGCATGTACACCAGGTCCCATGGGGTCTCTCATCACCTCCCCGGGACGTGACGGAGGTTGCTCCCTTTCACTCCCTTTGGCTGCACAGAGCTCCCCAGGCCGGAGATTTCTCCATGGTAACGAGATCAGTGGTGGTGTCTTGTCACTGGGCTTGTTACCGCAGACAGACCTCCAGACTGGGGGAGTTGTGCAGCCAAACAAAGGGGGGGAAGATGCCCAAGTGGCGCAGTGCCCACCAATGGCCCTCACACAGTCCGCACTGACCCCATGTCCTCCACACACGGGAACGTGCTGTGTGACTCCCTGACTGTTAGCGTGTTGGCTGGGGCACAGCTCTGAGCACCACGCCTCAGTGACCAGCAGCTGCTCTGTTCTCCCCAGAGCGCCCATCACCGTACATTACCAACACCCTCTCCTGGGGCGAGCCATCGCTGGCGGAGCACAAGCAGAGCGGAGGGTTCCTGCCTCCAACACAGCCTGAGCCAATATCCTTGCAACAAATGGGGAAAGTGCCGGTGAGTGTTCAGACTGCAGGATCGAGAGTGCTACAGTGGCTCAGAGCTCCGTGTGGTGACAGTGTACATTCCATTCCACAAACAAGCCTACAACATGCTCTGTATTTCAGTCTGCATCCACTCTACAAAGTGCTCTTTTGCTTCACTCTGATCCACTCAATCTCACCTCTGCTGTCCAGTCTGTGATCTACTCTACAGTGCACTCCATTGCCCTGCCTACAGTCAGGTCTATAATCATTCGCTGTACTCCAGTCCATGGTCCACTCTGAAATGTGCTCTATTATCATGTCTACAATCCCCTGAATTGTAAGCACTGCACTTCAGTCTACAGTGTGATTTTCAGAACATCCTATGATCCATAGTACTATACTCTGCAGTCTGTAATCCACTAAGCCACACCACTCTATATTGTGCTTTAATTCCAGACTATGATTCACTGTACAGTGTCCAGATCAGCCCACAATACACTCTACAATATACTCTCAAGTCCATTCTACAGCTGACTCAACAATGTGCTCCATGCAGTTTCTGATCCATTGTGTTGAATATTCCATTCGAACGACCCATCCTACAGTGCTTTCTTTTGTTCAATTCACTCAGTATCGCCTTCTATATCATCCCCAACTTTAAGGTACATTGAATTCTCCACAATCCATTGTATGACGCACCAGGTCTTCCTCTCTCTATCCCACTCTACAATTCACTCTGCAAACCAGCCTGCAAACCATTCTAGAATCCATTATACAATCCAGTCTACTGTTGAATCAACAATCCGATCTACAGTTCAATCCCCAGTGCACCGTACAGTAGTTTCTCTGCTTCACCCTGGAACATGATCAATGGAGCCACCTACAATGAAATCCACACTGTGCTCACGTTCCACATCATATCCACTCAATGACTGATTCCGCAACATGCTCCGTCACCTGGTCTATGATCTCGTCCAAACTGCATGCTACATTCCTGTCTGTGATTTGTTCAACAATGTGCAGTCCATACAGTCCAATCCATTATGCATTCTACATACCTATCCGATGGATCACAGCTTGGTACGGCAACTGCTCTGCCTACGACCTCAAGAAACCGCAGAGTTGTGAATGCAGCCCAGTCCACCATGCAAACCAACCTCCCCTCCATTGACTCCGTCAATGCTTCCCGCTGCCTCGGAAAATCAGCTCACATAATCAAGGATCCCTCCCACACTGGTCATTCTCTCTTCTCCCTCCTTCCATCAGGCAGAAGATACAAAAGTCTGAGAGCGCGAACCACTAGACTCAAGGACAGCTTCTATCCCACTGTTCAGACTCTTGAATGGACCTCTCATATGGTAAAAAATGAACTTCTGAACTCTTGATCTCCCAGTCTACCTCATCGTAGCCCTTGATCTCTTTGAACTCTTGATCTCCTGGTCTACCTCATCGTAGCCCTTGCACTTTATTTGTCCACCTGCACCGCACTTTCTCTGTTACTGTAACACTATATTCTGCATTCTGTTTTTGTCTATTACCTTGATATAAGTATGTATGGCACGATCTGTCTGGATGGCAGACAAAACAAAAGCTTTTCACTGTATCTCGGTATATGTGACAATAATAAACCAATATCAACAGCACTCTATCATCCACACTACAGCACACTATCATACGGTCTACAGTCCATGGTGAAAGGCTCTCAACAGTCTATACTGCAATCTATAGCATTCTGTATTTCATTGTACAACCTACAATGTCCTCGATATTTCAATCTGCAATCTGCCCTACAAAGTGATCTTTTACAACTCTACCTTTCACTCAGTGTTCAATGTTCCTGCCTGTGATCCTGCCTACAATTTGCATCATGGTCCTTAATACAATCCAGATGATATTGTGTTCCTGCAAAAGACTACATAATGTTTTCTATTATGTAGTCTTCAGCCTATAATCCACAATGCCTGCTATAGTGCAGTACAGAATCCACTCAGCAATGCACTATACACTCCCTTCCGTGATTGATTGTACAAAGCACTCTCCTCTAGTCTACAATCTTCCCAGAATTGTGCTTCATATTCTAGTCTGTAATACAATCTGCTGTTTAGTCCATCCAGAATTGAAACTATAATTCACTCTTATGTACCGGTCTATGATCCACCCTGCAAAGCATTTCATTTTCCAATGTACAGTCCACATTACGATGTGCTCTGTAGTCCAGTCTACAGTCCACTGCAATTCAGTCTATGTTCCACTGCACAATGTGCTACACAGTGCCTTCTATGATACTACACTGTGCACTCCATATCCTTGTCCACATTATACTTTAAAGTATGCTTTCATCAGTCTGTCACATACTCTGTAATAGGCAATGCATTCCAGCGTACAAACTATTCTACATTAAACTTTCATGCTGTGATCCAGATGGAGATTTACAGTGGGATGTAGATGGAACATAGCTCCATTGTCACCTCTGCAGTCCATACAGCAAAGCACTCTGTAGACTAGTCCAAGATCATCTAGAATGTAGCAATTATCCGGTCTTTTACACACTTCCAGTCCACAATCCACTCAACAAAACACTCTACAATTGACTGAACAAATTGTTCTCTTCACCGCAGAAAGCTCCACATATCGTTCTGTAATCTCTATTCTTTAATGCTTTAATGTAATCCTTTATATTCCCCGCTATAATCCTTTCTACAGTGAGCCTTAAAATCCAGTCAATGATCCCTCTACAGTGTGACCTATAACCCATTCTATGATCTGCTCTACATTATGCTGTTCTCCACTCTGCACTGCCTTCTATATTCCATTCCTGATCTACTCTACAATCCACAATATATCCCAGCCTAGATTCTACTCTGCAATGTGCCCTACATCCCATTCTACAATTCACTCTGCATTGTGCTCTCTCAGCCATTCTGCAATCCACTCCACATTGCACTCCACACTCCAGGCTATGGTCCACTCCACAGAGCACTCTAAAACCCATTCTGCAATCCTCTCATAATGTAATCTGGTGTCCAGTCTGTACTATAATGCACTCCATAGTCGAGTCTGCATCCTATTTTCCAATGCACAATCATTCTACGATGCACCTTACAATCCAATCTACGGTCAGCTCGATCATTCAGTTTACTTCCACCCTATGGATGTTTTAACACAGCGTTCAGTGCTGACTGACTGCAGTGTCTATGGAGTGTGGAGCTTGGGAGGCAGTTAGTGTCAAGTGGCGAAGAAGATGTTTGCCTGTCTCCCAGCTAGAGCTGGTTATCTGAAATCACAGTCAGCACAGAGCCTGGAAATATAAAGCACCACATGTTTTAGCTCAGTGGACACTGGCTAATGACTACAATGGGTGGACCTTGGTGACTAAATGGATGATTTGATTTTAAATATTTATTTATTTAATTTTGTTTTACTGGCAGATCTTCATATCCTTGTAGTCTTTATTTGGTAAATTGGCAAATTGGTTTATTATTGTCACATGTACCGAGGTACAGTGAAAAACTTGTTTTGCATGCCATCCATACATTTCCTTTCATTATAACAGTACCTTGAGGTAGTACAAGGGAAATCAATAACAGACAATAGACGATAGTCTTATAACAGTGGGATAGATCCTGGTGGTACGTGCTTTCAGGCTTTTGTATCTTCTCTCCGATGGGAGGGAGGAGAAGAGAGAATGTCCAGGGTGGGTGAGGTCCTTGATTATGTTGGCTTCTTCAACGAGACAGCAAGAAGTATAGATAGACTCCATGGAGGAGTGGGGGGGGGGGGTGGCTGTATTTTGTGATGTGCTGAGCTGTGTCCACAACTCTCTGCAGTTTCTTGTGGTCATGGGCAAAGCAGCTGGTGTACCAAGCCGTGATGTATCCGGATAGGATGTCTTCTATGGTGCATCGGTAAAAATTGCTGAGGGTCAAAGGGTACATGACAAATTGCTTTAGTCTCCTGAGAAAATAGAAGCACTGGTGAGCTTTCTTGGCTGTGGCGTCTATGTGGCTGGACCAGGACAGTCTATTGGCGATGTTCACTCTTAGGAACTTGAAGCTTTCAACCCATTGAAACCTGTTCAGCACCATTGATGTAAACAGGACCATGTGCACTGCCCCCCTTCATGAAGTCAATGCAGTCTTAAGCAAGTACTAACAAGTGGCCACTAGTGTCCTGGTTAATTAGGTAATCAGCTAGAACTGGTTAACTGAAGTTACTGTCATCCAACTTCCAACTTGTGGAACTGGGAATGAAGATGCCCTGAATGCCCTGGTCTACAATCCATTCAACAATTCTCTCCACAATCCAGTCTACCTTCTGCTCAACAATAGGCTCTGTAGTACAGTTAATAATCCACCCTATAAAGTGTGTTAGTGCAGAGCAACCCACTCTGCAATATACTTCATAGTCCAGTCTTTTATCCATCGCACAATTTAGATCTCAGTTACAATCTGCTCTGTATAGACCATGTCCTCTGTAATGTCCTCTTTAGTCCAGTCTCCAATTAACTCTACGATTCTGCAGTGCAATCTATAGACCTTTGTACAATCCACCCTACCTCATGCTCCATAGAACATCCTGTGATGCATTCTGCAATGTGCTCTGTATTCCATCCGAGGATCCATTCTACAACCCACTCCTCATTTCCATCCGTTATCCACTTAATATTCCAGGATATAGTCCATTCTGCAATGCATTCTGTGGTCCATTCTACAAACCATTGTGCAAAACCCCTACAGTCTGCAGTCTGGTGCAATGTAGAATCTAATCTACAACCCACCATGTGAGGTAAGTTTCATGGCATGATGTGCTCTGTATCCCAGTCCTCAATCCATTCTAAAAAGATGTTGAAAGGCCACCCATTGTCCAGTCTATGAACAACACTTTATATTCTAGCCATAATAACTCTACTCCGTTTTACAAGGTACTCTGGAATGTATTCTATCATCCAGCCTGTGATCTACTCTGCAATGAATGTCAATCCATAATCTCGTCTACAATCCACACCATAGCACACTTCACAGTCAGTCTGCTGTCCATGCTGCAATTTACTCTGTATTCCAGCTACTTTACAATCTGCTCTGTATTAGAGTCTAATGTTCCATTTAGGATGTACCATAAAGAACATTCTGCAATCCACACTGCAATGCATCTTATACAATCCAGTCTGCAATGTGCTTTCATTTCCAGTCCTTGATCCATTCTAAAATGTGCTCTAGAAAGCAGTCTGATCCATTCTACTGTGTAGTCTTTTGTACCGTGTATGTTTCACAATCCACTGTGTGTTTCAGGTCACAGACCCTTTGTCAGAATGTTCTTTGTTAGCTCTGTTTCTCTTCCCACAGATGCACCTCACCTGCTGAGTATTTCAGGCATCTTCTATTTTTTTTATTTTAGGTTTTCAGTATTGGAGGTTTTTTTGATTTTAACAACCCACTCTACAATGCGTAGGGTCTGTGGTGCAGTCTAATATCCACTATGCAATGCACTCTGTAGACCAATCTACAATGCGCTCTATATTCCATGTATAATCCTCTTTATAATGTGCTTTTGTGCACTCTACCATTCATTTTATGTTGTATGTAATGTTCATCTGTGATCCACTCTACAATGCACTCCATAATCTATTCTAGAATCCACGCTACTATCTGCTCTATAGAACATTCTACAATCCAGTCCACAGTCCGTGCCACTGTGCACTTTGTCCAGTCTGTGATCCACTTTACAATGCACTCTGTAATCTAGTCTATCAACCACGCCGCAATTCAGTCCGTTCCAGTCTACAATTCACTCAACAAGGCACTGCATGCAGTATTGTACTATTCACTCCATGGACCAGTCCACAATTCACTTCACAATCCACTCGATATTCTATCCTATGATCCACTCTACAATGTAACCCACCCTGTGGTGCAGGCTACATTGCACTCTACATTCCATCTTACGACTCACTCTGTATTCTGCTCTGTGTTCCAGTCCATAATGCCTCCATTTTCCAACCCATTCTAAAGTGAATTCTACATTCCAGCCCACAATGCACACTACAATGTGTTCTAGTCAAGTGTTCTATGCATGCTATTGTCCACTACACAATCCACTCTGGAATCCTTTCTACGAAACCTACTGTCCAATCTGCTCTACAGTTCAGTCTGCAGTTCTCTAGGTAAGGCGCTCTGTATTCAGTTCGACAATCCACCCTAGAATGCATTCCATAATCCAGTCTGATGCACTCTACATGATGCTCCATATTCAGTCTCTGTATCATCCTTAATGTTCCGGTCTCTCATCCATTCTACGACATGGTCTATGGGCCATTTTACCACCCACTCCACAGTTCACTGTAGAGGCATTCCAATGTGTTCTTGATTGGAAGCACCACCATGCCTCATAAGAAAAGAAACAGCTCTTCAGGCACCTGGAGGCCAAAGTTCAAAGGAAAACCCATGACCCAAAGAACAAGCAGTGGCTGGAAAGAGCGCAGGAGGTCCAGCATCTTGCTGATAACCATGACTTGGTGTCAAGGCAACTGACGGCCCAAACACCCAAAGTTATACTGCAAAGCCAGCAAGGACGGAGAGGCCAACGACACCTGCAGGAAGGAACACTTTGAAGAACTCCTCCACTGTGACTCTGATCTTGACGTGAGTGCCCTTGACACAGCAAACTCTGCAGTCCTGCCTCATTGTCACTCTGACTGATTATACATCTGAACGGCCAGCTTGCAAAACAACAAGACCTTGGGGTCAGACAGTGCTTCCCGAATTACAGTGCGGATTCTCTACATCTAGAGGCACAGTGGACCTGATCGGCACCATGTGTCAACTCTGAGAAATGCAGGGAGTTGCATTAACTAGCCCTGGCATTGTTGTGATCAACAAAAGCCTTTGACTCTGTTAACCGAGGTTTGCGGAGCAGCCTCCTCAGCCTTAGCTGCCTGCAGAAATTCACCCTCATCTCACGTTTGCTTCATGATTACGTGCAAGCTGTGATCTCAACCGATCAGAGCCAATCTCAGTGGAGACTGCTGCCAATCAAGGCTGTGCTGTTGCCCTGATACTTTACAGCACAGTGCTGCGCTTCACCTCCTTGCTGCTGGAGGGGGCTAACCTACAGGACAAGTGGGAAACTGCTCATCTTATTCTGCTTCCATCCAGAACCAAGGTCACCCCAACTCAGTCACCAAGCTGCAGTACACAGGTGATGCTTGCACTGTGCACAGCTGAAGGCTGGGCCCCAAGCTAGCACTGAAGCACACAAGGGGATGGGCCTAACACTAGCACTCAGGAAACACAGGTTTTCTACCAACCTGCTCCAAGTTCCTCACTAGCCCGGCAATAAAGGTCCATGACAAGACCCTGGAAAATATGGACCAAAACACAGACTGCTGGAGGAACTCAGTGGGTCAGGCAGCATCTGTGGAGGGAAATGGAGAGCCTACATTTTGGGTTGAGACCCTGCATTTGGACTGAGAGTGTCAAGGGGAGATCGCCAGTGTAAAGAAGTGAGGGGGAGGGGTAAGGCAGGAGCTGGCAGGCGATGGGTGGGTCCAGGTGAGGAGGGGTTGATGGTCAGATGGAGCCGGATGGGGGATGGAGGGGTGGAGCTTGTGACAGAGGCAGGGAGGTGATTGGTGGAGGGCACAAGGGGCTGTGGATGATGGAATGTGATAAACAAGGGAAGAGATGAGTGGAATCAGATATGGGAGGATGGTGGGCAGGCAAAACGCTGACTGTCCATTCCCCTCCACAGATGCCGCCTGACCTGCTGAGTTCCTTCAGCATCTGCAGTCTCTTGTGTCTCCTGGAGAATGTGCTCTGCCTCCTGTCCCTCAGGAGCCACCTGTCAATGGCAGCAGACATCGGTGAGGGAAGTCAGTCTCTCCTTCAGTGCAGCACGGCCTTCAGCTGCCTGAGCAAATGTGTCTTTGAAGTTTGAGGCACCAAGCTCGACACAAAGCTGGGTCTCCCAGGCAACATTGACTCCTGCCCTCGGTATATTTCTGAGACTTGGTTAGGTTACAGCAGGTACCTGGAGAGACACCACCAGCTCTAACTCTGCAAACTCCTCCAAATCCCCCAACACGATAAGTGAACCAACACCAGTATCTCCCCCCACGGCGTTGAGACCCTAATTGCACTCAGTTGCCTGTGCTGGACCACATCATCCATATGTCTGGCATCAAACTCCAGACCCAGGCATCCTACTCTTCCACTGGTTCCCCTCCCCAACTGTTCCCGTCTGCCCTCCCCATCCCCCTCCCTTGATTCCATGTTCCCTCTCCTATCAGATTCTATCATCTGCAGTCACCTCCACCTCTCACCCCCTGTCGCTATTCCCACCCTCCCCTCCTCCATCTCCCTGTCACCCCCCTCCTCACCTGCATCTACCTGCTGCCCACCAGCTCTCGCTCCACCCCCTCCCTTCACCTTTTTCCACTGGTTGTCTCCCCTCTGCCTTTCAGATGAGAGTCTCGACCTGAAATGTTGACTGTCCATCTCCCCCTACAGAAGCTGCTCGACCCGCTGAGTTCCTCCAGCAGTTTGTTGCTCCAGATTCCAGCATCCGTGGTCTCTTGCACCTCCATTCTACTCTGAGATCTGACATGACAAGAGACTTCCAAATGGACAGAAGGAATGATTCAAGGACGTTCTCAAAGTGCTTTGTAAAATTGTAACACCCCCACCGATTTGCGGCAATGCTTGGCCCATGACCGCTCAGAATGGAGAATGGAACATGTGGGACAGTGGAGAGAGCCTCGTCCAGTTGTTGGGAGCCTGGAGAAGGTCTGTGTAAGCAATGAAAGGACGCACCATCTCTCAAACTACCCATCGACCCGTCCCATTCAAGCACCTCCTGGCCCGTCCGTGGCAGAGTGTGTGGGTCCCACTTTGGCCTCATCACCATCTCAGAACTGGAGGGAAGGCAGGTCATCCCCGCCGTTGAAGGACTGCTTAACAAGGGGAAGATGATTACGTTTTATGTTCCAATCTACAATTCTATCATCCAGCCTACAATCTACTTCACAACGTGCTCTGTATTCTACAAACCACTCCACAATGCCCTTTGTAATCCAGGCTCATGTGCAATCTATATTGTGTTCTATATTCTAGATGTACTCCACAGAACAATGTACAATTCACTCTGCAACAACCTCTGTAATCTATTCTCTGCAGTACTCATTTGACTACCATGCACTCTGTAGTCCATTCGGAAATCCCCTCCATAACATCCATCTGTAGTTCATTGTGCAATCCACTCATGAATTCAGTGTATGCTCTACTCAGCAACGTGCTCTGTACTTCACTGTGGCATCCTCTCTGCATTCCGCTGTGTGTGTTCTGTATTCTAATCCATGATCTATCTTGCACTCCATATACCAGTTTATCATTCAGTCTATAATGTTCTCTCTAGTCCTGTCTACAGTCCACTCCACAATGCACTCTGTAGTCTGTCCTGCAGTCCTCTCAGCATTATGGTCTCTATTCCAGTCCATGACCCACTCTGCAAAGCACTCTACAATCCAGTCCACAGTGTGCTTTGTAATGTGATCCACAGCCAGTCAACCATCCAATCTACATCGCGCTCAGGTACAGTCTATGAACCACTCTATATTATGTTCTATAGTTCAGTCTATAGCTCATTCTAGTATTTGCTCTGAAGTCCATCCTACCTAGTACATCAAAATCTATGTTTTTTCAACAGACCAAGAATTGAAAACATTTGAGTAACAGGATAGAGGCAAAGTTATAATTTCATCTTGGTTTCTGGAGTTATTGAAACCACAGCCCCCACATTCAGGCATCAGCATGGCTTCCACTGGGACACAACTGGCTTCAGTGAGAGGTGATCTTGCAGATAAGGCACTGAATTGGGAGCTGGAGAGTGAGTCAGATTCAAGAGCCAGGCAATTGTTCAGGGCAGGTGGGGGCTGAAAGTTGTAACAAACTATGTTTTGTTTGTGTTGCTTCCAACTCCTGGATATTTGTGAGATGCTGTTCACTGATAAACCTGCACCTGGTGTAATACTGTTCAGTGAGCAACGTGAAAACAGTATGATGTGTAAGATATTTACAACTTCTTTTTCCTTGTCATGTTCAGTACCATCTTGTTCATCTTTATGTTCTAAACTCAGCTCTAAAAATGTGCCTGTAAACAGGCTTCAGAATAACTTTGACCATTTAGAATCTGAGTCAGGCGATGGCCACTGTTCAGTGAACGTAAATGGAAAACAGAATAAAGTACTTCACACACATGGTCACTGTCATAATGTAGGGGATGGGTCACCCAATTACGGCACAGCAAGATCCCACGAACAGCAAGATTATAAAGACCAGAAAATGTGCTTGCTGAGGTTTGTTGAGGGATCAGGGTCAAGTGCAGAATTGGGAGCTTTTACACATACCCTCGAGCACAGGGTAAGAGCAGGGTAGATGTCAGAGCCTCTGCTTAACATTAAAACCAAAGACATCTGGAGAGTTATCATGGGTTTTCTGCATTTTAATGAGGAAACTGTTTTGGGGAAACTATTTAGTCAAGTCACCACCAGGGGATTGTACCAGGGGAGACATCAACTTGTTTCTCTCTGCCACAGTTCTGATGAAGGATCCCAGACTTGAAACATTAACTGTTCCTCTCTCCACAGATGCTGTCTGACCTGCTGAGTGTTTCCAGCATTTTCTGTTTTTATTTCAAATTTCCAGCATCTGTAATTTTGTTTTTGGTTTTCAAGTCATCAGCTTACAGGTCTACAGCTCGACGTGGAAATGTTACTGTGTAAGAGCTAAATTATTACAGATGCTGAATTTTGATTTTTGATCCCTTTAGTTTGACGGCTTGAGTAAGGATCAGGTTAGAAGGTTTAAAGTGATGAGAAGATTTGTAATGCTGTTGTTTTCTCTGTCGGGAGGATGCAGTAGGGGGGGAGGACAGGGAAACACATTCTAAGATGTTTAGGAACAAAATCAGGAACCAGAAACGAGCAAAAAACAAACTGCTGGAGGAACTCAGTGGGTCTGTGGAAGGAAAGGAACTATCGATGTTTCGGGTCGAGACCCTGCATCAGGACTGGAACTGAATGTAAGTGCTGGGAAATGATTGGAACTTAAAACAGAAATAGAAGTTTACCTCAGCAAAATACTGCAAATACTGGAACTGGTAAATACAACCAGAGAATGCTGGAAATACTCAGCAGGTCAGGCAGCAGCTGCAGAAGGAGAGAGTTAATCTTTCATTGATGAGTGGGTGTTCACAGAGGAGTGAACAATCTACAGTTCCATACACAACTCTTCAGAAAATGAGGAGACTCCAACCTCCACCTACCAAGATTAGACAGCACTCAGTTACAGGCTGATAAATGTTAAGTAGCTTTTAAGCCACATGTGCCAGGCAGATAGAGAGGTTCTAACCATCCACCTGTAATACTCAATGGCTGAACATCAACATTCGGGGGATCACCACTGAAGAAAATTTAACGGCACCAGCCATACTGTGGGTGCAAGGGTAGGTCAGAAGTAAGTGACTCACTGCCTGACACCCCAGAGCCTTCCCACTACCTACAAGGCACAAGTCAGGGATGTGGTGGGGTACTGTCCCACTGGTTGGCTGAGTGCAGTGTCAACTACTCTCAAGGCATTCAACCGCATTTGTAACAAGCTGCCCACTTCAACCATACCCTATCCAACACCTGAAACTCCCATTCCCCCCAATCCCAGAGCAGCCTTCAGTGTGAAACACCTCCATCTTGTACTCGCTCAGAGAACTCCCAACAGCACCTCCCAAACCCAGCACCTCTACCACCAAGGACAAGGGACCATCACCACCTGCAGCTTCCCCTAATCACACACCATCCTCGCTTGGAAATACATCACTGTCCTTGCATCATTACCGGGCATGAAACCTGGAACTCCCTCCCCAACAGCACCCTCACCACACAGACTGCAGTGGTTCAGGATTCTGCCCAATGGGAAAGTATGGATCTGCCTGTGGTACTGGGAGGGCGGAATGTCCTCATCCTGATCCACCTTCCCGTTGGCAAGTCTACGAATCGTTGACCTGTGAGGAATGGCAATGGGTATCCATGCCATCTTGTTTCAAACACCCCCACCACGAGAGCAGAAATTCCTACTATCTGTTCTATTCATCCCCCTTATAAAGAGACAGTAACTCTGCCATTGCAGCACTCCCTCAGGGACACCCACAGTGTCAGCACCATTATATGAGATCAGTGGAGTGGGAAAGAATAAATCAAAGTGTGCAAGATATGGAGAGGTCAGTGCTGTCCAGTGTAAGTCTGTGGTCTGAGGAGTCATGGAGACATATTTGGTGGCTGTTTCCACAGCTGGGTCGGATTGGGATGCATCAACGTAGTGCATCCTTTTACACATGAACATCGAGACTGAGTTGTCTGCAACTCCTGCCCTTCTCACGGTTTATGCCAGGTTGCTGCAGGAGTTGCGGTCTCACTGGATTAATAACCAGCACGAATTTGAGTGACAGATGGTAGACTTGCCCTTACTGATGGAGGAAGGGGGTCTCCTGGCTGGGCCCAGAGGGTCAAAGCCATCCCTGCACACACAGGTATAGCGCACCAGCTCCATGGCAACCAACCACTGCAGCTTAATCTGATAATCTTTTATTATTAAATTCTCAGGAATTCTTCTTTATTGAAATATCCCAGGAATCACAGAGCCTTCAGGATATGAAGGCGTGGCCCAGCAGAGCTGAGCCCGACTGCAAGCACACAGCACTTTACATGCTGGCAGCACTGTAGTGCAGGGGGCGTGAGTGGTGAGACACTGGGCAGAATGGTGGGACATCCCATCGACGGGCTGACTGAAAGCCACAAAATGCATCTCCCTCACTCCTCAGACCACCGAACCTAAACCGGCCAACACAACTCTCCAGACCTTACACACTGGCTCCCACACACACTCAGCCCTGTGTGCGCTGGATACCACAGGAAGGGTGTAACACACACACACACACACACACACACACACACACACACACACACACACACACAGGCACACACACACACACACGCAATTGGCCCCTAGGCACACTTGACCCCATGGGGAGGGTGTACGCCTCCCCCCCCAACACACACACACACACACACACACACACACACACACACACACACACACGCACGCACACACGCACGCACGCACGCACACGCACACGCACGCACACACATGCGCACACATGCACGCACACACACATGCACGCGCGCACACACACACACACACATGCACTTGGCCCCTGGGCACACTTGACATCATGGGGAGGGTGTACGCCTCCTCCCCCACACACACACATACACGCACACACACACACTCGGTCCTGCGTCCGCTGGATACCACAGGGAGGGTGTAACACACACACACCAGACACACACACACACACATACATACACACACACATGTAATTGGCCCCTGGCCACACTTGACACCATGGGGAGGGTGTACGCACTTCCCCCAACACACACGCACACACACACACACGCACACACATGCATTTGGCCCCTGGGCACACTTGACATCATGGGGAGGGTGCGTACACCCTCCCCACATGCACACACACATGCACACACACACACTCACACACACTCACACACACACACACACACACACACACACACCCACACACTTGGTCGCTGGGCACACTTGACACCACGGAAGGTACAGGAAGGTGCACCATACACATTCTGTTCCAGCTTCAGCTGCTGTTGGAAACCCACTAAAGAGTTTGATTAGCAGTAACTTTGATAGTTCCTTGGGAATTACAGCAACTGCAGGGAGTGTTCCCATTTACATAGACGGGACTGACTGAGCAACACGTGTGGACCTTGAGCTTCCTACAGAGTGCTGGCTCACTCCTTCTCTCTGTTCCTTGGTGCTGGCTGATGGGTCCGGTTCAACAATCAGCAAAATACCTTCCAACAACAGATGTCAGGAGCTGGGCTGACGCTGTGACATCCCAAACTCCATTGAATCAGCTTCAAACCATTGGAACAAAGCTGTTGGAACTGGCTGCACCCCACAGCAGCTTACCCAGACGGGCTTTGCCACACTCCTGACTGAAAAGAAGTTGAAAAGGCCAAATCCTGACTAAAAAAATAACAAGACTTGGGAGCAGATAGTATTCCCACAGAAGTTCTAAAACTCAGCAGGAGGGAGCTTCGGCTACAAGTCCACAATTTCATTGTCGCTTCTGGGAAGAGGCAAATGTTGCAGGTGATGTTGGAGATTCTGTGACCGGACCATCCACAAATCCCACTGTGGAACTGAAGAGGCGACTCCCTGCCACGGCGGGAGTTATCACTGGAGTCCTCCTCAACCTCCCCATCCACTGGCCACCTGAATCCTAGTGTGGATTCCATCCATCCAGAGGGACAGTGGACAGGATCTTCAGCACAAAACGACTCCAAGGGAAATGCAGGGAGCAGCATTAACTACTATACCCAGCCTTTCCTGACTTCACTGAGGCCTTTGCCTCCATTAACTGGGAGTGAGTGTCGAGCTCTCTCTTCAGATTCAGCTGCCCACACTCTCAGTTGTCTTGTGACATCATACAAGCCATGGTTTTAACCAGCCAGTCTACGACAGAACCAATCTCACTAAAAAGCGGAGTTAAACAATGCTGCATCATTGACTCAAGGCTGCTCTCAATCTTTCTCACCTCAACGTTACTCCTCACTTCCAACAAACTCCCACAGGAGTGGAGCAATCCACAAATCTCAAGGGAAACCATTCAACCTGTGGTGGCTACACTCTAGAATCATGGTCACCTCAGCCTCAGGAAGTGCGACACATTTGCACGTACTTGAGGGACAAAATCCAAGCCTTCATTAATTTATTCATTGAAGAAGAGGGTAGGCCTTACTGCCTGCAGAACGGAGGTCCTCTAGCAGCCTAGTCCCACTGCATGGCACTCCTTTCTGTGAATAAAGGTTCATGGCAAGAGGCTGGAGAACGTGGGCCACTTCCCACACCTTGGCAACCACCACTTGGTGAAGGCAGACGTTGAAGATGAAATTTGCTATCACCTTCAATGCACCAACACAGCCTTTGGTCAACCGAGGGAAAGGATGTTTGAAGATCAAGACCTCAAGACCTAGCACAAAACTCACGGTCTACTGGGCATCAGTGATCCCTGCCCTCCTGTATACTTGTGAGACCTGGGCTACCTACAGAAGGCAGCTCAAGGCTCAAGGCATCATCAGTGCTGTGTCCACAAAAGCTCCAAATTCACTGGAAGGATAAGTAACCCAATGACAGTGTCTTCCCTCAGCTCAATATCCCAGCACTGATGCCTTAATTACGTTCAGTTGATTACATTATGCAGGCCATATTGTTTACATGCCCAACAAGATTGCCAACACACACCCTCTGTTCTGAGCTCTGTCCCGGGAAGAGATAAGCAGGCAGACAGAGGAAAAGGTTCAAGGAAGTGTTCAAAGCCTCCTTGAAGATAAGGTAAGATAAGATTTGTTTATTAGTTACATGTACATTGAAACACACAGTGAAATGCATCTTTTGCATAGAGTGTTCTGGGGGCAGCCCGCAGGTGTCGCCACGCTTCCGGTGTCAACATAGCATGCCCACAACTTCCTAACCCGTAAGTCTTTGGAATGTGCGAGGAAACCAGAGCACCCGGAGGAAACCCACGCAGACACTGGGAGAACGTACAAACTCCTTACAGACATCGGCCAGAATTGAACCCAGGTCACTGGCGCTGTAAAGTGTTACAGTAACCACTACACTACCGTGCCTGCCTGTCAGCACCGTCCCCACTGACTCCTGGAATCTCTGGCCCAGGACCACGTGGAGAAGCAGTATTTGGATGGGATTGAGTATCTAGAGTCCTGCTGTTCCCACACCAGCCTCATCAGTCACCTCAGAGCCCACAGAACTGGAGTGTAAGTGGGTCATCCTTGATCCCAAGGGACTGCTTAAGAAGCAAGAGGGCAAGACCACTGCCTAGGTGTGGAGACAGGAAACAATGGCTCATCAAACCATCTCCAATTAGGTGGACAGTAGGAGTCAGGAACAGGTATTTTATTCGTGACTGTGCCTTCAGCACCTGATGTCATAAAGCCTCCCAAATCTCTCTCCTTAACCTATTTCTTCCTGTAAGTTCCTCCATAAAGCAGATGGCTTTGTCCTATATTTTGGTTGTCTTACTCTCTGCAACATCGTGTGAATACGCACCAGTTTCCATGTGTACACTGACACCCACCACCATCTCACCAGCAGCCCCCACCCCTCCACTGCCCTCCGATTGTTAGACACAGCAGCAGATGAGCAACATTTCATCAGATGAAATAACTGGGAAGACCAAAGCTGATGCCACTCACTAGCGACTGACACCATCCCTCTCCCTGAAAAGTGACTGAAACGGAATCACTTCACAACCTTGGTGCTATTCTCGGACCTGAGATGGGTTTAATATCACAGATCGTTACCAGTGACCAGGACTGTTGAGCTCCACCTCTGTAACATTGCCTGACACAGAACATCTCACATATGGATGAATTATCCATGCCTTTCTTTATGTCTGTCCTGACCTTACCTATACTCACCTCACATCTCCCTCATTTTACCCTGTATACTTGAGGTTGCATGAATTGTTTCCCTCTCTTCTAACTTACCTCAGTCCAACTCATTATGCTTGACCTAGATTGGGTCATCAATTTTAACCCCTTGCCCTTTTTTAAATGTCTCCATGCTCTCACACTCTGTATCTGTGTAACCTTCTCCAGCCCTGATAATCCTTCAGTAACTCTGTGCTCTCCCAGCACTGGCCTCTCGAGATTTCCTGAACGTAGTTGCTCCAATCATTGGCAGCTGTGGTCCAAATGGATTGGTTTGTTGATGCTCTTCTGAAACATCTTGGGATGCTTTGCTAACTTGAAGGTTCTACATGAAGAGAAGTTCCTGGAATTATCTCCGGATAGGACTTGGTCTCAGATTTTGTGTCGAGTCCTGGAAGTTCAGTTGCTGCCAATGATCAGGTAATACTGTGCTTCATGGGCAAATCCTGGCCACTTCCGACTGTAGGGGAACGTGATCACCACCAGTTTCCAAACCAGCAGTTAGGGATAGGCAGTCAATGCCAGTATTGTCTGTGACCCCCGCACTCCATGAATGAGTAACTTGTCCATACGTGGGAGTGTGCGCTAACTGTTCTCAGGACGTGCTTAATAGCAACTGGCTACTAATTGACCTCTGGATGTGCCTCATTGTTGCACAATATTAACAAAGAAAATCTTTCCAAAATATTTAAAAAAGAAATTCATAAATCATTCCTGAATTCTATGGAGTTGAATTCCAAACACTAATCATTAGCATCCTGGACTCCAGTCAGCCTGAAGTTCCTGGGTTCCAATAACCCAAGAACCCATAGAACCATAGAACACTACAGCACAGAAGACAGGCCATTCAGCCCTTCTAGTCTGTGCTGAAACTTTATTCTGCTAGTCCCATTGACCTGCACCCAGTCCATAACCCTCCAGACCTCTCCCGTCCATGTATCTATCCAATTTATTCTTAAAACTTAAGAATGAGCCCGCATTTACCACGTCAGATGGCAGCTTGTTCCACACTCGCACCACTCTCTGAGTGAAGAAGTTCCCCCTAAACCTTTCCCCTTTCACCCTAAAGCCATGTCCTCTCGTACTTATCTCTCCTAATCTGTGGAAAGAGCCTATTCGCATTTACTCTGTCTATACCCCTCATAATTTTGTAAACCTGTATCAAATCTCCCCTCATTCTTCTATGCTCCAAGGAATAAAGTCCTAACCTGTTCAATCTTTCCCTGTAACTCAACTCCTGAAGACCCAGCAACATTCTAGTAAATCTTCTCTGCACTCTTTCAATCTTACTGATATCCTTCCTATAGTTAGCTGACCAGAACCACACACAATACTCCAAATTTGGCCTCACCCAGTGGAAGTATTCTGCTCACTTGCCAAGTGGAGTTCTGTTGCCAATCTTGTTAAATCTGTGCCCCGTGGTTACTCACACTCTGTCAGCTGTTTCTCGTGCTTACAGAGAAGTGGTTTGAGGAAAACTCATTGCCTTGTACGCGTGCATGAGAGGTGACTGATCAGCATTTGTCTACCTTCAGACACACGTGAGCCACCTCAGTGATTCTGACTCAGAGTTAACCAGTGAAACAGCATGGAGTCTCCTCCTCTCTGCAATGGTGTAGCCTGACTGCTGGTCTTTGACTGCATTCCCACGGTCCTCTCCTTTCTGATTACAGCCCTCAGCTTTTCCCTATGACTAATGCAGAGGTCAGGGCATTCTAGGCAAAGACTGAGGTCATTTGGATTCATGGCCACAAAGACTGTGGCTACTGGATGTCATCCCAGGCACCCTGTTCTATTTTAGAACCTTGTCCCAGGAATTATTGTGAGAGACGACACAAAGATTCCATCTCAGTGGGTACTGAATGGACCACCTTAGTTTCTAATCCAGTGAGTACAGCCGCTGAGGTAAGATTCATTCAAGGTACGTCATGAAGGCACAGAACCACTGCACTGTGGCAGTGATCAGGATGCAGTTGCCAGTTGCTATACAACTGAGTTGGAGACATGAATTCAAACCCCACCACTGTAGTGATAGAACTTTAATTAGATAAGATAAGCTATCTTTATTAGACACATGTACATCGGAACACACATCTTTTGCGTAGAATGTTCTGGGGGCAGCCCGCAAGTGTCGCCGCGCTCTTGACGCCTACATAGCACGCCTGCAACTTCCTAACCCGTACGTCTTTGGACTGTGGGAGGAAACCGGAGCACCCGGAGGAAACCCATGCAGTCACGGGGAGACCGTACAAACTCCTTACAGATACGGCCGGAATCGAACCCGGGTCGCTGGCGCTGCTGTAGTGTTATGCTAACCGCTACATTACCGTGCCTGCCCTATTCAAATTAATCTGCAAGGAGGAGTCTGTAACAGCAATGGTGACCGTGTAATTACTGAATATTATAAAGACCTATTTGACCTGGAGAAGATGTGCTGTCTGCCTGATCTGTGACTCGGAAATGACTGGGGAAGCCACCTGTTTCAAAGTGTTTAAAGTGAGATTTGCTTTCATGCCAAATCATTAAAGTAAGCTTTGCTCCCTGTTTGTTTAAATCAGGTTTAATCCGTAACAGATCTCACCATAAGGTTTATTCCTTCCCTGGAAACCTTCACAAAAACTCTAAAGTGGAATGAACATTGGTTTAAGGGTCATATTCCTCATTTTTGCATGCATCAGAGTTACCTGTGCAATTTCAGCCACATGATACTAGGAATCATTACAATCAAACCTCAGAAAAATACCAGCTAACAGACCAGGGTGCCTGGAATGAGCTGACAATGCCTTGCACCCATTGAGGGGGATTACATCAAGTGTTAGTTAATGAGGACCAAGCAGCTGCACCCCGTGCTCCCAGGAGCCAGCAGCCTTGTCGCTGCAGCCCAGCCTTGTCCTGAGCACAATATCCTGCAGTTTCACTTCTCATTTCCTGTGTAGTGGTTGTCCCCATGGATAGGGGCAGCAGAAGCTGTTGCTTTATTGCAATCTTAATGCAGCAACAAGACAAGATGAGGAGCAAAACACGGCTTTCAGTTATTAGAATCTCTAATTGAACTGGGTGAAAAGGAAGTGGAGATGTTATTGCATATCATTATGCAAATTAACAATATAGAATTGAGGGTTTAATAACATCTTTCAACAAGAAATGGAAGGGATGGCTTGTGAAGGATCAACCTCAATATTGTGACTGGTTATTGATTGCTCCATGGGTTTAACCCCTTCAGCTGTGACCCTACCATCACATTAATACCACAAAGTTATAAAGTTCATCTTCCTCAGGCTGCCTCTGGAGGATGAAACTCAGAAACTCAGAACACCACAGCTGCCGGAAATCGGACACAGAAGCAGAAAATGCTGGAACTACTCAGGCATCTGTGCGGAGAGGAGCAGAGGGAGCGCTTCAGCTTGAAGACCTTCCCATGTGTGCCTCCAGTTTTTCCTGCTTCCGCCTCTGGAAGTTGTTGGGGACCTGCCCTTGGGGCAGTCTCCACATTCAGGTTGCTCTTAATTTCCTAACCAACTAATGGGTAACTTTCTGCGTGGATGTCTCCGAAGATTATTTGTTTGAGTCCTAGCCTTGTAAAACCATGCAGTCGCTCTGCACTGTTGGGTGAAAATCAAGAGCCTGGGGGGTTGGTGGTGTGGAAGATCCCATGAAGAATGTGCTGTATTACTAAGGGAGCGTCAGATAATCCCTTGGTTTGAGAATGACTTCAATTCTGAGGTGACTAATGAGGCCAGTGTGGGACCCTCAGACTCTGCCACAGGTGGGGGAGGAGGTACCTGTCGGAGTGATGGGTATTTTGGGTCATGATGCACTCCTTCCCTGTAAACACTGGGCTGCCGTGATCTCACCAGCAGGCCAACCCAAATGCTCCATCTCCACTTTGATGGTCCTGGGTCAGAGATTCCCAGAAGTCAGTGGGAATGTTGCATTTCTTTGTGAATCTAGGAATCTTTTCCTCTGTCTCCCTCATAATGTCTTGCTGTAACAGGACTGGGAATCAAGCGTCTGTTTCAAAGTGTGATGTCAGGTATTCGAACGATGTGGCCTGCCCCACAGAGCTGACTGAGGGTAACTGGGCTGTGATGTTGAGTTGTTGGCCTGGGAGAGGGCACTGATGTTGCTTCTCTGGTCTACCAATGGATTCGGAGGGTTTTGTTGGTGTTATCTCTCCAGTGCTTTGGTGGTCCAGGTCTCAGGTCTGTCAGCCTGCTGCTGTGCTGTGATGCAGTACTGGGGCAGTGCGGCATTGTCGACATTCTGAATACTGAAGGAGTGTTGCACTGTTGATGTGAAGCAGTACGTTGTGAGCTCTGTATGGTTGGTGTGCTGCAGAACCGTTGGGATTTTCAGTGGGTTACAGTGAGGAGGGGTGCGTGGTTGTTGACTTGTCACAGTTGGAAAGGATTTCTGTGCAGTAGGTGTGCTGCAGTACTGAGGGAGTGCTGCATGGTCTACATGCTGCAATACTGACTGAAAGCTGCAATACAAACCTGTTGGGGGAGCACTGCACTGTTGCCATAATGCAGTCCTGGGGCGTGCTGCAAAGTGGATCTGCTACAGTACTGAGGGACTAATGCACTGTCAACGTGCTGCAATGGAGTAAGTGCTGCAATGTCACCATGCTGCAGCTCTGACAGAATACAGCACTACCACTGTGCTGCAAGAGTGAGGAAGAGCTGCACTGCTACTGGACTGAGGTAATGAGGGAGAGCTGCGATGTGGGTGTGTGGCAAGATTAAGTGAACGTTGCATTGTCGTATTTTGGTACAGAGAGGGTGCTGCACTTCCAGTGTGGGACCCATGCACTGCAGAGGGGGTGCTGCATTGTTGACCTGCCGGAGTTCTGGTAGAATGCATTTGCAGCTGTGCTGCCGCACTGAGTAAGAGCCGAACTTTTGATCGGCACAGTAATGTGGACAAGCTGTGTTGCCAACATACTGCGCTACTGCAGTGCCACCCCAGCGAGACCCCAGTCTCCAACATCATCACCCCGTGGCCATCCCAGCTGGTTGGTGCCAAAGCCTGGGTCCTTGTAACACCAGCCCCTCTCCCCCATGACCCATCCTCACCTCCAGTCCTCAGAGAATCGTTGGCCTGATCTGTCTGGTCTTTCCTTCTTGGCAGCTAGAGACTCCAGCCTCCCTCTACATTCTGACCACGGCCCCTCTGCTCAACCCATGGTCACTGGCTGTCCCAGGACCCCCAGCACATCCCTCAGAACTGCCTCATTCTTGGTGGCAAATTTTCACCAATCTGCAACACCCACGTGTCCTGTTGTGCCCAAGTAACTTCAATTAACCAGTTCTAGCTGATTACCTAATTAACCAGGACACTAGTGGCCACTTGTTAGTACTTGCTTAAGACTGCATTGACTTCAGGAAGGGGGGCAGTGCACATGGTCCTGTTGACATCAATGGTGCTGAACAGGTTTCAATGGATTGAAAGCTTCAAGCTCCTAGGAATGAACATCACCAATAGACTGACCTGGTCCAACCACGTAGACACCACAGTCAAGAAAGCTCACCAGTGCTCCTATTTTCTCAGGAGACTAAAGCAATTTGGCATGTACCCTTTGACCCTCAGCAATATAGATCGATGCACCATAGAAGGCATCCTATCTGGATACATCACGGCTTGGTACGGCAACTGCTCTGCCTGGGACCACAAGAAACTGCAGAGAGTTGTGGACACAGCCCAGCACATCACAGAATGAGCCCCCCCACCCCCCATGGACACTGTCTACACTGCTCGCTGTCTCGGTGAAGCAGCCAACATAATCAAGGACCCCACCCACGCCAGACATTCTCTCTTCACCACCCTCCCATTGGGCAGAAGATACAAAAGCCTGAAAGCACGTACCACCAGGCTCAAGGACAGCTTCTATCCCACTGTTATATGACTATTGAACAGTCCCCTAGTACGATAATATGGACTCTTGTCCTCACAATCTACCTCATTATTGCCTTGCATCTTATTGTCTACCTACACTGCACTTTCTCTGTAACTGTAACTTTTTATTCTGCATTCTGTTATTGTTTTCCCTTGTGCTACCTCAATGCACTGATGTGATGAAATGATCTGTATGGACAGCATGCAAAACAAAGTCTTTCACTGTACCTCGCTACATGTGATGATAATAAACCAATTTACCAATGTGGGCAAACAGAGGCAGATGGTGTTTGACATATAGAAGAGAAGTGATAGATTTTGGCAGCGAAGAGTTGGTAATCAGAGGTCACAAGAACATAAGAAATGCAAGAAAGTAGGAGCAGGAGTAGACTGTCAGGCCCCTCAAGCCTGTCCCACCTTTAAATATTCAACATAGAATGGCAAAGACTCCAGGGTACAAGGTGAATCTATTTACTTATACAGTGAATTCTAGACCTATTGTCCTGTTTGACTAAACTTACAATACCTTTTGTGATCTAGGGTTCCCGAACTTTGCCATCCTCACATGAACTCTAGCCAGCTGGCCTTTAAAAGACTCCCACGTCAGATGTGGATTTGCTCTCAGAGAGCTGCTCCCAATATGGTCTCTTCAATTCATGCCTAATACTGTTGTACTTAGCCTTCCCCAATTTACCAGTTTGATTCTTATCCATAACCATCTTAAAACATACAGAACTATGATCACTATTCCCAAAGTGCTCCCCCACTGAAACTTCGATCACCTGGCCAGGTTCATTCCCCAATACAAGGTCTACTATGGCCTCATCCCAAGAAATGAACTGTTGGAAGAACTCAGTGGCTCGAGCAATATATATGGAGGGTTGGTCGATGTGTTGGGTTGAAGCCCTACATCAGGTCTATCTACATATTGTTTCAAGAAGCACTCCTGGATGTACCTTACAAATTCTGTCCCATCTAAGCCCCTTGCACTGAGGGACTCTGGGTCAATATTGGGGAAGTTATGTTCACCCACTACAACAACCCTGTTGTTTTCACATTTTTCCATGATCTACCTGCATTTCTATTCCTCTATCTCCCTCTGGCTATTGGGAGTCCTTAGCATAACCCCATCATAGTGATTGCACCTTTTTTATCCCTGAGCTCTACCCACATTGTCTCACTAGATGAACCTACCAGGATGTTCTCTCTAAGTGCAGCTGTGACTTTTTCCCCAATCAGTAGTGTAACTCCCTCGCCTCTCTATCACGTCTGAAACACCTGCAAATTGGAACGTTGAGCTGCCAGTCCTGTCCCTCTTTCAACCAAGTTTCTGTAATGGCTACATCGTAGTTCCATGTATTGATCCAGGCTCCAAGCTCAGCTTCCCTACCTGTTATACTCCATGCATTAAAATAAGCACACTTCAGACGTCAGTCCCACTGTGCTCATTAACCTGGCCCTGACTATTATTGTTATTAGATTTACTTGACTGAACTTTGACTGTATCCTCAATCTCTCCACCTGCTAACCTTCTGCTCTGATTCTCAACTGCCACTGCACCAGTTTAAGCCCTCCCGAGTAGCACCAGCAAACCTCCCTGGGGGGATATTGGTCTCCCTCCAGGTGAGGTGTAACCTATTCCTCTTGTACAGGATCCATCTGGCTTGGAAAGGGTCCCAATGATCCGAAGCCCTCCCTCCTGCACCAGCTCTTTAGCTGCACATTCAGCCACTCTATCTTCCTATTTCTGGCCTCACTAGCATGTGGCACGGGGAGTAATCCTAAGATTGCACCCTTAGATGTGCTGCTTTGTAACTTTCTACTTAACTTCCCAGATTCCCTTTGTAGGACCTCATCCCTCTCCTTGCCTATGTCATCAGTACCAATATAGACCACGACCTCTGGCTGCTCACCCTCCCCCTTCAGAATGTGCTGTGCCTGCTCAGTGACGTCCGTGACCAGGGAGGCAATGCACCCTCCTGAGGTCCTGGCTCACAGCCACAGAAATGCCCTTTCGTGCTGCTGACTATAGCGTCCCCTATCGACCCTCCCTGCTGAACAACAAGGCCAGTTCTGGTGCCACTGATCTGGCTGCTGTGTTGCTTTCCCCTGAGAGGCCATGCCCTCCCAACAGTGTGCAAAACAGAAGATTTGTTAGAGAGGGGACTCCTACACTACCTGTCTTCTCCTCCTGGTGGTCACCTATCTACCTGGCTGAACCTGCAGTGTGACCACCTCCCTGAAACTCCTATCTATAACACTTTCTGCCTCCTCAGTGAGTCCAACTGCCGCTCCGACCGATCCATGCAGTCTGAGAGAAGCTGCACTAGACATACTTCCAGCAGACAAATTCATCCCTTTGTAGTCTACACACTCAGACCTGAGTAAGTGGATTCTGATGTGTTTGGGACTTCAGTCTGTATATTACATGACACGGGAATCCCAAACTGTTGTTTTAATCCTTTTTTGGGATCTGGGCATCACTGGCCTGGCATTTATTGCCCATCTCTAACTGCCCTTGAGAAGACGGTACTGAGCTGTCTCCTTAAGCTGCTGTGGTCATTCTAGTGGAGGCACTCCCACTGTGCTGTTGGGAAGGGAGTTCCGGGATTTCGAGTGACAGTGAAGGACCAGCGATATATATCCAGGTCAGGACCACGCGAGGCTTGGAGGGGAACTTGCAGGTGGTGGTGTTCTCATGCACCTGCTGCCCTCATCCATCTCAGAGCCACACAGCATGGAACAGGGCCCCTTGTTCTACTGCCGAACTGACCTTCAAGCACCGATCTGCACTCATTGCTCGTATCCTCTTCAACCTCACCACCACCCTGTCCTGGTTCTCCTGTTCCCACTACACCAGGGGCAATTAACAGTGACCAATTAACCTACCAACCTGTGGGATGTAGGAGGAAACTGGAGGGCTCAGGAGAAACCCACGGGGTCACAGGAAGAATGTGCAAACTCCACATGTAGCATCAGAAGTCAGGATGAGGGCATCCCTCCTCGAGGTCAGCAGCAAACACTGTTTTACTTCTCAGCTGACTTCAGATTCTGGGCCAGGACATATTTGATGAAATATAATCTGATTAAACGTAGAAACATAGAACCATAGAACCACAGAACACTACATTCGGCCCTTCTAGGCTGTGCCGAAACAGTATTCCGCTAGTCCCATTTACCTGCACCCAGTCCATAACCCTCCAGACCTCTCCCGTCCATGTATCTATCCAAGTTATTCTTAAAACTCAAGAGTGGAAGGTACGAGCAGGAGGAGGCCATTCAGCCCTCCAAGTTTGCACTGTCATTCAATGTGATCCTCTTTCTATCTCAACACGATATTCCTGCTCTCTCCCCACACCCCCGATGCCTTTTGTGTCTAGAAATTTATCTAGTTCCTCAAATATATTCAGTGTCTTGGTTTTCCAGCTTTCCCTGGTAGTGAATTCCACAGGTTCACCCCCTCAGGGTGAAAACATTTCTCCTTGCCTCAGTCCTAAATCCCAGCCCTAGATCTCTTGTTCTGTAACCTGAGCCTGGAACTGCTGGTTCTAGACACCCCAGCCTCCCTACAGCCAGTCTGTCTAGCCCTGTCAAAACAGTGTTGGTTTCAATCAGATTCCCCCCTCATTCTTCTAAACTCTAGTGAATACACACTGAGTCGACCCAATTCTCCTCACACAGCTGCCCCGCTGTCCCCAACGTTCTGCATGCTGTAAGCTACTGTACACACTCTGAGTGCAGTTCCATATCTGGATCTCAGGAGAGAGAGTTTGTAGAATGCCTACGGGATGGCTTTTTGTAGCAGCTTGTTGATGAGCCCACCAGGGAATCGGCTGTTTTGGATTGGGTGCTGTGTAATGAACCTGAGGTGATTAGGGAACTAAAGGTAAAGGAACCCTTAAGAAGTAGTGATCATAATATGACTGAGTTCAGTTTCAGATTTGAAAAGGAGAAGCTGATATCAGATGTGTCGATATTTCAGTGGAACAAAGGAAATTACAGTGGTATGAGAGAGGAACTGGCCTAAACTGATTGGAAAAGTAAGCTAGATGGAGGGACGGCAGAGCAGAAATGGATAAAATTTCTACAAGAAATGAGGAAAGTGTGGGATAGATATATTCCAAAATTATGATTGGAAAAATGGCAGAACTGTGGCTAACGAGAGAGGTTAAGGCTAAAATAAAAGCAATGGTGGGGGGGGGGGGGGGGGGGGGGGACACAAGGAAGCAAAAATTAGCAGGAAAACAGAAGACTGGGAAACTTTTAAAAACTTACAGAAAGAAACTAAGAAAGTCATTAGGAAAGTAAAGATGAATTATGAAAGGAAGTTGGCAAATAACATACAAAAGGATACTAAGAGCTTTTTTAAATATATGAAGAGTAAAAGAGAGATACCAGTAGGTATAGGACCAATTGAAAACGGTGCTGGAGAAATTATAATGGGTAACAAAGAGATGGCAGAGGAACTAAACGAGTATTTTGCATCAGGCTTCACTGTGGAAGACATCAGCAGTATACCTGATAGTCAGGGGTTTCAGGGAATAGAATTTAGTACAGTCAAGATTACTAGAGAGAAGGTGCTTGGGAAGCTAAATAGACTAAGGACAGATAAGTCTCCCGGACCGGATGAAGTGCACCCACGGGTTCCAAAGGAGGTGGCTTTAGAGATTGTGGAGGCATCTGAGATGATTTTCCAGGACTCTGGCATGGTTCCGGAGGACTGGAAGGTCGCAAACATTGTTCCGCTGTTTAAGAAGAGAGGGAGGCAGCAAGAAGAAAATTTCAGACCTATTAGCCTGACATCCTGGGTTGGAAAGTTACTGGAGTCGATCCTCAAGGACGAGGTTATGGAATACCTAGAGCTGCATGACAAGATAGGTCCAAGCCAGCATGATTTCATGAAGGGAAGATCCTGCCTGACCAACCTATTGGAATTTTTTTCAAGTAGGATGGACAAGGGAGAGGCTGTGGATGTTGTGTATTTAGAATTTCAAAAGGCCTTCAACAAGGTGCCGCATAAGAGGCTGCTTAATAAAATGAGAGCTTTTGGAATTACAGGAAGGATATTAGAATGGGTGGAGCATTGGCTGATAGGCAGAAAGCAAAGGGTGGGAATAAAGGGATCCTGTTCTGGTTGGTTGCCGGTTACCAGTGGTGTTCCGCAGGGGTCGGTGTTGGGGCCGCTTCTTTTTACACTGTATATCAATGATTTAGATTATGGAGTAAATGGTTTTGTGGCTAAATTCACAGATGACACCAAGATAGGTGGAGGAGCAGGAAGTGTTGAAGAAATGGGAAGGTTGCAGAGAGACTTGGACAGTTTAGGAGAGTGGGCAAGGAAATGGCAGATGAGATACAATGTCGAGAAATGTGCGGTTGTACATTTTGGAAGAAGAAATAAATGGGCAGATTATTATCTAGATGGGGAGGAAATTCAAAATTCGGAAGTGCAAAGGGACTTGGGGGTCCTCGTGCAGGATACCCTAAAGGTTAACCACCAGGTTGGATCAGCAGTAAGGAAAGAGAATGCTATGCTGGCATTCATTTCAAGAGGAGTAGCGTATAAAGGTAAGGATGTGTTGATGAGGCTCTCTGGGGCACTGGTGAGACCTCATTTGGAATACTGTGTCCAGTTTTGGGCCCCTTACCTTGGAAAGGAGAGGGGTTCAGAGAAGATTTACGAGGATGATTCCCGGAATGAAAGGGCTGACATACGAGGAGCGTTTTTTCGGCTCTTGGACTGTACTCATTGGAGTATAGAAGAATGAGAGGGGACGTCAGAAACATTTCGAATGTTGAAAGGATTGGACAGAGTAGATGCGGCGAAGTTGCTTCCCTTGGTGAGTGAGTCCAGGACAAGAGGGCACAGTTTTAGAATTAGAGGGTACCCATTTAAAACAGAGATGAGGAGAAATTTCTTTAGCCAGAGGGTCGTGGATTTATGGAATTCTTTGCCACATACAGCTGTGGAAGCCCGATCATTGGGGGTGTTTAAGGAAGACATTGATAGGTATCTAGTTAGTCAGGGTATCAAGGGATATGGGGAAAAGGCTGGGAATTGGGGCTTAGATGGGAGAATAGTTTAGCTCATGGTGAAGTGGCGGAGCAGACTCGATGGGCCGAACAGCCTACCTCTGCTCCCTTGTCTTGTGATCTTGTGGTCATATGCAGCGCTATTGTAGGCTGATCACAGGCTGTTCACAATCTGTTACACTCAGTACTACAACACAAAGTACACTTATCCTGTGCAACCCTGGTTTCTGCGCTATATGGTTAGTGAAGTTCTACACACTGTGATTACTAACCTACACTCCCTGTGATCTTACACACGGTCTAGTTATGGTCCTACACATTTGTTGCTGTTATACACAAGATAGTGTGCTTAGTACTGACAAACACAATCATTTACAATCATCAATAATTAGTGCCATAGGCAATCCCATACACAGACGCTATAATCCAGGATGGTACTGCTGTGTATACAGCGATTACAGTCCTACACATACTCAGCTGTTATACACAGTCTGGGTACAAAGCTTCATTGGTGTTGAAAGCCTAATTGTTAACCCCTGTATGCAGTGTTATTATACAAATTTGATTATGACATTTAACACAATGTCATTCTGAAAAGTCTGATTACAATCTCACATACTTATAACTGCTAGACAGTCCCTCCTGTACACCCACTGCTGTTACACAGTAACAGTGCAATGCTATATACAACACACAGATTTATCACAGTCCTACATATTCTGAATAATCTATAATACCAGTGCTGGATATATTCTTCAATGTTCCTACGTACACTGTTCTTATACATAGTTTAATTACTACAAAAGGTGTTGGACAGACGATGCATACCAACTGGGGAGAACCAGCCTAACAGCACTGCCTAGGGTGAGCACACTTACATTGACTGGCAGTCTAGTTACAAGTACTATTTCTTCTTCTTCTTAGGCAGTCCCTCAGATTGAGGATGACTTGCTTCCTCTCCAGTTCTATGGGTTCGGAGCTGGTTAATGTGGCCAAAGTGGGAACCACAGACTCTTCCACAGATGGGGCAGGAGGTGCCTAAGAGGGTAGGTGGGCAGTTTGTGAGTGGTCAGCTGATTTTTGCTTCTGTGGGCTCCCATGGACGGCATTAAGGCTTTCAGTACCTTTCCGGGTGCTCCTCCATTTTGAGCAACTGTTGGCTGGGCGATGTGAAGTTTTTCATTGAGGCTTTGAGCACATCCTTGAATCATTTGCTCTGTCCACATGGTAATGTCTCTCCATATCTGAGCTCAAAATAGAGAGCCCGGTGTCGGGCATGTGAGTAACGTATCTGTCCAGTGTGGCTGAAAGTCTCCAGGCCCTCAGTGTTGGGGGTGTTGGCCTGGGAAAGGAAGTTGATGTTGATTCACCAATACTCCCAGTGAACCTGGAGATTTTGTGGACACACCATTGGTCCTATCTCTCCAGTGCCTTGAGGATCCTGCTCTTGGTAGCCCAGGTCTCGGAAGCAGATTGGGCAGGGATTACTGCTGCCTTGTAGACCATGAGTTTTGTGTCACAACTGAGGTCTTGATCTTCAAATATCTTTTTCCTGAATTGACCAAAGGTCATATTGGTGCATTGAAGGTAGTGGCTAATTCATCAATGTCTGCCTTCACTGAGAGATGGCTCCCCATGATATGGGAAGTGGCCTCTGTTACCCAGAGTCTCACCATGAACTTTTATCGTTGGAGGGCAGTGTTGCACAGTAGGGGCATGTTGACAAAGGAAGTGTCTTGTGGATGTTGAGTGTAAGGTCTTTCCTCTCCCACGTTTCAGTGAAGGGGTTGATGATGTCTTGGAGCAGGGACACTGAACACGTGTTAATGCAAGCGACGTCTGCACACTGCTGGTTGACTACTGACGTGTACAAATACCACTTCAGGTGGCTAAATGACTTTATACACCACAGTGTCAGCCATTGCTCGGTGGGCAGCTTGCTTGTCTATCAGTCCGAAGATTGCTGTTTCGAGTCCCACTCCAGAGACTTGAGCACATAATGCAAGCCCACACTGTAGTGCAGTGCTGAGGGAGTGCTGCACTGTTAGACAGTGCCTGTGGACAATGTCATGATAATCCATACTACTTCAGTGAAGTCAATCCCCAATGACCTGCCTGATATGTATCTCTTAAAGAACGACTGCAAGTCAGAGGATTATGCTGCTGTTTGTGGGAACTTCCTGTGCGCGGTTTGTTTGCCGTTTCCTACACTACAAGAAGAACTGCATTTCCAATCTCCTTCTTTGCCTGTGAGGTGTTTACTGTGAACTGACATTGCGGAGTGATGGATTGGTTAAGTACAGTGCCCAGGGCGACTGGAGCATTATGCAGATTTTTCCAGATAACAGACTTCAAGGGGAGTTATTGGATTTATTTTGAACTAAGGGTACAATGATAACTGCCAGGACAGGAACGAAAGACAAATGTCTGAAATCAGAGTGAATGGTCACTTGGCTCTTCATTTCTGCTCTGTCATTGAATGAGATCATGACTGATTTGAGTGTAACCTCAACTCTGTGTTTCCATCTACACCCAGTAACCTTCCCCCCCTCCCTACCTTGCTTATCAAGATCTCTGTTTCCACCACCAAGTGTTCGAAAGACCCATGGCCTCTGAGAGAAGAAAGTCCCTCCCCCTCCACCCCATCTCTATCGCAAATGGGTGACCTTTATTTTTAAACAGTGACCTCTAGTTGCAGATTCTCCCATGAGAGGAAACATTCTCCCTCCATCCAGCCCTCCAACCCCTCAGGATCCTGTACGTTTCAGTCGTCCCCTCTCACTCTTCGAAACTCCAGCAGGTACAAGCACACTCTGCCCAGCCTTTGCTCATGAGATAACCCACCCATTCCGGGCATTGGTCCGGTCGACTTCCTCTCAACTGCCTCCAACACATCAACATCCTTCCTTAAATAAGGAGACTACTTCTGTGCTCAGTGCTCCAGATGTGCTTTCACCACTGTCCTGCATAGCTGAAGCTTAATTACTTTACTTTAGTGCCGAGTTCCCCTTGGCGTAAATGAGATCATTGTTAGCTTTCCTAATTACGCACTGTGCCTGCGTAATAGCTTTTTGTGAACCATGCACTGGGACACTCAGATCCCTCTGCACCCACAGCTCTGCAATCCTGCACTGTTTAGGTAGGTGCTTCATTTTTTATTTTTCTGAACAAAATGAACAACATCAGACTGCACTTCATTTGCCAGATCTTTATCTGCTCACTTAACCTCTCCGTATTCCTTGTTGTCACCTTATGTCCACTTCACAAGAGGGACCGCATGATAGAGGTGTATATGACAGGCAGAGAGGGGATACAGCCAGTGTCTGTTCCCCATTGGAGGGGTGTCAAAAACTAGAGGACACAGGTTGAGGATGAGAGGGAGGAGATTTAAAGGGGATCTGAGGGATACATTTTTCAGACAAGGAGCAGTTGGTACCTGGAATGAGCTGTCAGACGAGGTGGTGGAGGCAGGAACAGTAACAACATTGAAGAGGCATCTGGACAGGTACTTGAATAAGCAAGGCATGGAGGGATATGGAATTAATGCAGGCAAGTGGGTTAGTATTGACAGTCATGATGGTTGGCTTAGGCATGGTGGGCCGAAGGGCCTGTTTCTATGTTGTACAACTCTGTGACTTCACAACGAACTTTCCTCCCTATATTTATGTTGACAGCAGGTTTACCGATCGTCCTTTCAGTGCCTTCTTCCAAGTCACATATAACCTGTAAAAAGTTGAGACCTCAACGTCGATACGTTACACCTTGTCAACCATTTATACCTACTCTCTGTTTACTGTTTCCCAGCCAACCTTGTATCTATGCCAAAACGTTACCTCCTTTGAGCTTATCAGCTAAAGACATGGAGCCATACAGCACAGAAACAGACCCTTCATCTCACCGAGTCCACACTGACCATTTAACACCCACCTGCACGAACTGTACACGATGCCATTTCATCCTCCCTACATCCCCATCAACTCCCCCCATACGCTACCCCTTACCCACACACTGGCAGCAACTTACAGCAGCCAATTAATCTACCAACCTGCACATCTTTGGGATGTGGGAGGAAACCGGAGCACCCGGGAGAAACCCACGTGGTCACAGGGAGAACGTGCAAACTCCACACAGACAGCACTCCAGGTCAGCATTGAACCTGGGTCTCTGCCGCTGTGAGGAAACGGTGCTACCCGCTGTGCCACTGGGCCGCCCCAAAGTGTTTTATGGTGACACTGGGATATAAATCGTCATTCCCAACCGAAGTAGAGAAAAGAACCAACTGTCCGTTTGTCCCCAGCTTTGGTTCACCACCCCATTTGTAAAAATGATGATCTCACTAAACACTTCATCAGTGGTGTGTCTGTCTCACTACATTCTGTCATACAAATTCCTATCCATTGTTTTACATTTTAAATCAACCTTATTAACACCACGACACATTGAATGAGGAACACGGCCTTTACTGCCTTTGTCTCCCCAGTATTTCACATTGTCATCCCCTTAAGATTCTCCAGTCTATTAATCCCCCTGTTTCAAATTTTGGGATTCAATCTGAAAGGGAATTGTAGTGCTGGAAACCAACTTGTGAGTATATCCCACTAATTGAAGTTTAGAACAGAGAACATTACAGCACAGTACAGGCCCTTCGGCCCACAATGTTGTGCCGACATTCCTGGAACAAGTGATGCCAGGAAGGGTAGCTTGTGCCCAAAGGAGAATTTGATGTATTTGTCTGTGGCGGTGACTTCTACATCTCCCCAACCCTCCCCCACCTGACCCTTCCCCCACCTCTGTCACATTCCCATCTCCCCCTCCCCAACCACACATACTCGGAGACATAGAGTCACAGAGAGATATAAAACAGACACAGGCCCTTCAGCCCATCGAATCTGCCCCGATCATCAACCACTCTTCCACACTGATCCTACATTAAAACCATTTTTTATTCTCCCCATGTTCCCATCAATTCCCTCCAGATTCTGCCACTGGGATGTGGGAGGAAACTGGAGCACCAGGGGGAAGCCCATGCGGTCACAGGGAGAACGTACAAACTCCACACAGACAGCACCGGGTCTCTAGTGCTGTGAGGCAGTGGCCCTACCAGCTGGGCCACTGCGCCACCCGTAAAAAAAAATTAAGAACTTATAAAATGATTCATGGTGAGTGCACCTAGGCCTTTGAGAGGCTGCGGCCGATGACTGTTTGAAACTGTGCAGTGGTTTCTGATCAGTCGCCGGCAAAATACTGCAGATACTGCACATCTGAAATAAAGACAGAAAATGCTGGAAACACTCAGCAGGTCAGGCAGTGTCTGTGGAGAGAGAAATGGTCAGTGTTTCATTTGGTGACCGATGATGAAGCTATGGGACACCACTTTCATTTCACTCCATTCACAATGTGACACAATCCCTCAGCACATTTAACTTTAGCAGACTTAATCACACACCGCACAAATTCATCTACAAACTCACGACACCCAACAGCTCATCGCTGAATTGATTAATTAAGGCAGTGTCAAGTAATGGGTACGGGACTGGTCCGAGGCCCCCGGCACACCACTGGTGGGATAGAATGCATACCATAAATTCAATTCTCTTTCATAGTGGGAATAATGATAATTCCTCATCTAATAAACTAATTACCTATAAGGAGAGGTTGGACAAACTTGGGCTGTTTTCTCTGGCGTGTCGGAGGCTGAGGGGAGACCTGATAGAAGTAAGTAAAATTGAGAGGCATAGATGGGTGAATAGAATCTTTTTTCCCAGGGTGGAAATGTCAGGGGCATAGGTTTAAAGTGAGGGGGGAAAGTTTAAAGGAGATGTGTGGGGTAAGATTTTCACAGAGGGAGCAGTGGGTGGGTGCCTGGAACGGGCTGGCAGGGAGGTGGTTGAAGCAGGTATGATAGTGACACTTAAGGAGCATTTATAGACCAGCACGTGAACAGGCAGGGAATGGAGGGATACGGATTACGTGCAGTCAAATGGGATTAGTTTAATTTGGCATCATGGTCGGCACAGACATTGTGGGCCGAAGGGCCTGTTCCTGTGCTGTACTGTTCTGTGTTCCACGTTCTGATGTTTCAGATGTTCCACCTTGTGAAATAAGCCAGTGTGAAGAAACTTATCAAATGCTTTCAGAAAGTCCAAGTGGACAATGACTGTTGAAGCTCTCACCCACTGTACCTGAATGACTTGCTCAAGAAACACTTTTGCATTCGGTGGGCACAACCTATGATTGAGGAGTCATATTGCAGGTTACTCAATGATCCCGGAAAGGAGATCTCATACAATTCCTGGTAGGCTTCTCGTGCCTTCCACTGATCCGTCTCTGCCTTTGCCCTCTGCAGTTTTCCCCATTCTCCCACCGAGGAAATGCTCCCCATGTTTTCCTCCTTAGACTTCAGCCTTTCTTTTCTCCTGACTCTCCCCTCAGCCCTGTGTGGGAGAAGTTGGGGCACCTTTGTTCCATTGCAGTGTTGTGCATGAACCAGCATTCCTTCAGGTTCCCTGCAAGAGAAGAGGCCATCACATCATCTGTTCCCACATGCTGTGTTGTAATGGTTCCACCTCACCACTTCCAGTGAGGTTGTGTGCTCAATCAACACAACTTTATCTGCAGGGAATGCAATGAGGTGGGGTAAAGGCTTACCTGGGCACTGTGCTGGAGGTCTCCCTGATGGTGGGGTCCCCAACACCTCTAGCCCTTTGTTGCCCTGACTGTCCCTTTCTTGAAGTGTTGTCTTCTGGTGGTAACCTGGGCCACATAGGGTGGCTGTGTTGCTGTTCGCCTGTTCGCCTGTGCCTTGCTGTTCGCCTGTGCCTTGCTGTTCGCCTGTGCCTTGGAATCTGTCTCCATGAGTGAGAAAGCAGCAAACCTGTCGTCAGAGGCAAAAGGACAATCCAGAGCACAGAAAGGAGAATCAAGGGACAGAAGACACTCACCAGTTCACTGAGTACGGACGTCCTCAAAACCCTCTCTGTACCTCCAGACCCCATGTCGTTTCCCATGGTCCATCTCCTGTGTAAAAGATTCAGACTTCAGACATTCAGAGCAGGTTACACACCAACACTTCACATTGAGACGCTTGTCCCTAGGTATGAGTCTGAACACAGGCACAATACTTGGAAACATTGAAGTGCTCTCTGTTGGTTTGTGTGCCTGTGTGCGATCTATGTATATGTGGTATGTGCACTGGTGTTGTGGTATGTATGTGCAGGAGTGTGTGTGAGTATGCTTGCATGCACTTGAGTGTGTGTGTGTGTGTGTGTGTGTGTGTGTGTGTGTGTGTGTGTGTGTGTGGGCGCGTGTGGTATCTTTGTGGCACAGAGTCATAGGATCTTACAACACAGAACCAGTCCCTTCGGCCCACCATGTCCATGCTGACCATCAAATACCTACCTATACATGGACTACCAGCACTTGATCCACAGCCTTCTGTGCTTTGGTGATTCAAGTGCTTATCTAGATGCTTCTTAAATGTTGTGAGAGTCTCTGCCTCCCCACCCCTTCAAGCAGTGAGTTCCTCATCCCAATACTCTGGGTGAAAAAAGTCTTCCTCTAAATCTTTCTTTCCCTTGCCTTAAACCTGTGCCCTCAGTACTCCAGCTGTGGCCCAGTCAAAGTTTTATAAAATTGTTCATAACCTCCTTGTTCTCATGGCCAATGAAGGCAAGCGTCCTGTGTATCTTCTTAATGACCTTATTTATCGCTGTTGTCACCTTCAGCAATGCCTGGACTTGTTCACAAAGGTCTCTCTGTCCCCCAGTAACTGCTACAGCCCCACCATTCATCTTGCACATCCGAACCTTATTAGTGCTTCGAGAATGCGTCACCTTTCACCTGTCAGGATTAAATTCCATCAGCCATTGCTTTGTCCATCTTACCACCTGATCAATATTGTTCTGTATCAAAGGTTACCCACCTCACTGTCAACACCACACCAACCTTCACATCATCTCTGAATTTACTGATCACGGTAGTGTAGCGGTTAGCGCGACGCTATTACAGCGCCAGCGATCGGGGTTCGGAGTGTGGTGATTTCTCGGAATGGAGGCTGGTGACTAGTGGTGCGCTGCAGGATTTGGTGTTGGGACCCTTGTTATTTGTTATTTATGTAAATGATTTGGATGTGAATACACAAGGTTTGATCAGTAAGTTTGCGGATGACATGAAATTAGGTGTTGTTGATAGTGAAGAAGGTTATTGCAGATTACAGGGGGATCTCGATCAGTTAGGGAAGTGCGCCGAGGAATGGCAACTGAATTTCAATACAGGTAATTGTGAGATGATGCATTTTGGAAAGTCAAGCCAGTATAAGACTTGTACTATGAATGGTGGTGCACTAGGGAGTGTAATGGAACAGAGGGACCTAGGAATACAAGTGCACAGTTCATTGAAAGTGGCCAGTGTGCGAGATACCTTCATCACAGGTAGACAGGGTGGTGATAAAGGTATCTAGCACACTGGCCTTCATCAGTCAGGGCACTGAGTGTAGGAGTTGGCATATTATGTTCTAGTTGTTAAGTTGTTAGTGAGGCTGCACTTGGAGCACTGTGTACAGTTCTGGTCACCCTGTTATAGGAAAGACGTGGTTAAACTGGAAAGAGCGCAGAAAAGATTTACAAGAATATTACCAGGACTCGAGGGCCTGAGTTATAGGGAGAGGTTGGCCAGGCTGGGTCTTTATTCCTTGGAACGTAGGAGAAATGTTTAATATTATGAGAGGCATTGATAAGGTGGACGGTAACAGTCCTTTCCCCAGGGTAGGGGAGTCCATAACGAGGAAACATAGGTTTAGGGTGAGGGGGAAAGATATGAAAGGGACCTGAGGGGCAACTTTTTCATGCAGACGGTGGTGAGTATATGGAATGAGCTGCCAGAGGAAGTGGGTGAGGCAGGTACAAGAGTATCATTTAGGAAGCACTTGGATAGGTACATGGAAGGGAGGGGCTTGGAGGGATATGGGTTGAATGCAGGAAATTGGGACTGGCTGGGTGGGTGCCGTGGTCGGGATAGACTGGTTGGGCCGAAGGGCCTTTATCCATGCTGTGTTGCTCTTCAGTTGCCACCCCTCAGCCCTCTCATCACAGAGGGTTTCAACTGCTCCAGGTAAATTGGAAGAAATAGCAAAAGGAGAAAGAAATTTATTTTTCTAACAGTGTGTGTGAGTCCTTTCCAAGTGTGTCAGACCTTTCTACTGGACGTTGGAGTGGGAAATGAAACAAAAGAGAAGGTGTCAGAATCAGAGAGCATCTTGGTAAAAGTGAACACACATCTTCCAGGGTCTGTGAGCCTCTGTTGTGGGAGGGCATTGTTATACAGTGGGGGGCAATATAGTGTTATACAGTGGGTTGTTATACAATAGTTGCCTCACAGGTGGATAGGGTAGTTAAGAAAGCTTATGGGATGTTAGCTTTCATAAGTCGTGGGATCGAGTTTAAGAGCCGCGAGGTAATGATGCAGCTCTACAAAACTCTTGGTTAGACCACACTTGGAGTACTGTGTCCAATTCTGGTCGCCTCATTATAGGAAGGATGTGGAGGCGTTGGAGAGGGTGCAGAGGAGATTTACCAGGATGCTGCCTGGATTGGAGTGTATGGATTATGAGGAGAGACTACGGGAGCTAGGGCTTTACTCATTGGAGAGAAGGAGGATGAGAGGAGACATGATACAGGTGTACAAAATATTTAGATAGAGTAGACAGCCAGCCCCTCTTTCCCAGGGCACCAATGCTCAATACAAGAGGGCATGGCTTTAAAGTAATGGGTGGGAAGTTCAAGGGAGATATCAGAGGGAGGTTTTTCACCCAGACAGTCGTTGGTGCATGGAATGCGCTGCCTGGGGTGGTGGTGGAGGCTGATACGTTGGTCAAGTTCAAGAGATTGTTAGATAAGCATATGGAGGAATTTAAGATAGAGGGATATGTGGGAGGAAGGGGTTAGATAGACTTAGGTGTGGTTTGAAGGGCGGCACAACATGGTGGGCCGAAGGGCCTGTATTGTGCTGTATTGTTCTATGGTTCTATGGCAAGCTGGGACGGTAGTTTTGTGGATGCTGAGTGTAAGACCCATCCTCTCGTAGACTTCAGTGCAAGAGTCGACGATTGGTTGGATTTTGGCTTTCCAACACACGCAAGCACAAGGGTTCACCTACCTCCTGCCACTTGACTGTTGAGGGCGGAGTGACCTTGGTTCGCTGGAAAAGGTGAACCATTCCCATTTCTTGGAAGCCACCTCTCAGTGAGGGCAAACACTGATGATGAACTTCACCATCACCTTTAGAATGCAACTACACCTTTGGCCATCTGAGGAAGGGGATGTTTGAAGGTCAAGATCTCAAACCAGCACAAAGATCATTGTTTACTGGGGAATATAGATAGATCCCTGCTCTCCTAATGTGCTTCTAAGATTTTAACTACCAATGACAAGCACCTGAAGGTACTGGAGAGCTAGGACCAATGCTGCCTCCACAATATCCTCAAATCCACTGTCGGGGTTGGAGAACTAACATCAACATTCTCTCCCAGGTCGACTCCCTAGTTACACCAAGTTCAGCCCTGTTGGGCAAAGCACATATTTCACATGCCCGACATCAGCAAGTGCAGCAAGCAGATGGAAGGCAAACAGTAGGTTGGCCTTTACTACAAGAATACAGAAGATCTCTCAGTGAGACCAACACTGGGGTACCAGGTACAATTTTGCTCCCTTCATTGAGACAGGATGTTCTTGCCATAGAGGGAATGCAGTAAAGGTTCACCAGGACTGGGTCCTGGGCTGGAGTCTGAGATAAGGAGAAACTTCCTTGCCCGGAGAATGGTGAATCACTGGAACTCACATCCAGAAGCTGCTGGTAACTACAGTGACACTTCCCTCCTGAGGGTTTGGGTTAGGTCCGGACCCTGTGCAATGGGGTTTCCACTCGGAAAATCTCCTGCTCAGGTTTTTCTTCTGCAAGTCTCATTCTGTCAACTATTGACTGACCCAACCCCTGCACGGAAGAGAGGTTCAGGTAACAGGCAGAGGGGGCCATTGGCAAACATGACTACAATTTTACATGTGGGGTAACAACTGCTAGAACAACACTGGTCACCCTTTCTGCAGGTGGAGACCAGAAAAGATTGGCTGCACTACAACGAGCAGCTGGACTGAGTGCCACAGCAGGAAATGCTAACCCAGAGGTCCTGAAACAACAACAGACCGAATGGTTCTCGGAGCACAGGCTCCTTGCATCCTTATGGACAGAACCAGAAGGTGAAGGTCTGGGAGTATAGCTCTCATCTCCGGAGAACTTGCCCACTATGGTTCTGACCCTGCAGCACTGCACGAGTCCAGGTGTGCGGAGAAGCAGAGTGAGCCAGGCAGTGACCACACTCTCCAGAGGAAAGGAAAAGCAGAGCATGAGGATCCACTTGGATTGTTTCTCCGGAAACACCTTCCTGACCCCTCTGCTGGCCTGATTGAGCAGCTGGGGAAACTTGGACTTCCTCCCAAATTCCTGACAGCAGGCCAATGCAATCACTGTCCCTGTTCCTCCACTGACCAGTACAAGGACTAACTCAGCCCTGTCTGTGGTGACCAACGCATCCTGCTGGGAGACTTCAATGCAGAAATTAATAGTGAATAATTTGACTGGACAATGTAGAGTGAGGGAGGTGAATGGCAATGGGTTCCTCTGGGTTAGATGTGCTGGACCCAGATCACTAAACTTCCCTTACAACAAGAGAAGTAGGAACAGGAGTTCAGCCTCGACCCCTCGAGCCTGCTCCACCGTTCATTGCCATGGCAGAACTTCTACCTCAGCGCCGTTTCCCTGCACTGTCCCCTTATCTCTCCACTCCCTTATTATCCAAAAATCTATCAGTTTCCATTTGGAATGAACACAATGACTGAGGCTCCACATCTCTCTGTGACGGAGAACTCCAAAGGTTCATCATCCTCTGGGTGAAGGAATTTCTCTTCATCTCCATCCGAAATGGCCCACTCCTTGTTCTGAGAACATGAGCCCTGGTCCTAGGCAACTCAGCCCGGGGAAGCATCCTCTGCATCCAACCTGTTGAGCCATGTAAGCGTTTTATAGAACATAGAACATTACAGCACAGTACAGGCTCTTTGGCCCACGATGTTGTGCCGACATTTTGTCCTGCTCTAAGGTCTATCTAACCCTTCCCTCCCACATAACCCTCCATTTCTCTATCATTCATGTGTCATTTAAGTCTCTTAAATGTCCCTAACGTATCTGCCCCCACAACCTCTGCAGGCAGTGCGTTCCACGCACCCACCACTCTCTGTGTAAAAAACTTACCCCTGACATACCCCTTATACCTTCCTCCAATCACCTTAGAAATACGTCCCCTCGTGTTAGCCATTGTCGCCCTGGGAAAAAGTCTCTGACTGTCCACTCGATCTATGCCTGCTGACATCTCGTGCACCTCTATCAAGTCACCTCTCAGCCTCTTTTGATGAGATCTCCTCCTATTCTCTTAAACTCTGGAAAACACAGTCCCAGAATGTTCACTGTGTCCTCATAGGGCAAACCCGCCATCCGTGGAACCAGCCTGGTAAGCCTTCACTGCACTCTCTCTATCACGTACATCCTTCCTTTAATAAAGAGACCAAAACTGAACACAGTAGTCCAGGTGCAGTCTCACTACAGCCTCTACAGTTGTTTTAGGACACCTTTACTCCTCTACTCAAATCCTTTCATAATGAGCAACAACATACTATTTGCCTTCCCAATCTCTTGTTGCAGCTGTACTTGGAGGCACAAAAAATTCTGCAGATGCTGGAATCTGGAGTAATACACACAAGAAGTGTTGGAGGAATTCAGCAGGTCAGGCAGCATCTATGGAGGGAAATAAACAGTCGACATTTCAGGCCGAGACCCTTCATCTGGACTGGAAAGGAAGAGGGCAGAAGCCAGAATAAGGTGGTGGGGGGAGGGGGAGGAGCACACGCAGGCAGGTGATAGGTGAGTCCAGGTGAGAGGGGAAAGGGAGCCGGGTGGGGGAGGGGGGAGAAGACGTAATAAACTGAGAGGTGATAGATAGAAGAGGCCAAGGGCTAGAGAAGAAGGAATTCCGTAGGAGAGGGCAGTGGACCATGGAACATTACTTGTTCTCTCACCATTTAAACACAATACACTCCTCTGCTGTTATGTGCACCAAAGTGGACAAATTTACATTTTTCCACATCATATTCCATTGGCCACGTTCTTGCCCACTCACTCAGCTGATCCATATCCCCTTGAAGCCTCTTTGGATCCTCCTCCCTACTGATAATTCCACCTAGTCTTGCATCATCAGCAATCTTGGAAAGGTGACACTTGGTCCCCTCTGTCAAAGCGTTGACACAGCTTGTGAAAAGCTAGGCCCAGGGGCCGATCCCTGTGGTACTCCACATCACAGCCTGCCAACCTGAGAAAGATCAGTTTATTCTCATTCTTGTTTTTTGTCCGATATCGAATTCTAATTCTGTCAGTGTATTAGCCTTCAAACCCATGTGCCCTAACCTCATTAACCAACCTGTTGCAGAGGACTTTATTGAAAGCATTTGGAAAATCCCAATACACTACATCCACTGGTTCCCCTGATCCCTTCTACTGGTGACATCCTCAAAGAACTGCAGCAAGTCAGTCAGATCTGACTTTCCTTCCATGAATGCATGTTGACCCTGCTCAATTCTGTTATGCTTTCCAAGGCACCCTTTTATTGCATCCTTCATTTTACATTCCAGCAGTTTCCCTGCCACCGACATTAGGTTGATAGTGTCAGCAGTTCCCTATTACACTCTCCCTCCTTTCTTTAACTTGTGAGGTCACATTCGTTGTCCTCCGATCCATAGGAACAATCCTAGGATCCATTGAACCCTGGAAGGTGATAACCAGAGCATCCACTAATTCCACAGCCACTTCTTTCAGAACTCTTTGGCTCAGACGGGAAAGGGGTGGGGGGGGTGAAGAGGCAAGCAGTAGTGATAGGTGATTTATTGGTCAGCGGAGCAGACAGGAGATTCTGTGTACATGAACGAGACACGGATGGTATGTTGCCTCCCAGGTGCCAGGGTCAGATATGTCTTGGATTGGGTCCATAGCATTCTTAAGGGGGAGGTTGAGCAGCCAGACGTTGTGGTACACATTGGTACCAATGACATAGGCAGGGAGAGTGACAAGGTCCCGCAAAATGATTTCAGGGGGCTAGGTGCTAAATTAAAAGACAGGACATCCAGGGTGGTGATCTCAGGATTGCTCCCTGTGTCACGTGCTAGTGAGGCAAGAAATAGGAAGATGGTGCAGTTTAACACGTGGCTACGCAGATGGTGCAGGAGGGAGGGCTTCAGATTTTTGGATCATTGCGCCCTCTTCCAGGGCAGGTGGGACCTGTACAAATGGGACGGTTTGCACCTGAACTGGAGGGGGACCAATATCCTTGCGGAAGGTTTGTGAGTGCTGCTCGGCGGTGGGGGGGGGGGGGGGGGGTTTAAACTCGAGTTGCAGGGGGGTGGGAGCCAGAGTGTCAGGGCAGCAAGTGGAGAGGCTGTGGGGAAAGTAGATGTTAAGACAACAGGCAGTGGTGGAAACCGAAAGGGTGAGCGCGGTGGGATTGATGTTCTGAGTTGTGTCTATTTCAGTGCAAGCAGCATTGTAGGTAGGGCAGATGAACTCAGAGTGTGGATCCGTACGTGGAATTATGACGTTGTAACCATTAGTGAGACCTGGTTGCAGGAGGGGCAGGACTGGCAGCTCAATGTTCCGGGGTTCTGTCGTTTTAGACGTGACAGGGGGGAGGTATTAAAGGCGGAGGGGTGACATTACTCATCAGGGAAGATGTCACGGCAGTGCTCAGAGAGGACACACTGGAGGGCTCGACTACCAATGCAATATGGGTGGAAATGAGGAATAAAAAAGGGACGACCACGTTAATGGGACAATATTATAGAGCTCCCAAACGTCAGTGGGATTTAGAGGAGCAAATTTGTAGGCAGATAGCAGACAGTTGTAGGAAACATAAAGTTGTGATAGTTGGTGATTTTAACTTTCCACATATTGACTGGGACTCCCATACTGTAAAAAGACTGGATGGGATCGAGTTTGTCAAATGTGTTCAGGAAAGTTTCCCTAATCAATACGTAGAGGCCCCAACTAGAGGGAGCGCGAAACTGGACTTCCTCTTAGGGAATGAGACAGGCAGGTGACAGAAGTGAGTGTAGGGGAACACTTTAGATCTAGTGATCATAATTCCATTAGTTTCAAGATAATTATGGAGAAGGATAGGACTAGTCCTAGGGTTAAGTTTCTAAACTGGAGTAAGACCAATTTTGATGGCATCAGAAGGGATCTGGCAGGCGTGCATTGGGACAGGCTGTTTTTTGGCAAAGAGATGCTTGGTAAGTGGGAGGCTTTCAAAAATGAAATATTGAGAGTACAGAATTTGTATGTTCCTGTTAGAATAAAAGTCAAGGCTAACAGGTTAGGGAACCTTGAAGGAACAAGGGATATTGAGGCCCTGGTAAAGAAAAAGAAAGAGGTGCATATCAGGTATAGGCAGTTAGGATCAACTGAGGCACTTGAGGAGTTTGAGAAATGCAAGGGAACACTTAAGAGAAAAGTCAGGAGGGTTAAAAGAGGACATGAGGTTGCTCTGGCAGACAGGGTGAAAGAGAATCCCAAGGGTTTCTATAACTATATGAAGAGCAAAAAGACAATAAGGGACAAAATTGGTCCTCTTGAAGATCAGCGTGGTCATCTATGCATGGATCCGAGAGATGAGGGAGATTTAAATGAAATTTTTGTATCTGTATTTACTCGAAAGACAGACACAGAATCTATAGAACTGAGGAAAAAAAAGAGGTCTTGGACCATATCTGGATTATGGAGGAGGAGGTGCTTGCTGTCTTGAGGCGAATTAGGGTGGATAAATCTTCAGGGCCTGACAAGGTGTCCTCTCGGACCTTGTGGGAGGCTAGTGCAGAAATTGCAAGGGCCCTGGCAGAGACATTTAAAATGTCCTTAGCCATGGGTGAGGTGCCGGAGGACTGGAGGATAGCTAATGTTGTTCTGTTGTTTAAGAAAAGCTCAAAGAACAAGCCGGGAAATTATAGGCTGGTGAGCCTGATGTCAGTCATGGGTAAATTATTGGAAGGTATTCTGAAGGACAGGATATATATAGACAGGGCCCAATTAGGGATAGTCAACATGGCGTTGTGTGTGGCAGATCACGCCTAACCAATCTTATAGAGTTTTTTGAGGAGGTTACCAGGAAGGTTGATGAAGGGAAGGCAGTGGACGTTGTCTACGTGGACTTTAGCAAGGCCTTTGACAAAGTCCCGCATGGGAGGCTGGTCCAGAAGGTTAAGTCGCTTGGCATTCAGGATGAAGTAGTCAATTGGATTCAATGTTGGCTTAGCGGGAGAAGCCAGAGAGTTGTAGCAGATGGTTGTCTCTCTGACTGGAGGCCTGTGACTAGTGGTGTGCCGCAGGGATCGGTGCTGCGTCCGTTGTTGTTTATCATCTATATTAATGATTTAGATGATAATGTGGTAAACTGGATCAGCAAATTTGCAGATGACACCAAGATTGGGGGTGTAGTGACAGCGAGGAAGGCTACCAAAGCTTGCAAAGTGATCTTGACCAGCTAGGAAAATGGGCTGAAAAATGGCAGATGGAATTTAATGCAGACAAGTGTGAGGTGTTGCCCTTTAGGAGGACAAACCAGGGTAAGATTTACATAGTGAATGGCAGGGCTCTGAGGTGTGTGATGGAACAGAGGGACCTGGGAATACAGATTCATAATTCCTTAAAAGTGGCACCACAGGTAGATAGGGTCATAAAGAGAGCTTTTGGCACATTGATCTTCATAAATCAGGGCATTGAGGGTAGGAGTTGGGATGTTATGTTGAAGTTGTATGAGACGTTGGTGAGGCCAAACTTGGAGTACTGTGTGCAATTCTGGTCACCTACCTACAGGAAAGATATCAATAAGCTTGAACGAGTGCAGAGAAAATTTACACGGATGTTGCTGGGATTTGAGTCCTAAGGAAAGGTTGAATAGGTTAGGACTGTACTCCCTGGAGCACAGGAGAATGAGGGGAGATCTTACAGAGGTATACAAAATTATGAAGGGTATAGGTAGGGTGAATGCATGCAGGCTTTTCCCCTCAGGCTGGGTGACACTAGAGCTAGAGGTCATAGGTTTAGGGTGAAAGGTGAAATATTTAAAAGGGAAACTTCTTCACTCAGAGGGTTTTGCGAGTGTGGAATGAGCTGCCAGTGGAAGTGGTGGATGCGGGTTCAATTGTAACATTTAAGAGAGGTTTGGATAGGTACATGGATGAAAGAGATATGGAGGGCTATGGTCCGGGTGCAGGTAGATGGGACTAAGCAGAAAACCAGGCTGGCATGGACTAGATGGGCCGAAGGGCCTGTTTCTGCACTGTAGTGCTCTATGACTCTAACTCTAGGACATAGATCATTGGGTCCTTGGAATTTATTAGCGTTCAGTCTCACTAACTTCTCCAGGACTATTTTTTGACATACATAGTTCTTTCATTCTCACTGATGCTCTAATACATCTGGCAAGTTTGTGTGTCTTCTTGTGTGAAGAAGGATGAAAAGTAATTGTTTAATTCCTCTGTCATCTCCTCATTCCTGGTCTGGAAGGGGCCAATATTCACCTGTGTTGGTCTCTTCCTTTTTACATGCCCAGAGAAGCTCTTACTGTCCCATTTAAGTGTTTCTTGTTGCTCCCTCCCCTATTCTACCCTGCCTTTCTGTCTCTGTCTCTCCCTTCCCCTTTGCTGAGTTTCAAAACCCTCCCAGTTCTCAGCTATGCTGCTGATTCTGGCAACTTTATAAACCAGTATCTTTAATTTCTCCTATCAACGAGAACTGGGACACACGTCCTGTTGGGCTTTTGTGTCTCAGAGGAGTATAACGTTTGTGCAAAGTCTGCATCCATTCTTTAAATGCTAACTATCGTCCATCCACCATCAGTTCGTTCAACGTCATCCCCAACCAATCACAGCTGATTGTACTTCCGTAGTTTCCTTTGTTTAGATTTAAGAGACTCCAGATTCACAATGAACTTCATCACTTTCAAACTCAATGTCAAATTCCATCCATAGAACATAGAACAGTTACAGCACAATTCAGGCCCTTCGGCCCACAAAGCTGTGCCGAACATGTCCCTACCCTAGAAATTACTAGGCTTACCCATAGCCCTCTATTTTACTCAGCTCCATGTACCTATCTAACAGTCTCTTGAAAGACCCTATCGTATCCGCCTCCACCACCGTTGCCGGCAGCCCATTCCATGCACTCACCACTCTCTGAGTAAAAAACTTACCCCTGACAATTAGGGTCACTCTTTCCCAAAGGCCCCCTGACAACAAGAACATCAATTAACCTTTCTCATTGCACAGAGTGAGATCCAAAATTGCCTTTTCCCTGGTTGCTTCCTCCACAGATTGACGTAGAAAACAATCTCGTGGACTTTCCATGAATTCATTGAGCACCCTCGAACTGACCAGTTTATATGCAGATTAAACTCCCTAATTACTGTATTGTCACACCTTCAATTTCCTGATTTCAGTGAGGCAAAAGGACAAATCTAGAACAACGTGGATACAATCACAATCCAAACAATGGCAATTGGTGGATTACAATGTTAGCTCTCAACAAGGCACCCATGATGCCAGAATGGTCAAACACCACACATGGTTTAGGAGGTCAGACCTTGGACTGGTATCAGCAGTGACATTAGCACCCCAAACTCACCTGAACAATATTCAACTCACCAGTCCCTGGGCAACAGACTTTCTCACCATTTACCAGCAATCCAACAGCTAGCTGAAGGAGGTGGTCAACCATATGGCTAAATCAGTGCTAGAGCTAAAGAGAAAACAATCCCAGGATTGGTTCAAAAATCTTGGGATTTATCTCCTGAGAGGCAGGCAGGAAGCAGTTGTTGAATGGTGCTTCCAGACAACATCACTCAACAAGGTTCAACCTGAGTTGAGGAAAAGACAGGTCCAGCAGTAGGAGGGAGGCTGCAGAAGGTCACCATTATGCTGATACATACGATTCAAAGAATTTTTCAGATGAAGGGCTGGCACATCTGAATTTGGTACTGTTCCCCTGAAGATAGTAGGTGGCACAATGCAGGAGCTGCTGCTGGAAGTTACCTGTATGTGGTTTCCTTTAACATGGATAATCGTTACACCCTAACTACCTCACCGGCTTCATAGAGCAAGGTCCTGATCCAGTGGCAGGGGAGCTCACGATGACTGAAGACTGGACTACGCTGACAATGCTCAACAGTGACAAGGAAGGAGTTATGCAGAGAAGGGCTGAGCACTCCAACAGTTGCCCCAACATCAGTCAATTGATGTGCCATTAATCAACAGAGGATCTCCACCTCCCTCCATCGGCTGAAGAAAGCCAAATATTGGAACTTAATCCCAGAAGAACTGTACAAAGCAACAGCCCAAAGGTTAGCCAGGTATTTCATGGCATCTTGGGTTGTACTTGTACAGAAGAAGGAATGTTGAAAATCCACTGTTTGAAGACACAGGCTGGAAAGCCGACTGTGAAAGCTACAGAGGCATCTACCTTCTCTCCCTGCAGTCCTCACTTACTCCCACACCTCATGATACAGACACCAGTAGGTCTTTGGGGCATTCCACATTATTAATGTATGTTATCTGTCTGTTCCCTGACCAGATGACTGGCAAGTGCTCTTCAATGGTGATGCATTTAAAATTTGGAAGGGGTGATGCTCCATTGTTGCTCAACTAGTTCTTTGCCTCAGGCACTGCGGAGAGAAGTTGGATCAGAGAATATACATCTTCATCTTATTCCAATGCTCGTGCACCAGCTATATCCATGGAAGTATCTGGGCTGCGTCACTTCCAATGGCAGTTCCACAGGGAAGGAATTACCTCTGGATTAAATAAAGGCATCTCAGCTCTTATCTAATTCAAAACAAAAGTGCTCAACCGATCTTCCCCTCTGTCAAACTGAAGGTCTGCACTGGTCTTCTCTCCTTTAAGGTCCTGAGGTGGGGACCCTCTGCAGAGAATATCAGCACCTCCCTGTTAGGGTTAGGGCTGTTAGAATCACACTGTAGGTGGGTGGACAAGTGGCCAGGATGGAAGAGCGTTGCTTCCTTATATGGGGAGCTGAGGGAGGAAAGGCAGAGGGAAGAAGGACTGTCCAGACATCATGCTCCAATGGGCAGGACCAATCACGAGGAAGGTACAAGTAACTCAGGGTGGGAGTCAGTGGCAGCGTCCAGCAGGAAACATCTTCCGGTGGGACTGATGGAATTACCTCCCAGTTTCATGTGAAAGGCACCACAAAGCTACAGCATCAAACACCAGGGCCACAGATCCCCGGCAAGGTCCATCATGCACACAGGTCCTCAGGACACTAAGGGCCCTCACTACCCGGGACACGCCCTCTTCACGTTACTACCATCGGGGAGGAGGTACAGGAACCCGAAGACCCACACTCAACGAACAGTTCCTTCTCCTTTGCCATCAGATTTCTGAATGATCTATGAACACTACCTCGTTATCCCTTTCTAGCACTATTGATTTATTTTGTAATTTATAGTCTTGCACTGTACTGCTGCAGCAAAATAACAAATTTCACAATGTACAAGTTAGTGATAATAAACCTGATTCTGATTCGGATGTTGCGCACAGTCCGCCATGAACATGGACCCTTCCACACAATTCATGATGGACATGGACCACACTCAGGGTCCTTCACAGATGCAGACCACCACGCACAGTCCATCACAGACACAGACCTACACACAGTCCATCACAGACTTGAACCACACACACAGTCCATCATGACCATGGATGACAACTACAACAGCATGGTCATTATATCACCTCAACACTCTGTGTGCCCAGGTAGTCTATCGGTTTTCTCGGCTCCATTCTCCTGTCTCGCCTCACCACATCACCCATTCCTGCATGGATAAAAGGCAGGTGTTTACGGAAGAGGGTTCAGTGGCAGGATCAACCCAGGGGATTGGTAGACAGTGAATGTTACACTTATTTGTGAAGCAAAAGTGATAGACCTGCCCCTGGGAACTAAAGACCACTCAGAGATGCTGATGGTAAGATAATAGAATGGAGTATCCAGGCGTGGTGAGTAGCACCAGAAGGTAGGCAATGCAATAAACCCGAATTCTAAATGACTAACGTGTGTGTAAGCAACAATAGAATTATTTGAGTAGATAAGGGGGGTGTGGTTGATGTCATGCATCTGGATATTCAAAAGGCCTTTGGCAGGTGCCACACAGTTGGCCCTAACCTTCTCCCTCCTGTTGTGGCCCTGTTTAGTGACGGGCGCGATACACAGAGAGGACTTCACCAAGAAACCATTTGTCCCCAATCTCCGCCAACGTGGGGGAGAGGGGAGGCGGAAGGTACCACAGTGCCAATCTGTGCCAGGGCCTTGGGAAGTGTCCCGTTGTGCCACTGCTTCCAGCACTCTCCCAGCTCTCACTTCACACCCCGCGGACGGTCACTGTGCCCAGGAGGCGAGACACCTCACAGGGGAGAGGGTGACGCCAGTCAGCGGACCGAGGGAAACCGTTCCCCAGCCCCGCGACCACGGCGAGGGGAGCCCGGGGGGAGGCTCGCCGTCCTCGGTAGTCAGGGCAATTTCAGGGGCATTAGCGGCTCGCGGCCCTCCCTTCAAGCCCTGGTTCCTCCTGTCCGGTGTGGGCAGAGTCCGGCCGTCCCGGCTGTAACACACCGTGCGGGGCAGGTGTCGAGGTGGGGGCTGGGGGTGCTCAGTATGGAGCCGGACCCCCGACTCCCAGTCTGGCCGCACCGTCCAGGAAGGGGCCGCTTTCAGTGGGCGCGGGGAGACTGCAGTGCGAGCGCAGAATGGGCGCAGTGCGGGCACCGGGTGAGCGCAAAATGAGCGCGGAGTGACCGCGGAATGAGTGCGGAATGAACGCAGAGTGAGCGCAGGGTGAGCGCGGAATGAGCACCGAGTGAGCGCAGAGAGAGCGCGAAGTGAGCCGCCTCCACTCCGCCCGAGCTGCCGGTGCTTCCCGGAGGGAGGGAGGCTGCGGGCGGACAGCGGGGAGAGGGACTCTCGGCGCGGACGCCAGCAACATTTCGGCCTCCATCCCGCGCCCTCGGTTCCTGGATAGTCCTGGGAATTGCGGGACCTCCCCCGGTCGGTGGGGACGGGGCTCCGGTTACCTCCCAGGACCACTGTGGAGAGTGGGCGGGGGGGGGGGGTGGGGGTGGTGGTGGTGGGAGACGACGGTCCCGGCCGGCTCGCCGCCACCTCGGGCTGGTGCCTGTCCCGGAGTGGGATCCCTGCACAGCGCCGCATGGTCACCTTGGGGGGTCGGGTGCTGTCCCGCCAGATGTGGAATGTTCACAAACCCTCCATCCAGGAGTTCCAGATGTTCCAGCCCAGGAGCTGGTCTGTGGTCGCTCCCCGAGACCAGGGTAGGGGCTGGACCCGGAGAAGGAGCCCGGGGTCTGTCCCGAGGATCGGGACACGGTCCGTGCTGGTCCTGATCCAGAGCACGCCGAGGGTTCGTGGGATGGGACGCTCGCCGAGCTCGGTGCCTCTCAGCCAGCACATCTCGGGTCGCGCTGTGGCCCGGGACAGTTGTGTACGGTTTGTAAGGTTCGCCTGTGCCACAGGTACCTGGGGCTGTTCCTCACCTGCGGGACCCCCGGGGTCAGCGCCGTGTGCGGGAGCCCGGGGGGGGGGGGGGGGAATATAAAACTGTTTCATTTCAAACTCTGAACAACGACGTGGAGTCACCGAGATTCCAAGTGACGGGAACGCGAGTCCTGCTCTGGACCCAAAGGTGCAGCTGAAGCACCGGGTGGGTCCCAGGAGCTCCGCTGCACCGGGCGCCAGTGCCTGGGGTAGTAGAGGTGAACTAGTCCAGGGGAAGGGTCTCCACCCGTCCACTGTCCATTTCCCTCCACACAGATGCTGCCGGACCCGCTAAGTTCCACCGGCCGAGAAGCTGGTACCTCTGGGCTCTGTGCCCCTCCCGCCGGCCCGGGGACACCCTGGCTCCAACCCCTGACCGCTGGAGCCGGTCAGCCCCCTCGCCCTGGGTCCGGGCCCTGCCCGAAACCCCCACCTGAGCCCTCCAGGTATCTGCTGCAGCCAGACCTGGGGCTGGTAAATAACACGCCCCCAGCGGGCGATAGATACCCTAACCAGTGGCCCAAGGTCCCGGCGGGGGCAGCTGGCCAGCCGCGCCCCGCGGGACACGTCCCACGCCGGGGTGTCGGTGCTCCTGCCGGACTCCGCACTGGGGGCGGGTTCCCAGACCTACCCCGGGTACTTGCCCTCAGCAGCACCCCCCTCCTTCCGCGGTGGGGTCGGGACCTGGGCCGGGGGAAGGGCGTCCGCTGTTTGTTTCTTAACGTTTTGTAAATTCATTAAGAATTTCTAAATCAAAAAGTGAAGCAAACAAACGTTAAGGATGCTGTCGTTCCTAAATTATTTTTAACGAAGAATTTTTACCTCCTTTTTATTAAAAAAAATTACTTTCAACTGTTTTAAAATGTCGAAAATATCAAAAAAAATCACCGGGGAGGTCGGGCTGTCCCCACAATCCACCTCCTGAGGTCTAGTTACTGTTAGTAGACCCATCCAAGCAAGTTACAACTAATAGGATCTGTTCATAATGTGGTGGGGGAGACGATGGTTATTGATAATAGAACATAAAACATAGAAGAGTACAACACAGAACAGGCCCTTCGGCCCACAGTGTTGTGCTGACATAGCTATTCACTCCTGCCTATAGAATGCCCCTCTATTTTCCAATTCATCCACCTTATCTGTGCCCCTCATGATATTATAAACCTCCATAAGGTCAGCCCTCTGCCTCTTCTGCTGGAAGGAAGACAGCCCCTTCACCTCAGACCGGTTACCATCTTCGTGAATCTTCCCTGCAGTCTTTACTGCTTACTGACCACCTCCCACCAGCACAGCTGCAATCACTGCAGTATGGCAACACCATCATCACTTTGCACTGAAGTGAACTGTTTGTTTGACTTGTGTTCTTTCTTATAAAAATTGTGTATAATTTTGTATAATTGATGTTATTTTGAGAATGCTGCTTATCTGATGCAGTGTCTGTGTGATGCTGCTGCAGGGAAGTGCTTCACTGCACCTGTGCACACATGTACTTGTGCCTGTGACCATAACCTCGACTTGGACCTGTCCATTTATCGAGTCACAGAGTAACACAGCACGGAAACAGGCCTTTGGCCCAACTCGTCCATGCCGACCAAGGTGCCCATCTTGGGCCCACATCCCTCTGAACCCCTCCTGTCTGTGTACTTATCCAACTGTCTTTTAACTGTTGCTGTTGTACAATGATGAAACGTGATGGACTCCTGCACTCAGTGATAAAACAGCTGGCCACAAATAACATGAACAGCAGAGTGACAGTGGGTTACTGAGGGGCATAAATCATGCAGAACTAATCTGCTATAAAACTAGAGGGAGATAGCCTGCTAATAATATCAATTAAATAGAGAGCAGGTGATAGATAAGGTAAAGTTGGTTATGAATATTGTGAACAATAGTTATATAGTAACAGGTTAACAGCTGGCTGTAAGTGAGTGCATTATGTAATGATTGATACCACCCCTTGTATATAAATATCATGAAAAGTCAGTGTATTATACTTGGTATCGAGTGACAACTGGTTATAAATAATATAACTAATAGAGAAAGTGGATTATAGACAATGTAAGTAATAAAGAATATGGAGAGATATGGAACTAAACTACCAAAATAATACTGAGCAGCAGTGGATCTTTTAATGACTACTGTCCGGTGGCTCTGACATCCACCATCATGAAGTGCTTCAGGAGGCTGGTCATGGCACACATTAACTCCAGCCTCCCAGACAACCTCGACCCACTGCAATTCAGTCTACGGCAGACGCCATCTCCCTGGAGCATACGGACAGTAAAGACACCTACGTTAGACTATTGTTTATTGACTACAGCTCTGCCTTCAATACTATAATTCCAAGCAAACTCATCTCCAAACTCTGCGTGCTGGGACTCAACACTTCCCTTTGCAACTGGATCTTTGACTTACTGACCAACAGACTGCAATCAGTGAGGACAGGCAGCAACACCTCCAGCACGATTATTCTCAACACTGGTGCCCCACAAGGCTGCCTCCTCAGCCCCCACTTTACACCATATACACTCATGACTGCATGACCAGATTCTGCTCTAACTACATCTACAAGTTTGCAGATGATACCACTGTCGTGGGCCATATCTCAAATAACAATGAGTTGGTGTACAGGAAGGAGATAGAGAGCTCAGTGACATGGATAACAACCTTTCCCTCAATGTCAGCAAAACAAAAGATCTGGTCATTGACTTCAGGAAGGGGGGGGCAGTGTACATGCTCCTGTCTACATCAATGGTGCTGAGGTTGAGAGGGTTGAGATCTTCAAGTTCCTAGGGGTGAACATCACCAATAGCCTGCCCTGGACCAACCATGTAGATACCATGGCCAAGAAAACTCACCAGTGCCTCTACTTCCTCAGGAGGCTAAAGAAATTTAGCGTGTTCCCTTTGACCCTCACCAATTTTTATTGATGGCCCATAGAAATATCTCATTTGGATGCATCATGGCTTGGTACAGCAACTGCTCTGCCTGTGACCACAAGAAATTGCAGAGAGTTGTGGACACAGCTCAGCACATCACGGAAACCAGCCTCCCCTCCATGGACTCTGTCTACACTTCTCGCTGTCTTTGTAAAGCAGCCGACATAATCAAAGACCCCACCCACCCCGGTCATTCCCTCTTCGCCCCTCTGCTATTGGGCAGAAGATACAAAAACCTGAAAGCACGTACCACCAGGCTCAAGGACATCTTCCACCTCACTGTTAAAACACTATTGAAGGGTTCCCTAGTATGTTAAGATGGACTCTTGATCTCGCAATGTTTCTCATTATGATCTTGCACCTTACTGCACTTTCTCTGTAGCTGAAACACTTTATTCTGCATTCTGTTATTGTTTTTACCCTGTACTACCTCGATGCACTGCGTACAGAATTGATCTGTACGAACAGTATGCAAGTCAAGTTTTTCACCGTACCTCGGTACAAGTGACAATAATAAATCAATTTGAAAAACACAGTTACGGCATTTAAAGTAATATAAATGATACAATAAAAGTAAGACACTGATAATCCACTCTCCGACCAATCCTGATGTTTCAGTGTCTGGTTCACCAGGTAAGGTTTCCCGCACTCCCTTTTGACTCACCACTTCCAATGCTCTCTTTAAACTCACCGGGATCCTGGTTCCCGCGCTCCCTTTCAACTTATGTGGTTCACTGGAAGATTTATTATCATTAACTTTAAAACAATGAATTAAAAGTATGTTGAGATAGCAATAGAAAAAACAGTATTCTGGAAGATCTGTCTGGGCATCAGCAGTTTCAAGTGTGCTGGATTACTGGAGTCCTGCTGCATGAAGACTGCAGTTACTGATGAGTGACTGCAGGTTATAAACAAGATAAATATCTCACGGAAACGTGGTTAGAAGTAATATGTAATCGAGATTAAATTCATGTAATAAATAAATAGAATTGTATAGATTATCAGTATCAGTAATATAAATAATGCACAGTGAAAGCACTTCATGAAAAAGTCTGTCCAGGTTTTAAACAATACATGATAGTGTTAATTAATATTATAAATGACATAAAATGGCAGGTTTTGAATAATATTAAGACAGCTGGTCACAAAATACAAACAAAATATACTGACAATGTAAATATAGAGTGATAGCTGGTTGTGAATAAGATAAAGAATATAGAGTGATGGCAGGTTATAATAAGTATGGATTGGTAGCTGATGGTAACCATCATAACTAACAGAGTAACAGCTTGTTATAGATAATAAAAGTATAGGGCAACAAGATGTTATAAAATGCAAGCAATATGGAGAGCAGACTATAACATAAAAATAGAGCAGGTTATAAAAAATTAGAATAACATTTGGTTATAGATCAGACAGTTGGTTGTAGAAGGCATGCCAGCGGCTCTATTTCGTTAGGAGTTTGAGGAGATTTGGTATGTCCCCAAAGACTATTACAAATTTCTATAGATGTACGGTGGAGAGCATTCTGACTGGTTGCATCACTGCCTGGTGTGGAGGCTCCAATGCGCAGGATGGCAAGAGGCTGCAGAGGGTTGTAGGCTCAGCCAGCTCCATCATGGGCACAGCCCTCCCCGCCATCGAGGACATCTTCAAGAGGTGGTGCCTCAAGAAGGCAGCATCCATCATTAAGGATCCTCACCACCCGGGACATGCCTTCTTCACGTTACTACCATCAGGGAGGAGGTACAGGAGCCTGAAGACCCACATTCAATGATTCAGGAACAGCTTCTTCCCCTCCGCCATCAGGTTTCTGAACAGTCCGTGAACCCATGAACACTGCCTCATTATTCCCTTCTTTGCACTACTTATTTATTTTTGTAATTTATAGATTTTCATATCTTGTGCTGCACTGTTGCCACAAAACAACAAATTTCACGTCATATGTCAGTGCTAATAAACCTCATCCTGATTCTGAAATAATACAGATGTATAGAGTGATAACTTTATAAACCCGAGGACTGATATGGTGACTACTGGTTATAAGCAACACAACTAGTTATGAATAACATATAGTCAGAAAGATATAAATAATAATATACAATGACAATGGCTTATAATGAAATAGATACTGACAATATTATAATTAATACTATTGATTATTGGTTGTAAATAATATGAAAAATCTACTGTAACAGTGGGTTATAAATATTGTAAATAATACAGTAAGCACCTTATAAATAACATAATTTGACAATGGGTTATAAATACATAGAACATAGAACACTACAGCACAGTACAGGGCCTTCGGCCCATTATGTTGTGCCGACATTTTATCCTGCTCTAAGATCTAGCTAACCCTTCCCTCCCACATAGCTCTATCATTCATGTGTCTATCTAAGAGTCTCTTAAATGTCCCTAATGTATCTGCCCCACAACCTCTGCTGGCAGTGCGTTCCATGCACCCACCACTCTCTGTGTGAAGAACTTACCCCTGACATCCCCCTTGTATCTTCCTCCAATCACCTTAAAATTATGCTCCCTTGTGTTAGCCATTGTCACCCTGGGAAAAAGTCTCTGATTGTCCACTTGATTTATGCCTCTTATCATCTTGTACACCTCTATCAAGTCTCCTCTCATCCTCCTTCGCTCCAAAGAGAAAAGCCCTAGCTCGCTCAACCTATCCTCATCAGACATGCTCTCCAATCCAGGCAACATCCTGGTAAATCTCCTCTGCACCCTCTCTAAAGCTTCCACATCCTTCCTATAATGAGGTGACCAGAACTGAACACAATACTCCAAGTGTGGTCTAACCAGAGTTCTATAGAGCTAGCAACATCACCTCGCGGCTCTTGAACTTAATACCCCAACTAATGAAGGCCAACACTCCGTACACCTTCTTAACAACCCTATCGACCTGCGAGTGGAATAGTGAGTGGAACAAGTTAAACATAGCGCAATATAGATGACAGCTGGTTAGAAGTAATATAATTTATGCGCAGTTAACAGTTTATAGGTAACAGAAATAATGAAGATTGTGAGAATATTTTAAATAATGTCAGTAATTTAGTGACAGTTTAGTGTCAGTTGGTTAAAGACAACAGTAACAGCTAGTTAATAATATAAAATACAGAGCAACAACCGTTTGCAAACAGAAATAATCCAGACAGCAAGGTATAAAGAATATAGAATGTCAGCTAGTTGTGGCAAAAGATAAATACTGTCGAGTGACAACAGGTTACGAATGATAAATAGCATAAATAAGACAAGATGAATGTAGAGTAACAGCTGATTGTAAATAGCCTTACTGATAGAATTGAACATGGATTGCATGGCGTGTGAGCCGGTTAAAGCAGATATAAATAATGGTCAAATAAAGGGGTATAAATAACATAAAAGAGGATCAGCTGGTTATGGATAATACAAGTAATAGTTTAATAATGTTATGAAAAATATAGTCACCAGGTAACAAATAATACAATTATTAGTTTAACAATGTGCTAAAAATAATACTGTGTGCTGTTTATAAATAAAATTAATAGTATAGTTTAACAATAGATTATGAATAATATAACTAGCATAACTTGTCCAGATAAATATTGCAAACTTACAAATGACATAAATAAGGTGGAGTTAATGTTGGTTATAAATGATATGCTAGATAATAGATAACACCTGGCTGTATATAAGGTAAATAATGCAGAGTGACAGCGGTCGCCAGTTTGAATTAATACAAATAATATTAGCTGATAGCTGGTTATAAGTAACATGGATGGCAGCAGGTTAAAAATAATATGAAAAATGTGTCAGAGTTGGTTATATATAGTATAAATAATATAGAGTGACAGTTATTTATTAACACAATAACAATAAAGTGGCAGCTGATCATAACTAATACTGAGCAGCCACTGGTTATAAATATGTAAAGTGACAGAGGACTCTAAAATACAGAGTGAGAACACATAGAGTGAATATAGAGTAACTGCTGCCTCTAAGTCACATAAATAAAGGAATCAGAGCAGGTTATACTGTAAATCCATTAAATAAAAGTTGACAGAATGTTACATCCATAAATAATAGTGAGATATAGTTGTAAATCATATACATAATTCAATAAAACAGCTGGTATTAAATAATATAAAGAACAAAGTTAACTTTATAATATAGAATAACAGCTGGTTTTAAATAATATAAACAATATTGCACACAGGCTGGTTATAGATCAACAAATAGCATAGGGTCACATTTAGCTATAACTATTACAGTGGTAGTTGATATAATTGATAGGATTGCAGTGTATCGATACACATAATATAGTGTGACCAATATATAAATAAGTTAAAGTATAGAGGTTATGTATTACAGTTTATTGCCAGATAACATACGCGGTTATAGCCAGTTCTAAATAACAGTGATAGGTGTATTTATAACACGGAATAACAAATAGCATGGGGTAGCAGTTACTTATAACTACGTTAAATACTATAGAGTGATGGTGGGTTATAGATAATAAGTAATAACATGGGATCAAGTTATAAACAGTATAGAGAGGCAGCGTGATAGAATTAACATAATAAGAGTGCGAACAAGTTATACATAATATAAATATTGCCAACGGTCAGCACTCAGCTTCCCACTCCTGCCCCACTAAGCCTACCATTTCCTAAGGCAACACCTTCAGGAGGGGCTGTTCTGAAGAGCTCAGCCTGATGGACCTATGGCGAGGCAGAGTGACAACTGGCCTCAGGTGACGGAACCTGAGGCCCCGCTCACAGCACAGCTCTGATGGCCTTTGACAGCTCATTGCTGTTAAAGGCAATTTCATTGCTTCTGAATGTCACTAATATTTGGACATTCAAAAGCATTAAATGGATTTAAACAATATAAAATCTAACAAATATTTAAAATATAATTTAAAAAATGCGTAGCATCAATAAACTGCATTAAACTATTACTAATTAATTGATATAAATATTACTATGAAGAAAAAGCACCGAACACCTAACCTGAGCTCACCTCTTCAATGAAGCTTGGGCATCCATTGGGATGGGTGTGGCTGTTGCTGGGACACCATAGTGGTGCAGAGCTGGGGATGTGATATGTGTGCCACCCTGCAGCTCAGTATTGCTTCTGTCCAGCAGCTGAGCAGGTAGCCAGATGCACCCACATTCATGTCACAGTGGAATGCCAGGGGGCGGATGGTCAGTGTTCCCCCACCAGCCCCCGTCCAATGTAAGTGATATAGGGACACAGCTGGTTATCAACAACACTTCTACAGTGACAGCTGGTCAGAAGGTTTTCAACAGGATATGGAATGGGACAACTTGTTATAAACAACATCAATAATATAGAACATTATATCAGTAAGATATATAAAAAACAGCAGAACAGATGGTTATAAATAAGTATTAGAGTGAAAGGTGTTATAAGTAAGAGAAATAACATAGTGATAGTCTGTCATAATGAATGGTGTCAGTAATATAGAATGACAATAGCTTGTAAACAATATCAGGACAGCAAAAATCCATGAGGTCCAATTTAAAATGGCAAGTTGTATTAAAAATAGTCTTTGTGGGATATGGTGAAGTGTAATGAGTTTCATTGAGGGGGACGTGGTACCTCGAGGCTCCACGTGGTTTAGGTGCTGTGCCTCTTGTTGGATACTTTAATCTGTGGATATCCTGTGAATTGAAGGACCTGGTGTTAGTGCAGGAATGTGGCACTGAGGTAGATCAGCCTTCATCTAATTGACTAGCAGAGGAAGCATGAAGGGCTGAATGGCCTCCTTCTGCTTCTGTTTCCTTATGTTTTTATTCTATTGACTTGGTTGTTAAGGTCAGGACCATGATGAGGGAGTTAGCAGATGACGTTAACATTGGCTGTCTGGCTGACATTGAGGAAGAAGGCTTCAGAATGCAGGAAGATATCATTGGGCTGTCTGTCCAGGATGGAATCTTACCCACAGGTGTAGGGTGAACACAGCTGGATATTAAGAAAGGTAGAGCAGCAGAAGGATCTAGGAATTCATGTCCTGGATCCCTGTAGGGACTGGGGCAGGTAGACCAGGTGGGTGAGAAAGTATACAGGATAACCACCTACATCAGTGAAGCAAGGAATGCTAAAACTGCATAAAACATCAGTTAGACCATAGATGGAGCACTGTCTACTGTTTGGATCATCGTACCACAAGAAGGATGTGTTTGCACAACACAAGGTACAGATGGACATCACTGCCATATCGGCAGAGTTGGACACTTTAACTATAAGAGGCAGAGACTGTCTGGGCTGGGGTTGCTTTCTTTGGAATAAAGGAGCCTAAGGGGAGTTCTGGTGGAGGTGTATAAAATTATAGAATGAGAGGCAGGATCTATTTCCATTAGCAGATGGGACAATATTTAAGGCAGCAGCTTTAAGCTCACTGGTGGAAAGATGAGGAGGGAGTTGAGGAAGATATTTTACCCAAACTGGGGTCTGAGACTCAGAACAAGACAGTACGTCCATATATCATATCGGCTCAGTTCTTCTCTCTCCATCGGCACAGCCTGACCTGCTGGGCATGTCCCACAGCCCTGTATTTCACATCTCTTACATCCCTTTTTCTGTGTTTTCATTCTCCAAATGTCCTCATTTCACACCTTTAATGAACAGAGAGCAAAGTTCTCCCTCCTTAACTACCCCCATTAACCCATCAATCACCTAACCTCATTTATAACTTATCCCCAGGACAACCCTGACCTCACCCTGTCAGAGGATTCCCTTTGTCCTATCCACCCCATCTCCCTGTGACTTAGTGCTGACTTATTATTTTCTTTTTCCCAGTTGTGATAAAAGGACTTCAACCTGTATTGTTGACTTCTTTTCTCCACTCAGAAGCTTCCTGACCTGCTGAGCGTTTCCAGCGTTTTATTTTCACAGGGTGTGGGACTCACTGCCCGAAAGGGCGATGGAAGCAAAAACTCTTCAACACATTTTAAAGTGTACTTGGATGAGCAGTTGAAGCTGTTCGCCAAGAACTGGGAAGTGGGAGTAATCTAAAATGCTCCAATTACGGGCGGATGGATATAATGGGCCAAGTGGCCACCTTCTGTGTCTTACATTTGCACCTGACGTGTATGTTACTTCCTTTATTAGTGCATTGCCACTGCTGTCTGGGTCTCACTATGTGGATGCACAGGCAAGTTCATTTGCTGAGGAGTTGTCAATGGAATTGAACATTGTGCAACAGTGAGCTGATCCACGATGGGACGGGGGGCATTGATGAAGAGGCTGAAGGTGGCTGATGATGGTGAGATGAAGTCAGGCTTTCTAAGCCCAGAACTGCACAGGGTTTTCCTGCCAACATCATCTACCGCCTTGTCCATTGAACCTCAGCAGCTCTCCGCCAACAGTGCTGTGGTCACCGAGGGCCACTGACCACTGTGAACGCTGGAACAGATAAGCTCACAGGGAAGGCGAGCACTCAGGGGTTGCACACGGGTGATTATTTCATTGCGCATCTTTTGTTATGATTGGAATACACAAATGTGGTTTGAGATGGTGATATTTTTGATATTTATTTATTAGTCACATGTACATTGAAACACACAGTGAAATGCGTCTTTTTGCGTTACTGAGAATGTGCTGAGGGTAGCCCGCAAGTGTCGCCACTCTTCTGGCGCCAACATAGCATGCCCACAGCTCCTAATCCGTACGTCTTTGGAATGTGGGAGGAAACCGGAGCACCCGGAGGAAACCCACGCAGACACGGGGATAACGTACAAACTCCTTACAGGCAGCAGCGGGAATTGAACCCAGGTCGCTGGTGCTGTAATAGCGTTATGCTGACCGCTAATGTCATTCTTCAGACTGTATATTCAAGCAGATGCTGCACTGGTCAGTAACAGAGGGAGGGTAAAGTAGAAAATGTTGGGGAGTGGGCAATTGGGATGATGTTCGCTGAAAACACAGCCAATCACTTGTTCCCTGATGGTCTAACCTGCAAGGGGTTTCCTCTTTTTCCCTTTTGTTATTCAGTGACTGGATCTGGCGTGGCCAGTGTTTATGACTGTTACCCCAAACTGCCCAACCACCTGCACTGATCAGCTCATTGGCCATTTCAGGGCAGAGCTCTGAGCCAGCCACATGGCTGGATATGGAGTCGGAGCAGGTAAGGAAGGCACATTTCCTTTCCAGCTGGATTTTTACAAGAGCCTCCGGTTCTGTGCACAGAGAAAGTTTTGAGGAGTTCTCTGGGCAGCACAAGCAGTTGTAACATTCCAATGAGCAGCTCGACGACGTTTCACTTGGCAGCTGTCACGTTGCATTCTTACGAAAGAGTTCCACATTGGAGCAAATATCCGGGTGTTGGGAACAGTAGCATGAGCCACCCATCGACCGGGCATGGTGGGTTAACAAGGGAGCAGACAGTGGACCAAGCCTCAGTAAGAATGTTGTGACTGCTCTGTGCCTGCCAGGGCCCAAGGTCAGGGCATCATTACCCACATAAGGGCAGATGGTCTTACAATTCCAATGCAGCCCTGAATTTGGATGTGGCCCTCACTGCAGCAACAACACCCGCACCTTTTGGTCAGTAAGGGAGTCAAGGGATTCCTTATACAACACAGGAGGATATTTGGCCTTTTTTGTGAAGGGTAGGAGGATGGCTAGGGTAAAGGTAGGTCCGATTAAGGACAAAGGTGGGAGAATTTGCCTGGAGGGGGCGGAAGTGGGAGAAGTGGTCAATGAGTACTTCTTTTCGGTATTCACCGGGGAGAGGGGTCTTGATGACGCGGAAGGGAGTGCTGGTAGGGGTAATGTTCTCGAGGTTGTAGATATCAAGAGAGAGTATGTGTTGAAGTTGTTAAATAATATTAAGACAGATAAATCTCTGGGGCCTGACAGGATTTTCCCCAGGTTGCTTCGAGAGGCTAGGGAGGAGATTGTTGAACCGCTGGTAAGTATCTTTGAGTCCTTGTTGTCCACGGGGATGGTGCCAGAGGATTGGAGGATTGTGAATGTTGTCCCCTTGTTCAAAAAAGGTAATAGGGATAGGCCAGGGAATTATAGACCGGTGCGTCTCACGTCTGTGGTGGGTAAGCTGTTAGAAAGGATTCTAAGGGATAGGATTTATGAACACCTAGAGAATCATGGACTGATTAGGGACAGGCAGCATGGCTTTGTGAAGGGAAGATCTTGCTTCACAAGCCTGATAGAGTTCTTTGAGGAGGTGACCAGGAAGATTGATGAGGGCAGTGTGGTGGATGTGGTTTACATGGATTTTAGTAAGGCGTTTGATAAGGTTCTTCATGGTAGGCTTCTTCAGAAGGTCAGAGGCCAAGGGATCCAGGGAAGCTTGGCTGTGTGGATTAGGAATTGGCTTGCATGTAGAAAGCAGAGGGTTGTGGTGGAAGGAGTGCCCTCGGATTGGAAGGCAGTGACTAGTGGTGTCCCGCAGGGATCGGTTCTGGGACCTCTACTTTTTGTGATATTTATAGATGACTTAGATGAGGGGGTGGAGGGCTGGGTTAGTAAGTTTGCGGATGACACTAAGATAGGTGGTGTTGTGGATAGCGTGGAGGGCTGTCGGAGCTTACAGAGGGATATTGATAGGATGCAGAGCTGGGCTGACAAGTGGCAGATGGAGTTCAATCCGGAGAAGTGTGAGGTGGTACACTTTGGAAGGACAAACTCCAGGGCAGAGTACTGGGTAAATGGCAAGGTACTTGGCAGTGTAGAGGAGCAGAGGGATCTGGGGGTTCATATTCACAGTTCATTGAAAGTTGCCTCACAGGTGGAAAGAGCAGTTAAGAAGGCCTATGGGATGTTGGCTTTCATAAGTCGTGGGATCCAGTTTAAGAGCCGCGAGGTGATGATGCAGCTTTACAAAACACTAGTTAGACCACACTTAGAGTACTGTGTTCAGTTCTGGTCGTCTCATTATAGGAAGGATGTGGAGGCGTTGGAAAGGGTGCAGAGGAGATTTACCAGGATGCTGCCTGGATTGGAGAGTATTGAATATGAGGAGAGGCTTAAGGTGCTAGGGCTTTATTCACTGGAAAGGAGGAGGATGAGAGGAGACATGATAGAGGTATATAAAATATTGAGAGGAATAGCTAGAGTAGACAGTCAGCGCCTCCTTCCCAGGGCACCAATGCTCAAGACGAGAGGGCATGGCTTTAAGGTTATGGGTTCAGGGGAGATGTCAGGGGGAGGTTTTTCACCCAGAGAGTGGTTGGTGCATGGAATGCACTGCCTGGGGTGGTGGTGGAGGCAGATACATTGGACAGATTCAAGAGTTTGTTGGATAGGCATATGGAGGAGTGTGGGATGGGGGGATATGCGGGAGGAAAGGGTTAGGTAGTGTGAGGGTGGTTTGATGGACGGCACAACATGGTGGGCCGAAGGACCTGTTTTGTGCTGTATGGTTCTATGGTTCTATGGTTCATCAGTCCATGCCGGCCCTCAGATCAATCCCATCAATCCCATTCCCCAATTATCTCCCTGCAACATATTCTCTCTCACATGCTCCCTGATTCCTCCCTGTTTCTCCCACCAGCACAGGAACCAATAAACCTACCAACCTGCACACCCTTGGGATGTGGGAAGAAACCAGAGCATCCTAAGGAAAATCACGCAGCCACAGAGGGAATGGACAAGCTCCGTGTAGGCAGCACCCGAGGTCAGGATCGAACCAGGGTCACTGGAGTTGTGAGGTAGCAGTACCACTGTGCCACAGTGGGATCACTGCAGGAAAGTGGCATTGAAGTAAAATATCAGCTGTGACCTTATTGAATGGCAGAACGAGCACAAGGGGCTGAATGGCCTCCTGCTGATTCACTTCCCTTTTCTTATTGTCAGTGGATCTAAATCCTGGAACTTCTGAAGCAACAGCAGGCACATAAACTGAAATATAGAAATGAAGGAAGAGGTGGAGATAGAGTGTAATGAGGCAATTGAGGCATGGACATGGGAAGGAAAGTTTGGGGCTGGAGCAGGAGACAGCAGCCATTGCTGTCATCAAAGTGTAGGAGTCTGAGTGATCGAGCAGTGGTCTGTGGTGTAGCCCAGAGGGGTCTCCCACTCTCCTGCTCATTATTAGATTTTCGAGGATGGCAAACAGACTGCAGCCATTCAAGCCGCCACCTTCTCAAAGGCTATTGGGGATGGGGCCTTGTCACTGACATCCATATCCCCAAAAACTGGATAAAGAGACAGAAACTAGCAAACAATTGAATACTCTTAAATCACCCCAATAAAAAAGTACAGGTAGTTTGTACTTTCCCCTCTCCTCTCCAGCACATTTTCCTCATTAACATCAAAGCCTGAACTGATACAGGGGTTAACCTGGTGCAGGTTCAGGGGACACTTCCTAACTCGGTTGTTGGGGAACCTGTGGAAGTTTGTACTCCCCTTTGGATTCCCATGAGGCGGCCGCCTATGTTTGAGCTCACTCGGGGCTTCAGAACGTTCTGTTGTTTCCATTGGTGAAAGTTCTGAGCAGAGAGACCGGCATTTACTTGAAGATCTGGCCTCATTGTAGATTTTATCCCAGCCTTTAGTCATTTACTGACATCCATCACTCCTCCTCTTGCCCTGCACTGTTGTTAGCAGAAGAACGCTGAGCCTTTGGAGTAACTGAGGTTCTTTAACCAGGGAATGGTTCTGTAGCTCACCTCTGTGTCACCAGATCTGAGCATGGGTGGGGGTACTGGGCTTGGGAGGAAACAGTTTCAGTACTCCAGGTGCTGACTGACCGGCAAACTCCAAAATGTAAAAATGAGCAGAAGGATGGGAGATCCTGCATGGAGTTCTCTGCAGGGCACTCCTGATCCATCTGTTCCAATATTTAGCTAACTACATTGCTGCTGCTCCCTGCCCAAAGCCTTCCTTCCCACATCCACGTCTCCCTCATTTAGAATTATGGAGGCATTGCCCTTCGGCCCACCATGGCCATGCTGACCATCAAGTACCTATCTATACTAATCCCACTTTCCAGCACCTGGTCCATAGGCTTCTACGTCATGGCATGTAGCAGTTAGCGTAACGCTTTACAGCGCCAGCGACCCGGGTTCAATTTCAGCCACTGTAAGGAGTTTGTATGTTCCCCCCATGACTGCGTGGGTTTCCTCCGGGTGCTCCGGTTTCCTCCCACATTCCAAAGACGTACGGGTTAGGAAGCTGTGGGCGTGCTATGTTGGCGCCGGAAGCATGGTGACACTTGTGGGCTGCCCCCAGAACAATCTACGCAAAAGATGTATTTCACTGTGTGTTTCAATGTACATGTGACTAATAAAGAAATTTTACCTTATCAAGTGCTTGTCTAGATACTTCTTAAATGTTGTGAGAGTACCCGCCTCTACTACCACCACCACCAACCCTCCCCCCCCCCCGCCCCCCACCCGGCAGTGCGTTTCATTATCCAATCACTCTCTTGATGACAAATTTTTGAATTGAATTAGAGTAAATGCTTAGATCCACTCTAAACCTTTCAGACCTTACCCTAAACCTACATCCTAAGGTTTTAGCTACCTCTGTTATGGAAAATTTTTTCTACTATATATGCCCCTCATGATCTTGCACACCTATGTAGTTGAACACTGAGGTTCCTCTGTTCCTCAGTAATCTCTTCCACATTGCATCACCATGAACTCATCAGGAGAAAATTTCATCTGCCATTGTTCTGCCCATCTTACCAACCATCGATATCATCCTGTAGCCTACATCTATCCTTGTTTACTATCAACAACCATATCAATTTACCTCTTATCTGCAAACTTACTACTCATAGCCTCAACATTAATTTCCAAATCAAATTATTAGTGTGCATAGAACATAGAACATTACAGCACAGTACAGGCCCTTCGGCCCACAATGTTGTGCCAACATTTTATCCTGATCTAAGATCTATCTAACCCTTCCCTCCCACTAGCCCCCCATTTCTCTATCATTCATGTGTCTATCTAAGAGTCTGTTAAATGTCTCTCGTATATCTGCCCCCACAACCTCTGCAGGCAGTGCGTTCCACGCACCCACCACTCCCTGTGTAAAAAATTACCCCTGACATTCCCCCTTATATCTTCCTCCAATCACCCTAAAATTATGTCCCCTCCTGTTAGCCATTGTTGCCCTGGGAAAAAGTCTCTGACTGTCCGCTCGATCTATGCCTCGTATCGTCTTGTAAAACCTCTCATCCTCCTTCTCTCTAAAGAGAAAAGCCCTTGCTCGCTCTACCTATCCTCATAAGTCAATCTTTTTGCTTTCCTTTCCTTTCGTCTTTATCTCCACTTAAATGAATAGACTATCAAACAATATCTGTTCTGGGTGCCTGATTCCCACAGCACCGTTGTTTAGACTTCTCCCCACCCTCCCTGTTGGGAATACGTCCTCCATCTCCATCGCATCTACTCCGATGATGCCACCTTCCATCGCAGTGTTTTCCTTTGTGTGAGGTTGGGTTTCCCCTCTGCTGTGGGCCCCTCAACCTCAGCCACACCTGTCTTCTCCTTATCCCTCTCCAAAATTCCCTGCTCCTCTTGTATCACCCTCTAACCCACAGGCTCTGCACTGAACTTGTGCCATTTCCACTGCACCCCTTCCTTCCCCGTCTACATCGGCAGGGACTGTTCCTCTGTGTCACCTCAAAGATGCGACGGCCTCCTCCTCTGTGGTGGGAGACACCTGACGTTCCTTCCAGGCAAAAGACCGAGTGACCGACCTTGGCAACTATAGCCCCTGTTCTTGCTGCACCACTGCCAGCACAGACTGGGTGTTCACCCTGTGGAACATTTCCCTTCAAACCTACATACTGCCCGAAATTTGGAGTCACTTGCCACCTCCCTCTGACCTCTCTGCCGTCCTGTACTGTTCCAATGAAGCCCCACACCTCCCTCAGGACTCCTCCCACAACCTAATAATGTAACATCCATTCCTGGCTTAGCCTGGACATGGTATTCTGATTTATTGCACTTTCTCTCCAAGTTCTTCCAACTCTGACCCTGGATGTAAAACCAGCACAGTTGGCTCTCTTCGGCAGTGAGGCCTCCTGGGATATCCCAGAGGAGAGGGTGAAACATCGTTCGTTTAGTTTCCCCATGCAGCAGAACTGGCAAGCAATTTGAAACTTGGCTGTTCTTGGTCAAAGTGAGCTCCAAAATACCGAACAAACGGACATTTCAAATGTCCAGATTCTGAAGCTGGATGTTGATGAGCAGAAATGTCACTGCTGCATCACTGTTTGTTTCACTGCAGTTCAGCTCCTTCTGCTTTGCTTTGACTTGGTTTGGTTTGGATCAGTTTGACTTGGCTGGCTTTAAGTTAGTCAGTACAGTTGGCTCACTTTGGATCCATTTGGTGGACTTTGGTTTGACATACACTGTGCTTGGCCTGGACTGGCTGGGAGCATTTCATTTATTTCCACTTATGGTTTGACAGTGATTGATTTGATTTGATTACGATCAGCTGGAATCAGTTTGGTTGCATTTGGTCAGACTGTATTTTGTTTGGTTTGATTGTGTTATGTTATTTATTGTGTTGTTGGCTGTTTTTGGTCTGGTCCGATCGTATTTGTGTCCTTCTCATCTCTAATGGCTGACAACACACACGTGACAAGAACAAAAGGAATTGGCACAGGACTGGGCCATAAAACCCCTGAGCTTGATCTCCCATTCAATAAGTTTCAACAACTACCTTGAATGACAAAATGGGAATTCGAGTAAAAGCCCGGGATGTGGCGACTTCACTGAGTCTTTGGCTCTGATGTGAACCCATGTTGCTGCTAAATGCTATAAAGCAATAAATAAATTGGCCAATTTCCATATAATAATGAAACAAGAAGAAAGACTGAGGATACCAACAGAATCCAAGGATGTGACAACAATGCCTTGACAGATGTAGATGGTTTTGCTCCTTTGACATTCTGTTGTAATAGCATCTGAACCACAACGTCAGAACATTCAAATCTGCCCAGAAAATATAGCAGAGTTTTAATTTATAGATACAATGCACGAACAGTCTCCTTTCATTGTTGGACTGGGGAACTGCTGAAGCTAAATCATTCAGTTCACTGGGGAGAACTTAATGCTGGCAGGGTTGCACTTTGAACTTTTCAAGGAGGCTGACATTAGGCAGAAGACTGACCTAATCAAGTGGTTACACACAGGACTCCATGCAATCTTGGCCCGTACCATTGTTTTGGTGAATTACTGATCAAGGACGTTGGTGTTGATGAGCACCTTGATACCTCTTTACAGGCACCCAGTGCTCAGAACCAGTGATCTCCTGGTGTGTATACTGCTCCAGAATCAGCATCCCTTTGCAGGAGCTCCTGATTCCCATTTCCCTTTGAAAATTAGAACTGGAGAGTGGGAATAGGCCATTCAGCCCTTCGAGCCTGCCCTGCCATTGAATACGATCGGGCCTTGGTCCCACTTTCCAACTCTCTCTACATTCTCTTCAATTCCCTTTTAGTTTAAACGTCTATCAGTCTCCACCTTCAACGGACTCAATGTTGCCACTTCTATGGCTCCCTGGGGCAGAGAATTCAAAAGGTTCATCACCCTCAGAGAGAAGAAATTCCTCCTCACCTCCATTTGAAGTGGGCAACCTCTAATTTCACCATGACACGCCCTTGTTCTAAATAGCTCCACCAGGGGAAACATCTTCTCAGCACCCACCTTGTCCACCCCCCTCTGTTTCAATAAAAACACCTCTCATTGTTCTACAGTGTGTCCAATCTGCTCAGTCTTCCATTATCTGTCAAACCCTTCAACCCAGGAGTCAATTAATGAATGAAAATCCTGCAGATCTTGGAAACCTGAAATAAAAACAGAAAGTGCTAGAAACACTCAGCAGGTCAGGAGAAATGGAAAGGTCTGACAAATGAACTGTTTCTCTCTGCACAAATGCTGACTGACCTGCTGAGTCTTTCCAGCAGTTTCTGTTTTTTTATACAAGTCCAGTGAACCTCCTCTGACCAGCTCCAAAGTAAAAACATCTGTCCTTAAATATAGAGAACAAAATTGTACACAGTACTCCAGCTGTGGTCTTACCAGCACCTGCAAACTTCCATCAAAACCCGACACTTTGATACTCAACGCCAGCATTCTGCTGGTCTTCCTCGCTGTACCTGAATACCCTGTGGTCCACGTCCGAGGACCCTCAGATCCCTTCGTTCTCGCTCACTTTGTACTCTCACTCCACTTCAATAACACTTTGCTTTTTCATTCTACTTTCCAACGTGGATAACCTTGCACTTTTCCACATTATACTCCATTCCCCAACATTTTGCCCACTCATTTAACCTTTCTATTTCCCCTTGCACGTTCTTCATGTCTTCCTCACAACTTGCTAACCTACCTATTTCTGAATCATCATCAAATCTGGCTACAGTGCTTTGCTCCCTTCGTCTAAGTCATCGATGCAGGTGATGAATAGTTGAAGCTCCAACGACAATCCCTGTGGCACCCAATTAGTTACAAACCGCCAATTCGAAAATGATCCATTTATCCCAACTCTCTGTGTTTTGCTTATTAGCCATGCCCTATCCATGTTGATATATTACCACCAACCTTGCGTGCTCTTATCTTGAGCAGTAGCTTTTCATATTGAATGCCTCCTTGAAATCTAAATATAGTATGTCTACTGGTTCCCCTTTATCTACCCCATTTGTTACTTCCTCAAAGAAGTTGTCAGATCTAATTTCCCTTTTCATAAATGCATGTTAACTTTGTTTATCTTATAACTTTCTAAATGTCCTGCTGTTACCTTCTTAATAACAGAGTCCAGCATAATCCCAGTGATGGATCTTAGATTAAGTGGTCTACACTTTCCTGTTTACTTTGTGTGAAGAATTGTTTCTTGCCATCACTCTGGCTAAAATTTTGCTTCTTTTTTTGAGAATCTCCTACCAGAGGAAATAACTTCTTCTTTATCACCTATCAATGACTTTAATCATCTTAATTAGAAAGCCCTTTAATCTCCTTTGGCCTGGGGAACACAAGCCTGCTTGTACTTTCACTCCTCAATCCCTGGTATCGTTCCAGTATTGCATTCTATACAAGGGTAGGATCTTTTGTAAGTGTATCCAAAGGGCCCCTGATCTCCCCACTGCACTAATGTTTCCAGATTTGTGTCCATATAAATGAAACTTCTTTCATTAAATGCTTCTTAATGCAGTGCCTTAACAATGCAGTTCCTGAGAAGAACCAGCCTCAGAGTTCAGGAATAATATGGTCCACTTCCTGATTCCCCAAGACCTCTCCATCACATGAGAGCAGCAAAACTCAACAAAGCAACCCACTTCACTGGCACCATCCAATATTATGGGTGTCAATGTAATGTGGTCGCTGTGTACACTGTGGGTGCAGTGTGTACTGTGGGTGCAGTGTGTACTGTGGGTGCATTTGGTGCAGTGGGTGCAGTATTACTGGGTGCAGTGAGTGCAGTGTTACTGGGTGCAGTGGGTGCAGTGTGTACAGTGGCTGCAGTGGGTGCAGTGTTACTGGGTGCAGTGGGTGCAGAGTTACTGGGTGCAGTGGGTGCAGTGTGTACAGTGGCTGCAGTGAGTGCAGAGTTACTGGGTGCAGTGGGTGCAGTGTGTACAGTGGCTGCAGTGGGTGCAGAGTTACTGGGTGCAGTGGGTGCAGTGTGTACAGTGGCTGCAGTGGGTGCAGAGTTACTGGGTGCAGTGGGTGCAGTGTTACTGGGTGCAGTGGGTGCAGTGTTACTGGGTGCAGTGGGTGCAATGTGTACTGTGGCTGCAGTGGGTGCAGAGTTACTGGGTGCAGTGGGTGCAGTGTTACTGGGTGCAGTGGGTGCAGTGTGTACAGTGGGTGCAGTGGGTGCAGAGTTACTGGGTGCAGTGGGTGCAGTGTGCACAGTGGGTGCAGTGGGTGCAGTGTGCACTGTGGTTACCGCGAGTACTGTGGGAGCAGTGTGCAGGGTGGGTGCAGTGTGCACTGTGGGTACAATGTGTGTTCTTTGGAAGTACTTCAGAATGACTTGTGAGTTCTAAGATGGTTAACGAGGCCAATGTAGAGACCACAGATGGGGTAGGAGATGGGTTGGGTAGGTGGGTAGCTTGTGAGGTGGTGCACTGCCTCTGTCCACTCCCGATGCATGGGCCCCATCCCAAACACTCCATCCCCACTTCTCAGTCATGGGCCTGAGATTCCCAGGAGTCAGTAGGCAGGTTACACTTCTCCAAGGAAGCGTTCAGCATATTCATGGATCTTTTCCTCTGTCCACTTGGTAATCGCCTCCCACAACAGAATCAGAATAAAAGGAGTTGGGTGTCGGGCATACGGGTGGTGTGGCCTGCCCAAGGGAGCTGCGTATAATCAGGATCTCGATACTGGGGACGTTGACCTGGCAGAGGACACTGATGTTGGTTCACTTCTCTGTCCAGTTAGCACATTGAAGGCAATGGCAAATTTCGTCAATGTCTGTGCTCACCAAGAATGCTCCCAAGATGTGGGAAGAGGTCCATGTTTGCCAGGGTCTCACCGTGAACTCTCATTGTTCGAGAGCTTTGTGGTGCAGTGGGGGCAGGTTGGTAAAGGACCTCGGTCTTGTGAATGTTGAGTGTAAGGCCCATCCTCTCGTGAATGAGTCAACGTTGGCTTGGAGCTGAGCTTCCAAGTGTACACAATGTACAGTGCGTCATCTACATACCACAGCTCAGCCACTGAGGTTCAGGTGACATTGGTTCTGGAAGGAGTCGCTACGGGCTGAACAGTTCTGAAGATGAGGTGCAAGTCCACAGGAAACTTCTTGGAGGCAGGGTGCAATATTTTGGCTAGAACAACTGAGATATGTGTTGGTCAATAGTCACAGGTCTTCACTGAGACTGGTTCTGTTGTAGACCCTTTAACGTCATGGTTTGTACGTCGTCATGGAGAAAAGAGAATGCAGGCAAGTTTCTGTGGACAGCTGAATTTGAGGAGGGCATTCCATATTCTCTCCCAAATGATGGGGTCAAAGACTTCAGTGAGGTTGAAGGGGTCATGTACACTCTCCGATGCTGAGACTTGCATTTTTCTTGTTACATGTGAAAATTACGTCCATTGTACCTCCAGACGGACAGAGTGTGCACACAGCTGGAGTGTGAAATGTGAGTGCCATGGTGCCGTGGGTGCAGTGGGTGCCGTGAGTACCATGGGTGCCGTGGGTACTGTGGGTGCTCTTGGTGCAGTGGGTGCTGTGGGTGCAGTGGGTGCTGTGGGTACTGTGGGTGCTCTGGGTGCTGTGGGTGCAATGGGTGCTGTGGGCACTGTGGGTGCCGTGGGTGCTGTGGGTGCAGTGATTGGGTTAGATGTGAAAATGAACAGGAAAGATGCTATCAGGAGGAGCTCCTGATGCATTTTGCTTTATTCCCATTTGGCAAGTGGGTGGACTACAAAACCGCAGGCTTGCTAGCTCAGGGAACGTCTCCATTGTTTTAGAAAGTGCGGCTGCAGGTAAAACTGAAACGCAGGGTCCTAAAGCCCCCTTCCCTTGCATCTTCCTGGCTAATGTAGAGTCTCTGGAAAATAAAACTGAAGACCTCAGAGCAAGACTGCAGTACCCGAGGGACATCAGGGGCTGTTGTGTACTCTACTTCACAGAGACATGGCTCACTCCCAGCGCTCCAGCCCAGGGGCTTCACCATCCACCACATGGACCAGACGGCAGCATCAGGTAAAGGCAGAGGCGGCCACGTTTGCTTCACAATTAACTCATCGTGGTGCACAGACGTGATGGTTCTGTCTCAGTCCTGCTCCCCCGACCTGGAACAAATGGCGGTCAAGTGTTGTCCGTTTTATCTACCGAGGGGGTTCTCCGCCATCATCCTGGTAGAAGTGTACACTCCACCCCCGGCAAACGTCAAGCTGGCACTGGAGGGGCTGAGCACCATGGTCAACGGTCAGGAGACAGCTCACCCCGATGCCTTCCTAATCATCACGGGGGACTTCAACCAGGCCAGCTTGAAGAAGTCTTTAATCAATTACTACTAACACGTCATCTGCAGAACCAGAGGAGCCAATACACTCGATCACTGTACACCACCATCAAGAATGCCTACCGTGCCAAACTGCGCCCACACTTTGGCAAGTCCGATCACCTATCTGTACTTGTACTCCCGGCATGTAGGCAGAGATTGAGGTCCGCAGCACCAGTGGTGAGGACCACAAAGGTCTGGTCAAGGGAGGAGGAGGAGCGTTTACAGGACTGCTTTGAATTGGTGGACTGGACCAAATTCAGGGATTCACCTTCACCTGAATGAAGATGCCACGATCGTCACTGACTTCATCAAGACCTACGTGGATGAGTGTGTGCCTTCGAAAACATAGCTAGCATTAACTCTTGCCTGTGCAAGGATCTGGATCTGCTGCAATTTGTCTACTGCCTCAACAGGTCTACAGCAGACGCAGTCTCACTGGCTCTCCACTCAGCTTTGGAGCACCTAGACAACAGCAAAACATACGTCAGGCTGCTGTTTATTGATTACAGCTCGGCGTTCAACACCATCATCACCTCAGTACTAATCAACAAGCTTCAAAACCTGGGCCTCTATACCTCCATCTGCAACTGGATCCTCGACTTCCTTATCGGGAGACCATAGTCAGTGCAGGTCAGTAGTAACATCTCCTCCTCACTGACAGTCAACACAGGCACACCTCAAGGATGAGTGCTTAGCCCACTGGTCTACTCTCTCTACACATGACTGTGGCTAAGCACAACTCAAACACCATCTATAAATTCACTGATGACACCACTGTTGTTGGCAGAATCTCAGATGGCGATGAGGAGGGGTACAGGAGTGAGATAGATCGGCTGGTTGAGCGGTGTCGCAACAACAACCTTGCTCTCAACGTCAGCAAGACCAAGGGATTGATTGTGGACCAGGAAGGGGAAGTCGGAAGAACACACACCAGTCCTCATTGAGGGGTCAGCGGTGGAAGGGGGTGAGCAGCTTCAAGTTCCTGGGCATCAACATCTCAGAGGATCTATCCTGGGCCCAACCCATTGATGCAATCGCGAAGAAGGCACACCAGTGGCTCTAATTCATTAGGAGTTTGAGGAGATTTTGTATGTCACCAAAGATTCTCGCAAATTTCTACAGATGTACAGTGGGGAGCATTCTGACTGGTTACATCACTGCCTGGTACGGAGGCTCCAATGTGCAAGATCGAAAGAGGCTGCAGAGGGTTGTAGACTCAGCCAGCTCCATCACGGGCACATCCCTCCCCGCCACTGAGGACATCTTCAAGAGGCGGTGCCTCAAGAAGGCAGCATCCGTCATTGGGGACCCTCACCGTCCGGGACATGCCCTCTTCTCGTTGCTACCATTGGGGAGGAAGTACAGGAGCCTGAAGACCCACATTCAATGTTTTAGGAACAGCTTCTTCCCCTCCGCCATCAGATTCCTGAATGATCCATGAACCCATGGACACCACCTCATTATTCCTCTTTTGCACTATTTATTTATTTTTGTAACTTATAGTAATTTTTATCTCTTTATGTCTTGCACTGTACTGCTGCCACAAAACAACGAATTTCACGACATTTGTCAGTGATAATAAGCCTGATTCTGATTCTGACATCTGCTGGACAATACACATTGAAAATACGCTCCTTAGTTAGTGCTTGAGATAATTTAAAAGTTCAGCGTTACTCTCATGAAATCTGGGATGTAGCAGTTTGGATGGGATTGAGTGTGCAATCTGGAAACACACAGATCATTCAGCTCCAATGGTCCATGTGACAGCTCTATCAAGCTCAGAAAAACTTAATCATTCCTAAAAACCAAATGGATTAAACATTGATTGTAATGGGCAAGGAGCCCAAGCAATGCCAAAGAACACAGTGAGAATAATAGTGAGCCAGGAATGAGTTATACGGCCGCAAAGCAATCCAAGAGGTTTGGGTCACGTTATAAACTATGACAATGGAAGAATTATTCATAAACCTATCAGCCTCTAAGAGCTTACTGGAACCCTCTTGAACAAGCATTCAGCTCAGATTTATAACATGGTTAACAATTCAAACCAACTTCTCTCTCTGGAAGACCATGTGGATCCAGAGAGGCAGATCATGGACCGGGAAGGAGATGGAGCCAGGCCGAGATATTGTAGGAGGGAGAACCAGCAAACAGGAGTGGATTACACTCACAGAAAATATGGGGTAGGTAATGCCCACCAGCATTCTTCAAGGGGGTGATGGAAAGCCAGGAGTGATTAAATAGGAATGTCTGATACTTAGGGGTGATTATATGCAAACATTGGATACCCAGGAGTTATTATCAGGGGGGAACTGAATGCACAGGAATGATCAGACAGGGAGCAATAGGTGCCCAGGAATGATAATATCAAGAATAAATTCTGTTAGAGCATAATAAATACAAATACCAGAGGTAGATCATTAATACCCAGCAGTAATCATACAATGAAAGGTGTCCCATCACTTTAATTATTAGCCACATTCATCAAACAGGGTGAGAGCCACCCCACCCCATACCTTTATTTGCAATGTGACCATCTAACCTTTCATAATGAAGTCCAGGCTGAGTGTGAATGCTGCAGTATCTGGGTGAAGGAGTTTGCACACAGCTGACAAGGTAACGTGGGCAGCTCATGATATTAATCAGTGCCCCTTTGACTCGAAGACACACACTGCCATTTTGAGACCACCCTCCAACCAATGATTGTTGTGTAGGGGTGAACACCAGGTTAAATGATGTGTAAGATCCTCCACCATCTCCCAACCAGTGCTAATTAAAGGAATTATATTATTTGTCGAAATACTCATTGGGATTTTCTCTACTGTTAGATAGACTTTCTTCTCCTTGATAGTGAGTGACCATCTCTGCTCTATAGCAAGTGCGCAATATGAAATGTCCTGCTGAAGCAAGTTGCTTGCAAAGCGACATTAACTTTTACAGGCAATTACTGAACAGTATATCCTAAAGTAGACAAAGAACCTTGTCCATTCCCTTAGAACCTTGTCCATTCTGTTTATCTGCCAGTCGGGTTGTGTTACTGCAGTGTCTGCAGCAGGGCTGTTGGAAGCTCTGAGCAAGCCTGCGCCTATCGTGGCAGACTTCAGACTGCACCATCTTGGCCTGGGCCACATGTCTCACTAATGGGCACCAGAAGAACACTGGCAGAGGTGGGAGCAGGACTGTGTCATGTTCCATTGATCTACCGCACTCTCCCAAACTGGTATCTCGGCATTCCCAATAACTTGTCTGAGATGCACCAACTGCCCAGTTACTCCATCCCTTCCCACCGTCCGTGGAACTAAACACTCCTTCCAGGTGAAGCAGTGGTTCACTTGCACTTCTTCCAATCAAATCTACTGCAATCGGTGATCAGCACGTGGTCTTCAGTTACACTGGAGAAACCAAATACAGTGGTACAGCTGCCACACATCTCCAGCGACCCAGGTTCGATCCTGACCCCCGGTGCTGTCTGTGTGGAGTTTGCATGTTCTCCCTGTGACCATGTGGGTTGCCCCCAGGGGTTCCTCCCACTTCCCAAAGACGTGCTGGTTGGTAGGTTCACTAGTGACGGTAAATTGCCCCTGGTGTAGGTGGGTGCAGAGAGTCAGGTGGGATTTCTGGGCATGTGAGAGAGATCGAGTTACAGGGAAATAAGTGGGGAAAGGGACTGGTGGGATTCTGAGAGCCAGCATAGACTCAAAGGGCTGACTGGCCTCCTTTTTGTCATGGAGAATATGAGTGGTGACTTTGCGGACCACTTTGATTCAAACCACGGGGTGACCTGGACTTCCAGTCACCTGGCGCTCTACTTCTCTGCCCACTTTGATCTCTCAGTCCTTGGCCTCCAGCAATGTTCTCCCAAAGCCCACTGCTGGCTCGAGCACCTCCTCTTCTGACCAGGTAAACCGCAGCTGTCGGGACTCAATGTTTAATTCAGCAATTTCAGATAACCAGCCTTCCCAGTTTGTGTCAGAACTGGTCAGATCTGATGGAAGGTGTGCTCTGTAATAATAATTCCATTCTCTCTCCACAGGTATTACCTCATGATGGATAGCCCTTCCCTTTAAGGTGAAGAGGTACTTAGGAAGGCAAAGAGACACAGAAGGAAACCGTGTAGGGCAGTACCACGGTGATGATAGACAGAGAGTATCAGGAAGTGGAAGGATGTACAACAGGAAGTGTGCACCAGCAAATAGAGTCAGAGGAGGGAGAAATGATAAAATTGAAGGTTCTTTATCTGAATGCACCATGAAGGCCCATGGAGAGACAGAGGGTGTGATCTGCTTGCCACGTGGTTGCACGGTGACCAAAACTGGGAACTGAATGTTCTCGGGGGGGGGATTCAGGGCAGAAGCTGAGAGAATGTTTGCCCGTGTGAGGGTATCTAGATCTGTGGAGCGTATGTCAGAATAAGATAGGGGTGGGAGGAATCTTTTTCTCTTGGAGGACCGTGACTCACTGGAACTCCCTACCCCAGAGAGCTGTGGAGGCAGAGTCACAGAATATATTCAAGGTGGAGATTTGACACTCATTTAAACTACAAGGGAGTCAGAGGAGATGGGGAGGGCAGGAAGGTGGGGATTGGATCAGCCATGAGCATACTGAATGGTGGAGCAGGTGTGAGGGACCACACGTCCCCCATCTCTTTGTGACCTGCTGAGTACCTCTCACATGCTCTTTTGTTGCAGGTTTTCAGCAGCTGCGGTGTTTTGGCCTCACTGTCCCAGCATGTCGAACAAGAATTCAGTTCCCTCTCTGAGATGGCACCAAGGCAACTGTGTCACCTGGGCAGCTTGGTCCCTACCCTTTGTTCATTCTATCCCTCCCACTCCCTGCAACTGCAAACATGTTTTTTCTCCCACTGTAGTGAGGGGCCATCGACTGAAACACTAACTGTGCTGCTCCCTCCCTGCCTGTCCTGTTGAGAAGCTGCAGCATGTTTGGTTTTATTTCAGAGTTCATGCATCTGTTGCTTTCCACTTTTCATTTGGCTCCTGTGCTAAGTGCGCTGAGGATGGATGGGATGGGCTCTGTGCAAAGCCTTGTGCTGATTTGGTGTGGGATCCTTCCATGGCTCCTTGAGATTGTGTGCTGGCAGCTGGTTACATTGTACCATCGACCTCTCCCTGTACGCGGCCCATCAAGGTCCTCGTCCAACTCCTCAGTGGCAGGGCAGGTAAATGTGGCCAAGTGTGCCCACTCCATCTCCTGAAGCCGACTCCTATAGATACAGCAGGTATATTCTTACACCAAGGCAAGCAGCAGAACACCTTGGTGCACACTATCTCACAACGGACCCGGTCTTTGAAGTATTATAGCACACATTCAACCAAGAACTCCCACAATCCCTTGCCACCATGAAACGCTTTCCCTTTAAGCAGTGCAGGCTGCCTTTAAACAATGCTACACCAGTAAGCAGAAGCTTAACACTGGGAGGACAAGTCATCATCTGCAGTTCTTGCCACAAACTCCATCTGTCTGCCCAATCAGTGTCTGAGGCTGACTGAGTTATTCACAAGCTTGGCATCATGGGCTGAGCTTGCAATCGTGTAACCCCCTCCACCACCAACACCGCCTACGACCAACGCAATAATATTACCTGCATCTACGCTTGGCCCAACCAGTCCGTGGCTGAAACCCTCACTCAGGCTTTTCCTACCTCTAGGTCTGACTATTCCAATGCTCTCGCAGTTCATCTTAAATCCTGCTGCCCACAGCCTTACACACACAAAGTCCCTTCACCAAGCACCCTGTGTTTACCACCCTCTCTGACGTCTCTCGTCACTCCAAACTGCCCTGTTTCTTACTAGTGGAGGTGGTATCCCTGTGCAGGGACCTGGGAAAGCTGGCTGCCCTGACTATAGCTTTACATAATTCACACATCTAACTGCAGGTGACCTACATGTTCTTCATTGCCACAAAGCATATTTCCTGATGAACTTCACAGTCTGATCAGGTGCGAGAGGAGAGCAGCAGAACAGGTACAAGTTGCCCACGGGTTGTCACACTTGTAACTGCACTCACACCCTTCATGGTGATGGAGCACTGCTGGGAATGAGAGTGTCCACTGATGCCGGGGGGTGCGGTGATCACCATGCACTGTTACCTGGTAGCTCTCACAAAGCCTCTGCTTTTAGGTGGGTTGATCACTGGTGGTCTCTCTGCCCACGGGGAGGAAGGTGTCCTCCTGTCCGCTGGATATTTCTGTGGTCATGGCATTTCTTGTGCTACTGCTCCATTGTCTGGGATTCTCAGTCCCGGAGAAGACGAGACCACCACCCAACACGTCTTTCAGTCACCCCCTCCACCCCCACAGCACGGTGCACAAGACATCCTCTGGCATGTGTTTTGTAACTTAAGTCCCTTGTGGAGCTCCTCTCCCCTGAACACACACACTCTCTCTCTCTCTCTCTCCCTCTCCCTCTCCCTCTCCCTCTCCCATTTGCTCTGGCTTCCTTCCACATTCCAAAGACGTACGGGTTAGGAAGTTGTGGGCATGCTATGTTGGCGCTGGAAGCGTGGCGACACTTGAGGGCTGCCCCCAGAACATTCTATGCAAAAGAAGCATTTCACTGTGTGTTTCGATGTACATGTGACTAATAAAGAGATCTTATTTTCTCTCTCTCATATTCTCTCTCTCAGACCTCTTCACTTTCTCTCTTTCTCATTCTCTCACTCTCCCTCACACTCTCACTCTTACAGACTCTCCCTCTCTCCCCCCTCACTCTCTGCCCCCTTCCTCACTCTATCTCTCAAATGCTTTTTCTCTTTCTCTCTCATCCTCACACTCTCTCTCTTTCTCCTTCCCTCTCTCTCTCCCCTCCCCCCCCCCCACCCCCCCATCATTGGCAACCATCACTGTGTGTGTAGCTCTGTAGTTGCCATGGACGGCGTACCTTTAAGAGCTGACGCCTTTCTCTCCTGCTGCACGGTGAGGTGGTGGCAGCTGTGTTTGGCTGGAACTTGCCGTGTTCGGAACCGTACCAGTTCGTGCTCCTCCTGGCTGTAAACCTCACTAACATTCTCCACACAGCTTTCTGACCAATTACACCATTTCATCAAGGGGACCTAACTCGCTGTTGGTGCCAAACACAACAATGCCTCACTAATCTAAAAACAGGGGCTTCAATTTAGAGGCAAGTGCTTGGAAGGAACTCTCTGAGAACATCAGACATCCCAGAACATGACACGTGAGTGCTGACCATTACCTGAGTGAGAGGCTGCCCACTGGAGATGGAGGCGAGGAGGAGGGTAGGGCATGGTGACTTGTTGGAACTCCCTACTCTAGAGAGCTCTGTGGTGGAGTCACTACATCCTGTGGCTAGATTCGGCAAGGAGTCCGGCAGTGGGGCGCAGCTTGCTGCAATGCTCCAGCGTTACACTGGGGAATCAGGGTCTGGAGCCGGTGCCCATCAGACCTACTGTGGGATCAGGGATCCCACTCAAAACTTCAATGGGAACCCTTGCCCATTCAACAGGAGCAAAGGGGAAGCAGAACAACAGCCTCGTATTGTTTTACTTTACAGTTTATGATTATTTTTAAGGACTTCCAAGTGCTTTGATTAACAATTTTTAACTCAAAATATTCTTATTTGCATTAATATTACAAGTTTTTATATGTTTCTGAATGCCAGTGACATTTACAACCTGGGAAGATTCATTACGGGACCAGATGCTCCACCATCAGCCTGGCAAAGCTTCTAAGCATGTTCAAGAGGGTGGGGTCCCTGCACTGGACCAGCTGGGGCCCAGACCCTGCCCTCACTGCTGAGGCACCACTTCCCAAGTCCCGAGTGTAGAACATCAAGGAGAACAGGGGAACTAGGTGAGTGTCACAGAACTAAGAATATAGAACAGGAACAGGCCCTTCGGCCCACAATGTTGTGCCAAACTAATTAAACCAGTCATTAAATGCCTAAATAAACGAATCCCTTCTGTTTACACAATATCCATATCCCTCCATTCTCTGCACTCTGCTCATCTAAGAGCTTCTTAAACATCTCTATCGTATCTACCTCCACCCCCACCCCTGGCAGCGCATTCCAGGCACCCGCCATTCTTTGTGTAAAAAACTTGTCCCGCACATCTCCTTTGAACTTACCCCCCCCCACCTTAAATGCACAACCTCCAGTATTAGACAACTTGATCCTGAGAAAAAGATTGCGGCTGTGTACTCTACCTCTGCCTCTCATAATCTTGTAAACTTCTATCAGTCTGCCCTCAGCCTGCGCTGCTCCAGAGAAAACACCCAGGTTTGTCCAACCTCTCTTTATAGCTCGTACCCTCTAATCTAAGGCAGCATCCTGGTAAACCTCTTCTGCACCCTCTCCAAAGCCTCCACATCCTTCCAATAACAGGGTGACCAGAACTGAAAGCAGCCTAACCGGAGTTTTATAAAGCTGCAACGTAACTTCCTGACTCTCGAACTCAGTGCCTCGACTAACAAGGGCACTAATACACCATACACCTTCCTACCACCCTGTCAACCTGTGCTGCCACTTTCAGGGAGCTATGGACTTGGACCCCAAGATCCCTCTGTACATCAATGCTGTTAAGGGTCCTGCCATTAACAGTGTCCTGTCCCAGTGAACAGTGTCGTGTCAGTGGGCAGTGACTCCAAGTGGTGGTCCAGAAAGATCCAGCCCATTAATGAGCCATCCAAAAGGCAGCTCCTCCAACAGTGCAGCACTTCCTTTGCACTGCACTGGGGTGTCAACCTGGGTCGTGTGCTCAAGTTTCTACAGTGGGACCAGAACCCTTGTCCTTTAACTGTGTAAGAGTACAGCCAAGTGATTTGCCTCATTGAAGGTTGTGAAATGTACATTTGAATCCAAGTTCTTTCCCCCCAATGTTATCACGTGGGATCTTACTGTGCACATACTGGCTGTGGCATTTGACCATAAAGTCCCATGTCTCAAACCTACCTGTGATCCCTTCATGGGTTGTGAAACGTTTGGCTGTGGTTGTGTTCTCCAGCAGAAACACAACGCACTCTTACTGATGGTGAAGTGAGGCCAATTAGGTGAGGCACATTTACATACTTCACCTCAGCTGTGACATGTGAAATGATGATGTCACTGCAGTTAAAAGAGAAAGCAGTTCCTTAGTACTGTCAGATAATCCGCATTGTAAATCTTTGCCTCTTTCAATCTGTGAATCTCTACATCTGGATAAACTTTGGATTCTTTCTAAAGTTCATCAGCAACTTGGCGTCGTAGGCAGTGAAGATGGTTTTCACGATGTACAGAGGGGAAGTGGGCCGAGGAATGGCAAATGGAGTTTAATTCGGATAAGTGTGAGGTGTTGCATTTCTTGGAAGACAAATGAGGGCAGGACTTTCACAGTGAATGATAAGGCCCTGGGGCGTGTTGTAGAACAGAGGGACCTAGGAGTACAAGTACATGGTTCTCTGAAAGTTGTGTCACAGGTAGACAGGGTGGTGTAGAAGGCTTTTGGTATGCTGGCCTTTATCAGTCAGGGTACTGAGTACAGAGGTTGGGATGTTACGTTGCAGTTGTACAAGGTGTTGGTGAGGCCGCATTTGGAACATTTGTGTTCAGTTTTGATCACCCTGCTATAGGAAACGTGTCACTTAGCTGGAAACAGTGCAGAGGAGGTTTACGAGGAGATTGCTGGGACTCCAGGCACTGTTATGGACAGAGAATGAGCAGGTTCGGACATTTTTCATTGGAGTGTAGGACAATGAGGGGTGATCTCATCGAGGTGTATAAAATCATGACGGGCAAAGATAAGGTGAATGCACATAGGCTTTTTCCCAGCAACACACACAAAGTGCTGGAGGAACTCAGCAGGTCAGGCAGCATCTATGGAGGGAAATGAATCATTGATGCTGCCTGACCTGCTGAGTTCCTCCAGCATTTTGTGTGTGCTGCTCCAGCTTCCAGCATCCGCAGAATCTCGAGTCTTTTTCCCAGGGTTGGGGAATCAAGAACTAGAGGGCATAGGTTTAAGGTGAGAGGGGAGGGATTTAATAGGAACCTGAGGGACAACATTTTCAGCCAGAGAGTGGTCAGTATATGGAACGAGCTGCCAGAGGAAGTGGTTGAGGCAGGTACAGTAACAACATTTAAGACACTTGGATGGGTACATGGATAGGAAAGGTTTAGAGGGATATGGGCCAAACACAGGCAGATGGGACTAGTTTGGATGGGAATCTTGGTCGGCATGGACCAGTTGGGCTGAAGGGCCTGTTTCCCTGCTGTGTGACTCTATGACTCCATTGTAACTTCCATTCCTCCTCCCCTCGTGGACATAGACTCACAGAGTTAGTTGTACAGCACGGAAGCTGGCCATTCAGCCCACCACATCCATGCTGACCTCCATGCTCTATACACTAATCCCATTTGCCCACATTAGGTCCATATCTTCTATGACCTGCCTATTCAGGTGTCTATCGAAATGTCTCTTAAAAGTGGAGATCGAATTGGACTTCGTCACCTCCTCTGCGAGCAAGTTCCGGATATCAACCACCTGATGTGAATTCATACAAACATACAAATTAGGCACAGGAGGAGGCCACTCGGCCCCTCAAGCCTGCTCTGCTGTTCAATAAGGCCATGGCTGATCTAACTGTAATCTCCACTCTGCACTCCTGCTTACCCCCAGTAACCTTCCACCCCCTTGCCTAACAAGAATCTTTCTACCTCTGCCGTAAAAACATTCAAAGCCTTTGCTTCCACAGCCCTTGAGGAAAAGAGTTCCAAAGACGCTCTGAGAGAAAAGTTGCTTCATCTTGTGACCCTTTATTGAGTTCTAGATTTTCCTGCAAGAGGAAACACCCTCTCCACACCCACCCTGTGACGACCCCTCAGTAGATGATGTGCGTTTGTCAGTGACATTCTGTAGTGCAGGCACCTCAAGGGTGAGGGGATCTGTGAAATGGAATGGTCTGAGCGTTAATAGCTGGATAATATGGAGTTTTGATTGACTACCTTGCATCCTGACACAGAGGTGGATGGGGTGCCTGGATGATATTGTGGGTCCGACCCCAGCAATGGGTTAAGGAGTCACGTGCTTCATCCCGAGCTTGGCCTTCCTTGTATTCGCTCACCCAGCCCTGGCCATGTTGAACTGAACCATCGCCAAGTTCCTCTCCACTACCTACAGATTTATTGGTGTCTTTCAATAGTTTCTTCATGCGATGTCTTGCCCTTTGAAACGGCTGGCTGGAGGCAGCCTGGGAACAGGCATTCTGTGTACTACTCCCCCGACACAACATCACGAAGTTCTGGTCCAGTGAGAGCGGGGGAGTTCGACGCAGAGATGTCTGTGTCCAAACTGCCTCGCACTAGCTGTTCCAAAACATAAAAACGGAGATAAAGAGATGATTGAGAAGTCCTGTGCGCTGAACAGGTATCCATGTTTTCAGCAACGCTCTCTCCTTTAAAGAACAGAGGAAGTTTTTTTTAAAATGAGTGTACACTGGTCAAAACAAGAACTTGTCCCACAAACCTGGCATCTCCTCCACCCACGCAGCTCCCTCCTTCACGTGGGATAAAAACCAGAGCGTTTCTCAGAGTTCAGTTCCAAGGAAAGTTCAGGCTGTGTCAGCGCTGTGGAGGGGAATGGGTACAGATGGACACGGTGAGGTGTGGAGGAGACTGCAGATACTGTAGCACAGACTCAATGATTCAGATACTCCTGACAGCCCCCAGCCTTCCCCCGCTCTCCCTCTCTCTCCACAAACTGCACTTCAAAGGGACCAAGTTCTTGGGACGTGCCTAGAATGCACCATGTTATCTTGTTATGCGCAACTTTACGATAGCAGCTGACTTTGAATGAGTGTTGGGGATGCCTCTGGTCAAGGCAGATGGTTTAACTGTAAAGCCAAAGGATTGAAACACAAACTTTTCGTGTGACTAGCTGCCCAGCTTTGCTTTTACTCGGGGAATTATTGAGGCTGGTGGCTTTTCTCCTGTCTTGTGTACAAAGTTGTCTGTAGTGAGCTTTTTCTAACAGTCCCAACTATGTTTTTATTTCCTTGGGAATCCCGGGTATGACCCAGTAGGATTGTAAAGGACAACAGAAGTGACGGTTTATTTTCATATTGTGCCTTTACGTAGCAAGGTACTTGAGAGCCTTTTGTGGGAATGTTAGCAACTCAAATTTGACACCAGCTGACGTGAATATTTGAACAACTGATGGAAAAGTGTAACCTAAGGTCACACCACCAGGTTCAGGAACAGCTACTTTCCTACAACCATCAGGTTCTCGAACCGACTAGCACAACCCTAAGCCTACTTCAGCAACGGGACACTACGGACCACCTCTTGCACTCCCATGGACTTGTCTCTGTGTCTTTGTTTTTTGCACTCAGGTCTTGTTTCTGCACAGTCTATTTTTTTCTCTTTCTCTCTTCAGTGTCCTGTATAATTTGTGTATAATTTACATCCTGTGCGTTGTCTGTACCTACGTGCCTGTGATGCTGCTGCAAGCAAGTTTTTCATTGTCCCTGTACCTCACCGTACTTGTGCACATGGCAATTAACTGGACCTGACTTGGATTTAATGGGCATTTTAGATGCGTGTGGAGAGACATGGACAGGAAGGGCTGAGGGAAAGGGTTTCAGAGGTGAGTAGCTTGACAGCTGAAGTCAATGGCTGCCGGTTGCGGAATGGGTAAACACAGGGATCAAGGGGCTAAAACAGAAGCTTCTGTGGTCTGCAGAGCAGGAGGGGGTCACGGAGAGAGGGACAGGGAGGGCCCACAAACTAGGGTGAGAAGTATGAACTTTAGGCATTGCTTAGCAGGGTGTAGGCCAGTGGCAGGCAGGGATGGTGGGTGTTGGGACTTGGAGCAAGGACATGGGGAACATGGAGGAGCTGGGAGCCATAGGAGACCAGGAGTGTGCTGAATTAGTCAAGTGCAGAGGGAACAAAGGCAGGGATCTGTGGCTTCAGCGGGTGAGGAGACGGGGAATCTGGCAAGCTAACAAAGGTGCAAGGAGTCTGTGTTAGTGAAGGAGCAGAGGTGCGGTCCAAAGCTCATCGCAGGGGGAAGGATTGCAGGTTGTGGGCGGATTGTTTCGGCCATGGATGGCTGCCAGTGGGAGTGGTCGAGTTGAGGGCAGGGGCTGGAGTTTGCGAGGAGTCTGAATGAGACTTTTCCTCACCAGGTGGGATCACACTGCCGGCTGCCAGAGATCTCAGACAGAGCTGCCAGCTAACCGCAGTGCAGTCCGGGTGTCCGTGCCAGCGCCAGCACACACTGCACTTCGCACCTGGTCCCTCCACTGTCCATTGGGTGGGCTCCAATTAGTTCAACAGGGCCCGCCCTCCACAGGGTAGGTGAAGGCTCTTGCTCTCTGGGGTCAGTGTCTGGTCACAGAGCACTGTTCCACATCCTTATGGTGGGATCTGACCCAATGCAAACCTGGGGGGGGGGGGAGGGGGGCATCTCTGGTGTCCCAGTACCGGATGTCAGCCAAGCAGTGAGGGAATCGAGGAGAACTGGATGCATTGTGTGTGTGTGATGCGGAGGCTTGGGCTTAGAGAGGTGGGAGGGTGAAGGTGCTGAGAGAGAATATAAAGGTTTACTGCAAAATGCTGAGGATGGGGAACTAAGGATGGAAAGACTATATGCAAACTATATACACTTCACATTGAATGGACAGGGAGAGAAGTGGAGAGTTATTCTTGATGAGGGCACAGGTCAAAGAGGCAGGAGTGTGTAGAGTAAAGGGGGCAGGAGGTATGATAGAAGAGAGGTTGGGTGTAGTGAGGTGGAAGGTTGGGTGCACTGATGGGAGGTCAGGAACAATAGGGGGTGGGGGTGAAGTCAGGGAGTGGGGGAAGACAGATAAGATGGGGATGGGTGACAGTGGGTGTGGGGGTGGAGGCGGGAGATGCAATGGGAAATCCAACCTATCCAAAACCATGACGTCATAGAGTAATACAGCATGGAAACAGGCCTTTCGGCCCACCAAGCTAGTCCTATTTGCCCATGTTTGGCTAATATCCCTTTAAAGCCCTCCTATCCATATCCTTATCCAAATGTCTTTTGAATGTTGTTGCTGTAACCTGTCTCAACCACTTCCTCTGGCAGCTCATTCAATACACTGACCACCCTCTGGCTGAAAAGTTGCCCTTCAGGTTCCCATTAAATCTTTCCCCTCTCAGCTAAAAAACTTTGCCCTCTAGTTCTTGATTCCCCAATCCTGGGAAAAAGACACTGTGTGCTCACCCTATCTATGCCCCTCATGATTTTACACACCTCTATAAAATCACTCCTCATTCTCTTATTTTCCAAGGAATAAAGACCTAGCCTGCCCAAACTGTCCCTATAACTCAGGCCCTCAAGTCCTGGCAACATTCTTAAAAGTTTTCTCTGCGCTCTTTCCAGTTTAATCACGTCTTTCCTATAACGGGCTGACCAAAACTGTACACAGTGCTCCAAGTGTGGCCTCACCAATGATCTGTGCAATCAATCCCACTTTTCAAGAACAGGAGGCAAGGAAAAATAGAAAGTTGCAGGGAAGTTAACAAAGGTATCAAGGTATCAGCAGTTGGGAACATTTTATGTCTTCATTTCTTAATTAATCTAGAATTAGACTCAGTGTTAAGTTTGGTAGATTTAATGCATAAAACTTTGGTTGTATTCCCTAGAATTTTGAACGTTAAGGGTTATTTAATTAAAGCTTTTTAAGATCTCGGGTAGAGTGAATGATGCAGTTGGAGAGAAACCACAGAGACACAAGAGACTTCAGATGCCAGAATCTGGAGCAACAAACAATCCGCTGGAGGAACTCAATGGGTCAAGCGGCATCTGTGGGAGGAAAGGAGTTGTTAACATTCCAGTTCAAGACCCCAGCATCAGGACCTGCTGGGTTCCTCCATCAAATTGTTTTTTTGTTGGAGAGAAACCATTCCCACGCTTGGGAAGTCTGCGTCGAGGACCCGCTTTGAAAACTGAAGCCTTCCCTTTCAGGAATGATAAAGTCTTGGAATCCTTTCCACAAGTAGATATCAATCCTAGATCAACTGCTAGTTTTAATCCCATGATAGATAGTTCTTATCTGAAGATTAATGGGCAAATGTCGACATTGAGTTAGCCAAGATCTGACAAGCGTGGTCGGGCTGACAAAGAACTATTGACACACTTCTGAAAAATGTTTCTTTTCGCTTGTAAACCCACTTTCAGCTGCGTTAATGAAACCGTGCTCAGCTCCTGTTAAATATATTGAAGAATAAAAGCAGGGAATGGTTGGAAATGCACAGAATATGGAGAGAAACTGCATTCACTTCTCAGGTTGGCCTCTCATCAAAGCTGCCTGACTGCGGGTTTGAGGCAGGGTCGACCTACATTGCTAGACGACAGTGGCAGGGTGATGTAACCAGTGCAGTGCGGGCTGGGTCTCAGTGTAAACATGAATGGCAAGGAGGGGTTACAGACAGAAAGTACAATCTCCAAGCTCCCTCTCGGCACCAGTTTGGAGGACCACGCCGCCCCCGTGTCAAGGTGAACCCTGCACCTTCTTCTTCTAGTCAACTCCCTTATCCATCTCTTCCGTGTTGCCCTTTCCCCAGCTCCACCACAGTCTTTCTTGTCCTCCTATCCACGGGAAGAAAAGCCAGAGGTTTGGAAGTCTGGAGGCTGCATATGCTGGAATCTGGAACAAGAAACAGGACACTGGAAGAACTCAGCAGGGTCAAGCAGCATCCACGGAGACAAAAAGAGTTGTTGAGATCCTGCCTCGGGACTGAGGGGAAAGAGGAAAGATTGCCAGGATATCACAGTACAAGCGAGGGGTGGGACAGACCTGTACACAACGGCCATCTTGAGCTTCTGACTGTAGGACATTTTACGCCTCCTTCTCACTCCCACATGGACCCGTCAGTCCTGACCTCCCCGGTTGCTGCGGAGAGGCCAAACACAAACTGGAAGAACAACATCTCATATTGCACTTGGGTAGGTGACAACCCAATGGTGTGAATGTTGAATTTGGCCATTTCAGGTAACCCGCTCCCTGGTGATCTCGCCCCCTCCACCCCTGCCACACGCTCACCTGTCCACCTAGGTTTCTCCCTTTGTTCACCTTTCCCATCCGCCCCCCTCCCCCATTATTCCTTCCCCATTCTACCCATCACCTATGTGCCCCTATCCCACCCCTCCCTCAAACTACTGGAACTCTTGCCTCTTCCCTCTCAATCCTGATGCAGGGTCTTGACCCGAAATGCTGACCTACAACATTTGCCACCACAGACGCTGCTCGACCCGTGTTTGGTGTTCTGGTTTCGAGGTGTGTTGTATTTGTGGTCAGGATATGGACGTTGTGGCGATGCTGGACTTGGTTACCTGGCCCTCGCTGGCCTTGAGGTGGTGCCAGAGGGTGCTGGTGAGATGGCTCTTCCATCCTGCTCTTCAGTAAGGAGTCCCAGGTCTGCCCCATCGGTGGGCAAGGTGATGCATCTCCAGGCCGATGTGTAACCGAGCAGAGCTGGTAAGTGGTGTCCATGTCAACGCTGCCTCATGCCTTGAGGTAGTCCCTGTTTGGGAGATAGTGCGCAACCAGCAGTTATATCTGCAGTGGGGAGGTATGGCAGGGATGTTTGGTCATGGTCTTTGCTTAGGGGGTACGTGGGAAGAGGGGTGGCAACAGTGGCAGATCACCCTGGCTGCTGTGTGAGGGGGGATCCCACCAACTGTAACCCCCACATTCTGGGGGAGGTGGGGATTCGACCTTTGAGTGCTGGTTCTGCCTTCATTGGGGTATTGCCTCTGGGAGATCCGGAGGGCATGTGTACCTGCAAGGGGTGGAATATCTAGAACATAGAACACTGCAGCATAGTACAGGCCCTTCGGCCCACAATGTTGTGCCGACATTTTTTCCTGCTCTAAGATCTATCTAACCCTTCCCTCCCACATAGCCCTCCATTTCTCTATCATTCATGTGTCTCTCTTAAATGTCCCTAATGTATCTGCCCCCACAACCTCTGCCGGCAGTGTGTTCCATGCACCCACCACTCTCTGTGTTAAAAAACTTACCCCTGACATCCCCCTTGTACCTTCCTCCAATCACCTTAAAATTATGCCCCCTCATGTTAGCCATTGTCGCCCTGGGAAAAAGTCTCTGACTGTCTATAGTTTGAAATGTTGAAAACTAGAGGGCAGAGGTTTAAGGAGAAAGGGGAGAAGTTTAAAGGAGGTTTACGAGGCAAGTTTTACACAGAGGTTGGTAAGTGCCAGGAACCCACTGCCAGGGGTGGTGGTGGAAGCAGCCACAATAGTGGAGTTTAAGGGGCATTTAGACAGGCACATGAACAGGCAGAGAATGGATCGTGTGCAGGCAGATGGGATTACATTTTATTTGGCACTGTGGTCGGCACAGACATGGTGGGCCGAAGGGCCTGTGCTGTACTGTTCTGTGTCCTAATAGTCTTCCTTAGCTGGTGGGCTGTGTCTCTGTGGGGGCTTAAGCAGGGTGGGATCTGTGACTGGGGTGTGGAGGTCTGTGCCTGTGGGGTAGGTGTCCTTGTGCTGACACGGATCCATGTATCAATGTTGTACATACATCGATCTATAGATTTCAAGTTCAGTCTTTGTCCTCGGAGGTGGCACAGAATCCTGGCTGTGTAATCATCCTGACTGGGCGTGCACAGTCCGGGCATAAACCTGGATCTCTGGCCCGAACTGGATTAGTGTCACTTTCAGACTGAGGGACCCGGGGAAGGGAAGGACGAGATGCTGGCGCTCGCAGTGTAGCAACAATCCCGCTGGCCTTTGAGATTGTCCCCGTGAACTGTACTGCTGAATCAGTGTGAGGGGTGTCTCCCAATAATTCACACTTCCCCACTCAGGACATTGGGAAACAGAAGAAGTGACCCCAGCACGTGGATACAGTGCCAGTCCTGAGTGTTTGATGCAATGACAGAAAATGTGGCATAGCAGCAGGTGTTCCGAGCTGTGCTGGGCTTTTGCCTGAGGCGTTCTCCTTTCCGACAGGTCACTGACTGAGGTGGGCAGGTCAGTGAGTCCGGTACCATCCCTGACCACGTCCGGGTGATGAGCCTGTGTGATGCCGGTCTGCCGACGACTGGATTGTTTGACCACCACCTCCCTCCGGTCCACAGAGGTTGCACATTGTTTCCAGCTCCAGCATCACTCAGCTCCGCTGAGTGGATGAGGGAGCACCCAGGAGACAGCCTGCTCCTGACCCCCACTGCGTGCCGAGGGTGTTGCTTGCACCAACTCTCCACCATCTGCTGAGCGACCCGCAGAAACGGAGATCTTACACACTCTTCCAATCTTATAGCACAGAGAAAGTCCCTTCGGCCCAAGGCATCCATGCTGGCCAAGGTGCCTTCCTGAGCTTGTCCCATCTGCCTGTGTTTGGCCCATATCCCTCTAAACCTTTCCAATCCATGTACCTGTCTCTTGGTGCTTGGCAACTAACAAGTTGCACCTTGAGGTACTTATGAACCAGTCGTGTCCGTCCCACCAACGGTAACGGTCAAATACTCCAACCATGTGGCAGTGAGTCAGAAGGATGGACAGAGAAGTATCTGTTCGATCTCCTTCTCCGAGTGTGCAGTGGGAGGCCCATTCCCTACTGTTACCACCCAACAATTTCAGCCCCCCCATCTGTGGTGTCAGGTGGCACTGTTGGCATTGCAGCAGTCCCTCAGTGTGGCCCAGGTCTGGCCCTGGAGAGGCATTCACCAACTTTTATCAATGCACCATAGAAAGCATCCTATCGAGATGCATCACGGCTTGGCACGGCAACTGCTCTGCCCAGGACCGCACAAAACTGCAGAGAGTTGTGGACACAGCTCAGCACATCACGGACACCAGCCTCCCCTCCATGGACTCTATCTTTACCTGTCGCTGCCTTGGCGAAGCAGCCAGCATAATCAAAGACCCCACCCACCCGGGTCATCCTCTCTTCTCTCCTCTTCCATCAGGTAGAAGATACAGGAGCCTGAGGACACGTACCACCGGGCTTAAGGAGAGCTTCTTTTTTTTTAATAATAAACGTTTATTCACTAAAAGCACTACAAAAGACAACCAGTGTCAATACACCACAGCTAATACAGAAAAGAGAAACTACGCAACGACATACTACGGTAGAGAATGCAAATACCAACGAAGCACACACGCGATGCTACACCCGTTAACGCGACACGCGACACTTCAAATAAGAATCGCGTTGGTACCGTCCACGACACACGCGATCCCCTGAGGGGCCCACCGAGCGTGGAACTCGGCTAGGGTACCCGCGGAAACCGCGTGCTCCCTCTCTAAATGCACCTGCGCGCGCACGTAAGCGCGGAAGACGGGCAGGCAGGCCGACCTGCCGGGACCCTCGGCCGCCCGCCGACGCGTCCTGTGGATGGCCAGCTTGGCCAGGCCCAGCAGGAGACCCACCAGGAGATCCGCCATGCGCCCCTCCCCGCGCCGCACCGGGTGCCCGTAGACCAACAGCGCCGGGCTGAAGTGCAACCAGAACTTCAGCAGCAGCCCCCATAGATACCCGAAGAGGGGCTAAGGAGAGCTTCTATCCCACTGTGATAAGACTATTGAACAGTGATAGACTCTTGACCTCACAATCTACCTTGTTATGACCTTGCACCTTATTGTCTACCTGCACTGCACTTCCCTGTGGCCGTGACACTTTATTCTGCATTCTGTTATTGTTTTACCTGTACTACCTCAATGCACTGTGTAATGAATTGACCTGTCCGATCGGTATGCGAGAAAATAATAAACCAATACCAATTTAGTGCACATCTCTCGCTGGTTATTACGTTCTTGCTACAACTTGCCCAGAACTTCCAGCCCAAGGTGTTCACACATCAGCAGCAGGAAGCACAGGGGGAGAGTGTGGCTCCTGCACATTCAGATGAACAGTGGGCCTGGGGTCAGTGGAGGAAACCTGCACCCAGGGAAAAAGCAGGGATTGCTGCAAGTTTCCACACTCTTCAGTTAACACGAAGATAGATTCAGGTCACAGGCCAGGTGTTGGGAGCTGGAGAAGCCCCACCCGTGCTCTCTGACCCCATCTGTGATCTCTGACCCCGCCCATGCTCTCTGACCCCGCCCGTGCTCCCTGACCCCGCCCGTGCTCCCTGACCCCCCGTGCTCCCTGACCCCCCACGTGCTCCCCGACCGCCCCACCCGTGCTCTCTGACCCCACCCCTGCTTCCTCACCCCCCGCCTGGCCGGGATGCAGACAGCTGAGTGAGCTGTGGCCACCGCCGGTGTCCCACCCAGACTCCCCCCGGAGACCCTCACAGCCTTTGACAGTGGCAGGGCTGGGGGTGGGGAGGAGTCTCACCTCCTGTCAAAGCCCATCGAGGGTTTGTAAACGGTGTGTACTGGTATTGGTTTAGTGTTGTCACTTGTACCGAGGTACAGTGAAAAACTTGTCTTGCAACACCGATTGTGCAGGTCAATTCATTACACAGTGCAGTTACATTGAGTTAGTACAGAGTGCATTGAGGTAGTACAGGTAAAAACAATAACAGCACAGCTACAGGGAAGTGCAGTGCAATAAGATGCAAGGTCACCATGTAGATTGTGAGGTCAGAGTCCATCTCATCATATAAGGGAACCGTTCAGTAGTATGACAGTGGGATAGGAGAATGTCTCTGGTCACTGAGACGTTCACAAACAAAGAAAAGAGAATATTTTAAGTAACTGGAAACATCTAAACATAAAATATAACTAACAGAGCCTACCTTGCCATTGTCTCTGTAATCTAAAGGGTGGGCCCTCCCATCTCAGCCTGCTCCAGCTGCTGTGGGATTGCACAGGCAGATCCCATGGTGATGGGCAGAGTGACAGCTGCACCAGGATCTCTCAGTGAGCCCCTTCCCGACTGCAGGTGCCTGCATGTGTCCGGAGTGGGGGTGCATCCCTGCACTTTTGCCAGCTGGATTCTGCATGTCAGCACATCAACCAGATACCTGGAACGGACTGTGAGCTCTCCATGCGGGAGGGAGCTCTCCCAGGGCTGGTTTACAGCCGAGATTATAGCCTGCACCATTGCAGGAGAAGACTGCCCGAGAGGAGGAGTGAACAGAGGCAAATCCAAGAAACCCGCCAGCATCCCCCATGACCTGAACGTGTGGGTTTAGCAGCAGTTGCAAGGTTCATGTCTGCTTACTTGGGCTCAAAGGGAAGGGGCTCATCCCTGACATTGTCCGTCACCACCCTGACTTCCTCAATCATCATGGTGCTGAGGTCTCCTTCTCACTCACTGCTCCTCCTCAGAATGGTAATACCAGGGTTCCTGAACACTTCACAATATTACCTGTCAACTTCACTCTCTATACTTTCCCACCTACCTCGTCCACTGCCACCCCATCAGTAGTGGCTGCTTCCCTCAAAGATCACCCAATTGTTCTCATCTCTGCCTCCCTCCACTCTGCCTGAATGAATCAACAATCTATTGCTCCGAGTGTCCGTCTTCATTCCTCCGACAGTTAAGCAGACCCTGCATGAACCCAGTTTCAAGCTGTGACACCTTATTCATTCTCAGGGCCCAGAGTGTTGCTGGAATGACCTGCAGCGTGCATGGCGAGTGTGCTTCCAGAGTGCTGCGTGGCACAGTACAAATGTACGGCTCGCCGAGGCATTTCACAGAACCACATAGTTAGAAGCCACGGAGAGGTCAGGTGAGGAAGGCAAATTTCCTTTACTAAAATGGCGTGGTCAGATCTGTTGGCCACTTCCCCAAACCTCTCTGCCTCCTTTATCATCCTCCTCACTCTTTGACCATGACCTTTGTAGGTGATTGTTCCTAATAGTTCCTCCTTTGATGCAGTGCCAGGCTTTATTTCAGTACTCTCTTAGGGAAACAGAACAAGTCATGTGATGTGCAAATGCAAAAGAAAAATATTTCCTATGCAGCAACTGCTGGCAACACTCAGCAGGTCAGGCAGCATCTGTGGAGAGAGGAACAGAGTTAACGTTTCAGGTCGTCATGAAACGTTAGCTGGATAAATGCAAGTTGTTGTCATACCCACAGCTTCATGTAGTTCATTGTGACTTCCTCCTCCAAGGATGGCAGGGTATGCGATTATCACGAACAATATTTCACCTGCACTCACAGCCAGGTCAAACCACCAAATGATTTCATCACTTGACTTTACACCAGAGCTTTTGTGCTGGCAATGCATTCAAAGCAAAGGTCATGATTCACAGGGCAATATGGTTGAGGAATGTGTTGACAGGCTTAGTCCCCAACGGGCTTCTGACACTGCAGTCACATCCCCCAACCTGTTGGGGAGCTGCTGCAGCACTGGTGGGACACAGGGTGTGAGGGAGGGTCAGCCCCTGGCTGTGGAAGGTCGGCGCTGTAAACTGGTCAAGCTGAAAGGATAGGGATAGGACCAAAAGTGGGAGACATGGATAAAGAAAATGTACATGCAGGTCCGGATAAGAAGGAGCAGTGTCAGAAGTGTGGATCTGTGTCACGCCACATGGAAAGTAGTGTCACAGAACGTGGATCCATCTCAGAACACTTGGACGTGACAGCACTGTCACATCAGGTGGATACAATGGAGAGCAAACCCTGTGTCCTGGTGAGGTGGAGATGGTGTGACACCGCTTTCCGTAGGCACAGGGAGATGCTGGATGTTAGGCATCTAACAATTAGTACAGTGTGAGGAGGGAGATCAGCCTCCCACGTACAATGAAAGGGAAGTGAATGAAGTGTAAGTGACAAGATCTGACAGATAATGATGTCAGAAGGTCACAACACAGGGAGAAGCCCGGAACGAAATCTAAAATCTTTCATTATGCCAGGAGAGGGAAGAAAATATACGAAGGTCTGGGGAGACCAAAAGTGTCAGACTGTCCCCCACCGGTGACAACCACTCTCTCTCTCTCTCACACACACACACACACACACACACACACACACACACACACACACACACACACACACACACACACTCACACATGTCTGAATCCTGAAATGCCACAGAAGTGACTTTCAAACTGAACTTTAGTCCATGTTTTGTGAAAGGAGCACATCTCGAGGTTTCATCCACAGCACCAAGTGGCCCCACTTGCAGCCCAAGGAAACAGTCTGGAATGGATCTCTGCACCACCCATGTTGTCCTTGGTAACTGGAACTATACAAGCAGCTACAAATCAGTGACTGGATCTCCTCATGTTTGGCCACGAAGGTCGGAACAGCCACAAGTGAATGAGTCGGGAAGTGAGTGAGAGGCAGAACCTACGCCAGGAATGCCACGCTTGAGCTGGACCTTCTACTCACAATGAAAGTGATGCATTGTACCTCCCTGCTTGGCTGACTTGTGTGTTTGATCCAGAGTTAACTAAATTCACAGATAAAACCTCCCTTCCCCTGTCTCACCGCACAGGAACAATGCCTTGCTCCACACAGGCACTTCACTAGTTTAACTTTAACCAGGCAGTCTGCAGCTCAGGAAGCCACACTAGACCTGAGGCCTTGGGCTACATTAGGGCTTCCAGTGATTCCAAGTAATCATACAACAGTTTGTTTAAATGGTCATGGAGTCATGGAGAGACACATGAAAACAGGACCTTCGGCCCAACTCATCCATGCCGACTGTGTTGCCCAGCGAGCTGGTCCAATCTGCCCGTGTTTGGCCCATAGCCCTCTAAACGTCTCCTACCCATGTACTTATCTAGATGGCTTTTAAATGTTGCTAATGTGCCCTCCTCAGCCACTATTTCTGGCAGCTCATCTCGTATATGCACCACCCTTTGCGTGAAGAAGCTGCCCCTGATGTCCCTTTTAAATCTCTTGCCTCTGATCTTAAACCTATGCCCCCTTGTTTTTAGCTCCCCCATCTGTGGGAAACAAGACTACGTGCTTTCACCCTGTCTGTACCCCTCATATTCTTATACACCTCCATCAGGTCACCCCTCTGTCTCCTACGTTCCAGGGAATAAAGTCCTAGTCTACACAACCTCTCCTTGTAACTCAGGCCCCCAAGTCTAGGCAACATCCTGGTAAATCTCTTCTGCACTCTTTCTAGTTTAATAACATCCTTCCTACAACAGGGTGACCAAAACTGTGCACAATACTCCAAGTGTGGCCTCACCAACATCTTACATAACTGCAACATAACATCCCAACTCCTATACTCAATGCCAGCGTGCCAAATGCCTTCTTTGCCACCCTATTTACGTGTGATGCCACTTTCAGGGAACTATTCACTTCCACTCCTAGGTCCCTCTGTTCTACAACACTCCCCAGGGCCCGACCATTCACTGTATAAGTCCTACCCTGGTTTGATTTGATGGTGATGGGGAAGGTTGTGAGCAGAGAATACAATTGTCCTCCAGTGAAAGGTTGGGAACATTGCTGCATCTGCATTGGTTTTTGGCAAAGACGTCACCTAATTACACATGGTAAAAGGATCAGGTTGGGAGGCTCGTGCTCAGGGGGACAAGAATGGGAACTGCTGTGGGCCAGGTCCCGGGACTGGTTTTCCTTTCAGTAAGTCAGTAAATTCCCTTCAAATGGCAGATCCTGCTTTCCTCATCCGAGCACATACTTAACAGGGAACGTTCCCCATCAGATCACAGTTATGGCAGTGGAAGGGTGCCTGGGAAACAAGTCCAGAGGTTGCCTGGTTGGGGAGAGCTTGCCACTGTGCCTAAACTATCACAAACAGCAATGTTACTCTTGCAGGATTAATCTTTGTGTGTCCATAATAATCCCTTAAATCCAAGCACCAATCTCAACATGTTTCACAACAACCATTCAGTGACCAGCTTCTTGACATACTCTCATTATCTGTGCCCGCCTCCACCAGGCCTGGCTCTCTGTTGGATGAGATGGTGGGAAGCCACATGAGTGACAACAGCTTCCTCCACTCCTACAACACTCACCTGAATGGCCCCCTATCACATCCTGGCACAGGAAAGAGTGGCAAGCAATGGGGTTCTAACATCACTGAGAGCTGACAGACGTGTTCATTTTACTCTGCACTAAATGAAGTGAATAAGTTGCCCTAATGGATTATGAATAAGCACTGAGCCACAAATGGGATAGAGAATCTCCAGGCCAGGATGGGGGTGTGTTTGTGTCCAATCGGTGCTAAGTTCACGGGCTTCAGAGAAGAGTTCTGCAGTTGGCCACAGGAACCACTAACTGCTTGGACCAGGTTGCCACCCAATGACTTGTCTGATGACCAGCATGGTCAGTCATAACAGAACCACTGGGTGGGGCAGTCCACAGTCTAACATCTGCCAGTCCACGGTCTAACAGCTGGCAGTCCATGGTCTAACAGCTGGCAGAAGGGAAGAAGCAGCTTGGCTGAGAACTTGGGGCAAAATGCAACCATCTCTCCTAACCCGGCAGAAGGCAGAAACTCAACATCAGAGATCTAAATAAAATAATCCCAAAATAATCGCCAGACTATCAGAACCCCAGAAGGTCGATACATGCTTGCGGCTCCAAGCCAATCATTACAACAGTGAGCCTAACATCAGGAGAAAGGGACAAGGATGTGGCAACAGGATACTCAGAGGATCAAAACCTGATCTAACATGGATTTCTGAAATGGAAATCATAATTGGTAAATCTTTGGAAGTTTTGAGGGGGTTACTAGCAGGGTAGATATGGGGGAAGCAGTAGATGTCATATATTTGGATTTTTGCAAAGTATTGTGATACACAAGAGATTATTATTTGATGAAGGGAAGATATCAGCAATCTAATTATTGGTTAAGGATTGAACACAAGAAAATAGGAGTAGGCCACTCGGCCCCTCAAGCCTACCCTACCATTCAATATCACCATGGCTGATCTGCGCTGGCTTCATCCTCTTTTCAGTGTCAGTTCCCCATAGCCCTCAATTCCCTGATCCTTCAAAAACGTATCTACGTCCTCTTTAAATACCCCCAATAATCCAGTCTCCACAACCATCTGGGGTCAAGAACTCCAGAGATTCACCACCTTCAGGTTTAAATGACTGCCCCTAATCTCTTCCTGATTGGTTAACAGACAGAGGGCAGTGAGTCAAAATAAGTGAGTTTCGGGTTGACAAGTTCTGACCAGGAACGGTGGGAGTGTGTGTGCCAGGATCTCAGCTGTTTACAATCTGCATCAGTGACTCTGGTGAGGGGCCTGAGTGTAGAGTGTTCAACTTTACTAATGACATGGAGCCGGGTGTGAGAGAGACACCAGGCACACACAGGTACGAGGAGCAGTTCAGTGACTGAACAAGAAAATGGCAGATGAAGTATAAACAGGGATGTGAAGTAATCCAATTTGGCAGGAGGAATGGCAAAGGACATGAACAGATTTCCAAACATAAGCAAGTTCGTGGGCATCAACATCTCAGAGGGTCTATCCTGGGCCCAACACATTGATGCAATCACGAAGAAGGCACTCCAGTGGCTCTACTTTATTCGGAGTTTGAGGAGATTTGGTACGTCACCAAAGACTCTTGCAAATTTCTACAGATGTACGGTGGAGAGCATTCTGACTGGTTGCATCACAGCCTAGTATGGAGCCTCCAATTCACAGGATCGCAAGAGGCCCAGCTCCATCATGGGCACAACCCTCCCCACCATCGAGGACATCTTCAAGAGGTTGTGCCTCAAGAAGGAGGCGGCATCCATCACTAAGGACCCTCACCACCCGGGACATGACCTCTTCTCGTTACTACCATCAGGGAGGAGGTACAGGAGCCTGAAGACCCACACTCAATGTTTCAGGAACAGCTTCTTCCCCTCCGCCATCAGATTTCTGAATGGTCCATGAACCCATAAACACTACCTCATTATACCTTTTTTTTCACCATTTATTTATTTTTGTAATTTATAGTAATTTTATATCTCTGCACTGTACTGCAGCCACAAGACATCAAATTTCACATCATATAAGTCAGTGATAATAATTCTGATTCTGATTAAAAGCCAGCAAGGGGTGTGGGGAGAGAGTGGGATACAGAGTCAGCCATGATCACATTAACTGGCAGAGCAGGATCGATGGGCTGAATGGCCTACTTCTTTTTTTTTAATGATTTCTAGGAGGTTGTGCTTTCTCGGTGAAAGGACACGTGGTGGTTTTCAGGGAACTACTGGTGTCCACACGGAAGTCAAGGCATAGAGTACTCAGGAGGTGTGTGATACCCTTTGTTGCAATGTGTCGGGCATAAAAGTGAGGAAGTCCCGTTGCATTTGCTAGGGTTTTATGACCACGGATGGAGTACAACAGTTCCAGCGTCCTCATCAAAGGAAAGGTATACCTGCCTTTTAGGTAATGCAACAGGGATTTACTGGATTGATTCCTGGCAGTTATGGGCTGTTCTATGAGGAAGGGCTGAGTAGATTGGGTTCTGGACCTTAGACAAATAAGAAGTGATCAAAATCTAAATTAACCCACAATTTGTGACAATCCTGGTACAATCAACAATAATCAATTCTTAATAATCCTAATTAAAAACACATCAATGTTACAATCTCAGTAAAAATCAGCCAACTATATTTTGCAACAATCCAATAACATTCAACGAAACAACCTAAACAGAACAGTTTACAAAATATCAGAATAATTGTTAATTAATCACAAGCAACAAATCATCTCAATTCCAGAATAATAAAGTATCTTCAAAATTCTGGAATAATCAGTGCAGACCAATCCCTGAATAATCAGTGCACACCAATCCCTGAATAATCAGTGCACACCAATCCCTGAATAATCAGTGCACACCAATCCCTGAATAATCAGCAAATCATCATAATCACAGTTTAATCAAAAACATCACAGATCCCAGAATAGACAAATCGTCACCAACCCATAATGAAATATCCCTTAAAGTGTTGGAATGAACATTAACCTATTTACATGTCTGAATGAGCAGCAACCCACAAATGAAACACTTTAATCAGCATTAAAATTCCTGAATAATCACCAATTCATTACAAACAATGAATAAACCCAGAATCATTTTAATTTTTAGCAATCCCAGTATAATCAAATTTTCAGATGAATCAATTGTTCTTTTTAATACCAGAATAATCAGCAAGCATCATATATTCAGAAACATGTTTCACAAAATCCCACATACTTAATTCATTACACCAGAATTTCCATTAACATTTCAGAATCAATCTAACATTATCAATAGCAATTTATTTATCAATCCTGGAATGATCAGCAGATTCAGGACAATCAACATAAATCTCTCACAAGCCCAGAGTATACAATAAGCCACCACATTCTGGGAAAACAAGCAATCTGTCAAAAATTCAGACTAATCAATTTATTGCAATCTCAGAATATGGAACAGTTGATCACCATTCCAGGGAAATGATCCACTCTTCAAAGAAGAACATATATACACCAGGGTAATTATCAACCCAGTGCAATCGCATCACCAGAAAGCCACGTTGGACCAGAATAAGCAGTAATTCTTTGCAATCCTTAAATAATCCAAACAGCCTCATAATCTTAGAACAATCAAACAAAAGTCAGAATGTCAGTCAATCCAGAATATCAGAACAGAATCATCAATGTTAAAAAAATACTCATTCATCTTAATCACAATCTCAGAACAATCATCGGTTCGTCAAATTGCTGAATAATTAACAATTTACCATTATTCTATAATCTTCATTTCAATCCCAGAATAATTTGCAGTTCATTGTAATCCTGGATTTGGGTAGCAATAGACTGCTGATTGATTGGTTTGTTGATTACAGGATCATGAAAGTAAACCAACAAAATCATTGGCTAATCACACAAAAAAACACAATCTTGGGATAATCAACATTTCACAACAATCTAGGAATAATGAACAATATGGCAAATTTTCAATAATGATTGAATTAGCACAGATCCAAAATTGTTGGTCATCTGTAATAATCCCAGAAAAATCAGTTTTTGGAAACTCAACGTGAACCAATCATCACTTCTAGTAAAGTAACAATTTTGCCAAGACCCAATAACCAATTCCGGAGTAATCAACAATGCGTCAAAATCCTAGATCAATTCAACGTGACATCCCTAGATAGTTAGCAAAACATCAAAATCCCACAATAAGAGTGCATAACTATCAGAGAACCAACAAACCGGTTAAATCTAAGAGAATTCAATGAACAATGACAAGCCCGCTGTATCACTTGATTGCAATACACATCTGATAAATCAAAAGCAGAATCTCAGAATAAGAAAATGATCCTTTGAAATCACAGAATACTCAGTTTATCAGTTGCCCACACTCGGCAAACCATGAAAAAGTGACAAAGTGCAAAAAAAGTGATAGACAATTCCTCACCCCAGATAAATCAAATGTTCATTAAAACTTCAGAATAATTAATAATTCAATACAATCCCAGGATTATTGGCGTTTCCTCATGCCAGAATCATCAACGATTCCTTAAAGCCAAATTAACTTCAATTCATCACATTCCCAAGACAGTCAACGATTCTTCAAAATTCCAGAAAAGTCAGCAAATCTCAATGCTGGAATAATTCCACAATCCTAATACAATCCGTAATTCAGTCCAGTCCGAGGATACTCAATAATTCATCACAATTGCAGAAAACTCAATAATCTATTCCCAACTAATAATCATCACCCCCCTCACAACCTGAGAGGAAGCAAACTTTCACAGTCCCAGAATTATCAACATTCTGTTCCAATCTGAGAATAATCATCAAATCCTCACATCCTCAACAATTCATTCCCTCTCCCAGTAATCAATGATACCTCACAGTCCCTGAGTAATCACTAGTTTACCGAACTCCAGGAGTAAATCAAAATCAAGGAAATTCCCTCAAGAACGGTGCAATATTTAAATCACGAACGTGATTTAACATTCACAATGATCACAGCAATCATTCCATTCTGGATTACACGGGAAGTGAATGAATGATCGGAGTCCTTACTTTTCATAGTCGCGCTTGCAGTACAGCCTCTTGCTCCGGCAGTAGCAGGTACCGGAGAGTGGCTGCAGACACGCTGTGCACTTCAAACATCCTTCGTGCCAGGATGTGTCATTGGTTCGCAGGAGAAAGCGGTCGGTGATGGTAACGTTGCAGCCCGCACACATCTGCCCCGGTTTCCGCTCGGAGCCTGGACAACAACATTCGGAAGTGAGTTTGCAGAATAACTTTGCATTCCTGCCCTTTGGTTCTGCCACCACCTTAAACATCCACTCTCTGCACTATCGTTAACAGGATCCCTGAATCATGACTGCTGTGTTTATTGAAAGAGTCATACATGAAATATATTTATCAAAGCTCATTCACAATTAAAAACGGCATCAAGGTTCCTGCAATATTAAGGGTCTCTCATCCTCATGACCTGTGAGACAGCAAGAGCTGTGAGGGCTGTCCATCTCCCGCAGTGTTACCAGTCAGTCCTCAGTGGCCCGTTCAAGAACTTTCGTTTCAGTGCCACGATGCACTGCAGCAAGTCGCTAACCCTCCCAACCCACAAACTTGGCGACCTGAAGGGACGAGGGCAGCAGGAGAACGGGAACACGCCCCCTACCCCATCCCACACTGCACACACAACGCTCCGTGTGTGATCTGGCGCTACTGCTACAGGACGTGACGGTGGATGGTAAGCAACGGATTCTCGGCACGGTGATCAGGTACTAACCAGGATCCAAAGTAGGCGCAGTTTGCTTCAGACACATGGGGGTCTCTTCTGTTTTCATGTTGCCTGCACATTTAGTGACCCAAACCTATCAAGTTAACAGATACACATCAAATTAATAACACAAATGTCTGCTGACTCCAACAAGAAATTGTTATCAGGATAAGAAGCAGATTTGGGATTGTGCTACATTACTTCACAAACTATGTTTCAGTGCAGCTCCGTTCACCTCCCTGACTGACGCCACACACGGCCACACTGATTTAAAAACCACGTTGTTTCTGTAACCTCTGAGGAACACGTTGATCATGCAACATCTACATCTGGTTACACTTCCCCAAAACCAATACATACAGCCGGGTCACTAACGCTGTAATCTCCTCCTGGAGACACTGTCCTCACACGGAAGAACTCCCCATCACTACAACTGTGCTGAACGGCACAGACCCTGAAGCGAGCTGGCATCTCCAAACCGGGCATCCATGACGTGCAATGGACCATCGGCAACAGCGGAGATCTACAGCACCACATGATCTGGCATGTCCATCACCACCAAACCATGGGCTCAACCCTGGCACAATGAGGATGCCAGGAGCAGCACCAAGTGAATGTAAAACTGGGGGGGCCCACCAGTGAATTGCAACACAGGACTAAACAGCATGCGGTAGACAGAGCCACACTCAAAGGGTCAGGTCAAAGCTCTGCACTCCTGTCAATGGTGGAGTCGAGCTGAACAATTACACAGCTAACGTGAGGGGGGGTCTCCAGGAATGTCCCCCTCCTCACTGACGGCAGGACCCAGCACACGAGAGTTAAAGGGAAGGCTGAAACATTCACAAGCGTGCTCAGCCGGAGGTTGCTGAGTGGAGATCCAGTGCTGTACCTCGATGATATCCTCACCAGCACGGAAAGTGGTCTTCAGACAACAAGTCACTCCACGGTATCAAGAAATGGCCGAGTGCAGAGGAAGCAGCAAGTGTTACAGAACCAGAAAACATCCCAGGTGTAATACTTGCCTTTGGCTCAGCAGTTCCAATATATTTACAACGCCGGCATCTAGTCGATAATGGGGAAAAATGCCTGGACACAAAAAACATTATAAATCCAACCTGGCCGATTACTGGCCAACCCACTGTCAATCAGTAAAGTGAAGGAAGCTATTGGAAGTGCTACCAAATCGCACTTACCCACCAACAGCTACTGAGGCCTAGTTTGCATTATTGTGGCACCCCTTGGTTACAGATCTCATCACATGGACCAGTGAATTCCAGTGGTGTGGTGACAGTGAGTGCCCTTGATATTTGACCAAGTGTGACATCAAGGAAATGGAAGGGCAGTTCACCCAACACAATTACCTCATGGATATGTACTCAAACTATATCATGCTGAGATGGAGCAAGATGAGGCTGGATCCGAATCAGTTCATTGTTCTAGGTCACAAGAAGAGCAACAGTTATGTCTGTTAAGATTTAGTCCAATCAGAGATTTTACAAGGTAATGAATGTGTATTAATTCCCGTGTTGGAAAGCAAAATACCACAGATGACGGAAAGCTGAAACAGAAACAGAAAATGCTGGAATTACTCAGCAGGTCAGGCAGCATCTGTGGAGAGGAAAGCAGAGTCAAAGTTCCGGCCGGTTCTGATACAAAATGGGAAGGCTGGTTACCAGAAATTGTCGACTCCTGAGGGCAGTAACGTGCCTGGCTGGAAGGTGAGAAGTTGTACCTTGAGCTTATGTTGGGTTTGGTTGGGACAGTGTAGGAGGTCAAGGACAGAGAGGTCAGAGTGCAAGTGGGATGGAGAGTGCGAGTGACCTGAAACCAGAAGCTCAGAATCCCCCTCGTGGATTGAATGGAGCCGTTTTACAAAGCAATTGCATTGTCTGCATTTAGTTCTTCGATGGGAAAGAGACCACACCTGAGCACTGAATGCAGCTCACTGCATTGGCAGGGGGAGCTGGGTCGCTGCTTCACCCGGAAAGAGCATTCGTTTCCCTGGACGGTGGGAAGTGATGAGGTAAATGGGCAGGTGATGCGTGGGAAGGAGGGGACTTTGTGTTGGTGGCAATGGAACAATGAACCCAAGGTTCCCAGTGCCGAAATGGAAAGGTGTTTCTGTGGTGGCATCGCATTGAAGTTGGCAGAAACTACGGAGGGTGAATGTAGATTGTGGAAGGTGAGGCAATTGTTCGGGATGGGCAAGGGCCAATAGCAGGGTGAGGGAGATTTTGGATCAATAGATTAACTTACAAAAATGTTGATGCCTTCCTGCTGACTAATCTATTGAGTACAGAATGAATTACTTCTAAAGCATTATGCATCTAATAAACATCAGCCACCTCACACACTTCTGCTGCCAGGGACCCATGATGAGAATAAATGTAAAAGTCTTCAATAGCTCTTGACAGCAGCCAGAAAGAATTTGAAGGGGAATTCCACTCAATCAATCCATGAAACAAATAGTTCTGGAGAGAAAACGAAAGTGTTCACATACTTCTTGTTGGGGACCCCTGGTGACAGCGAATATAAGATTACTATGGCCCTTGGCACAGCTCACAATCTCAGTCCGAAGGAGAAGTCCTCTCAGTGGGAAAGCTCTTTCTTTTATACAGGGATCAAAAAATTCCCTGTCACATGATAGGTCACTACAGTAACCAGCTTCAACCAAGCTCCTTACATATTCTTGACACATTAACCAGTACCACACCAGTGGTTTTTTAACAATGTTAGTTTCCATCTCATTCTGTACAGTTCAAATTCCATCAAAAGAAGCAGCGCGCAATTTTACTTAAGGGTTACTTTCTAAAGTTGGACACATTACTTCAGGAGAAAAAACAAACCGCTGGAGGAACTCGGCGGGTCAGGCAGCATCTGTGGAGGCAGAGGGATAGTTGATGTTTCTGGTCAAGACCCTCCACAAATACCGCATGAGATTCTGTAGCAGTTTGTAGATTTGCTCCAGGTTCCAGCATGTGCAACTCCCTGCTGTCTACACTGTTTAAGGAAGCACTTCACATTTTTCTTTGGAGCACCTAATCGGGGTTTCAGCTGCAGGAAATTCGAGAGATTCTGCCTCGTTGATGGCTTCCTTGTCTGCTCCATGTGATAACTCCGCAGTTTAGAAACATCCAGATCACGGCCCTCGTCATCTGTCACAGTCCACTGGTCACCCTGGACATGTTAAATGGAATCTTGTCAATGGCCTCCAGTTCATCTGGTGCTGGTTTGTCCTTTCCCACAGAGGCCAGCGTACACTCTACCTTCTCTGCTATGTCCACAACCTGCTCAAGACTTGTCTTTCGTCTTCATCGATTGTGCTTGATGGCTCACTAGTGATACAAGTTATTTCCATTTCAACTTGTTTGGTTGCTGCCACCTCACCAGCCTCTGATTCGGCAGTTTCCATGACTTCAGAATATCTCAAGCTGCTGTCCTGGATCGGTGCACGCTGAACCCCGGATGCCATTGGCAAGGTGGCGCCAGTTTCTACACCTGTAGGGTCGGGTCTCCGGTTTCAGGCGGCAATGAGTGCCTGCCTTCAACTCTTCACAGTTTCGTTTTTCAGCTCACTGTAGCATTGACTGCGGTGGTTTTCCTGCAGCTCAGTGATAGTTGAGTGCAGAACTTGTGTTGCTGAACCCAGTCAATCAATAGGTTGTTGCTGTGTTCCCTGCTCTTCAGGCGGTTTAACAGGTCCTTCACACACTGCTTCACCCATTCTAGTTTCCATTTCTCAGCAATATTCCCTACAAGTGGCTCAACTTCGTCCTGTCACCCAGTATCAGATGGAGTGAACTGCCCTTGTGCTCCTTTCGAGGCTATGACCATCTTCTGCACATCCTCTTCAAGTCTCTCATTGGTTCCCTGCTGTGGAACTTCATCTTTTCCTGCATGTTCCCCGGGGCTACATGAACAGGTGTCACGTCCTCTGCCATCACTTCTTGTCTTTTACCTGAAGACCAATAGCTGGTCAAGGTGCACATTGGCCAAGGTCTCCAGCTTCAACTCTCTTGATCAAACAATTCCCTGCCAACTGAGAAGTACTTCCTGTCACACGATAGATTACTACAGCAACTAGCTTTAATCAAACTGTCAGTCACATTCTTGACATATTAGCCATTCACACAGCAGGGGTTTTGCAACGTCAGCTGCACAAATCACAAAGGTTTTAATAAACTAAGTGTGATATCACTGTTCTAAACTGATTACAAATTTCTTGTTGTCTTCTGCATCATAATACAGAGATCTTTGAAGATACACATTCTTGTATCTCTGGTTACAAGGTGCATAATCCCATCAAGCCTGATACCCAAACTGGTACCCAAACCCATACCCAGACCCCAAGCAGTGACAGATTCACTGCACATCAGGTGGAGAAAGAAATAGACAAGGAAATCTGAGTGAAAATGAGTCAATGAACGGACATTCCCAATCATGCTGGTCCCCAAGGCTGACAAGAGAAGCTTAACAAGTGATTCTTGATCTTCACCCATTACCAGCCTCGTAAGACCTTTATACAGAATTGGTGAGGTTCTAGTTCTTTGCAGAGTTTGACTTTGCTCGTGTAAAAGTGGACATAGAACGCCAATGTTACCTGACCCATAAATCATGGTAAGGCTCTTCACTTTTATTCAAAATTGCCACGGGGAGTGTCAGCACTGAAAAATTTCCAAGCAACTGACAAGGTGCTGCAAGGCACAGAGTGTTGCCTGTGTCACTGAGAGGGTCTTTAGTACTGGGGATGGCAATCTTTCCATTTTAAAAGAGATTCCCATAAACTTCAAGATCACCACAGCACAAAGGTTAAATGAAGTTAATCCACTTATGCCTTGGCCGAAATTGTTTTTCTTGGATTAAAATTAGCTACCAATGGTTTACATCCAACTGTTAAATCAGAAGTCATTCTAAACGCGAAAAGATCAGAAAATAAGAGACTTTTGAATATGGTTCAGTATCAGTCAGATTCTGTTTGACCAGATTTAACTATGGTGCTTACACCACTGCACCAGCCGCTTAAATGCGCAGGGAGAAAAGGAACACTGGCAGCATTTTATAAGAAGTTTCACCAGGTCCAAGCAGGAGGATCTTTCACTCAGGCCATGGATTGTAAACCTCTATTAGCCCTTTAGATTCAAAGGTGGCCATTCTGGCCATGGTAGACTGCAGAATGCAATTCTTTTACTCAGTATGGCCACACAATGGGTACTGGTTTGCCAAATGAAATGCAATCTCAGATACTTCAACCAGGCTGCTGCAAGATGGTCTCAATGTACGGCCTCTGAAACGCTCCCTGTTGTTTCACTAGACGAGGTATTTTCCACAAAACACTTGTCAGGTGTTGTGCGAAATATACTTCCCACCCGTTTATTAAATAGATGCTATCTCTGTGAAACACCGTCAATAAACAGTTGTTGTCTCCCATTACACCTGCCACCACATTATTACATCGATATCACCCCCAAAATACTTACCAGTTTAGCATTCACCAAAAACTGCCATCAATATTCTCCGCATCTGATCATTAAACAGATAATATCTCCAGCATACTCTCTGCCAGGTTATTGTGCCGGGAGTCTGATCCCAAGACCCACTCTTCAATATTATGAAACAGATTGTCACCATTATAATTTCCGTCAGATTATTAAACAGGCTGTCCCCAATGAACTCTCCATCAGATCATTAAACAAACGATTTCCACAATAAACAATCCATCAAATTATCACATCGACAATTTTCCCGATGAACTTTCCGTCAGATTGTCCTTTCAATTAAACAGACAATGTGATACCTCTAACCTGCCTATTTGATTACAAAACAGAAATTCGTGCATTAATTTCATGGAATTGCTGGATATATTTCATTGGCGTGGTTTAATTATTAAATCCTGGTCAGGGAAAACGTATTTGGCAAAGTCTGTTTCCAATGTGGAATTCATGAGGAGCTCTTGAGACAAAGACCGGAACCAGACCGGGGGTGAGCCGGGGGACGGAATGGCCGAGTTGGCGCTCACGCCAGGCGCAAAGTGTCGCCCCGTTCCAGCGCTACCCATTGCTGAGAATTTGATCTGTCCCGAGAATACGCCCATAACTAGAGAAGATCGGGGATTCCCCAGACAGGGAGTGTTATCATTGCAGTGATACTCATAGTTTGGAAAATAGAGTCAATGTACTGACGGCAACCGCGGCTGTAAATACTGTTCCAAATGATTGTTCGCCTTTGGAGAGTGACCATCACGGGTTAAATATTAAAATGTACTGATTGAACATACTTTACATCAGATATTTCACAGTGTACTGAGACTTAAAACAGTTTTGTGCGCCGGATGTCTAATGTATGGGTAATATTAACGAGTAGTTTATTGCAAAGGCAACGCATCCTTCAGAATAATGTAAATACCGACACAAGTTTGAAGGATCTAATCGGTACAGTCCAGTCGTGCCCTTGACTGCTCTCGGGAGAGGATCTCAAGGAGACGATGAACCCGTTATTTGGGATTCGGGGCTGTTTACCGTTTCCCACTTTAGCTGCACGGAGGAGGGAGAGGTGAGCGGGGTCCCGGGCGGCGGAAGGTCCGCCGATTTATTACTGGGGGCGAATGAAAGGCAGGTGATGTGCTTTCATTAAAAGATCTTCAGATTGTATAAATTCCGCGCGGAAAGGCTCGCCGCCTGTGTGAGTGAGAACAGTATGTGTCCTTGTGATGCTCTTTGATGCTTAGGGTTGTTCTGACAAAAAAAACAAATCGCACACGGTCAAGGAAGAATTAATAAGTCTCAACAAACCTTTAACAACGATTAAACCAAATTCACCAACAAAGGTCTCTACTTGTCCTCAGCTCCTGTGCCGCGTAAATGCGTTTAACACAGACAAAAATTCAAATCACTCCCTGTCCATCCCTCACACTCCCAGGAAAATCACTTCTCATCTTCCAGTTTCCCATTTACAACCAACCTGTCTGGAGTTAGTTATGATTTTATCGGCTGGCAAAGATAATTCCGGATTTTCATTTTCCTGAGTTTGCTGAATTTGAGATTGTTAACCGATCCCCCAGGTGTTACCTGCCAGATGGACAAACCATCTCAGCGCACTGAGGCTCCGGGTGGGAGGCAGCGGCCGAACCGGGGCCCCGAGGCCGGAGAGGGGGAGCCGAGAGCGGGAAGAGCCGGCATCGCCGCCGATAGCCGACCGGGGGACGGGGGACGGGGGGGGACGGGGGGGGGGGTGGGGGGGGGGGTGGGGGGGGGGGAGGGGGGAAAGCGCGGGCAAAAACTGGGAGTGGGTTGGAAAGGAAGAGATTAGGGGAACAATAAAGGCTGATCAAATAAAAAGGGCACGGCTGAATTGGCAGAAAAAAAGTTTAATATTATATAACCTTTTAACCTGCCTTGATGTAGTTCGATCCTATATTTAAACACTTATTAAATCCAACCTAAATATATTGATATAATAAACTGGTATACTTACCTAGTCTATACTTCCATAGAAACGTATTTCAACATTTGGATGAACATTTTATAACAGAAATATTTAGTATGAATATAAAATGTAGTGAAATATTATAGATCTTTCGATAATCAGAATACCTTCCCATGGCGGGAGTATCGAGAACAAGAGGACGAAGGGCCTGTTTCAACATCGAAGGATACGGTCCTAATGCGGGCAAATAGAATTAGTTAGATGGACAAGTATGGACGTGGTGGGCCGAAGAGCCATTTTCGCCCAGAGGACTCTACAACCCCACATGTTAAACATACATAGTTAATACTGATCTTTGTAATCAGATTTTTTGAGATAGAGACGTTGGTATTTAAGCGCCGGCCCGTGTGCCGGGGATTTAGAGGAGAACTATCGGGAAGTGTTAATAAAAATCCGGATCCTGAGCCCAATTTACCGCATCGGGAGAATTGAGCGAACCGGTAACTTGGGAGCCGGCGTTAGACTGTCGGAGACGCCGGCTGTGTCCTTCGCTTGGACCCGACCCGCTGATACCTTCGCCTCTGCCTCCCGCCCAGCGCTCTGCGCCAGAGAGACAGACACACAGATCTGACAAAATCCGCAAAAGCAAAACAATTCCGTGCCCCGTCCCCCGTCCCCAGCAGCCCCGACCCACCCCCTCCCCGTGCGGGATAGTCCAGGTGTCGCTGCCCCGAGACAACCTGAAATACAAACTCTCTCTCTCCCCCTCCCTCCTCGGATGTGCGGAGTGTTTCCAACGTGCGCTGTTTGGATTAACTCGGGTATAGTTTGTAATGTTCACGATTTAACATTAACGCGAGAGACACAATACACTCAGATGTTTACGGCTTTTAAACTGAATTCATGTTTCAACTAGAGCCAAAATGTTCCCGGGCCCAGTCCGGGACTTGGTTCCAAGTGTCCCGACACCAATCCCGGGCAGGGGCGGCTTAATCCAGAGTGTCCCGGCTCAGACCCGGGTTTAGTACCGAGTACCCGGAGCTCCGGGACCAAGGACACGGAACCAGAGCAAGTTCATCAGACCCCGACTCCCAAACTCACGCGCAAAATCTTCTACTTCTCCAAAAACCCAGCTCCAGTCTCTCCGCCGCCCCAGTGCCTCGGCGTCCCGCTGAATCATCTCCCCTGTCGGATGGAAGGGCTCCCACTTCAGGGAGCAAACTGACACATCCCGGGACAAACTCGGCCCCAGCCCGGTTGTTCTCGGGGCGGTGTTCGCCGCTGAGCCCGGGCTCGGCGCTCCCCGCAGGGACAGACCCCGGCGTTCACTCCTCTCACCGGCCTCTCACCTTCATGCCAGCCCCTCATTGCCGACAGCCCGCCCGTCGCTCCCTGCGCTGAACATTCCTCACGGGAAGATGAGCAGCCGGATGAGCAGAACGCCAGCAGACACCAGAAGCAGCGGCACCGGTGTCCTGGGCATCCCCGGCACCGTGTGTCAGCGGTGGCGAGTCTCCGCTCTCCGCAGTGAGAGCGGTCGGCTCCAAGTGTTTGGACCTTTGGAGGCTGGGACTGCGTGCGCTCCGTGCGTCGCAGCGACCTGCCTCCCTTCGCGTGTAGCGACCACCGCCTGTCTGAGAATTTGACCATCGGTGGCAGGGAAAGGAGCCGTTCGGCCCATCTTCCCCGTGCTCATTGAATGGAACCACCCTCATAAACACGGGCGCACAGACGCCCGCGCACCGTAATGTGTGCCCCCGCACAGATGTGCACACAAGGTCAGCCACTCATTGAGTGGTACAGCATGGAAACAGGCCCTTCGGCCCAACTGGTTCATGCCGACCCTGGTGCCCACAAAACTGGGCTTATTTGCCCGCGTGTGGCCCCAATCCCTCTGAATCCCTCCTCACCATGTACTTATCCACCCACTGAAAGGCCTGGATAGGGTGGACGTGGAGAGGATGTTTCCATGAGTGGGAGAGTCCAGGATCCGAGGGCACAGCCTCAGAATAAAGGGACGTCTCTTCAGAACGGAGATGTGGAGGAATTTCTTCAGTCAGAGGGCGGTGAATCCGTGGAATTCGTTGCCACAGAGGGCAGTGGAGACCAAGTCACTGGGTGTATTTAAGGCAGAGATTGATAGGTTCTTGATTGGTAAGGGGATTAAGGGTTACAGGGAGAATGGGGTTGAAAAAAATCAGCCACGATCGAATAGTGGAGCAGACTTGATGGGCGGAATGGCCTAATTCTGCTCCTGTGTCTTTATGGCCTTATGGTCTAAATGGTATTGTAGCGACTCACGGTCCGAACAAGCGAACCGGCTCGGCAGTCGGATTGCACGTCGTTGAAGCGGCGAGGCCCAAGATGGCGCTGGGCCTTCGCCTTCCCCGAGCGACGGGGAGAATCCACGTGCGGGAAAAGTTTGATGACGTAGCGCATACGTCATTTTCAATTTTCGGAGGGCGGGAACCGTTCCTCTTAAAAGGCGGGAAAATAAATCAGTTTCATTCTGCAGCTCATCGACTAGTGTCTTACATTCGCATCGTGGTAGCAGCCGCTACATTGGTGACCCCGACGGTCCAAACGGATTTTGGACCCACACAATGGATGACAATGCAGCAGCCAGCACAGTGGCATTGAAGCTGCCCACCTTTTGGACGCTTTGGCCCGGCATCTGGTTCGACCAGGCTGAAGGACAGTTCCAGCTTCAGCAGATCACCTCCGACTCCACGCGGTACTACAATGTGGTCAGCTTTCTGGACCAGGAGACAGCCGCCTAGGTCAGAGACTTCATCCGGTCTCCTCTGGAGGAAGGCAGGTACCCGGCTTTCAAAGAACTTCTTATTCGGACCTTCGGCCTCTCCCACCGTGAGCGCGTCGCCCGCCTGCTTCCTCTCAACGGCCTGGGGGACAGATCCCCATTGGCCCTGATGAACGAGATGCTGGCCTTGGCTGAGGGACACAAGCACTGCCTCATTTTCGAACAAGCCTTCCTCGAACAACTACCCAACAATATTCACCTACCGTTGGCCGATGCCGATTTTGGCAACCCACATGAGGTAGCCGCCCGGGCAGATGTCCTGTGGAAGGCCAAACGTGAGAGCGGGTTGTCTGTCGGCCAAATTGCCAGACCGCGAGCCCAATGCCTACCTAAACCAGTCCTAGCAACCGAGCAACCACACCCTGAAAAAACAGACGATGACACTGGTGACCAGCTGTGTTTCTACCATCAGAGGTAGGGCACAGAGGTCCGTCGATGCCGCCCACCCTGCAAGTTTCAGGGGAACGCCAGGGCCAGCCGCCACTGATGGCTACGGTGGCTGGCCACCAACACAACCTCCTATTCATTTGGGACAAGCAGTCCGGGCGTCGTTTCCTCGTCGATATTGGAGCAGAGGTCAGTGTTTTGCCCCCGACCGGCCACGACACACATAGCAGGCAACAGGGTCCTGCACTCAAAGCCGCAAATGGCACAATGATATGGACTTTTGGTACCCGTACAGTTCAATTACAATTCGGCGACAGCCGTTTTACCTGGAACTTTACCCTTGCCACTGTCGCCCAGCCACTCCTGGGAGCCGATTTCCTTCAGGCCCACAGCCTGTTAGTCAACCTGCGAGGGAAGCGGCTAGTGCACTCCAGAACTTTCCAAACCTACCCCCTGGGAGAAGCCAGCCTACCAGCCCTGCGCCTGGACTCCGTTTCCCTGTCTGGCAACGAGTTCACCAAGCTCCTAGCCAAGTTCCCATCGATTTTGCCACCTCAGTTTACAAATTCAATGCCCAAACATGGGGTGCGGCATCACATCATTACCACAGGGCCACCCCTTCATTCCCGAGCACGATGACTACCTCCAGACAAGCTCTGCCTGGCAAAGGAAGAGTTCTGTCGCATGAGGGAGCTGGAGTTCACTGGCAGGTCAGACAGCCCCTGGGTCTCCCCCCTGCACATGGTCCCCAAAGCCACCGGCGGGTGGAGGCTCTGCGGTGACTACTGCAGGCTGAATGACGCCACCACCCCGGACCGCTACCCCATCCCTCACATCCAGGACTTTGCGGCAAACCTACACGGGGCCCACATCTTCTCCAAGGTGGACCTCGTCCGGGGATACCACCAAATCCCAGTCCCCAAAACTGCGCTCATCACTCCATTCGGCCTCTTCAAATTCCTTCGAATGCCATTCGGCCTTAAGAATGCCGCGCAGACCTTCCAGCGGCTGATGGACGCCGTAGGCCGCGACCTGGACTTCGTGTTCATTTATTTAGATGACATACTAATTGTCAGCCGTGACCGCCAAGAACACCTTTCCCACCTCCGCCAACTGTATTCCCGTCTCAGTGATTTCAGTCTCGTTATCAGCCCGGCCAAGTGCCAATTCAGACTCGACTCTATCGATTTCCTCGGCCACAGAATCACCAGCGAAGGAGCAACACCCCTACCTGCCAAGGTGGACGCTATCTGCCATTTTGCCCATCCCAACACAGTCAAAGGCCTGCAGGAATTCCTGGGGATGCTGAACTTTTACCATCAGTTCATCCCTGCGCCCTTTGTTCTCGTTGATGTCTGGCAAGGGCAAGGACATGGCCTGGAACGATGAGACCGCGGCTGCCTTTGTTAAGGCCAAGGACGTCCTGGCAGACGCCATGATGCTGGTACACCCTAGGACAGACGTCCCAACTGCCCTCACGGTTGACGCATCCAACACCGCGGTCAGTGGGGTACTGGAAAAACTAATCGAAGGCCGTTGGCAACCCTTGGCATTTTTCAGCAGGCACCTTAGACCACCCAAACTGAAGTACAGCGCTTCTAATCGGGAACTTCTAGCGTTCTACCTGGCGGTCTGGCATTTCCGGTACTTTTTAGAAGGCAGACCTTTCACCGCTTTCACTGACCATAAGCCTTTGTCCTTCGCCTTCTCCAAGGTCTCCAAAAGCTCGTCAGCAGCGACATTTGTCCTACATTTCCGAACTCACAACGGATATCCAACATTCCAACATGTCTCTGGAAAGGACAATGTCATTGCTGATGCACTTTCCAGACCGACCATCCACAGCCTGTCCCTGGGTGTAGACTACACGGCCCTGGCTGATGCACAGCAAGCTGACGACGAGCTGCCCAGCTACAGAACCGTAGTCTCGGGCCTGCAGTTCTAAGATTTCTTAGTTGGTCCAGGTCAGCAGACCCTCCTTTACGACATCACAACAGGTCAGCCCCGCCCTATAGTTCCTGCTGCCTGGCAGAAACGCGTTTTTGACTCGCTGCACGAGTTGGCGCACCTGTCCATCCAGATCAACTGTCCGACTGGTCGCCAGCAAGTTCATCTGGCATGGCCTGTGCAAACAGGTCAGTGAGTGGGCCAGGACTTGTCCGCACTGCCAGACATCAAAAATCCAACGACACACCAAGGTCCCGCCACAGCAGTTCAAGCCTACCCGTAGAAGGTTCGACCACATCCACGTCAACCTCGTTGGTCCTCTGCCAGTTTCAAGAGGAGCCCGGTACCTCCTTACCATCGTGGACCAATTCACAAGGTGGCCAGAGGCAACCCCTCTATCCAACATCACGACTGATTCCTGCGCCCGGGCACTTCTCACAACTTGGATCTCGCGTTTTTGTGTTCCGGCCCACAACACTTCAGACGGGGCACCCAGTTTACCTCCAGCCTCTGGTCTGCATTAGCAAACATGCTAGGGACGCAGCTGCACACAACCATGGCCTACCACCCTCAATCAAAAGGGTTGGTGGAACACTTCCACTGCCATCTGAAATCAGCCCTGATGGCCCACCTGAAAGGTCCTAACTGGGTCGACAAACTGCCTTGGGTCCTGGTCGGCATACGCACTGCCCACAAGGAAGATCTCCACGCTTTGTCAGCTGAACTTGGGTACGGTGCGCCCCTAGTCATCCCAGGGGATTTCATACCCGCCCTTCGGGGTCAAGAGGAACAACCCACGGCAGTCCTGGAAAGACTGCGCGAGAGGCTCGGCAGCTTGGCACCGATTCCCACTTCGCAGCATGGTCAAGCCCCATCCTGTGAGCCCAAGGAACTACGAGACTGTAAGTTCATTTTCGTTCACAGGGGCACACCCCGGGCACCGTTGCAATGACCATACGAGGGGCCATTCCGGGTCATCAGGAATAATGGGTCCACCTTTATTTTGGACACTGGGGGCAAGGAAGAGGTTTTCACAACGGACCACCTCAAACCGGCCCATTTAGATCTACAACAACCGGTTGAGGTCCCAACACTGCGACGCAGGGGCCGACTTCCTAAGCAATGGCTAACACAGCCCGCGAACCTTGGGGACCGTATCGCTGGTTCTGGGGAGAGGGGTTGTTTAGCAACTCACCGTCTGAACAAGCGAACCAGCCCGGCGGTCAGGTCGCGCGTCGTCGGAGTGGCGAGACCAAAGATGGCGCTGGGCTTTCGTCTTCCCCGAGCGACAGGGAGAACCTGCGTGCAGGAGAAGTTTGATGATGTAGCGCATACGTCATTTCCGTTTTCAGTGGGCGGGAACCGTTCCTCTTAAAAGGCCACCGCAAGGCGGGAAAATAAATCAGTTTTGTTCTGCAGCTCATCGACTAGTGTCTTACTTTCACATCACGGTAGCAGCCGCTACAGTAGTATAATATTCATAAACACAGGCTCTCTCTCTCTCACACACACACACACACACACACACACACACACACACACACACACACACACACACACACACACACACACACACGCGTAAACCTGTAAGGACTATTCAAAAAGTGCTTTTGGGAGCAAGTGCCAGGAGGGGAGCAGAGAGATGTAGGAATAATGGACGGTTGATGGTCAACATGGACCCAATGGGCCAAAGGGCCTGTATCCGTGCTGTACGATGACTCTACGATGAGTCATTAATTAGTTGAGAGCGACGTGTCTTGTATTTCACTGGTCACAAAGACTGATTTGAAATCAATGTGATTATTTTCATCAATAGGGTCATTTTCCTGTCTATTTATGAACTAGGTGGGTGTGGAGTGTAATACACAGACAGATGGAGTTCAACCTCAAACTGATGGAAGATGGAAACATTCAAAGGACAGCGAATCTCAAATTCGAGATCAGCAAACGATCTGCTGGAGGAACTCAGTGGGTCGAGCAGCATCAGAGGAAAGGAACTGTCGGCATTTCAGGTCGAAACCCTGCATCAGAGATTGTTTGTTGCTGCAGGTTCCGGCGGCTGCAGTTTCTTGTGTCTCAAAATCGAGGTGGCAGACATGGTGAGACAAATCAATCACCAAACTGGTGGAAGACCAAGAGGCGGTCAGTGGGGAGAGACCGAGTGTGGAAGGAAGTGGGGAGTGGGGTTACTCAGAGTATACTTGGCAGAATATAATGACAAGTATGTAATGATGGCACAGCAACTGTTCTGCCCAAGACCGCAAGAAACTGCAGAGAGTTGTGGACACAGCCCAGCGCGTCACAGAAATTCAGCCTCCCCTTCTTGGACTCTGTCTTTACCTCTCACTGCCTTTGGTGAAGCAGCCAGCATAATCAAAGACCCCACCCACCCGGGTCATTCTCTCTTCTCTCCTCTCCCATCAGGCAGAAGATACAGGAGCCTGAGGGCACGTACCACCAGGCTCAAGGACAACTTCTATCCCACTGTGATAAGGCTATTGAATGGTTCCCTTATATGATGAGATGGACTCTTGACCTCACAATCTACCTTGTTGCGACCTTGCACCTTATTGCACTGCACTTTTTCTGTAGCTGTGACACTTTACTCTGCACTGTTATTTTTACCTGTACTACATCAATGCACTCTGTACTAACTCAATGTAACTGCACTGTGTAATGAATTGACCTGTACGATCGATATGCAAGGCAAGTTTTTCGCTTTACCTCGGTACAAGTGACAATAATAAACCAGTACCAATACCAACACCAAAATACACAGAGCAGGATGCAAGTAATCTCCCAGAACCTACGGTCTAGTGAGAAGGAAGAAATGAAGGAAATCAGTGTTAGTAGGGGAAATGTGTGAGGGGAGCTGAGGGGATTTTCAACAGATAACCCCCCAGGACCAACAGTCTGCACCCTGGGGTACCAGAGGAAATGGTCCTGGAAATAGTGGGTACACTGGTGATCATTTTCCAGTGGTCTGGAACAGTTCCAGTGGATCAGAGGGTGGCTAATGTAGCCCCACTATATAAGAAAATAGGTAGAGAGAGAATAAATGGGTCAGCCTGAACTCAGGGGTGGGGCAATGTCCGAGTCCATTGTAAAAGATGTGAGAAGGCTGTGTATTTACAACAGGGAAAATGTACCCGACAAACTGACTGGGATTTTTGGAGGAGAATACACGAGGGAGAACCTGTATATCTGGACTTTCGGGAAGCTTTCCGCATGATCCTGTACAAGAAGTTAGCATGAAAAGTACAGCCTGTGTGTTTGGGAGTGAGGTGCTTATAGGGTTGTCTGATGGGTGACACAGACTAGGAATGAACAGGTCCTCTTCCCAGGGCAGGCGCTGATTCCTGGGATATCACAAGGCTCGGTGCTATGCACGACGTGTACTAATGATTTAGAAGAGGGAACGAGATGTAATCCCTCCAAGTTTGTAGACACAAAGCTGGGTGGGAGGGTGAGCCTCGAGGAGGACATAGAGAAGCCCCGGCTTGATTGGGACAGGGGCATTGGGCAGGTACACAGTGGCTGCAGTTTAATGTTGCTAAATGCGTGGTGGTCCACTTCGGTGGCCGTAACAGGAAGGCAGATTATTATGTGAATGGCAATAGATTGGGAAAGGGGGAGGTGAAATGAGACCTGGGAGTCCTTACACACCAGTCACTGAAGGTAAGCCATCAGGTACAGTGCGTGATTAAGATGGCAAATGGTATGCTGGCCTTCACAGTGAGAGGATGCCAGTACAGGGGCAGAGGGGTCTTGTTGCAATTGTACCAGACCTTGGTGAGACCGCAGCTTGAGTATTGCGTGCAGTTTTGGTCTCCTTATCTGAGGAAGGATGTTCTGGCTATGGGGGGAGTTCAGACTGAGCACTGGGTTGGCAGGAGCGAGGTATGAAGACTGGTCGGGTTAACGAGGTTTAGAGTCACTGGAGTTTAGAAGAATTGGAGCAGATCCTATTCTAATGGGTCTGGACAGGAAGAATGTTCCCAATGGTTGGGGAGTCCAGGAGCAGGGGTAGAGTCCAGGTATAAGGGGTAAGCCATTCAGGATTGAGATGAGGAGAGGTTTCTTCTCCCAGAGAGGCGTGAACCGGCAGACTTCTCCACCACAGAAAGCAGTTGAAGTCAAATCATTAAATATATTCACGAAGGAGTTAGAGACTTTCCTTAGGACTAAAGGGATGATGAGATGTAGGGAGAGAGCAGGAACAGGGGCAGAAGTTGGATGGTCAGCCACAAGTATGTTGAATGGTGCAGCAGGCTCGAAGGGCTGAATGGCCTCTCCTGCTCCAATTTTCGATGTTTCTACATAAAGTAAACTTCCTGGAGGAGTTCAGAGATGAATGTTCAAAACCTGAATTTTTTTTTACTATAGCATAACTTCCAGTGTTATGAATTAATGCAGTCCCTCAGGAACACAGAATAAAGAGAACAAGATGAGGATAACACTTTCAAAGTTCTTTTCCTCAAGTGTCTCAACCTGACGCACACGCACACAGACACACACACACACACACACACCCATTCACACTCAGACACACACACATACTCACACTTACCCATTCACACCCAGATACACACACACACACACACACACACACACGCACACACACACACACACTAAGTTTCCACCCCAAGGGCATTGCCCACCTCTGCCTCACCAGCACTTCCATCGGTCCCTTTACCCTTGGCTGACAGTCCGGCTGTCCAACAGCCAACGGTAAATAAGCAGAAATCCCTTCCAACCAGTTCCTGGGAACTATCTGGAAATGATCCAAATACTTATGAACATTGCCAGACCTGACCCTAAAATGAGATTCAAACATACAGGTGCCCCAGGAATCTGCATTGCACTGCCTCCAAGGCAAGGATATTCCTCCTGAAATAAGCAAACCCAAACCGTCTGCACCACTGCAGTGTTGTCCGGCATCAGATTCTGATGCTGGGAGAGCGCCTGTGATGTATGGTGCTGCCTGGATTGGGAGGCTGGCCTGAATTAGGGCTCAGAAGCAGAAGGTAGCTCAGGAGTGTGGAGGGCACTGTTGGAGGGGGTGGTGGAGGCAGAGACTCTCACATAGTTAAGAAGCATCTTGACGTGCATTTGAATCACCAGGGGTGGTGGCTTGCGAGCCGAGTGCTAGTAAATGGGAAAGGTATGGAGTCTTATGGTCAGTATGGAGAGTGCACCGAAGGGCCTGTTTCTGTGCTGAGTGACTTTAGGTGTCACTCAGTGGGGAGTGAGGTCAGCTCGAGTCCTGTTGCTGAGGTGAGACAGTTAATGGATCAGGCTGCAGAGTGAAGCTGGCAGAAACACAGTGAAAACCTGCAGACAAACATCAAGGAGCAGAAGGAAGTCCAGAACCAATGGCACAGGGCTTGGTGCAGAGCTTGGAGCCCACGCTTGCCAATATGGACACGTCAGTCCCGTCTGTACACCAGTGGAACGTGCCATAGACGGAACAAAGAGTACAAGTTCATAGTTCCCTGAGAGTGGGATCACGCGTAGACAGGGCGGTGAAAGTGGAATCATTGAGTTATACAGCAGCAAAGCGGCCCTTTGGCCCAACTAGTCCATGCTGACCAAGATGCCCATCTTAGCCAGCCCCATTTGCCTGTGTTTGGCCCATATTCTTCTGAACCTTTCCTATCCATGAACCTGTCCAAGTGTCTTTTAAATGTTGTTATTGTACCTGCCTCAACCACTTCCTCTGGCAGATCTTTCCACACACATACAAGTTCCACCCTCTGTATGAAGAAGTTACCCCTCAGGTCCCTTTTAAATCTTTCCCCTCTCACCTTAAAGCTATGCCCTCTGGTTTTTGATTCCTTTTCCCTGGGAAAAAGACTGAGTGCATTCACCCTATCTATGACCCTCATTATGTTACACATCTCTATAAGGTCACCCCTCAGTCTCCTATGTTCCAAGGAATAAAATCCTAGCCCACCCAACCTCTCCCTATAACTCAGTCCCTCAAGTCTGCAATATTCCCGTAAATCTGCTTTGCACTCTTTCCAGTTTGACTTTCCACTCATCCGGATTGAACTCCATTCCCTGGCCCACTTACATAGCTGATCGAGATGGATCAGCTGTAACTTAGTGTCCTCTGCAAACTTACAAAACATGCCTGGTTCATTCTCATCCAAATTGTTTATATAAATGACAAACGACAATGGGGCCAGCACTGAGCCCTGGGGAACACCGCTAGTCACGGGTCTCCAGTCCGAGAAAGAACCTTCCACCATCACCCCCTGCTTCCTGCCACCCAGCCAATTATATATGTACCCACGACTCTATGACTCCAGCTTCTATTGATTAGAAACACTTCATCCTTGATCTGGATGAACTATCTAAGAAGACGAGGATTGTTCAGGAATACTTACACAAACTTGCCCTCTTTTGAGCCAATTCTGCAGGCTGCCCCCAGGACACCCTACGCAAAAGACATATTTCACTGTGTTTTGATGTACATGTGACTAATAAAGATACCTAATGTACATTAGCATCACACCATCATAAGCCCATCTTGATATTTGCGCCTGTCCCCCTTGTCCCCCTACAGATCTACATGAAAACTAGTCTGAATGTTCTTGCATTCCCCCTTGTGGGGATCCTGCCCTTTGCTGTCTCGTTGCTAATTCTAACACAAACTGCCTCTCTCAACCCTGCTTCTCCCTTCTAAAGCCCAGCCCTCGCAACATGTTTGAGTCAATTTCGCTGCTCCTCTGCCTGCCCCCACCAACAACAGTGAGGACACACTCCACTGTCACCTCAAGGCTATTGAACCCATCTCTGTTGAGGTACAACCCCTCTCACTAGGATGGGTCCCACCTCCATCTGGACATTGTCCCAGGAATCCAAAGACCGACCCCCCCCCCCCACTTCTTCCCACCCTCAGCCTTGCACTTGGTACTCAGGTGCCTGAACTGTGTGGACTCCCCCCCCCATTGTTACAAGCATTGACTGGGGCTGACCTTTGCCAAGGATGGGGAAACTCTCCTGCCCTTCTTCCAGCAATGGGGTGTCGTGTGTCCTCCAGAGAGGGCTGGTGGAGCCTGGTTCACCGTCTGAAGGAAGGCAGGTCCGAGGGAGAAGCTGCCCTGGGCAAGGGCTGGGTACCTGCAGAAGGGGCTGCCGGTGTATTGGGGCATCCACAGAGACTGTCAGTCTGCCAAGCTGGCCCAGGGCATGCGGCTCCACCCAGCCCACTGCCCCTCCCTCTCTGGATGCCAGTGTTTGTGATTCCATCCCTGCCCTCTGCCAGCCGCACCCGGGGCACCTCCCTATGGCAGGGCTGCTGGCCACATTCAGGGGCAACCTTCCCAACAGGCAATTCCCCTCGGACGTCAATCTTTGGTGAGAGCGGGTGGAGGAGGGCTCTCTGTTGACCCCCGCTGGACGAGGCTCCCTGTTCGGTGCCTCCTCTCTCAGCTTGTCCCGCCGGGGTGTTTCCCTGAGCTCCCTGTCAGCTGCCCCTACTGGAAGAAGAGACCCTTTGAGAATGTCATCCGTGTGGGAAGGGTCAGCAGAACCCAAACTCATCAGAGAAAGTCCAGAGCGTGAGTCACGGCCAGAACCAATGATCCATCCCCAACAATGGCGGGGAACCCTTCCTATTCAGCCGCAGCAACAAGGACCTCCCGGTGGCCTCCCACCTGAATTCCATATCCCACTCCCATACTGACATGTCTGTTCACGGCCTCCTCTACTGCCACGTTGAGGCCTGATGCAGGTTGGAGGAACAACACCTCATATTCTGCCTTGAGAGTCTGCAACCTGATGGCCTCAACATTGATTTCTCAACTTCTGGTAACCCCCCCCACCCTTCTTCCCCCCTCCCCCACTCCTTGGTCTTCCCTTATTCCCATGGCTCCCTTCCCCTGCCTTGATGACCTGCCCACCTCCTCTCCTCCCCTCCCCCTTTATTCCATGGTCCACTGCCCTCTCCTACCGGATCCCTCCTTCTTCAGCCCTTTTCCTCTTCTACGTATCACCTCTCAGCTTATTACATTTTTCCCCCCTCCCTCACCCACCTACCTTCCCCCCTCTCACCTGGACTCACCTATTAGCTGAACTCACCTGCCTCCTGCCTGCGTGCGCTCCTCCCCCTCCCCCCACATTCTTATTCTGGCTTCTGCCCTCTTCCTTCCCAGTCCTGATGAAGGGTCATATTCTGAGTGGAGGTTCGGTCTTTGGATTCCTGGGGCAATGTCCAGATGGAGGTGGGACCCGTCCTAGTGAGAGGGGTTGTACCTCAACAGAGATGGGTTCAATAGCCTTGAGGTGACAGTGGAGTGTGTCCTCACTGTTGTTGGTGGGGACAGGCAGGGGAGCAGCGAAATTGACTCAAACATGTTGCGAGGGCTGGGCTTTAGAAGGGAGAAGCAGGGTTGAGAGAGGCAGTTTGTGTTAGTTCTCCTTGGAGAGACGGAGGATGAGGGGGGACCTGATAGAGGTGTATAAGATGATGAGAGGTATTGGTCGGGTAGATAGTCAGAGGCTTTTCCCCAGGGCTGAAATGGTGGCCATAAGAGGACATAGGTTTAAGGTGCTGGGGAGCAGATATAGAGGAGATGTCAGGGGTAAGTTTTTTACTTAGAGAGTGGTGAGGGCATGGAAGGGGCTGCCGGAAATGGTGGTGGAGGCGGATACGGTAGGGTCTTTCAAGAGGTTGTTAGATGGGTACATGAAGCTGAATAAAATATAGAGGGCTATGGGTAAGCCTAGTAATTTCTAGTGCAGGAACATGTTCGGCACACCTTTGTGGGCCGAAGGGCCTGAATTGTGTTGTAGTTTTTCTATGTTTCTATGTCTATGTTTCTCAGCCTGAAACATTGACTGTTTATCTCCCTCCGTGGAAGCTGCCTGACCTGCTGAGTTCCTCCAGCACTTTTTGTGTATTGCTCCAGATTCCAACATCTGCAGAATCTCTTGTGTCTCCCTCCTGCTTCCTGCCGGGCTTGACTGAGTGTGGACAGCGCAGGCTACCTGGTGCACCGGGGATTTACAATGATGAGGAACTCAGCAGGTCGAGCAGCATCCGTGGGGGAAAGGACTCCTGATCTAGTTCAACAGTGATGTTGGGTCAGGGCCTATGCTTCTGGTACAGGAGCCCACAGGAGGTCTCTGATCATCGGTGTAGTCTCAGGTTGGGTAACGTGGGCTCCTCCCCCTGTGACTGGGAGCAGGGAGATATTCCCCTGGGAACAAGGAGGTGTTCCCCAGGAGCAGGGAGATGTTCACTGGGAACAGGGAGGTGTTTCCCAGGAGCAGGGAGATGTTCACTGGGAACAGAGAGATGTTTCCCAGGAGCAGGAGATGTTCACCAGGAACAGGGAGATGTTCACCGGGAACAGGGGGGTGTTCACTGGGAACAGGGGGATGTTTCTGACAAGCAGGAGATGTTCGCTGGGAACAGGGAGATATTCCTGGGAGAACAGTGCAGAGGTTGGGCAGTGGGACACCTAGGATGCAGTGGTGTTGGACGTGTCGCCTGGGTCACAGAGATCAATGCATCATTGCTGGATGGTCCCGGGTGTTGGGCAGTGTGACACTGAGGTCCTCCCTCACAGAGTGAACATCCTCCTGTCCCACCACTGCCATTGCCTGCAGCCCCCACCCCTACCCCACCAGCCATCCCAGACTGTGGCCTTGTAACTGAATGGGCTGTCAGCACCTCGCCCACCAAGCGCAGGAACTCATTGCAGGACCCCCCGGGTGAGGGGGAGGTTGGGGGCAGACACTCTGTCACATTAACAGATTTCCAGCGTAATTGCATTCACTGGCAGGCGTCAGGGTGGTTAGGATTACACACATACAATATGTTGATTAAATTAAGTTAGTATAAAGTGTCCCCAGTGTGGTGAGGTTCTTGATGTGTGGAATAGTGAGCAGGGAACTGGGGCATTTTACTGCTCTGCCTCAGAACGGGATGCTTCTTCTCAGAGTGAGTACAACTTCACTGAAATAATCTTAAATACCAAAGACACCAGAACTGTTAGACTCCTTCTCCCAGCAGAAAGATAAATAGACCAAGCTACTGTGCAGCAGAAGTTATTGGGAAATAATGTTGCTGGTGTCCTCTTCAACTGGTCATCACCTGGGAGAGACAGGCCGTGACAGTGGACCCCTGATGGAGAGTGGTGCCACATCGATGCCCATTCCTCAGCTGGGTATCGATTGGTGACGTGGGTGGAGAGTATTTGGCGTTGACATACCCACTGCAGTATCATCAGTCTGAGGCTGACCAGCTAGGTCAGCTCGCACCGTAGTGTTGCCTCCCAGGGAAATGCCAGCTCCAAGTAAACTAACCACGCACAGGGGAAAGGTTTAAATATCTCAGAGCCAATATATGGATTTCCACCTCCCTGCTCTCTCACCAGTGACTGGCAGGACTGTGTAACCCTGAGAGCACTGACAGTGACCGAAGCTGATGAAGATTGTTCTCCTCAAAGTCAAAGTCAAAGGCGAGTTTATTGTCACATGCACAAGTCCATGTGTGCACAGGTGCAATGAAAAACTTACCTGCAGCAGCATCACGGGCACAGAGCATTAGAGACACGTTTGCATGAAAAATATAAATTAAACAAAAATTACACAAAATCACACAATGAAGAACACAAAAAGTCCATTATAGTACAAAGTAGTCAAAATGGCCATAGTGCTGCTATACTGAGGTAGTGATTAGGGTTGTGCTGGTTGGTTCAAGAACCAAATGGTTGAAGAGAAGTAGCTGTTCTTAAACCTAGTGGTGTGAGACTTCAGGCTTCTGTACCTCCTGCCCGATGGTAGCTGCGAGAAGATGGCATGGCCCGGATGGTGGGGATCTTTGATGATGGATGTTGCCTTCTTGAGGCAGCCCCTCCTGTCAATACTCCCGATGGTGAGGAGGGATGTGCCCGTGACGTGTTGGGCTGAATCCACTACTGTCTGCAGCTTCTTACGTTCCTGCGCACTTGAATTGCTGTCCTGTACTGTGATGCAACCAGTCAGGATATTTTCAACAGTACATCTTTAGAAGTTTGTTAGAGCGTTGGGTGACAGGCTGAACCTCCATAACTTTCTAAGAAAGTGGAAATGCTGGTGTGCTTTCCTTGTGATTGTATCGATGTGTTGGGCCCAGGACAGGTCATCTGGTATGTTAACACACAGGAATTTAAAGCTGCTGACCCTCTCCACCGCCGATCCCCCAATATAGACCAGTGCATGTTCACCCTCCTTCCTCTTCCTGAAGTCAATGATCAGTTCCTTAGTTTTACTGACATTGAGCGAGAGGTTGTTGTTGGGGAACCACTCAGCTGGGTGTCCTATCTCGCTCCTGACTCATCACCACCTGTGATTCGTCCAACTACAGTGGTGGCATCAGTGAATTTGTATATGGCATTGGAGCTGTGCTTAGCCACGCTGTAATGTGTCTATGGGGAGTAGAGCAGGGGGCTAAGCAGGCAGCCTTGAATTGCACTTGTGTTGATGGTCAGCGAGGAGGAGACGTTGTTATCAATCCTCACTGATTGAGATCTGCCAGTGAGGAAGTTAAGGATCCAGTTGCAGAGGGAAGTACTTGAAACTTGATGAGTTTGGATGGGATGATTGTGTTGAACGTCGAGCTGCAGTCGATGAACAACAGCCTGACGTGTTCCTGTTGCAACAAACAATCTGCTGGAGGAACCCAACAGGTCGAACAGCACCAGTGGGAGGAAAGGAATTGTCGATGTTTCAGGTCAAAACTGTTGCCAGTTGATTGGCTTATTAACAGCAGCAAATAAAGGGAAGGCAGGTATAAGCAGAGCAGCCATTTTGGGAGTGGCCATTGTGTCAGTGGCTAGTGTTAGAGTGGGGAGCTGAGGCTTTGGCTCAAGAGGCTTCAGTGAGAAGAGGCAAAGGTAGGTCTCTGGTAAGTTCCCTTCTTTCTTTGCTTTGGTGTTCCCTTTAGTGCCAGGACAGAGTAGTGAGAATGGCTCCAGGGTCAGTGGTGTGTTCAGCTTGTGAGATGTGGGAGTTCTGGGAGACCTCCAGTCTCCCTGATAACTACATCTGCAAGAGGTGCATCCAGCTGCAGCTCCTCACAGACTGTGTTAGGGAGCTGGAGCTGCAGCTGGATGACCTTCGGCTCCTACAGGAGAACAAGGAGTTCATAGATAATAGCTACGGGGAGGTACCCCTGTGGCCGTTCCCCTCAATAACAGGTATACCACTTTGGATAATGTTGGGGGTGGTGGTGATGACCTACCAGGAGAAAGCCACAGTGACCGGGTCTCTGGCACTGAGCCTGGTCGTGTGGTGCAGAAGGGAAGTGGGGAGAAGAGGAGAGTGGTAGTGATAGCGGATTCCATAGTAAGGGGGGCAGACAGAAGATTCTGTGGACATGAAAGAGACTCCCGGATGGTATGTTGCCTCCCTGGTGCCAGGGTCAGGGATGTCTCGGATCGGGTCCAGAGCATTCTGAAGGAGTGGGTGAACAACCAGTTGTTGTGGTACATATTGGTACCAATGACATAGGTAGGAAAAGAGATGAGGTCCTGAAGGGAGAATACAGGGAGTTAGGTAGGAAGCTGAACAGTAGGACCTCAAGGGTAGTTAGTAATCTCTGGACTGCTGCCTGTGCCACGCGCCAGTGAGGGTAAGAATAGGATGATTTGGCAGATGAATGTGTGGCTGAGGAGTTGGTGCAGTGGGCAGGGTTTCAGATTTGTTGATCATTGGGATCTCTTCTAGGGAAGGTATGACCTGTACAAAAGGGACAGGTTACACCTGAACTGCAGGGGGACCAATATTCTTGTGGGCAGGTTTGCTAGAACTGTTGGGGAGGGGTTAAACTAGTTTAGCAGGGGGATGGGAACCGGAGTGATAGGTCAGAGGTTGGTGCATTCAGTGTACAAGTGGATGCAGAGTGTAGAAAGACTGTGAGGAAGGATAGGCAGTTGAAAGGGTAAAATTGCAGTCAGTTGGTTGGGCTGAAGTGTGTCAGGAACAAGGCTGATGAACTTAAGAGCATGGGTAAGTATATGGAACTATGACATGGTGGCCATTACAGAGACTTGGCTGTCACAAGGGCAGGAATGGCTGCTGGATGTTCCAGGGTTTAGATGTTTCAAAAGGGACAGGGACGGAGGTAAAAGAGGTGGGGGAGTGGTTTTGCTGATCAGGGACAGTGTCACAGCTGTAGAAAGGGAGGATGTCCTGGAGGGATTGTCCACTGAGTCAGTGTGGGTGGAGGTCAGAAACAGGAAGGGAGCGATCACTCTATTGGGAGTATTCTACAGACACCCCAATAGCAGCAGAGATACTGAGGAGCAGATCAGGAGGCAGATTTTGGAAAGGTGCAAAAATAACGGGGTTGTTGTCATGGGTGATTTCAACTTCCCTAATATTGATTGACACCTCCTTAGTGTAAAGGGGATAGATGCGACGGAGTTTGTTTGGTGTGTACAGGAAGGATTCCTGACACAGTATGTGGACAGGCTGACTAGAGGAGAGGCTATTACTGGACCTGGTACTAGGCAATGAGCCTGATCAGGTTTCAGATCTCTCGGTGAGAGAGCATTTTGGAGACAGTGACCATAACTCCTTGACCTTTACCATCGCCTTGGAGAGGGATAGGAGCAGACGATATGGGAAAGTATTTAGCTGGGGGAGGGAGAATTATGATGCTATTAGGCAGGAACTTGGGAGCGTAAATTGGGAACAGATGTTCTTGGGGAAGTGCACAGTGGAAATGTGGAGGTTGTTTAAGGAACACTTGCATGGGGTTCTGGATAGGTTTGTCCCACTGAGGCAGGGTAAGGATGGTAGAGTGAAGGAACCGTGGTTGACACGAGATGTAGAATATCTTGTCAAGAGGAAGAAAGAAGCTTACCTGAGATTTAGAAAGCATGGATCAGACAGGGCTCTGGAGAGTTACAAGGTAGCCAGGAGGGAGCTTAAGAATGGACTTAGGAGAGCGAGAAGTGGGCATGAGAAGTCCTTGGCGAGTAGGATCAAAGAAAGCCCCAAGGCATTTTACACGTATGTGAAAAATAGGAGGATGACTAGAGTGAGGGTAGGACCGATCAGGGATAAAAGAGGAAATATGTGCCTAGAGTCGGAAGAGGTAGGGGAGATCCTTAATGAATACTTTGCATCAGTATTCACCAGAGACAGAGACCTTGACATTTGTGAGGATGGCGTACAACAGACTGATACACTCGGGCATGCCGACGTGAGGAAAGAGGATGTGCTGGAACTTTTGAAAAACATTAGGATAGATAAGTCACCGGGGCCGGATGGGATATATCCAAGGTTATTACGGGAAGCGAGGGAAGAGATTGCTGTGCCTTTGGCGGTGATCTTTGCGTCCTCACTGGCCACAGGAGTAGTGCCAGATGATTGGAGGCTGACAAATGTTGTTCCTTTGCTTAAGAAAGGGAGTGGAGATAACCCTGGGAATTACAGACCAGTGAGTCTTACTTCAGTGGTGGGCAAATTACTGGAGAAGATTCTTAGAAAGAGGATTTATGGGCATTTGGAGAAGCACAGGATGATTAGGGACAGTCAGCATGGCTTTTTGAGGGACAGGTCATGCCACATGAGCCTGATTGAATTCTTTGAGGATGTGACAAAGCGCATTGATGAAGGTAGAGCAGTGGATGTGGTGTAGATGGATTTTAGTAAGGCGTTTGATAAGGTTCCTCATGGAAGGCTCATTCAGAAAGTTGGCTGTGTGGATTCAGAATTGGCTCACCCATAGAAGACAGAGGGTGGTGGTAGATGGAGCGTATTCTGCCTGGAGGTCGGTGACCAGTGGTGTTCCGCAGGGATCTGTTCTGGGACCCCTGCTCTTTGTGATTTTTATAAATGACTTAGATGAAGATGTGGAAGGGTGTGTTAGTAAGTTTGCTGATGATACAAAGGTTGGTGGTGTTGTGGATAGTGTAGAAGGTTGCTGTAGATTACAACAGGATATTGATAGAATGCAGAGCTGGGTTGAGAAGTGGCAGATGGAGTTCAACCCAGAAAAGTGTGAAGTGATACACTTCGGGAGATCGAATTTGAAGGCAGAATACAAGGTTAATGGCAGGACTCTTAGCAGTGTGGAGGAACAGAGGGATCTTGGTGTCTACGTCCATAGATCCCTCAAGATGTCCATGCAGGTTGATAGGGTTGTTAAGAATGCATATGTTGTGTTGGCCTTCGTTAGTCGGGGTATTGAGTTCAAGAGCCGCGAGGTGATGTTGCAGCTTTATAGAACTCTGGTCAGACCACACTTGGAGTATTGTGTTCAGTTCTGGTCGCCTCATTATAGGAAGGATGTGGAAGCTTTAGAGAGGGTGCAGAGGAGATTTACCAGGATGCTGAGTAATGTCTTATGTCTTATGAGGATAGGTTGAGTGAGCTAGGGCTTTTCTCTTTGGAGAGAAGGAGGATGAGAGGAGACTTGATAGAGGTGTACAAGGTGATAAGAGGCATAGATCGAGTGGACAATCAGAGACTTTTTCCCAGGGCGACAATGGCTAACATGAGGGGACATAATTTTAAAGTGATTGAAGGAAGATATAAGGGGGATGTCAGGGGTAAGTTTTTTACACAGAGAGTGGTGGGTGCATGGAACGCACTGCCGGCAGTGTGGGGGCAGATACATTAGGGACGTTTAAGAGACTCTTAGATAGACACATGAATGATAGAGAAATGGGGGACTATGTGGGAGGGAAGGGTTAGATAGATCTTAGAGCAGGATAAGATGTTGGCATATCGTGGGCCGAAGGGCCTATACAGTGCCATGTTCTATGTTCTACGTTAACCCTGCATCAGGACTGAGAATGGAGAGGGGAGATGGCCAGTATAAAGATGGGCAGTGGTGAGACAGAAGCGTGAGGTGATTGGTGGACTGAGCACTTCATTACAGTGGATATAAGCATTACCGGATGGTAGTCATTGAGGCAGACCTGCCTTGGATGCCGAGCGTTCTAACCTTCTGGACCAGCCTCCCATGCGGGACTTTATCTCAGGCTTTACTAAAGTCCATGCAGCTAATGTCAACTGCACTGCCTCCTCAAAAGATTCGTTCACATTTGTGAGGCAGGATTTCCCACCAGCAGAGCTACATTGACTGTCCCTGAGAAAAATAAAACTGTAGGTGCTGGAATCTGAATTGCTGGAAGAACTCAGCCAGTCCAGCACCATTCTGTGCAACGGGAAACAGTCAAAGTTTTGGGTCAGTGACTCTTTCCCATCCCGAGTCAATCCCCTCTTTTCCAATTGAAATAAATCCTAGTCTTTCGAATTTTTTTCCAATAGTTGTGCTGCCACTAATGTAAGACTCACTGGCCTGTGGTTACCTGGCATACCCCTGCTGCCCTTCTTGAATAAAGCAACAACTTTTGCCATCCTCCAGTCATCCAGTGCTTTACATGTGGCTAATGAAGATGTAAAAATCTCCATAGGGGCCCAGCGATCTCCTCCCCTGCCTCCCACAGCTCCCTCGGATACACCGCATCAGACCCCAGGGAGTTATCCACTATGTGTCCCAAAACATCCAGCACCTCCCCCTTCCCTATGCTAACACGCTCCCTCACTCTGAACTCTCCCTCTACCATGTCCTTCTCCTGGGTGAATGCAGAAGAGAAGTATTCAGTTCGAATATTGCCCACGTCCCCTGGCTCCACACACGAATCGCCCCTCTGGCCCCTACGGGGGCCTACCCTGCCTTGGTCACTCTCTTTCTATTAATATACTCATAGAATTCCCCTGGATCCACCTTAACTGTGTCCGCCAATGGGATTTCCTGACCCTTTATCACCCTCCTATTTTCCTTCTGAAGCACTCTCCTGCACTCTATCCATTCCTCACTGGACTGAGTTGCCTCTACTGGACATATGCTTCCCAGATTTCCTTCATCGGCTTCTCAGCATCCCTTGTCATCCAGGGTTCCCGCATCTTCCCCTTCTTCCCTTTCACCGTCATGGAGATTTGTTAACCCCAAACTCACTATCTTGCTTTTAAAAGACTTCCACGTTGGATGTTAATTTACCCACAAACAGCTCCCCCAGCCTACTGTTGTCAGGTCCTGCCTTATGCTCCTGAAATCGGCACTCCGCTAATTTAACCTAATTTGCCGATCATCATTGTCCTTTGCCAGAACTACCTCGAGACGACAGAATTATGATCTCTGTTCCAAAACTCTTCCCCACTCACACTGCCACCATTTGTCCTGCTTCATTTCCCAGCACAGGGTCCAGTACAGCTCTTTCTACAGAAGGACCATCTACAAATTGGCTCACCAAACCCTCCTGGACGCAATGTACAAATTCCTCCCCATCTACGCCCCTTGAAGAAGGAAATCCCCAGTCAACACGGAGGAAGTTAAAAACCACTATTGCTTTACAGCTCTCTGTGGTGTCTCTGCACATCTCTCCTCCATCTCCTGCTGACAGCTGGGGGGCCTGTAGTGTAACCCAGCAAAGTGATCACTCCTTTCTTATTTTTAAGTTCTACCCGTGTGGCCTCATTGGAAGCACCTTCCAAGACATCCTCCCTCACTCCTGCAATGGTGTTCTCCTTAATCAATAATACAATGGCCCCTCTCCTCTTACCTTCCCACCCACCACCCCCGTAACTTCCATACCCTGGAGAATTGAGCTGTCAGTCCTGCCGTTCTTTCAATCACATGTCTGTGATTGCAACAATATTGTATTCCCAGCAATGCTCTCAGTCTTACCCATCAGGTTTCTCGTACTAAAATAAATGTACTTTAACATATCTGTCCCATCAGTAGTCCATCCACTCTCCCTCCTGGACTCACTTGGTCTATACTCTCCATTTGCCTCCATCTCCCCATCTGCTGTGCTCCTGCCCTGTGCCCCATTCCTCACCCATTCAGTTTAAACTGTGCCCTTATAGCACAAGCAAACCTCCCTGCAAAGATCTCGGTCCCCGTCCAGTTCAGACGCAGCCCGTCCTGTTTGTACACGTCCCACCTTCCCCAGAAACAGTTCCAGTGATCCAAGTGGAGATCTACCACCAACCATCTCCCCACAAAATCCCCGACACCCTCCGACGGGAGACACTTCCCAAGTCAACATCGCTGGGAATTTAATTACACTTAACCGGCTCCGCGGGAGGAGGCCATGTTGTATGAACACCCAGAACAGATCGCGGATCGGCTTCCTCAGACACTTCAGAACACACGGACTGCAATGGAAGCGAGTCACAGAGTCATAGTCTCACAGCATGGAAACAGGCCCTTCAGCCCAACTAGTCCACGCCAGCCAAGATTCCCATCTAAGCTAGTCCCTTCTGCACACATTTGGCCCATATCCCTCTAAACCTTCCTATCCATGGACCTGTCCAAGTGCCTTTTAAATGTTGTTAATGTACCTGCCTCAACCACTTCCTTTGGCAGCTCGTTCCACATACTGACCACCTTCTGGGTGAATAAGTTGCCCCTCAGGTTCCTATTAAATCTTTCCCCTCTCGCCTTAAACCTGTGCCCTCTAGTTCTTGATTCCCCAACCCTGGGAAAAAGCCTGTGCCCATTCACCCTGTCTATGCCCCTCGTGATTTTATACACCTCTATAAGATCACCCCTCATTCTGCTACACTCCAATGAAAACAGTCCCAAACCACTCAACCTCTCTCCATAACTCAGCCCCTCGAGTCCCGGCAACATCATAAATCTCCTCTGCGCTCTTTCCAGCTTAACCGCATCTTTCCTACAGCAGAGTGACCATAACTAAACACAATATTCCATATGCGGCCTCACCAATGTCCCGTACCTCCCCTGTCCTGAGGGACTGCCTGAGAAGAGGAGGATGGACAGGGCTGTTGGACACATTCCCGACCCTGCGCCTCCTGCTCCGACTCCCAGGGAAGAGAAAGGTGCTGTTCACAGAGCTCCGCGAGGATTTCTTCATCAACAGAAACATCCAGTCATTCATCTGGAGACTGAAGCTGTGAAACTTCCTGGTGGGAATCTCACCGAATGCTCCAACACACCACAGTTCTGGATATGTGGCGGGAAGAACTGTGTGTTTAACCCCTCTAATTGTATTTGTGCCGTGACCAACAGCTGGTACAAACCTTTCCCCAAGTGTTGCTTCGTATCTTCGCCAACATTCATTGTGGTCTCAGAGCAGTGAAGGGGATGTGAAGCTCTAATGCGCCTCTTGGTGGCTGATGGCACTGCCGCAAAAACCAGCCTTGGAGCAGGTTATCATCACACTGGCGCCAGCTTGTGTCCAGTGGTGGGAAAGCAGGACTGAGCAGAGTCAATAGGCTCAATTCTCAGCTCAAAGTCAAAAAGTCGAAAGTGGAGTTTATTGTCGCATGCACAAGTACACGTATGCACAGGTGCAATGAAAAACTTACTTGCAGCGGCGAGAAAAAACACAATTAGAACAAAAAAAAGAGTCAATTTTAGTGCAAAGTGATCAAAGTGGTCACGGTGTTGCTCTACTGCAGTGATTCGGGATGTGCCAGTTAGTTCAACAACCGAATGGTTGAAGGGAAGTCACTGTCCTTGAATGTCTGCAGGCAAAGTAAGGTTTGAACAGAAAAACAGCTCCAAAAATAAAAACACACAGGAGGAGTGGCTGAAATTATTTTATTGAAATAAAAGTCCTACATTAGAAATTTGATCAATTTTTTTGTGTACAAATTAGACATAAAAATGGTTCAATTCAGGGTTGAACGAGCTGATGATAGACTCAGGGTGAAAGGTGAAGTTGTACCCACCAGAATTCGTGTCTCAATCCACAGTACGGAATCTTGTATTTTCCCAGCAACAAACCTGCATTTACTGACCACATCACCACAGTGCTCACTACTGCGATTACCCACAGAGATTGGAGCTTGAAGGTGGAATCTACCACTTCTGATTTTTGTACTTTTACCGCCGGCATCCAGGGGCCCAAATGGCCCTTCCAGGTGAGGCAGAGATTCACCTGCACCTCCTCCAACGTCGTCAGCTGCACTCAGTGCTCCCGATGTGGCCTCGTCTACACTGGGGAGACCAAGCGCAGACTGGATGACCATTTTGTGCAGCGTCTATTCTCCATCCACAGTGGTCATCCTGAGCTCCCAGTCGCTGCCACTTCAGCTCCCCTTCCCATTCCCACACCGACCTGTCAGTCCTCGGCCTTCTCCACCGCCAGGATGAGGCCAAACGCAAACTGAAGGAACGACACCTCGTGTTCCACTGGGACAGTCCGCAACCCAATGGTTTGAACATTGAGTTTTCCAACTTCAGGTAACCCGCATTCCCTGTGCCCCTTCCTGCCTCATTCTGCACCCCACGCCGTGCCCCAGTTTCACTCTCCCCCCCCCCCCCCAATCCCTACCTTACATCCCATCCCTTTCACTACATTCAGATTCCACTATCTGAAGCCTTGTCTCCACCAATCACCTCCCAGCCTGTCTCCACCTTCACCTCCCCTCCCCCACCTGGCTCCATCTGCCGATCATCCCCCTCCTTGCCTGGTTCCACCTATCACCTGCCAGCTCCTGCCTCACCCCTCCCTCTCACCGCTTTACACCCCCCATCTCCCCTTCAAGATAAGATTTCTTTATTAGTCACATGTACATCGAAACACACAGTGAAATGCATCTTTTTGCATAGAGTGTTCCAGGGCAGCCCGTAAGTGTCGCCACGCTTCCAGCGCCAACGCAGCACGCCCACAACTTCCTAACCCGTATGCCTTTGGAATGTGGGAGGAAACCGGAGCACCCGGAGGAAACCCACGCAGACACGGGGAGAACGTACAAACTCCTTACAGACAGCGGCCAGAATTGAACTCGGGTCGCTGGCGCTGTAATAGCGTCACGCTAACTGCAACACTACCGTGCCTGCCCAAAAACAAGAGTGACCCCTTCGAGCCAAAGTCAAATCAGCGACCTACGGATTTACACTCTCAGTCCTGATGCATGGTCTTGATCCAAAGACTATCCTTCCCCCTTCCCACTCACAACCCCTAGACACTGCTCGACCTGCTGGGTTCCTCCAACCTACAATGTAAAACTAACTCGTTTCCTCCCTCGTTCTGGTGAATGGTCTTTGACCCGAGAGGTTTCTCTCTCCACAGATGCTGCCCAACCTGGAGTGTGTGTCCCGATTGCCCTTTAGTTCCCTCACAGGATGCCGGTGATGTGACCACCCCAAACTGCCTCTAAGAAGGTGGGGCTGAGTCAACTTGTTGCCGCACTGCAGTCCTTCTGGTGACGGAGCCCCCACGGTGTCTGGGGTGAGGGTTCCGGGATTTAGACCCGGCAATGATGCAATCTTACCACGTTAGAATGGTGCCTGACTTTGAGCGGGACCCATGGGCGTCCCCAAGTCCTGCTGCCCTCGAACTTCTCAGTGGAAGAGCACATCCCTAATCACTACCTCAGTACAGCAACACCATCACCACTTTGAAATACAATGGACTTCTTATTTTTGTTCTAATTGTGTTCTTTCTTGTATAATTTATGCTTAAGTTATGTTTTTCTTGTGAACGTTGTATCTCTAATGCCATGCTGCTGTGCAGATGAGAATAAACTTGGCTTTGACGTAGGTTGGAGGTGCTATCTGGTAGCCTGGGGTTCTGGAGGTGCAGGGAGGGAGTGTTGAGGTTGGTGGAGGGGATGACACCGAGGACAAGGTTTCCCCTGGGCAGGGGAGCCTGGATCCATGCAGACGGCAGAGGGAGCTACCTTGTGGCTAGGGTTTGATCTGCCCCACAAGTAACACTCGTCTCAGAGGAACTGACCTCCCCATAGCTGCTCAACGGTCACCGTCGCAGAGACCTCTGTCTGTGGGGCCTCTGGGTCCCAGTGTTCAGGGAGCGGACCCTCCCTCACCAAACTCTGGGCCCTGCTGGTGACACGGATACAGAAGGTTAACTTTCCATCCCCTGAAATGGACACGTCCCTCTGCACCAGGGAGCCCTGGACAGTCCCACTGCCCTGTGAGGTGGGGCTGGGAAATGGATGATGATGTGGGTGGCAGTGGTGTCATGGGGACGTTCCCGATATCCCGATGGGAATGAGGGAGGACAGGCTCTGCTCCGGACACTGGTGGCGGCCTCAACGGGACGACAGGTGCTGTTCAGGAGAAGGGCGAAACGTGGTTGTGGTTGAGGTGGAGGTCAGGGTCTGTGGGGGGGGGGGGGGTAGGAAAAGCTCACCCCCACCACCCAACACTCTCCCTGCCACCCCACACTGCCCCCCCACCACCCCACACTGTCCCCCCCTGTGAAACTCTGCCCTGGACCTCGATGCCCAACTGACCCCAGGGGTCTGCTCTCCTCCTGTCCTGGCTCAGGGTGGGACCGGGCTGGGGTCCCGTCCCAACATCTACTGGCCACAGCTGGCTGCAGCCCCGGGACAGTCCACACCTCCCGGTCCCAGTGAAGTCCATAACTGAGCTGTATGACCAGTCCCCAGCCTCCCAGCTGCACAGAGTGGCGCCTGTTCCATCCCACAACCGGAGGGAACGCTCAGGGGTTCACAGGTAAAGGAACCGCCAGCTGCGGGGCACACGCAGTCACACAGCACATGGTACACGCAGGCCACACACAGTCACATAACACAGTATCTCAGGGTCCACAAGCCAGAACCAGCCACTTCTCCGTGGGCCCCAACACAGTCAGGAAAGTATCGATCCAACCTGCTGTAGAGAAAGGAAGCAGAAGTGCTAAACAGGGACAGGACAGCGTACACCTGTACACACCCCACACCTGTACACGCCTACACCTGGACATGCCCCACACCTGTACGCACCTACATCTGGACATGTCCTACACCCATACACCACCTGCACCCGCACATGTCCTACACCTGGACACGTCCTGCACCCGTACACTGCCTACACCCGCCCATGTCCTACACCTGGACGCGCCCCACACCTGTACATGCCTACACCCGGACACCGCCTACACCCGGACACGCCTTACACCTGTGTGTGTGATAGAAGGTGGATCCCATGATATGCAAAGGCAGACATCGATGATGAAGTTCACCATTGCCTTCAGTACACCTGCCCCTGCTGTCGGGGGAAAGAGTGTTTGAGGGGCAAGACCTCACGCCCAACACAAGACTCCTGGTGTACGGGCAGCAGTGACCTCTCTCCGTGTTTCTGACACCGGGACTGCACTGGGGAGATATGGTTTCTGCAAGCTCGTCCAACCTCCCCCCCCCCCCCTTCCGCAGGATGTGAACCAGCAGCATCCTCCCAGCAGCAGCATCGCCAACAGCCTGTCCTGGTCAAATCACGTAGATGCCACAGCCAAGAAAGCTCACCAGCGCCTCTACTTCCTCAAGAGGCTAAAGAAATTTGGTTTGTCCCCTTTGACTCTCACCAACTTTTACCGATGCACCATAAAAAGCATCCTATCTGAATGCATCACCGTTTGGTACGGCAACTGCTCTGCCCAGAACCACAAGAAACTGCAGAAAGTTGTGGACACAGCCCAGTGCATCACGGACACCAGCCTCCCCTCCTTGGACTCTGTCTAAACCTCTCGCTGTCTTGATGAAGCAGCCAGTATAATCAAAGACCCCACCCACCTGGGACATTCCTCTTCTCTCCTCTTCCATCGGGTAGATGATACAGGAGCCTGAGGGCACGTACCACCAGACTTAAGGACAGCTTCTACCCCACTGTGATAAGACTATTGAATGGTTCCCTTATACAATAGATGGACTATGATCTCACGATCTACCCTGTTGTGACCTTGCACCTTATTGCACTGCACTTTCTCTGTAGCTGTGACACTTTACTCTGTACTGTTATTGTTTTTACCTGTACTACATCATTGCACTCTGTACTAACTCAATGTAACTGCACTGTGTAATGAATTGACCTGTACGATCGGTTTGTAAGACAAGCTTTTCACTGTACCTCGGTACAGGTTAGGAAGTTGTGGGCGTGCTATGTTGGCGCCAGAAGCGTGGCGACACTTGCGGGCTGCCCCCCAAATCACTATGCAAAAGATGTATTTCACTGTGTGTTTCAATGTACATGTGACTAATAAAGATATCTTATCTTACCTTACCTTACAAGTGACAATAATAAACCAATACCAATCCTCCCCCAGGCGAAGTCCCTCACACCCAGTCAGCACCGTGGGCAGGACACATTGTTCACAGCTCAGCTCAGACCCCAAACAGTTTATTCAGGACCACCATCATGGAAAGAGGTTCAAGGATGCTCTCAAAGCCTCCTTGGGAACATAGAACAGGCCCATCACTGCTCAAAGTGGAGGAATTGAGGACCTCACATTGTCCATCGGGAGCACACAGAGGTCCTGTGCAACTGCGGGAAGGAGGTCACCACCTCACAGACTACCCACCCCCTCCAGCCCCCATCTGTCACAGAGTCTGTGGCTCCCAGATCGGCCTCAGAACCACCTCAGACCCACAGAATAGGAGTGGAAGCAGGTCGCCCCATTCCCAGGGACTGCCTCAGATGGGGAGGTGTGCGGTGGGAAAAGCGTGAGAATCTACAACTAAAGACGCAGCAATAGAACAGTTGGAAAACTGATGTGATTGGACAGGGTCTGAATTTTATGAAGAGATTATTGCATCTGACAACAAACAATCTGCTGGAGGGGTATTCACAGGTGTGTACGCGTGTACCTGCACAAACCCAGGCGCGTTCGCACGTACCTGCACAAACACAGGTGCGCGCACACACACCTGCACAAACACAAACACAGACACAGACACACACACGCAGACACAAAGAGAAAACACAAGAGACTGCAGATGCCAGAATTTGGACCAAAAACCTCTGGAGGAACTCAGTGGGTCGAGCAGCATTGGGCGGGGGGGGGGGGGGGGGGGGGGGGGGTTGGTAGCGGACAGCTGCTGTTTCATTCGAGCCCCTTTAGCTGAATAAAGAAAATAAAATACACAAACTTCCACATAAATACAGGCAGGCAGATGCATGCACACACAAGCATACACAGACACACACAGGTGCATGTATATGCACACACACACATCCAGCCAATGCGTGGAATTGGTGTCACTACCCTCAGTGTGACCCGGGCTTGGTGGGGGTGATGGACACAGGCCCAACTCCCTGCTCCGCTCACTCAGAAGGGAGCCCTGTGGATGGGTGAGGTGTGTAGACAAACTGTTCAGCTTTGCGTGTAGTTACTTGTGGGAGATGGGGGGTGGGGGGGGGGAGAGACAGAGGGAGAGGGAGTGGGGGGGGAATGGGGGGGGGGACAAGATAGCGGAGGGAGGAAGGCTGTGGGGGTTAGTGATGCCCATGAAACTGTGCCCAGCTGTCAGTTTATTTCCGCACAACTACTGAGAACGTCAAAGGCAAACAGTGGGCCAGGAGCTGGATGTGTGTAACAGGCTCTTTGTAACAGGCCCACTCCCCACCCACTACCACCACTTACGTGGGGGAAACCTGCAAAAACCTTTGCGACTTCATGAGAAAGAGAGGCGGGTAATTCCTTCGGTTACCGCAGAGTGCAAGGAACGTGATGGCCAGCTCTCACATTCATCTTTCTGAAGCCGGGATCCCGTACAGATGGGTGAAGCCTGGTTAATGTTCGATCAGCTCCACCTAGCCCCACAAACCTAGGCTGAGCTGGATAATGATTAATGGCCTTGGATCTATCCCAGCTTCCCAAGAGAGTTTACCAAATATGGGCACGGCTGTAACGGGACAAGGCACTGGATCAGACACATAGAGCGTTCTGTCAGGTCCTGAGAGACAAACCCTGCCGAGCTGCCTGGGGTCCGAGAGTCAGCGGCCACTGCAGAGTGCTCTGACCTCATGACCATTGCTTTCAGCACTCAATCAAACTTTCAACTGTTGCAGTCCTGTGGGGACCACCCTGTATAGCCTCAGAAACATCTGCGTCTCACAGTCCACTCCGCCTGGGCTAGCACCAGGGTTCGAGCCGGAGACCGTGGTGAGACACGTTCCCAGAGGTTTGACCAGCTGACTCCGCTGGCACTTGGTCCCCAACATCCCTCTCCACTCAGCTTTCCCGGAGAATTGTTCCCGATTTTTCTTATAATTTGAACATTTACGGAACACGGGTGGCACTGGCAGTGCTGACATCGAGTTACCATCCCTAATTGCCCCTGAAGTGGGAGCTGGTTAAGAGTCAACAACATTGGTGGGTCTGAAGTCACACACGGAGCAGATCGGGAAAGGCCAGCAGTGGAATTCGGCCCTTAAAGGCACCACAGTGTACCATGTGTGTGCACGTACACACACACACACAGTCACACATATAGACACACACAGCCACATGCATGCAGACATGAACACAAAAGCACAGATAAATATGCATGCACAATCGTGCACACACACACACACACACACACACTCACAGGCTAGTGGTTTCATGGTTACCCATTACTGAGCCTTCCTGTTTTTTTATATTACATTTCTGTTTACTTAATAACTTGAATTTAAATCCCTTTGACACATGGACAGGAGCAGTGTCCGTGATCCAGATCTCCAGTTTAACCACTGGCATACCATCCCTCTGTGTGCAGGACCTTGCCCATCAGTCAGACAGCCCCCTGCACCTTTCCCCATGCCAAGCTGCCCCCCCTACCCTGCATTCTTCCCCACCACCCCCCGGAATCCCCTCGACGGGATCCAGCTTCACGTCCCAGAGACCGGATGCTCCAGCGTACCCACTGCTGATCAGCACGGCTGCTGTGTGTGGGAACTGTACCCTCCTCCCCTCCCCATGCAGGGGAAACCACCTCAGGGAACGGCCGAGTTACCTGTCAGCCCCCCTTCCCAGCACTTCCGGTGTAGATCCGGGGGGCGTGGGGGGTTCTGCCTTCAACAGCCTTCCACACCGTGGCCTCCAGATCCCCAGCACTCCTTGAGTGGTCATCTTTTCACACAACATACTACAGCACAGGAACAGGCCCTTCAGCCCCCAATTTCCATGCGGACCATGGTGCCAAATTAATCCCTTCTGCTCCTACATGATCCGCATCACTCCATTCCCTGCAGATCCAGGCACTGATCTGAAAGCCTCTTGAACGTCTCCATCGTATCTGCCTCCACCACCACCCCTGGCAGCATGTTCCTGGCACCCACCGGTCTGTGCAAAAGAACACTTGCCCTGCTCATCTTTAGGCTTTCCCCCTCTCACCTTAAAGCTTTGGCCTCTAGTATTTGTAATTTGCACCCTGGGACAACGATTCTACCTTTTCCTCATCTCCCTCCTGTCAATGGACATAAACCCAGCCATTAGTTGCTGGGCTCTTGTGCCGGGGGGAGAACGTCCCTGCATCTGGATGGCGAGCAAATGTCTCTGCATATCACAGGAGTGAGTTCCCTCCTCCCTGGGGTACAGGATCCCAGGGACCCACCACAGTGGCCGTGCCCCCCAGAGTGGGAGTGTGCCCCGGTCCTGGGCTCCCCGGCGGGGATTGTCTGCTGAGCGGTGCAGCATCTGTGGTGGAGGAACGGCTCCTACTTCAGCCCAGAGAGCGGCGGGCAGGGACGACCCACCATGGCCGGGCACAATGTCCTCACACCACACACCATGCCCCCCCCCACCTGTCCCCATACTCCCCACCCAGGTAACCGCAGCTACACAGACCCAGCCAAAGTACTCGGGATGGGGCTAACTTTGACTACCCCACACCCCTGGCAGCTCAGTCCTCCCCAGGACCCTGAACACACACACACACACACACTCTCTCTCTCAGAGAAGTGGAGTCACAGGTAGACAGGGTGGTGCTGGCCCTCGTCAGTCAGGGCACTGAGCATAGAAGTTGGGAGGTCATAGTGCAGTTGTACAGGACGCTGGTGAGGTCGCAATGGGAGTATTGTGTTCAGTTTTGGTCACCATGCTGTGGGAAAGATGTCATTAAACTGGAAAGAGTGCAGAAACGATTTACAAGGATGCTGCCAGGATTTGAGGGACTGAGTTACAGGGAAAGGTTGGCCAGGATAGGACTTTATTCCTCAGAGTGTAGGAGACTGAGGGGTAATCTTATAGAGGTGTATAAAATCAAGAGGGGCATAGATAGGGTGAATGCACTGAGTCTTTTTCCCAGGGTTGGGGAATCAAAAACTGCAGGGAGTAGGTTTAAGGTGAGAGAGAAAAGATTCAATAGGAACTTGAGGTTAACTTTTTATTACACAGACAGGAACGTGGACGGGAAAGGTTATGGGCCAAATGGGACCCGCTTGAATGGGGCATCTTGGTCGGCATGGACCAGTTGGGCCAAAGGGCCTGTTTCCGTGCTGTGTGACTCTATAACTCTCCCTCAACACAAACACGAGCAAAGTTGGGGATCAGCACACCTTCGGCATAAAACGTTACAGTTTATTAAACAAAGTACCAGAGCCCGTTGTCAGATTGGGATAAATAATTCCAAGGAGAGCACAGCATTGCAGTCCTGTGTTCTCACAGCCCCGGGACAACACTGCATAAATACAGCACATCAATTGTTCCTCCATAGCTCAGGGCAAATCCCCAAATATACATTCAGAACTCTCCAAAATCGTCCATCTACAAAAATAAATGTGAAACTTAAATAAAGTATTTTATATATAATATATATAAAAGTCACCATCTCAAGCTATTTTATATCACGCGTGTGAATTGCAATTCCCCTGGCGAGACACAGCCCGGAGACCGATGTCTTTAATACTGACTCGTGGAATAGTCTGAGAACTAGCTGAGTGTTTAGAACCTGCAGGATTTTCAGCATCTATTCAGCGATTATCGATCCACTAAAACAAAGCGTGATGATTGCACACACAGCACAGCGGTGTCACTGGGAGCAGTCCCCAAACCACTGAGCCCGACCCCACACCCTGCCAGGCAGGGGGTCTCATCTGCCTGCGCTCTGTCCCTCGCAGGTACGGATCCCTGGAGTCCCCAACCCAGCAACAGGTACAGCCCGGGGGAGGGAGAGAGGGAGGGAGGGAGAGAGGGAGAGAGAGGGACACACACACGTACACACAGACAGAGGTAGACAGAGGGAGAGGGAGACACAGAGAGAGAGAACAGGGAGAGATACGGAGGGGAGGATGTGGCGGACAGGCAGGGGGAGACAGGCCGCACAGTTGCCCGATGCGGTGATCCACCCTCTGGCCCAGGGCCTCTGCTGCCCCTGGCTCCCCCGGCCCACTGACCGACAGGGACGGCCAGACCAGGGGTCTCGGCATCTCCCCAGCTCCCCCTCCTGCAGCTGTGGGAACATCTGGCAGCCGACCCTCTGCGAGTGAATGGGGCGGAGGTGGGGGGGACTTCCATCTGGTCACCTGCCGGTGGCCCGGGAGGATGTAGAGGGGGGAGGGGAGAGAATGGCAGGGAGGGGCTGGATGGAGGTGGTGAGGAAAAGATGGGGGGTGAAGGGGGAGTGAGATACGTGTAGGTAGTAGGGGAGGGGGTGCTAGTGATGGAGAGGTAGTGAGGGGGTGGTAGGGAGGAAGGGAGGGGGAGGTAGTGAGGGAGGGAGAGGAGGGTTGGGGGTGGGAGAGGAGGGTTGGCGGGAGGAGGGATGTACCTGGAGGACACACAAACCATCCCTGGACCCCCCGTATTCCCCAGTGGGAGCAGCCGGGCCAAGTGCCTGGGAGATTCCCAGCCCCAACCCTGGTAACCAGGGGATGGGAAGGTTCTGGAACAGGCGGGGTGGGGGGTGAGTTGGGAGTTCGGGAGACTTCACGTGTGAACTTTGTGACCGGGGGTGACGTTTGTGCTGCTAGGTAACCATGCTGTTGCAAACTGGCGCAGGAAAGTCGGCACGGGGCAGGCCAGCCCACGCCAACGACCGAGTCTGACCTCTGGGCACCCTGCCCTTCTTCCTCAGAGGAAGATGATTTTCTTCGCAAGTTCCCGCTCAATGTCAGCAATCAAGCTGTCAAATTCCTTCGTCCTTCCGCCGAGACTGGACTCAAAGTCCAGCTCTCCGCCATCGCTAAACAGGCTGCTACCTTGACTGTTGTCAGGGAACAGACTGTCACCTTGTCCATTGACTGGGTACAAGTCATAATTACGTCCGCTGGTGGGATTCGAACCCCCATCTTGCTTGTCCATGAGGCGTGAGCCGCCATCTTGAGTGTCCGTTTGGCGCGAACCACCATCCTTCGTGTCCGTGAGGCGTGAGCTGCTATCTTGTGTGTCGGTAGATGCCGGCGAGCCCAGGACGTTGGTGCCCAGCTTGGTGAATTGGCCGCGATCATCCACCTTCTGGTCGTTCCCTGGACGCAGGTAGTTTCGGCCACAGCTGCTCCAGTCACCGGCATGTCGGTAACGGGATGAGCTGGCGGATCGCCCCACGCGGTTCCGGCACACAACCTCCTCGGCCGCTGGGCTCACTGCGGGGATCTGTGGTCTGGGACGCAGGCGGTTGGCCAAATTTGGCTGTTCCATCGACATGTCTCGTTTCTCTTTGATTCGGTCACCTGAGAGCGAGAGGGAGCGAGGGGTGTGGAAATGGTCACAGACAGAGTCAATCAGCACGGAAACAGGCCCTTTGGCCCAAATGATCCACGCCGACCAAGATGCCCCATCCGAGCTAGTCCCATTTGCCAGCGTTTGGCCCATAACCTTCCAAACCTTTCCAATCCATGTAGCTGTTCAACTGTCTTTCAGAAGTTATTGTACCTGCCTCAACCACTTCCTCTGGCAGCTCATTCCACATGGATACCACCTTTTGTGTAAAAAAAAAGTTGCCCCTCATGTTCTTCTTAAATCTTTCCCCTCTCACCTTCAACCTATGCCCTCTAGTTCTTGATACCCCAGCCCTGGGGAAAAGACTGAGTGCATTCTCCCAATCTATGCCCCTCATGACTTCCTACGCCTCTATAAGATCACCTCTCAGTCTCCTATTCTCTAAGGAATAAAGTCCTAGCCTGCCCAGCTTCTCCCTATAACTCAGTCCCTCAAGTCCTGGCAGCATCCTTGTAAATCCTTGCACTCTTTCCAGTTTAATGACATCTTTCGAATAGCAGGGAGACCAAAACTGAACACAATAATCCAAGTGCAGCCTCACCAGCGTCCTGTACAACCGCACCATGACCTCCCAACTTTTATACTCAATGCCCTGACTTTTGAAGGCCAGCGTGCCAAAAGCCTCCTCACCAGCCTGTCTACCTGTGACTCCACTTTCAGTGAACGATGTACTCAGAGGTCCTCCTGTTCTACAACACTCCCCAAGGCCCTGCCATTCACTGTGAAAGTCCTACCTGGATTTGACTTTCCAAAATGCAACACCTCGCACTTATACAGATTAAACTCCATTTGCCATTCCTTGGCCCGTTTACTCAGTTGATCAAGATCCCATTGTAATTTTTGATAACTTCTTCATTGTCCAATATACCACCTATTTTAGTGTCATCTTCAAACTTACTAACCATGCCTTGTACATTCTTATCTAAGTCATTGATATAGATGACAAACAATGGAGCTAGCACCGACCCCTGAGGCACACCACTAGTCACAGGCCTCCAGTCTGAGAAACAATCTTGTACCAACACCCTCTGCTTTCTATCATCAAGCCAAATGTTTATCCAATTAGCCAGCTCTCCCTGGATTCCATGCAATCTAACCTTCCAGAGCAGCCTACCATGTGGAACCTTATCAAGGGCCTTACTGAAGTCCATTTAAACCATGTCTACCACCGTGCCCTCATCAACCTTCTTGGTATCTCATCAAAAAACTCGATCAAGTTCGTAAGACATGACCTTCCATGCACAATGCCATGCTGTCTACCCCTAGTCAATCCCTGTCTTTCCAGATGTACGTATATCTTATCCCTCAGGATCCTCTCCAGTAACTCACTGGCCTATAGTTCGCAGGTTTTTCTTTGCCAACATTCTTAAGTAAAAGGACAATATTCGCTACACTCCAGTCTATCGGCACCTCACCTATAGCTAAACAATGATGCGAATATCTCAGCCAGGGCTGCTGCAGTTTCTTCTCGAGTCTCCTACAGTGGTCTTGGATCAACCTGGTCAGGCCCTGGAGATTTGTCTACTTTCATAAATCCAGCACGTCCTCTACTGTAATGTGGACTATCCCAAAGATCTCCCATTTACTTTTCCTAGTTCCGAAGTCTTCACGTCTTTCTCAATGGTAAAAATAGAGGAGAAATATTCATTAAGGACTTCACCCATCTCCTGTGGCACCACACAAAGGTGTCCACTTTGGTCTTTGAGGGACCCTATTCTCTCTCCAGTTACTCTTTTTCCCTTAATATACGTATAACATCTCTTTGCATTTTCCTTCATCTCCTCTGCCAAAGCCATCTCATGCCTCCTTTTTTGCTCTCCTTACTTCCTCCTTGAGTACACTCCTGCATCCCTTATCCTCCTCCAGCAACTCGCTTGACTCCAGCTGCCTGTACCCGACCGACGCCTCCTCCTTTTCCTGGCCAGGACCTCAATCTCCCTCATCATCCAGGGTTCACTACCCCTACCAGCCTCGCCCTTCACTCTAACAGGAACATGCAGACCTTGAGCTCTCACGGTCTCACCTTTAAAAACCTCCCACTTGCCTGTGGTCCCTTTGCCCGCAAACAACCTACTCCGATCGACCTTTGCAAGCTCCTGTCTCATACTGTTGGTGTTGCCTCAGTTTAGAACTTGAACCTGTGGAGCAGATCTGTCTCTTTCCATAACAATTTTAAAACTAATAGAAGTACGGTCACCGGTCCCAGAGGGCTCCCCCACTGACACCTCAGTCACTTGCCCTGCCCATTTCCCCAAGAGTAGGTCGAGTTTTGCCCTCTCCCTAGTTGGGCCCTCTATATTTTGCCCAAGGAAACTTTCCTGAACTCTTAACAAATCCCACCCCATTTAAACCGTGAAACAGTACGGCAGTCCCAGTCCGTGTTAGGAAAGTTAAAACCCCCGACTATGACAACCCCATTGTTGTTGCTGGTCCTCGAATGGACAAGGACCCGGTCACATCGAGGGGCAGCACAGAGGCTGGCTTCTGGCCAATCACATGCCCCGTGTCTCTCTCACACATCACCGGCCCCACTGCTCCCAACGACCTCCAGCACCCAGAGGAGGGAATAAATATGCAGCTCTTCACGGGAATGCATGGGGATTGGCAGACACTGCGGGGAATGGTTAACGATGATCTTTGATACTTTACCTGTGCAGTGGGGCATCAAGGCAGGGACAGCACAGGTTGGGTGTACAGTACGGCTCCTCTGCACCGTCCCACAGTCACCGTCCATTAGCTGCCACACCCTGTCCTGATCTTCTGCTTTACCCTCATCTGCCCACACTCAACCCTCTGACCCGCCACACACCCCTGCCTCACCACACCCCCCGCACATCCCTGCCTCACCCTCCCCACTCTCCGATCCTCCGCACACCCGTCTCACCCCCTCCCACCCTCCGCACACCCCTGCCTCACCCCGCCCACCCTCCGCACATCCCTGCCTCACCCCGCCCACCCTCCGCACACCCGTCTCACCCCCTCCCCACTCTCCGCACATCCCTGCCTCACCCCCTCCCACCCTCCGCACACCCGTCTCACCCCCTCCCACCCTCCGCACATCCCTGCCTCACCCCCTCCCACCCTGACCCTCCGCATACTCCTGCCTCATCCCCTCCGCACACCCCTCCCTCCCTTTGACCCTCCGCACACCCCTCCACCCCCTCCTACCCTTTGACCCTCCACACACCACTGCATCCCCTCCCACCCTCCACACAGCCCTCCCTCACCCCTCCCACCCTCTGACCCTCCGCACATCCCTGCCTCATCCTCTCCCACCCTCTGACCCTCCGCACACCCCAGCCTCACCCCCTCTAATCCTCTGCCGTGATCAGTCCAAGCTCCAGGTTAGGAGGACCAATGAGGCTTGGACATACACAATGAACGGTACAGCTGTGGGAAGTAGAGAGGGACAGTGTGCACGTGTCCAAGGACCCCTGAAGGCAGCAGCACCGGTAGATAAGCAAGCCTGTGGGCACCGGCCTTCACCAGCTGGGGCAGAGAGCAGAGGAGCAGCGAGGTTGTGGTATGACTTTATAACACGTTGGTCAGTCCACAGCTGGAGAACTGCGTGCATTTCCGGTCACCACACTATCGATCGCACTGGAGGGGGTGCAGAGGGGGGTCACGAGTAAGTTTCCTGGGATGGAACATTATGAGGAGAGGCTGGATAGGCTGGGATTGAGAGCTGACGGGGACCTGACTTGAGGAAGACAAGATTATGAAGGGCATCGTGAGAAACATTGCCCCTTAGCAGAAGTGTCTATGACCTGAGGGGCAGGAGATCACCCAGAGGGTGGGTAACATCAGGAGTGCACTGCCTGAGGTTGGTACTCTCTCAAAATTCGAGTGCCATTGAGATGAGCACTTGAATCACCAAGGCACAAAAGGCTAAATGTGGAAAATGGGATTAATAAAGATAGGTACGTGACAGCCGACACATACTGAAGGCACGTTTCCATCCTGTGTGGCTCTATATACCTACGATGCTCCACAATGAGTGGATTGAGTTGGGCCTGTCCTACTGCAACCACTGAATCCCCACTCAGGACCATTCCTAGGATTGCAACAGGCTGTGGGTTTGGGGACCCAGCTCTCCACTATCCCAGTGAGGGGCTGAGGACGCTGTCCTTGTTTCAATGATTCTCCTGGCCTCCACACAGCAGTACAGCCACTAACCTTCCCTCGGACTGAGGCTCCGGCTGCCGTGACGTCGTTACAACTGCCTATGGAGGAACTGATCTACTGTCAGTCCACTGCTCTCTCCAGTTGATCTTCTGACTAACAAGTAAAGCCGTTTGACCCTAAAAGAGTTTGTGTGACATAGAGGAATGGGGTGAAAGGGGCGGTGAGGCTGGGAGCACCAAGGGAGCAGGGGCAAGGCTAAGGGGATTTCCAGCCAACTTTATCTGCTCCTCAGGGGCCAGAGCTCATCATGGAGCTTTGCTTTGCTCTGTTACTTTCAAGAAAATATCAAAACAATATCCCCTGCCCTCAGAAAAAATATCACTTAAAAAAAAAGGGATGACGAGTGTGGGTCAGGCACTGAGGGAAGTTCCCTGTACCTGACCTGGCAGCACCACTAACTGCATCTGGAACACACTTCTCCATCAGTCGGACCTGCTGACCCGACCCTCTGCAGTTTGTCTCCCAACCTCATCCTCCTCTCAAAGCAAAACACTGCAGATGCTGGAAATCTGAAATAAAAGCAGAGGTACTCAGCAGATTGGGCAGCATCCGTGGAGGCAAGCACAGCGTTAAGGTTTCATATCGAGAAGGTTTCTCCACAGATGCCGCCTGAGCCGTTGTATATTTCTGGCATTTTCTGTACCTCTCTCTTCCCCTACCACTCCACTGCAGACAGCCTCGCCCTTCCTGTGCCCTCTCACCGACCAAGTGGTCACTGACATAGTTGGACTTCTCCTCAGCAACCGAGGAGCACCCTCTGTTTCCCAAACCAATCAAATCGCCTCCTGCAACAAATTCAGACCAAGTCACGGAGGACGTTTACAAACAGATATGTTGGCTGAACGCTTCAGTTGGAACGGTGCAACAATGCCCCAGTGGGTGCAGAGGAGATTTACCAGGATATTGCCTGGATTGGAGAGCATGTCTTATGAGGATAGGTTGAGTGAGCTAGGGCTTTTTTCTTTGGAGAGGAGGATGAGAGGTGACCTGATAGAGGTGTACAAGATGACAAGAGGTATAGATCGAGTGGACAGTCAAAGACTTTTTCCCAGTGCGACAATGGTTAACACGAGGGGACATAATTTTAAGGTGATTGGAGGAAGGTATAAGGGGGATGTCGGGTAAGTTTTTTTTTAAACAGAGTGTGGCGGGTGCGTGGAACGCACTGCCTGCAGAGGTTGTGGGAGCAGATACATTTAAGAGACTCTTCGATAGACACATGAATGATAGAGAAACGGAGGGCTATGTGGGAGGGAAGGGTTAGGTAGATCTTAGAGCAGGATAAAATGTCGGCACAACATTGTGGGCCGAAGGGCCTGTACTGTGCTGTAATGTTCTATGAGGCCCGACCCTCCCTAACGCAGAGGGGCAGCTCTTCATCTTTACCTTCCTTGGCCCAGAACCTGTTGGGGTCCCCAATGGGTTCCACTCGACCCTGACCGAGTGCATGGGGATTCTGGCCTCGTGTCAGACTAATTAAGAGAGACCGAATGCTATGATTATTCGACAGCCCCACTGATCCCGTGAGCTGGTGGCGGATGAATGGTGGGGTTTTGCTCCTGTGTTCATTCGTCTAAAGCACTAAGGGATTCTATTTAAGGCACGTGAATGTGCGGAAAATAGAGGAATATTGACCTTGTGTAGGCAAAGGGGATTAATTTACTTATGCATTTAATTACTAGTTTAATTAGTTCAGCACAACATCATGGGGCCAAAGGACCTGTCCTGTGCTGTACTGTTCTCTGATCTAATATTCTGCAAATCCACACTGGCAGAAGATAACCGATGCTGGGGGGGGCGGGGGGTGGGGGGGGGGGCAGGCGGGAGGAGGATAGATGGAGCTTGGAGCTGCACTAACATCCACTCTCACTTGCCAAATATCCATCTGATCCCTCTAGTGTCCTTCAACGCCCTGGGCTCCGCACCACTGCTGTCTGAGACAGGTAATTCCAAAGATTCACGAACCTCAGAAGGAGTTTCTCCCCATCTCACCCCTAACTTGCTGACCCTTTAATCCAAGGACCAAACCTTGGGTCGAGATTCACCAGGAGGTCCCTCAGTACCTGCTCTGCAGCTCTTAGTCTCCGAGGGGCATTTCACTCACTCTGCCCTCCCGGGCATCAATCCTTTTCTGTCAACAATTCCTACTTCCAGTCATTTTAAGACCCAACAGAACAAACCATGAGGTATCAAGCTCCCAATCACCTTCCTGTGATCCAGCTCGAGTCCCTGTACACGCTGACTGACAAGGTGGAGACAGGAGGGTTGGGGGTGTTGACTAAAACCAGGCATTAGGGGTACATCTGGCTAGTGCATCGGTGGACTAATGAACGTTCTGAACCCATACCTCATCTGCCACAGCACCACCCACTCCCCTCAGACCTATGCCCTTTCTCCCACCCCCAATCAGGAATCAATGCCCCTCACCCATTGAACTAGTGACCCAGAGTGCGTGAGTACAACCCACCAGCACAAATTCAGAATTTGAATGGCCTCAGATATTTGAAAATAAAATTGCTGGTATCAGTTAATGTCGCCCCAAAAGAGTCAGAAAATTAAGGCCAGGTCTCCAGTGCCCACAGGAAGCCAACTTGGTCCTTCTCCCCTGCTCCCTTCACACACCTCCAGTCCCACACCAACGTGGCTGGCCCTTCTCTGCCCGCTTACACAGGGCAATGAGAAATGGGAGCTCAGTGGGGCCCTGCCAGTGAAAGCCCCACACGGGGAATTATTAATGAGAAACCCCCCTGCACCGCCACTGTTCCTGTCTGACCCTTGATGACATCAACAGCTGCAGTTAGCCCTCCCTGTCACAGGGCTCACTGGGGGACTTCAGGGGGCAGGAATCCTGGTCCATTCTCCTTCCAAACACGTTGCCAATAAGACCAATTCCAGAGGCCCGAGTTACCCGATGAACAGTTATACAACATGCAACATGGTCTCAAGGGATTAAAGCTGCCTTCTCTCACTCCTGTTCCCAACCTAGGAGAAGGGGGAATGGACAGGGAGTCACTCGGTGGGCGAGGGAGTCAGGCCATTTTCCCTACAGGGCCCCTGATGCCGAGGGCCTGCGTGGTGTCGATAAGTGTCTACAGTCAGCAGCTACCCTCCCCGGAGAAGCTGACCACATACTCACTGGGCCACAGCTGCAGCAGGTAGTGCAAAACCTCGATGTGCCTCTTGAAGTCCAGAGCATTGGCGAGTTCCTTGGAGTGGGAGAAGGTGCAAGAGCCTTGCTGGGAGGTCTCCTGCTTCTGGCCCAGGAGAACTGGCCCAAAGCAGACCGCCAGGTTCTGGCACGTCATCTTGTTGGACTCCTGGAGTGAGGCCACCAGGCTCAGGTGGTCGAGGAGCAGGGTCAGCGTGGCCTGGGGGAGGAGAGCGCACACGTTACACAGAGAGGAGGGTCAGCGTGGCCGGGGGGAGGAGAGCGCACACGTTACACAGAGGAGCAGTGAGCGGCTGGACACGCTTCCCTCCCCAGTCTCCAGGAAAACGGGCGCTCCTCTACACGGTCCCCAACACCTGGAGGGGAGATGGTGGGGTCAGGGGGATGGAGAGACATGGAGGGAGGGGGGGGGGGGGGAAGAGAGAGAGAGAGGGAGAGGGAGAGGGAGAGAGAGGGAGGGAGGGAGGGAGGGAGGGGGAGAGAGAGAGAGAGAGAGAGAGAGAGAGAGAGAGAGAGAGAGAGAGAGAGAGAGAGAGAGAGAGAGAGAGAGACTGGGGAGGGAGGAAGATGGGGAGGGAGAGAGAGGGAGGGAGGGAGGGAGATGGTGGGGTGACGTCAACAGAGTCACAGGGAGAACGTGACAACTCCACACAGACAGCACCAGAGGTCAGGATGGAACCCCGGTCTCTGGAGTTGTGAGGCAGCAGCGCTACCCGTTGTGCCCCTGGGCCACCCTGCTCTGTCACATCTGAAGGATTACTGCAGTGGGGATTCTGTGAAAGGAAGGTTCTGGCATTTACACAGCAGCAGCTTCCCCGACTGCAGACGTTGACAAACACTCCATGCCCAGCGGGATGCAGCCACAGTGGAGGGGAAAGCAGCAGCCATTTTGTGCACAGCAGGATCCAACAAACAGCAACCAGATAATCTGTTTTAGGGATAGAATTTTAACTCCGGGTCAGCTCTTAGAATGAGCACAATAGGAGTTTAACGTCTCGTCAGGAAGACAGAAACTTGGACAGCGATGCGCTCCCTGACTATGTGTCCAAGTGTCTGGAGTGTATAACTGGCTCAGACGCCGATCCCCAGCTGGATGAAAAGGACCTGCACTCCAAGTTCTCTCCCTGATCTTCAGCAACTTTCCTCTTTGAGGCCGATTGCTTGCAGCCTGGAAAATAACATCATCGCTGACTGCATTTCCAGATTCCCTCCCAATTCAAATCAAAGCATTGCTGGAAAATGAAGGGTTGTTGTGTGCGGTGGCCTGGTTGGCAGTCCCACAATACCCACTGCTCTCCATTCATGTGAAAACTATTCTGCTTGTGGGAGAGTTAAACCAGGCTTTGAACGGGATGGGGGATCAGAGAGAGTTCTGCATCATCGGAGATGGTGACGTCCTGCCAAGCGGGCATGAAGTGTGCCATCGTGCTATTTCTCAGAAGCACCAGGGAGGTCTCCTCTTGTTAAAATTATATCCCTCAACCACGATTGCAACAATTCAAAATGCATCGCTGGGGCACAGGAGAGATCAGGGAGAACCGGACCGTCGGGAAATATTGGGAACAACCAGTAGCAGTGGGAGAACGAGAGGAAGGGAATGAGTAAGGTTGCCCGAGAATCTGTGTCACAGTTCCCCAACCAATGGCAGAGCCGAAAGGCACCAAAACCCTGCAGCTGGAAAAATAGAAATCCACACCCTACCACATCGTTAGCAAACTGGAATATTGTACATAAAAATTTGTATAAACCTTTGCTACATTGTGGCAAACTCTCGCTTATGTCCATTTTACACAGGCTCCGCTCAGCCCAAAGCCCTTCATAGTCACTGAAAACCTTTGAAGTGGAAATGCAAGGAAAATGACTGCCAAATGATACACAGCAAGATCCCACAAAATGCAACATGACGACAACCAAAGCGGCTGGTTTTCTCACTGATGTCGTTTGAGGGCCAGGTCCCAGGTAGAACGCCAGGCTGCCTCCTGGCTCTGACCTTGTTCAGTGACGCCCTCTTGACACTGAGGGTTGTGGGGACAGGGATTTGGTCTTGCATTTCATCCAAAAGATGGTGTTTCAGACAGTGTGGCACTCCCTCAGTACCGCCTTGCGCAGCCAGTTCAGATGCTGCTGCCCGGGGCTCTGGAGAGTGATCTTCTGGGTCACTTTGTTGTCCACTGTTCCATGGCCAAATGATAGAGGAACTTGTGCACACTTCCTCAGCCTGTCCCTGAGGCTGGTGCACATCTGGCCTCAGAAGCCCACGGTGTGGTGAGTGAAACCAGGCCCCAGCCCACACCTTTCACAGGCCTGTTATTTCCTGCCAGTTTTCACGTTCCCTTACAACCGAGGAGGCCTTTCAGCACATCGAGTCTATGCTAGCTCACAGAACAATCTCATTCCCCCACCAATTTTCCCCCGTAATGTACTCTTCCCACATTCCCAGCAATTCCTCTGATTCTACCCTTCACTTGCACACTAGGGGCAATTTACAGCGGCCAATTAACCTGCCAACCCACATGTCTTTGGGATGGGGGAGGAAATTGGATCATCATGGTCACAGGGAGAACGGGCGAACCCCACACAGACAGCACCAAGGTCAGTATCAAACCTCGGTCACTGGGGCTGTGAGGCAGTGGCACTACTAACAGCACTGCTGCTGAATTTAAATGGAGAAGGAGGGGAGGAGGCTGGAGCACACCTCTACTTCCTCAGGAGGCTAAAGAAATTCGGTATGTCCCCTTTGACTTTCACCACCTTTTACCGATGCACCACAGAAAGCATCCTATCTGGATGCATCACAGCTTGGTATGGCAACTGCTCTGCCCAGGACCACAAGAAACTGCAGAGAGTTGTGGACACATCACAGACACCAGCCTCCCCTCCTTGGACTCTGTCTTTTACCTCTCGTTGTCTTGGTGTAGCAGCCAGCATAATCAAAGACCCTACCCACCTGGGACATTCTCTCTTCTCTCCTCTTCCATGGGGTAGAAGATACAGGAGCCTGAGGGCACGTACCGCCAGACTTAAGGACAGCTTCTACCCCACTGTGATAAGACTACTGAATGGTTCCCTTATACAATGAGATGGACTATGACCTCATGATCTACCTTGTTGTGACCTTGCACCTTATTGCACTGCACTTTCTCTGTAGCTGTGACACTTTACTCTGTACTGTTATTGTTTTTACCTGTACTACATCAATGCACTGTACTCACTCAATGTAACTGCACTGTGTAATGAATTGACCTGTATGATTGGTTTGCAAGACAAGCTTTTCACTGTACCTTGGTACAAGTGACAATAATAAACCAATACTAATACCAAGTAGTTGGGCCAAATGGCCTTCTTTCACTGCTGAATACTCCATGTAAAAGATGTGTAGCAGAGAGTCAGCTGTGGGCACAGTGCAGGCCAACTTCACATGCACATTACACAAGGAACTGTGCACATCCCATCAAAGGGAACCAACAGTGAGGTAAAACCTGGCCCCGCCCCACTTCCAGCCTGCAGGGTCACCAAGCAAGGACTCGTCTCGTCACCATGGGCAGGGAGAGGGGGAGGGGGAGGTGGTGGGCAGGGGGTAGAGAGAGGGGGACGGCAGATGATAGAGGAAGGAAGATGTACACAATGCCATGTCGAATCAAAAGCGATAGTGTGAGCCACATCAAACCACGAGTGCAGACAAGGCCGTGGGCACAAACTGGGAAGTCGCCAGCTCAGGCCTGACAGCAGAAGGTCTATCACACACAGGGTGGCATCTCCCGCTGGCCTCAGTTGGGGGATGAGCAACAACCGCTGACAGATCTCAGCTCCAGTGGGAGGTAGGGAGATCACTCACCGTACAAGGAGGTCATTCATGGTCACCTCTGGCCTCAGTAAACTTCCTGAAGTTGGTTCCGTGAAGCCTTACTTTGCTCTGCTGTGCACACATGCACACACATACAGACACACATGTACACATACAGGCACACACGTACGCATACATACAGACATATAAAAGGCACACGTACACATACATACAGGCACAAACGTACACATACAGACTCATGCACATACAGACACACACAGGCACACGCGTACACATACAGGCACACACACACACACACAGACATGTACAGGAACACATATACACGTACAGACACACACGCACACATACAGACATACGTACGCATGTCTCTCTCGCTCATCCAGCTGGTCTGCTTTATTGGGAACTCTACAAGCAGCTAATGGGAATGCCAGGATTCCTGACACTGCAGGGCCGCGGTTGTGTTACCTTCTCGGCCTGAGGGAGGCAGTTGAGCAGGGCCACTGTGTTGACGGAGCAGAGACTGGCGTCGGGCACGCCGTTGGACATCTTCAGGGGCCAGGTGGCCGTGGTCTCCAGCACTACATCGTAGAGGGTCTTTGTGATGAGGGGAGATGGGAGCTCCCGGAGGTAGTCCTTGAGGATGCCTGTGGATGGGGCAGAGGGAGACAGTCAGCGATGGCAGCACACTGGGGCCGGCGCAGAGACGGTCCAACCCTCCCTCCTTCCAGGCACCATGGAGGCGGCCTTGATAACCCAGAGGTCTGGCCTTAAAACCGGGGATCCGAGTTCAAATCTCGTCCCAGCAGGTGGGGAATTTGATGAATCATCTGAATTTGTAACACACAGTCCTCGGACACATTCACTACCCAAACAACTGGTCCACACAAACATCCACTACAACTGACAGACCATCGCAAAAGCTCGTCTGATTCACTAATGCCCTGGGGGCAGGAACTCTGTGTCCCCTTCTGGTCTGGGCTGTGCGTGACCCTCTCTGAAATGGCTGAGCAAGTCACTCCATTGCTACCACCTTCCTGAGGGTAAATAGGGATGGGCAGATCCTGGGGAATGAAATAATAAATAAAGAACTCCCCAGCTACACAAGGAGGCTGGGGTTAGCATGGAGAAACAAGTGAGGGGAGAGAGGAGACGCGAGACTGCAGATGCTGGAAATCTGGAGCAACACACACTCACACAAACCGCTGGAGGAACTCAGCGGGTCGGGCAGCATCCGTGGAGGGAAACGAACAGTTTACGTTTCAGGCCGAGACCCTTTGTCAGGGAGAGGGGAACCAGGAGTGAGAAGGGCAGGGAACTTGGGTGGTGAAATGGGTGGGGGAAGAGGAGAAGGAAACAGGAGAGGGGGAAATAATGAGACCGGGGTTTGTGGTGGTCACCAGGAATGATCAATATATGCAATGTGGGGAGTGGGCAAACTACTGCTTGTTGAAGTCTGCTCCAGATACAGTTAAATAAATATTGAAGTTACCCCTCTGAGTGGCTGCGTCAGTGTGTGGTCGAACACTGGTCTGGCCCTGCTCCCACGTTTGATCCTAAGTAAAACGTGCAGGTAAGAGTTTTAATTCGATATCTTGGAGGCTTTTCTAGACCAGGAAGGAAGTTGTTTTCTGGCTATTGTTGTGGTGGATTTTAATTTCAGAGGAAAGCCATTTCCAGCTGAATATCCTGCCGGATTGTTCTCGAGGTGAAATGCTCTCCCTCGTCCCTGGCGCAGCTGAATGGAGCAGAGTAACCACAGGTCACCCTCTCCAAAGAAAACCAGGAGAATTGGAGAGCTTTGCAGAAGAACTTGGCCCAAGCGCTGGAATTCCAAAGGCAGCTGGTTTCACCACGAGCCGATGCCAGAGAGGGACGGGTGTAGGCTAACCTCCCTCCCTACGGCAAACCCAACTCACCAGTGGGAGGTGACAACAGCTAACTGCAAGCAGGAAGACCCACACCACCACCAGCAACCCACCTACCTCCCATCCAGTCAGCCTTGGCTGCTGCTGTCAAAGGGAATCCCACACTTCTGCAGCCCCTCTCAAACCTCAAGACACTCCAGTAATTCTTTAAGGGTAGTCACTTCTGTACTGGAGCAGGGTGAGATCCCCCAAGTACTGATGTGTTGGGTGAAGGATCTACATCAGCCAGGATATTTCACTGACCCTTCCTGTGTTAGACTGCCGTGGTTTCCTTCCCCACCATCTGAAGACTGGACTGGGATTCAGTTCAGTCTCTCATGAGAGTCAATGGTCAGTCTGCTCAGTCCTGGAGAAACAAAGGATTGCAGATGCTGGAATCTAGATTAGAGACACGATGATGCTGGAGGAACTCAGCAGGCCAGGCAGCATCCGTGGAGAAAGGCAGGCAGGCAACGTTTTTGGTCAGGACCCTTCTTCAGGACTGAAGATGGGAAAATGGAACACCCAGTATATAGGAGGGAAAAGCAGAGCAGTGATAGGTGAACAAAAGAGGGGAGGCGGGGTGGGCACAAGGTGGTGATAGGTAGATGCAGGTAAGAAGTAGTGACAGGCAGGTGTGGGGGAGCAGGGGAGAGCAGATCCACCGGGGGATGGGTCAAAGGTAAGGAGGTAAAAGGGGGGGGGGGTAGAAAAAAGAGAGAGAGGCTAGCAAGGGGAAGGAAAGAAGAGGCATGGTTGGGGTAGGTGTGTGTGGGGGGGTGGAGTGTGGGGATTACTTAAAGTGGGAGAATTCAATATTCATGCTGTTAAGCTGCAAGGTTCTCAAGATGGAAAATGAGGTGTTGTTCCTCCAGTTTGCGCTTGGAATTCTCCTGGCAGTGGAGGAGGCCGAGGACCGACATATCTGTGATGGAGTGGGAGGGGGAGTTGAAGTGCAAATTGCGGTTACGGACAGAGCGCAGGTGTTCTTCCAAATGGTCATCTAGCCTGCGTTTGGTCCCACCAATGTAGAGGAGGCCACACCTGGAGCACAGAATGTAGTAGATGATATTAAGGGAGGTGCAGGTGAATCTCTGTCTCACCTGAAAGGACTGTTTGGGTCCCTGGATGGAGGTGGTGTAGGGGCAGGTGTTGCATCTATGGGGGGCAGTGGAAAGTTCCCGGGGTGGGAGCGGGATGGGTGGGGGGGGGGGAGGAGGAGTGAACAAGGGAGTCACGGAGAGTACAGTCCCTGCGAAAGTCAGAAACAGGTGGGGAGGGGAAGATATGCTTGGTGGTGGGGTCCCGTTGGAGATGGCGGAAGTGGCGGAGAATGGTGTGTTGGATACGTAGGCTGGTGGGAGGAAATGTGAGGACATGGGGGGCCCTATCCCTGTTGGGTCTGGGAGGGTTAGGGATGAGAGCAGAGGTGCGGGAAATGGCAGAGATGCAGGTGTGAGCTCTCTTGACCACAGGCAGGGGGGGGGGGGGGGGGGGAGAGCCCCGGTTGGAAAAGAAGTTGGACATCTCGGATGTCCTGGGGTGGAAAGCCTCATCATGGGAGCAGATGCAGCGGAGGTGGAGAAATTGAGAAAAAGGGATCGCGTCCTTGCAAGAATCTGTCCTGCACTGAATCTGTGTTCCATCTCTCCAGATGGACATGATTCTGGGCGAGAGCCATTGAAACACAAGCCTGGCTTCTCCCCTATCACTGTGTCACACTGATCCTGGTGCTCACTAACCTTGCCTGGACATTACCCGAGGTCAGGAAAGAGGCAACATGTGACCTCTGCCGTGGGCGTGTGTCTGTGTGTGTGTTCACGAATGCGAGTGCGTGCGTCCGTGTGCATGGGTGTGTGCAGGAGTGTGAGTGCGTGCGTTCGTGTGCTGGAGCGAGTGAGTGCGTGCAGGAGTGCGAGTGCGTGTGTGTGTCTGTGACCTCACAGTTGCCACATCCTCACCTCTTCACACAGCCCGCCTGTAGCTGCTGAAGCTTTGTCTGCATCCTCCTCACAACCCCACCCGTCCAGCGTGAATAGCTGGGGCCCTGTGCACTGGTCCCTGTGGGACCCCACTGGTCACAGCCTGACAACCCAAAAATGAGCTCTTTATTCCACCTCTCCTTAAATAAAATTCTATCATGTGGCTCCCTAAAGGCCAGATTATGAATTAACTCTTTCTCAATGCACAATCCAAAACATCTTTTACCATGGATGAAATGAAAACACAAAAATGCTGCAAACACATCCGGAGAGAGCGAGAGAGCGAGAGTGAGAGAGTGAGAGAGTGAGAGAGAGAGTTAACATTTCCAATTCTCTTTCCACAGACGCTGCCTGACCTGCTGAGTGTTTGCATCTTTGTACAACTCATTTCTTCCAAAGGGAAGGTAGAAAGTAGACCATTAGTAACATCAGCGGAGGGAAAATGTTACAAGTTATTGTTAAGAACGTGATAAGTAGCACACTTCAAAAAAAAATCAAAGCAAACACAAATCAGGCAAAGTCAACATGGTCTTGCATGAAGGAAATCATGTTTGACCAATTTATTGGAGTTAACTGAAGCAGGGCCACACGCTGTGGATAAAGGGGACCAGTGGAAGTCTGGTACTTTGATTTCCTGAAGTCAATTGATAAGGCGCCACAATATTGCGGAACATAAAAGCTCATTGATGTAGGCGGTGACACACTGGTGAGGACAGAGATTGGCTGGCTGACAGGAAGCAGAAAGTGGGCATGAAGTGGCTGGATGTGACGGGTGGTGTGCCACAGGGACCGGTGATGGACTCTCACAGCTGCGAGAATTGCTGATGATACAAAGATAAATAGGAATGCAAGTTGTGAAGGGGATCTACAGAGGGCACAAATGGATATAGATAGGTTAGGTGGGCGGGCAAGGGGCTGGAGTATAATGTGGGAAGATGTGAAATTGTCTGTTTTAGCAGTAAAGTAAGAAAGCACATAGTCTAGATCATGAGAGACTGCAGAGCTGGAGATGGAGAGGATCTGGGTGTTACAGAGGGCTAGTCTGCAGCTTCTGCAGGTGACTCCAAAAGCTGACAGAATGTTATAATTTGTTGAATACAAAAGCAGGGAGGTTATGCTTCATTTCTACAGGACATTGGTGAGACTACTGTCGGGGCACTGCATATAGTAATGGTCTCTTTATTTCAAACTTTGGAAGCATTCAGAGATGGTTACTGCACGGATAATTGGAATGCTGATGCTTGGGCTGACATACGAGGAAAGGTTGGACAAGCTTCTACCCGTTGGATCTTGGAAGAGAGAGGGAACGTGATTAAAGATCTTGCGGGGTCTCAATATGGTGGATAGAACATAGAACAGTACAGCATAGGAACAGGCCCTTCGGCCCATCCTGTCTGTGCCGGCCATGTTGCCAATCTAATTCATCCCATCTGCCTGCACATGGTCTATATCCCTCCATTCCCTGCCTGTTGAAATACCTCTGAAATGTTGCTATTATACCTGCTTCCCCCACCTCCCCTGGCAACACGTTCCAGACACCTGTCAATCTCTGTGTAAAAATACTTGCCAAGTAAATCTCCTTTAAACTTTTCCCCTCTCACCTTAAACATGTGCCCTCTAGTGTTTGACAGTTTCACCCTGGGGAAAAGACGCTGACAATCTACCTTATCTACGTCTCTCAATTTTATACTTCTATCAGGTCACCCCTCAGCCTCCAAACTGCCAGAGTTTGTCCACTCCCTCCTTTGAGCTAATACTCTCTAATCCAGGCAGCATTCTGGTGAACCATTTCGGCACCCTCTCCAAAGTCTCCACAGCCTTCCCGTAATGTACTGACCAGAACTGCATACAATGTGTGGCCTAACCAATTTTATACCGCTGCAACGTGTCTTCTCAACTTTGGATGTGAAGAGGTTCTAGATCCTCTTGTGGGAGAATCTAGAACCAGGGGTCACTGTTTAATGCCAGGAGTTGGCCACCTAAGACAGACATGAAGCAGAACTTTACCTTCAGAGGGTGATGAGTCTTTAGAAGTCTCTCCGTCAGACGGTGGTGGAAGCGGAGTGTGAGAATTTTGAGGCAAAGGTAGGTATCTGATAAGCAAGGGCTGAGTGAGAGAGGGAGACAGTGAGACACAGTATGTCTGTCTTTGTACTCACAGAGAGACCAGAGCTGTGGAAGCCCTCACCCTACAGAAGGGGGGAGATGTCACCTACCCAGAAGATGATGTATTCAACCAATCTGAGGGTTAACAGTCACCCCTCCTCCACCCCCATATTACCTGTCCCTGCAATGTAGCCAAGGGAATCCCATCACCGACAGGACTGCAGAGGTTTGACCTGGCGCAGTCCCACTGTCTCAAGGCCAGTAAGGGGTAGGAAATAGATGCTGGTCTTGCTGGCAACACCCAGATCCCGAGAATTTAACAGTGGCCCTGACACACTGCACCTGGAGGTCTACTGCGAGAGGTTTCTGTCTGATTCCTCCTGACTCTGCCCTGAATTTGCTGTTTGCCAGTTTCATCCTTCCCCCTTTGCTTCCACCGGCAGGTCTTAGTTACGGGGCAGGTCTTAAGAACATCAGGAGAATTTTAAGATGCAGCAGCTATTACAGTCGGGAACAGTGGAAGAAGATTCAACAGGAAATTTCAGAAGAGGGCAGAATACAACTGATAGACATCCCTTAGGTATGGAACAAAAGGGTGGGCAGCTAGTCCAGCGAGCTGGCACAGGAACGATGGGCTGAATGGCTCCCTCTCAGTATGATGACTTGTGCAGACATTATGCACACCGCAGCCAATCATCAGCGACAACATAGGGAGAGGCAGCTGTGAAGGAAGTGGTTACCTACTGCATTAGTGGTTGGAGATCAAGGGCTCTCAGGCAGCCCCGATGGTGCAAGGTCAGGGTCAGAGGACACCTTCACCTCACCTGTGATAACGTTGATGTCGGGATAGATTTCCTCGGACAGGTCCACGGAAGCACTGTCCCGTTCGAAGGAATCCCGCAGCTCTTTCTTAACGGCGGCCGATCCACAGAGGCGATACAAACCCACGGCCTGGAACATCCATTCAATCGGACAGACATCACACACAAAGAACACAGAGATTATTCCAGGGGCATCGAACCCCAAAACACATCGGGGCATCCAAAACCCAGAAATGGCCCCAGCCCTGGCCCAAGGGTGGGACTGCTAACCCAGGAGGGAATTAGGGAACGGGGGTTGGATGGCCCAGGGGGTTGAATCAAGTCAGGCCAATGGCCAGCTCCAGAACCGCCCATGGCCAAAGCATCACCTTGCCCAGTCCCCGCTCCTCCTGCGGGATCAAGGCCATAATCAAGTAAACCCCCGAATAAACAGAACTCAGGGCAGAGGATGTAAAATCCCCAGGGATTCCTGCATCCTGACACAGATTTCCTCACAGTTGTTTGCAATGTTTACCCAAGGAACTGTTTGTTTTCGTGACCTACTCCAGGACTTTCCCGCGGGTGGGAATGTTATGCAGGGACCTGCCAACAGAGGGGGCTGCAGGCAGCAGAATCGTCCAATCACCAGTGCAGCTCGGAGGTCTCGGGCCCTGGGGACCCACCTACTTCAGCTGAGGGTGACCTCCCCCCCACCATTACACCCTCTCCTACCCTGCACACACTGCCCTCACCCACACCAGAGTCGCCCACGCCACTGCCCCCTCTCCACGCCACTGCCCCCCCTCCACGCCACTGTCCCACACCACTGCCCCCTTCCACACCACTGCTCTCCCCACACTTTGCCCACATTCCCAACCCCACCCCTCACTGCTCACTCCTGCATCCCCCCACCCAGGCACTGCTCCGCCATCTCATGGTCCCAACTCCCCACCTCGAAAATCCCACCCCCCCAGCTCCATCTCCTCACTGCTCTGACCTTTCACACAATCAGTACGCAGATATCGTCTGTCCAACCTTGCCCCTCCCTCCCGAGCCTTCCAGAGCCAGCTCCCCCCCTGCCCCTCCATCCATCCCACACACACACCCCGAGAGCCCACTCCCTCCCCCCTCCATCCGTCTCACACACACCCTGAGAGCCCACTCCCTCCTTCCCCCCCGTCACACACACACGCTGAGAGCCAGCTCCCTCCCCCCTCCATCCATCACACCCACGTTACCCAGCCTCACCTTTAGGCCTCGTTTCTCGATCTCAGACACACACTTCTGTATAAGCAGTGGCACATTGACTCCGGAATGCTCCCGCCCCACCAGCTCGCTCAGTTCCACCTTGAAGACCCTGGGCTCCCGATGTTCGTCAGCGCAGCACGCCGGCACCTCCCACACCTCCACCAGAGACACCTTCAGGTACAGGACTCCACGAGGTTCCAACTGCATGGCAAGTTGGTGTGTGCGGGCTCCTTCCAGGGAACAAACGTGCTCGTCAGAGATGTGTGACCAGTGCTGGTCGGCCTGCAGGAGACTGCGACTGATGTGGTTACTGATCAGGATTAATAATCTAGTCACAGGTTCAAATCCCACCCCAGCCAGGCCAGTGAGCAAATTCTGGAAGTAAAACGTCTACAAATGGTGACCATGAAACTAGACGACTGTTGGAAAACCCAGATGGTTCACGGGCGTCCTTTAGGGAGGGAACCTTCACCCCGTCTGGTCTGTGTGTGTCTCCAGACCCACAGTGATGTGGTTAACTCAGAAACGTCCTGCATAGCTGCTCGGATCAAGGGCAATAAGGGATAGGCAATAAATGCTGGACTGGTCAATGGGAAGCCCACGTCCTACAGTGCAGGCATGCTGATCCACACTGAGTCTATATGCTCCGGGGAGCTCAGTGTCTCCGAATCTCCTGAGTAGAAAGAGACTGTTCAGCCCTCTTCCACCTACTATCCTGCACAGAGACACTTCCTTACCTCTCTTACCTGGGTTACTCACTGCCAGGAGCTGGAGCTCCCTCCAGAGTGTTCCAACACCCCCTCCGCTCACCCACTTCCCACTCCAATCCCCTCCCCTTGCCTGCGGCATTACCGTGCATGTGACAGTTGCCTGGGAAAGACCACACCAGTGACCAATGAACCATGCAAGTTTTCATCCTGAGGATAGGAACTAGGTCGAGATCCCATTTCATGCTGAGGTTTTGTCAGCCTCAGGGCAATGAGTCTCGTTCTATATATGTACAGAATGTGTGAATCGCAGAATGGTACAGTATAGGAGGTCATTCAACCCATCTTATCTATACTGGCTCTCTACCAGAGCAGCTCACTAGTTCTACACCTGGCCATCTCCTCACCATGTATTTCTCCAGTTCCCTCATGAAGACGACAATGGAACCTGCTCCACCACATCTACACACAGTGCTTTCCAGATTCCAACCACGTGCTACATAAGAACAGTTCTTCCCCTTGACTCTCTTAATTCCCTTGCCACTTACTTTAAACCTGCGACTTCCGATCATTTATATACATCCGTCAGATCTCCCTCACCCTTCTCCTTTCAAATGAAAACAGTCCCAACCTCTCCATTCTATCATGTAACATTCCCTGAATCATTCACCAAAGTCTCTTCTGGACCCTGTTTCATGCCTTCACATCCTTTCTTTTAACGTGGCGACCAGAACTGAACACAATACTCCACTTGTGGCCTGAGCAGTGCTTTATAAAACTTCCCTGCTTTTATATTCTAATGCTGCACAGTGACTGAGTAGAGCTACTGCTTCACAGGTCTAGGCATCAGGGTTCAATCCGTGTGTGTGTGTGTGTGTGTGTGTGTGTGTGTGTGTGTGTGTGTGAGTGTGTGTGTGTGTGTGTGTGTGTGTGTGTGTGTGTGTGTGTGTGTGTGTGTGTGTGTGTGTGTGTATTCTCTGTAACCCCCACCCCGGGATTGCTCCGAGTGCTCCAGTTCCCTCCGAAATCTCAAAGACGTGTGGGTTGGTAGATTAATTGGCCACTGCAAATTACCCCTAGTGTGTAGGAACATGGCAGAATGTCGGGGGGGGGGGGGGGGGGGGGGGGGTGGTGAGGGGAATGTGGGAGCATGGAGTGGGATGAGTGGAGTAGAATAGGTGATGTTCAGCACGGATTTAGTGGGCCGAAGGGCCTGTTTCCATGCTGTTCCACACTTACCCAGACCCCTCTGCTCCTGCACGGTTTTCCGACGGTATCATTTTATTCAACATTGTTTCTCCTCATTCTTCCCACAAAAATACGTCGCCTCACGTTCCTCCACATTAAACTTCATCCGCCACACGTCTGCCCATTCCACTAGCCTGTTTATACCCTGGTGTGATCTATCACTGTCCCCTCTGCAGTTCACAATACCACCAGACTCTGTGTTATATGCAAGTTTAGAAACCGTGGCTCGCAACTGCAAATCCAGGTCATTAATACGGATCTAATAAAAAAGCAATGGCCTGAGTATTAATCCCTGCAGACCACCACTATTCACCTTCCTCCAGTCTGAAGAGCAACTGTTCACCACGAGGGACTGCCAAGTGTTACTTAACTAACTTCACACCCATGCTCTGTGTTCCCTTTATGCCACATGCTCAATCTTTGCTGATAAACCTTCAAGAAGTCCATGTGCACTGCATTAACTGCATTACCTTCAGATCAACTCTATCTGTTATCAAATGGGATCCAAGGAGAGCTGGCTAAATGGATCAAACATTGGCTTGGTGATAGGAGGCAGTGATAGAAGGATGCTTTTCTGATTGAAAATCTGTGACCAGTGGTGTACCACAGGGATTGGTGCTGGGACTCTTGCTGTTTGTGATACATATCAACAACTTGGATGTGAATGTCGGAAGTGTGATTAGTAAGTTTGCAGATGACATGAAAGCTGGTGGTGTTACGAATAGTGAGAAAGGTTGTCTAAGGTTACAGCAGGATACAGATCAGACGGAAAGTTGGATGGAGTGTTGGCAGATGGAATTTAATCCTGACAAGTGAGAGCTGATGAGTTTTGGGAAGTTAAATGGGGTTGGACATGTACAGTAAATGGTCGGGACTAAGGAATGTTGATGAACACAGAGACCAAGTCCATAGCTCCCTGAAAGTGGCAACACGGGTCGATAGGGTGGTGAAGGCAGCAATTGGCATGCCTGCCTTCATAGGTCGAGGCAAAGAATACTAAAGTTGGGATGTTATGTTGCAACTTCACAAAACACTGGTTAGGCCACAGTTGGGAGTATTGTGTGCTGATCTGGTCACCACACTGTGCGACTGTGATTGGACTGGACAGAGTCCAGAGGAGATTCACCGGGATGTTGCCTGGATTGGAGGACATTAGTTATGAGGAGAGATTGGACAGGCTGGGCTTGTTTTCCCTGGAGTGAAGGAGGCTGAGGGGTAACCTGATAGAGGTGTGTACAATTATGAGAAGCATAGATATGGGAGATAATCTTTTTCCCATGGCAGGGGTATCAAAAACAAGAGGGCAAAGGTTTAAGGTGAGAAGAAGGAGTTTTAAACGGGATCTGAGGGGTAAGTTTTTTTTTGGTTGATGGCTTGAACTCACTGCCAGAGGAGGGGGTGGAATCAGATACAGTCACTGCATTTAAGATGCATTTAGACAGACACTTAAATAGGTAAGGGGTCATAAGGATTAGTGTAGATGGGCAAAAAGGTCAGCATTGTCGTGGTGGACCAAAGGGCCTGTTGCTGTGACTCGGAATTGGTCAAACACAATTCGCCCCGTGCTTGCCTTCATTAATCCATTCTCCTCTGGGTGACCCTTACACCCGACCCTGGATCAAAAGCTCCCTCCCCACTGGGCTGTTCCTCCAGTTCTGGAGTCCTGTGTTCTTGGTGTAGGGGGTGGGCTGGGCTGGGCTGCTCGGGACCCTCCCCACCAGTCTGCTCCTGGGCCTGGCCAAGGTGGCCACCCCCTGCCGGAGGCAGCGGACCTTCCATGGGGCGTGCCCGAACCCGTGACACCGCCGGCCTCTCTCCTGAGGCTACGTTGATGCCCAGATTTCCCACCGGTTCACCCGAGGCCACCCACCTGTAACACATCTTTGGCTGCAAAGTTTTAGTAAAGTTATTTTCAAAAACCAAACCCTGGAGGGGGTTGGGTGGGCGAAGGAGCAGCAAGAGTGGCTCTGGTCTGATGCCTGCCTCCTCACACTCGACGGAGCAGTATTCCAGTCCGCCCTGAACCAACCTCCAAACGTCACCCTTCTGAAGCAGGCTGCAGAGATCTGTGGGTGGGTTTATTTTTCTGGGACATGTGGTCAGGGTGCGAGCACAGAATGTGCTCTGCTGAAGTTCCTCATCCCACAGCCTGCTTCCAATTATGCTCTCTCTTTCTATTTATGTTGAATCTGGTGCTCACAACAGAACCGGGTGCCAGTGCGGTGGGGCGGACCTGTCCGACATCCATGTCAGCTGCAGCCCCCAGTCACGGGCCAGAGATGCCTCCTCCCCTTGCCCCAGCAGCAGGCCCAGCCTGCCCTCACTGGGTGCGGACGGGACAGGCAGAGTTGGGACAGTTAGCTGCTCCAGCGGCACAGCTGGCTGAGCCAGATGTTGCTGGATGATGGATGGCTGGCCGGAGGAGGCCAAGTGCTGAAGGTTCCAGCAGCTTGAGGAACGGCCAAAGATGCCTTCATCTCCTCCGCTACACATGGATTCCAGGGAACAAAGGAAACACAGACCTGCTGAAGGGCTGCAACGTGTGTCCTGCCACGGAGAACGTGGCGAAACATGGCACAAAGATCCCAGGAATTAGCTGCAACAAACTCCTCGGTATTACAAGAATAATGTTGCGCTGAGTGTCCACGGAGGATTTGTCCCCAGACAACGGGTTCATTGGTATGGAAACCGTGCCAGGACACCCACAGGAACTACAGCACACAAGGCAGCGATGTGAAGGCAGCACCATTAATGTCAGGGCTCAGAGTGTGTTTCAGCTTTGTTTGGTTAGGCTTCAGTCTGAGCCTCTCAGCAGGCACTGGCTTGTGGTGAGCAATAGACACACTGTGGATTGCTCTGCCAGTCCCCTGGTATCACAGACGGCCAGTGAGACAACCTTATAGACAGTGCCCCTAAAAGCACCGCATTAGGGCTGTGATACACACACAGTGCCTCACCTTTCTCAATGCCCCAGGGACTGGGGTATACTCAATACTACCCAAGGGATCTGCCCTCATTTTTCCCCAGGAACTACTCTCAATATTCCCTGGGGATTATCTCCCTCACAATTACCCTTCTCCATCCGGGAATTAGCCTTTCTGGGCATTAGCCATTTGTTAGTCACTAGACACCTCACCTCTTAACACTAACCATACGGGGAGTGGAGCCTATGACTCAGTCTAGGGGTCATTTAGTTCCTGACCCACCTGTCAGGCCCCCAGGACACCTGAAGCCCTACATCCTGATTGTACCCCTCTGAAGTTTAGCCTTCCTTATTCTCACTGGGTGGAAGAGGTGGTTGCCCTTCAATACTGTGGCTCTGTCCTCTCACCCTGTGGGACTGTGTTTCTATACCCAGTGGTCACTACCCCTCTGGGAGCTAATCCCTCAGTCACCTGGGAGTTAACCCCTCAGTGTCCAGGGGTTTTCCCCGTGGGAGGGGACAATGACTGCAGCTGGGTCAGGCACGGTACACTGCAAGCGTCGGGCCGGAAGCTCCCTCCTGATGCTTTACCCTGAAAGTAGTAAACAGGACTCGGCAATCAGAGCACTTCCTGCAGGAAGCTCCAGCCCGCAGTCCCTCGGAGTGCGATCGGCAGTGTCCTGGTCCGAGCTCGACCGAGCAGCAGCGCCTCTCTGAGCTGTGGGCAGGCTCCCACTTCTCCTTTAGAGCAACTCCCTCCTCCCAGCTGGTCCCGACCCACGGCACGTCCCACCACTGTCCCGAGGAGATTGAGAGCAGGGTTGAGCAGTACACACACACACACACACACACACACACACACACACACACACACACACACACACACACACAGATGGCCTCCTGTGGACACTCGACCCTCCCCACACTCCGGCCACTGATGCGTTTCTCAGGCTCCCCCCTTGGCTGAAACACAGCTGAGCCACGGGTTAACCCTTTGTGGGAAGGATCGGGCTGCAGAACAGGACAGGAGAAGGGGATCTCCTTTTCTCTCCAAACCCCAGGGTGGGGCAGGTAAAGAGGTTCCCCAGATGGGCCAATGGTTAGATGCCCCCTCTGCATGACACTGAAATGTTGCCCCACCATCAGTCGGTGTGGAGTGAGACTGCAGTTTCCTCGGACACGGGGGACATGTCAGGGGTCCTGCTCCAGCCCTGGCTGTGGATGGACTGGCCTGTGCTGGGGTCTCTGTGGCTGATTAACCAATCAGCACTCAGCGTGGGGTTTTCATGTGGGAAAAGAAGAGGCCATTCAGCCCCTCAAGCCGCTCCTACCACTCAGACTGTCACTGAGAAGCACCATAACTGGGTTCTCATTGACACTATTCACTCCCTGGCCCCAAGGAGGATATTTTTGGGTGGGGGTGATCTTTAAATTTCCCCTGCCCTTTGTGAGAAGGTTTGTCTCTGCCCACACCCCTGGGCTTCGGGAAGGGTGAGGTTGCAGAGTCAAACTGCACAGAAACAGGCCCCGAATCCTGATGCAGGTTTTGACCCAAAACATTGACAGTTCCCTCCCTCCACAGACGCTGCTCGACCCACTGAGTTCCTCCAGCAGATTGTGTGTTGCTCCTTCAGCTGACCACATCTATACTGACCCATCAGCAATTACCCCATCTACCAGTCCTTCGATGCCTTGCTGATCCAAGTGCTCGTTCAGAAACTTTTTAAATGTTGCTCTGTCTCGTCCAGCCCGTCAGGCAGTGTGATCCAGAACCCAACTAACCTCTGGCTGAAAATGTTCCCCTCAAATCCCGTCTAAACCTCCTGCTCTTCGCCTTAAACCCACGCTGTCTGGTTCCAGACACCTCCGCTGTGCGGAAGAAGCTCCTTGTTATAACTTTGTAGAACCCTGGCAGGAGCCCCTCAGCCTCAGACCCAGTCTCTCCTCACAACCAAAACACTCCACACCCCAGGCAACCTCCAGGTGAATCTCCTCTGCACCCTCCCCAGTGCATTCACACCCTTCCTTCAGCATAGCGACCGGGACCACACACGAGGGTCAACAAGCGAAGGAGAGAGGGAGGGCGCGGAGGAGGGGTGGGGACGAACCTGGGTGTGTGGGACCACCTCCCCCACCCCTTACCTTTGAAGAGTGGAGGGAGCAGGGCAGTGCCGTGGCAACAGATGCGGTTGCGGCAGGAGCTGGGGTCCCAAGTGAAGACCAGCAGCTTGAGCTGCTGGGAGTGCTCGAGCTCGATGTTGAACGTGTGATCCAGGCTGAGGAAGGGGTCTTGGCAGGTGAGCAGGGCCGTGCGGGCCTTGCTGACCGAGTCCACCTGGATGGTACAGAAGATGTCCCTGAGTCCCGGCCGGGGCAGCCTCACACCCTCGATTCCGAAGAGCCGGATGTTGATGAGGCCGGAGAGGTACTGCAGGCAGCGGGGGTGCTCGCCCCCACCGTAGGGACGGAAGGAGCCTGTGTCCAGACCCGGGTGCCAGCGGGTGCTGGGCTTCTCGGCCTTGGCGACCAGCTCCGGTGAGTCGCCATCGCTGAGGTAGCCCAGCTTGGTCAGCGAGCGGGGGCCGCGCTGCTTCTTGGGCCTTGGGCAATTGCCGCGGGCACTGACACTGGTGTCCAGGTGGTAGCGGCAGATGACGTTGCGGTCGGAGGCAGGCAGCGCGGGACCGGAGGAGGGAGGGGCCGGGGGGGCACACGCCCGCCCACTCTCCCCACCGCCCTCACGCTCCTGCCGGCCGGACCGGGACGTCCCCCTCAGGCTCAGCTTGCGCCTCAGCTCGGGCAGCTTCCTCATCCTCATGGACAGCTTGCGGACCGTGCCGGGGGACTTGACGCGGTCGGACAGCGAGCGGTGGGCTGCCGCGCTCTTCTTGGCCGGTCGGGGGCTGGGGGCCGGCCCCTGGCTGCTCTCCATCTGGGCGTCTGCTGCACCGTCTATGGGAGGGGAGGTGGGAAAAGGGAGGAGAGGTGAGGAGGGGAAGAGGGGGGCGAGGAAAGCCACATATTCAGCAAGAAGTCCCTGTCTGCCCGGCCCCCTCCCACCCCCAATTTCCAAACCCCCCCCAAACTGCCCTCACCCATCCCATTCCCTCACTAGAAACCTCCCTCACCCAGCCCCCTCCCCTGCCCCCACCCAACCTCCCCACCAGCCATACACCCAAAGGGGAAGGGGGGGGGGTTGGTAACCCCACCTCACCCCAAAATCCTCCTCTGGTGACACCTCCAGTCCTAAGCTCCCCCAGCTCGGACCACTGCCCCTCGGCTCCTGGGGTCAATAGTTGCCGCTGACAACCACCCTGGGCTGCTGAGGGACCGAGCTCAGGATCTCCCACAACCCAACCGCAACACCTCACCCCTCAAAGCCCAGGGACTGCACCATCCCCTTAGTTTACTCTTCCCCCACACCCATCCCGCTCCCACCCCAGGGAACTTTCCACTGCCCCCACTATAGGTGCAACACCTGCCCCGACACCACCTCCATCCAGGGACCCAAACAGTCCTTTCAGGCAAGACAGAGATTCACCTGCACCTCCCTTAATATCATCGACTGCATTCAGTGTGGCCTCCTCTACATTGGTGAGACCAAACGCAGACTAGGTGACTGTTTCGCAGAACAGCTGCGCTCCGTCCGTAACCGCGATCTGCATTTCCCCGTTGCCAGGCACTTCAGCTCCCCCTCCCACACTATCACAGATATGTCAGTGCTCGGCCTCTTCCGTTGCCCGAGAATTCCAAGTGCAAACTGGAGGAACAGCGCCTCATTTTCTGTCTTGGAACCTTGCAGCCATGAACATTGAATTCTCTCACTTTAAGTAACCCCTACCCACCCCTCTTCTTTTCTTCCCATTCTTAGCCTCTCTTTTTTCTATCCCTTTTTTCTCTCTACTTACCTTTGACCCGTCCACTGGTGGATCTGCTCCTCTTACCTCCCCATCACTATCTCTTACCTGCATCTACCTATCACCACCCTGTGCCCACCCCACCTCCCCTCTTCTGTCCATCTATCACTGCTCTGCTTTTCCCTCCTATATATTGGGCTTCCCCTTTTCCTATCTTCATTCCTGAAAAAGGGTCCTGACCCAAAACGTTGACCTCCTGCTTTTATCCACGGATATTGCCTGGCCTGCTGAGTTCCTCCAGCAGTAACGTGTTTTCCCCCAGATCTGTTCCTGGACCTCTTCCCCCGGCCTCCCCCCAACCTCCCATCCCACCCATCTCCTCAGCTAAGCTCCGATCCTCCTGCCCGTGCCCGGTGCCGCATCTAATCGATAATCCAACGGGCCACGAAGGTGTTACAGCGCCGGGTTAGGGGACAGGGAAATCAAACCCCACCCTTCCTGAGAACATGCAAGGCCGGTCCCACCCTGCCGGACAGCAGGGCCCCGTCCCACTGACGCCGCCTATCCATGGAACCCACTCTCCGACACCGGGTCACCACAGCCAAACACGTAGGCAGCACCCACGCTTGCTCTCCATCTTGCAGAGTCCTGCCCTCCCCTCCCCTCCCCACCCCACCCCACCTCCCGCCCCCCATGGGGCCCAGTGCACAGGACAGCCAGCGGAACACCCACAGTTATTTGTGGAACGGGGGAAACACAACCGCCTACAAGGGAACAGCAAGATCCCACGGTCAGCGGTGTGATCGTGGAAAGCAAACGACGGCAGATGCTAGAAATCGGAAATAAACGCAGAGAATGGTTGAAACACTCGGCAGGTCAGGAAGCATCCGTGGGAAGAAAGGGAGGGAATGTTTCAGGTCGAAGATGCTTCAACACTTGTTCTTGTTCCAGAGGGGAGTGGCTCAATGACGTGGGTGTCCTGATGAAGTCTTATTGTCCTGAAACATTAACTCTGCTGCATATTCAAGACCCTCCCTGTGTCTCCAGCATTCGCTGCTTTTATTTGAGATAATCTCTTAGTGAGGTACAGGTGTTCACCGTGACATCAGGAGAACTCCCCACCACTCAAATACTCTATCCACCTGTTGGGGAGGCAGAACCAGATTCCAAACATCTCATCAGGAAGACAGCAACTGGGTAGTGTGACGCTCCCTCAGTGCCGCCCCCCCCCCCCCCCCCCGTGGGGTTTTCCAGGGACAGGCAGGGTTCTTTCAATGCCAAGGGAGGGCAATTTTTCTTTGATGAGAATAGGAAGGGATACAAAGCAAGGTGGGACACCGTGCTCAGGCTGACTGAAAGATCTCCTGCCAGTCCGGACTGGTCACTGACATGGCAGTGGAGAGTCTGCACCCACCCGGGAGAATGGACTGGAGGTTTACCAAAGAACTACTGGCTGAACCTGTCACTGCTGAGGACAGGCCATTAGGAGATGGAGGAGGAGGAGAGGATGGGGGAGAACAAGCTGCCAATGTACATTATCAGTGTGGCTTCTTACACAAGTGGGTAGAGAAGTAATCTCACAGGGTTATAGAGTCAGATGGGGTACAAAGTTACTGCAGATACAGAGGCACGACCTTCAAAGCTGCAGTGGGCCACGTGAGACTTCTCCAAGAGGAACAATAGTTCTGTGGCAGAGAGAAGGCCTGCTCAGACCCCTGCTTCACCCAGAATTGATCGGGGTCCAATACCTACCCTGACAGGGCAGAGAGCAAGAATCTTTTCCTATGGTGACGGTGTCAAAAACAGGAGGAGATAACATGCAAGGTGAGAGGTAGGGGGTTAAAGCAGGTATTGGGGGGGGGGGGGCGGGGAGCTCTTCACCCAAAGCGTGGTTGGAATCTGGAACACACTGTCTGAGGGGGTGGTGGAGGCAGAGACTCTCTTAAGATTTAAGAACCATCTGGATAAATATGTGATTCATCAAGGCATATATGGCTACGGGTAAACAGGACAAAAGTGGGTCGAAGGGCCTGTTTCTGTGTTGTACGGCTCCACGACTCTAGGACACTTTAATTTATTTTTCAGGATCTGTGTGTTACACTATTTATAAACCATCCCCAACTGGAAAGGTGGTGGGGAGTCACCTTCCACTGAGTGGTTTGTGAGGTCATTTTAACAGTCAATATGAGGGGACTTAAGGAGCCAGTTCTTCCAGTGCTGTCTGTGTGGAGTTTGCAGTTCTCCCTATGAGAATGCCACTATGCCTTGGATGCTCCGGTTCCTCACACATCCTAAAGATATGTGGATTGGTAGGTGAATTCATTAAATTACCCCTAGTGTGCGTGGCTGGTGGGAGAATTGGGGGAAATTGATCTGAATGTGGGAGAACAAGTTTCAGGGAAATAAGTAGGGAAAGGAATTGATGGGATTGCTAGGAGAGCCGGCATAGACTTAATGGGCTAAATGGCCTCCTCCCTGTCATAAGGGAACTTGAGAAGGATGCGAGTGAACCAGATGGATTTTCCTGACAATCCGATAGTTCCTGTGGTTACTGATGAGTTGTGGGATGGTGCTCTGGCCTCTGGATCACTAGTCTGGTGATCTAACCGCTGAACCCCTTGTAATGATGACTTGCTTCTACTCCAACCTTCCTAAAAATACATCAAGTTTGGAGGAGGTTTTGGAAGAGCAAGAAACCTACACCCAGCCCAACAGTCACATTAAAATACTGCTCCAGAAATGTAGCTTTCAAATAGCAAGAGGCAGAGTGACACACACACACACACTGAGCGAGTGAGAGTGGAGGGCTGAGGGATGAGGGCAACGGAAACAGAGAGAGAAAGACTCTCTGGATTAAACGCAAATACCAACTGGAATTGAGGTGGCGCTGGTAGAGGTAAATATCCTAAAGTGCTCCCTAGGTGAGGGGTCAGGTGAAATTCAACAGTGGCTGCATGAGGGGAAGGTGGATAAAAGCACAGCCACTTTGAAAGAGCTTCTTAAATAATTCCTTTCATCCTTGGTCTCGATGTAGAACCTTTGGCCCACCATGTTCTGCTGCCCTTCAAACCACACCTAAGACTATCTTAACCCCTTCCTCTCACATATCCCTCTAACTTAAATTCCTCCATATGCTTATCTAACAATCTCTTGAACTTGTCCAACGTATCAGCCTCCACCACCACACCAGGCAGCGCATTCCATGCACCAACCACTCGCTGGGTGAAAAACCTCCCTCTGACATCTCCCTCGAACTTTCCACCCATTACCTTAAAGCCACGTCCTCTTGTTTTGAGCATTGGCGCCCTGGGAAAGAGGCGCTGGCTGCCCACTCTATCAATTCCTCTCAATATCCTGTATCATGTCTCCCCTCATCCTCCTCCTCTCCAATGAGAACAGCCCTAGCCCCTTTAGTCTCTCCTCTTAATCCATACTCTCTAATCCAGGCAGCATCCTGGTAAATCTCCTCTGCACCCTCTCCAACGCCTCCACATCCTTCCTATAATGAGGCGACCAGAACTGGACACAGTACTCTGTCATGGTGATTGATCTGTTACTCACCTGCTTCACGCCTGCACTGACTGTTTATACCCTCTGGCTCCCCTCCCCATTCTCTCACTCCTTTACTTCAGGATAACTTTCCCCCTTGAGTCCCACCCACCCATCCTGCCTGACTGACACCAACCCCAGCCGCCCAATCCTGACACTGGCCACTACGTGAATGGTGCCAGGTCACACGGCTGCCTCAGCCTGCTCCTGAAACCCCTCCACCACAGTGCTCCCAACAATCCCCCCAGAAACACTCCCTGCCCCTCCCTCTCCCCTTTCCAAAGGGAACTGGGCAACAATCCAATGGGAACCTGAGAGTTTGAATTCAGACTTGAAAAAATCCTGGAAATGTTCAGGTGTGATTGGTAAATGTGAGCACAAAGTCGTCAGACTCTGTATATCCCAGCCAGAGGGTCCTTGGTGCAACCCCCGTTCCAGTCAACCCTGCCTGGCTGACCTTCACCAACCCCCGAGGTGGGAATTAAAGACACAAAATGCTGGAAACGCTCAGCAGACCCACCAGCATGAGAGAGAGAGAGAGAGAGAGAGGGGGGGGGGGGAGGACGAGAGAGCGGGGTGGGAGGACGAGAGAGCGGGGTGGGAGGACGAGAGAGCGGGGTGGGAGGACGAGAGAGCGGGGTGGGAGGACGAGAGAGCGGGGTGGGAGGACGAGAGAGCGGGGTGGGAGGACGAGAGAGCGGGGTGGGAGGACGAGAGTGCGGGGTGGGAGGACGAGAGTGCGGGGGGGAGGACGAGAGTGCGGGGGGGGAGGACGAGGGGGGGACGAGAGACAGGGTGGGGGGACGAGAGGGTGGGGGGGGGCGGGACGAGAGGGTGGGGGGGGCGGGACGAGAGGGTGGGGGGGGCGGGACGAGAGCGAGGGAGAGCCAAACACACACATTCAATGGCCCAGGTCAATGACACCTCAGAGGCCACTGACCTGAAGCATCAACTCTGTTCCTCTCTCCACAGATGCTGCCTGACCTGCTGAGTGTTTCCTGCATTTCCTGCTGTGATTTGAGACCTCTAGCATCTCCAGTGTTTCACTTCAGCAGCGACCTATTGGGGAAGGGACGAACGAAGCAGTTCAGGACAAAGACTCAGTGGTACCTCATCCCATGACCAATAATCGCCAGCCGTGTCTGTAAGGCACATGGCCAAGGACCAAGAGGAAACTGTGCTCCACTAGTGCCTACAGGCAGCGGGTCACTGCTCTGTCTGGTTACTCCCCGACACCCGGGATTTATTGCTCACCTGAGTGCCTGGGCTTTTGTGCACTGCTCCCTTGTTGACTGCAGCTCCATGACACTCCGGTGGCCGTCACTGAAGGTGCGCGGTGTTTCGGAGGCGAGGACTCAGCAGGACATCTCACTGCCCGTGGCTCCAGCATTGTCTCGGTGCCACCTGACGTCCCCACACAGCTGGGCTTCCTCGCACCACCAGCAGTCTCAGCCTCCTTCGGACAGGGCACCTCCACGTACCACTGCGCCTTGCTGGTCCCAGGCCTGCGTGCCACCGGCACAATGTCCTCGTCCTCTGGGATGGGGTTGTACCAAATCTCTCCTTCCTCCGCCGTGTTCCTGGTCTTCCTCGCGGGGTGGATGTCCTGCTCTGGGCCGGAACTCTGTGCCAGGCCGGACGTACATGTGGCCCGGTTGGTGGAGTCCGTTCCACCGTCTGCGCCGCAGGAAGGTACAGGCACACCAGGGCTCCTGCAGGAGCCAACACCACTGATCCTGTCGCTCCGTGCTTCGCCGATTGCACACTTGGCAGCCTGGACACCGTCTCCATTTGTGGCCACTGCCGCTGTCTCTGGGATCTCCGAGTCTACGGGGGGACAAAACAAAGTTCATCGGGGGCCTGCTGGAATATTTGGAGAACTTCAGTGAAAGGACAGAGGAACATTCACCCATCACGGTAGTCCCTTAGCTTCCCGCACCATCCCGTCACACACTCCTAGAGTCAAACACAGAGTGAAGCTCCCTCTACACTGTCCCATCAGACACTCCTAGGGTCAGACACAGAGTGAAGCTCCCTCTACATTGTCCCATCACACACTCCCAGGGCAGGGACATTACAGAACCAACAAAGTTCCTAAGTCAGTATAATTATCCAATGAGGCATCTTACTACGCTCACCAGTCAAGCCAAAACGTTATGGAAATTCTGATTATTAAACAGACACAGGCACAAAGTATTTTTTTAAAAACTCCTCAGTCAATGCTGCACTACATCCTCTGAAACTATAAACTGCAGCCTCAGTGACAAGTCTCACTCTTCCCCAAGTCAGATCATCATTGGTTCAGGCTCCACTGCAGAGGTACATGGACACCCTGCACCAGTTAGCCTCTCCATGTCCAACCAGCACCCAGAACCATGTTAACTATGTACTCCCTCTCTCTGTCTCTGTCACACACACCACTGCCCCCACCCCTCTCACCCTACGTCCCGCAGCCCTCTTGTGTTCCTGAACCCTTTCAGGTAGTTTTCACCCCCACCCACCCCACCACCATTCCCCTTGCTCTCTGACCCCATACTGTCTGCCCTTACACCCCCTCCCTCTCCGAGCACACTGGCTCCTGCTCCCAGCTCCCTCAGGAGCCACACTATGGCCAATGGGAGCCCCATGAGCTGGTGGGGCAAGTAATGGACAATGCTGGTCTCGACCACCGCTGGAGGGGATTCCTGTTGATGCTGTGGTCTTTCAGTGGGGATAGTGAACCCAGGCCTCACCAATCTTCTTAGGTGGACACAACGGATCCCACTGAACCAAGATCAAGATATTTCTCTCCAATACCTGACCAAATCTATCCCATGTTCAAAGTCCCTGTAGCACAACATTCTATCATCGTACTGCTGCTTGTGGGATCTTGCTGTACAGCTGGGCTACCACCTTTCAGAGGTATCCATGGCCCCTGAGGTGCTTTGGTTGGTTGCGACAAGTGAGACTCTGGCAGATGCGAATCTTCCTTTCACACATTCAAGTGGTTTTAGGAAGTCAACTCCCCAACATGTATCCGTGTGCTCAGAGTTCAAAGGAAGGAAGCACCTTAAACAAGAGGAGCGGTTCTAGGTGGACAAGTGTGGACCTCACAAGCTGCAGGCGTACAAGGTGATGGCCTCCACAACCTTCCCAGGACAATAAGTGCCAGTCAACCCATCGAGCATACTTGCCATTGATACAGCAATCAATTATTTCCTGAAATAATTAATCATCTCCACTTCCACTGCCCTTGAAGGCAGCAAATGTCTGGTCATTACCACACACAGTGTGCAAAATTTCTTCCTCGTGTTCCCCTTGAATGTTTTGCCCAAAACCTTAAACCTCTTCCCCTCCCCATCCTTGTACCATCAGCTAAAGGGAGCTGATTTTCTCTGCTCACCTTACCTCAACCTGTTGTAATCTCGTTTACCTCCATCAAAGCTCTCCTCAACCTCTTTTGCTTCGAGGAAAACAACCTAATTAATTTTGTGAGTAAATGCACTCCGGTGGACGACATCCCAGACACGTCCCCAGCTGACTGTCCTGGTACAGTTACAACACTGGCATCCACCCAACACAGTGGAAAGTTGCCCAGATAGGTCCTGTTCACAGAAGGCAGGATGTATCCATTCTGGCTAATTCTTGCTCAGTCCACCAAGCCTCATTAACAAGGTGAAGGGGGGTGTCATTGACAGTTCAGGGAAGTGGCACTTTCTGACTGTTAACCTGCTCTCTGATGCAGAGTTTAGGCTTTGCCAGGACGACTTGGCTCCAGACTTTGTAATGTAATGAGAACACCGCCTCGGTCCATGGAGGTGAAGTCCAGAGGCGAGGTGCAAGTGACTGCCCTTGACATTAAGGCAGCATTTGACCGAGTGTGGCATCAGGGAGCCCTGGCATAACTGGTCAATGGGCAAAGAGAAAACACTCCAGTGGTTGTTTGAGGTCAATTACCCCAGCCGCAGGACATCACTGCAGGACTTCCTCAGGACAGTGTCCATGGCCCAACCATCTCTCCATCATTGACCCTCCTTCTGTCATAGGGTCAGAAGTGGGACGATCACTGATGATTGTAAAATGTTCAGTTCCATTTGCAACTCCCCAACAAATGAGGCAGCCCAAGGGGACAACATTCAGACATGGCCTGATTACTGCCAAGTCACATTCACCCACTAAAGTGCCAGGCAATGACCATCTCCAACAGGAGACCTACTGTTGACATTTAACAGCATTGCCACCTGGGGTCACCAGTCTGGCCAAATAAATACCACGACTACAAGCAGAGGTCAGAGGTTGGGTACCTCGAGGCAAGTGACTCACCTCCCGACACCTACCACTGTTTGCAACGCACAAGTCCAGAGGGTCGCAGAACATTTTCCACTTGCCTAGATGTGTGCAGCACCAACAATTTCAACAGCACCCAGGACAAAGCAGCCCGCTTGATCAATACCCCATCTGTCACCAATGCACTGTGGAGAACCGGAGTGCAAGTCACCTGGACCCAAGTGATCGGTTAATAAGGAAATCTACAGTGCACGTCAGTTACCCACCCAAACAAGACAAGAAGGACAAGGGCACTTAGGCACAGGGGTACGCCACCACTTGCAGGTTCCCCTTTCAAGTCGGGCAACATCTTGACTTGGAAATTTATTGCTGTTCCTTCACCATCCGTGGGTTAAATCCTGGAACTCACTGCTCACCAACACTGGGTGGGGAAGGGGCAAGGAGGAGGTACTGTCACCACAAGGACTGCAATGGCTCACCACAACCTGCTGCAGGGTAATTAGGGATGGGTAAAAAAAATGCTGGCCCAGATGCAAAAAAATGAACACATTAAAACAAAATTACTTCACTTCTGCATCCGTTCTGTAAATCCAGCATCTGCAGAATTTCTTGAGGCTCCAGATCACAAAAGTTGTGGATAGGTTGTCAAAGAATACAGCAGATATAGCTCAGATATGGGCAGAGAAATGGCAGATGGAGTTTGTCCAGACAAGTGTGAGGTGCTGCACTTTGGGAGGTCAGATACAAGAGGAAAAGATATGGTAAATGGCAGCATACTTGGGAGCACTGATGTCTGGAGGCATCTTGGGGTGCGAGTCCATAGCTCCATGAAAGTGGTACCACCGGTGGAGAGGGTAGTGAAGAAGGCGTACGGCATACTTGCCTTCATCGGTCAGGGTGTTGTCAGGAAGTCTCGTTGCAGCTGTATAAAACTCTGGTTAGACCACATCTGGAGTAACAGTGTGCAGTTCTGGTTGCCACACTACAGGAAGGATGTGGAGAACTATGGAGAGGGTGCAGAATAAGTTCACCAGGATGCTGCCTGGATTAGAGAGTATTAACTACAAGGAGAGAGTGGACAAACCTGGACTGCTTTCGCTGGAGCGTTGGAGGTTGAGAAGGAGGCCTAATGTAAAATTATGAGTGGCGTAGAGTAGCGTAGACTGTCAGAGTTTTTTCCCCCCAGAGTGGAAATGTCAAATACTAGAGGACATAGCTTTAAGGTGAGAGGGGGAAAGTTTAAAGGAGATATAGGAAGCAAGTTTTTCTTGTCACAGAGAGTGGTGGGTGCCTGGAGCATGCTGCCATGGGTGATGGTAGAAACAAATACAATAGCAACATTTAGGAGGCATTTAGACAAAACTTTGACTGTCCATTTCCCTCCACAGGTGCTGCCTGACCAGCTGAGCTCCCCCAGCAGTTTGTTAGTCAAGACACATGAACAGACAGGGTATAGAAGGACATGGATCTTGTCCAGACAAATGTCATGGTCAACACAGACATGGTGGGCCAAAGGGCCTGTTCCTGTGCTGTACTGTTCTCTGCTCTATCTCCGCATCCTCGCAAGGACTGTCACCTCTTTCCTAACACCCAGGAAAGCAAATAAAACAAAACACCCAACCTCAAGATGTGGGGTTAAACTGATCCTCAAACTACTGACTGCTGCAGTAACCGCATGCGAGGTGTGTCTGAGGCTGGTCTCAATGAAACCAGCTCAACAGAACGAAAGGAAGGAAGTGTGCAAGGGTCGTGTGAGCTGGAGGACGTGGGGAGAGAAGGAGGGTATGTGTCAGGTTGTGAAGTTTGTGTGAGAGACCCTGTGAAGTGCAAGTATGAGTGTGCAAGAGAAAGTATGGCACAAGTGAGTGTGAGAGAGCACGTAAGGGGCGAGTGTGCAAGAGCATCACACGTGAATGAGTGAGAGACAGCTGACACACAAGCCGGTGAGTGAGAGTGCGCAAGAGTTTGCGTGCACGCAGGTGAGTGTGCGAGAGGTGTGGGGTGCTGCTGGAGTACAAGGAACGAGGTGACACCAGCAGACATAGGCCTGTGTTCTACCCCACGAGGGCCTTTCACGTTCTCACCTGCACTCTCCCACAGAGCAGAACCTGGGACTGTCGGAACTACGCCAACTGGGCAGCCTGCTTCACATACCTCGTGGGAGAGGGAAAGGAAAAGATCGACTTACGAAGCAGTCGCCTGCCAATTTTTTAATCAAAGCAGTCTGGGAGCAGGATAAACACGGCGCTGTATCCACTAGCAACACTGCCTCGGAAACATCACTGGTTAGACTTGCTGGCATTCTCAGAGGATTGGGTAGATTTCACAGGCTGCAGCAGGGTTAGGAGGAGAACGAGGCACGGTGATTGTATGTGGCAGCTTTAAACACCAACACCAACTAACAGGCCAAGTGACAGTGTTGGAGACAGGGCTGGAGGACCAGGGCAGGGTTGGCGAACCTTTGGAATTCTCAGTTGCTGAGTATATTCCAGAGAGATCGATAGATTTCTGCATATTGCGGGAATCAAGGAATCTGGAGTTAGTGTAGGAAAGTGGTGCTGAAGTAGAAGATTGGACAAGATCCTATCGAATGGTGGAGCAGGCATGGCGAGGGGGGCGGGGAGGGGTGAGAGAGGAGGGAAGGTGGGGGGAAGGGGAAGAGGGAGTAAATGCGCACAGCTCTCATTAAGACCAGTGTGATCTTCCCAAGTGTGGAGATCAGCTCGAGCCACGATCCAACGCAGAGTGCAGCCCCAGCACAGCACCCAGCCACGCGGCCTACCCCTCTGGGCAGGTCAGTGTTCTACTCATCTCCTCAATCATAGCAGCAGAGGCCACTCGGCCCATCGAGCCTGGTCTACCATTCAAATGATCACGGTGCATCGCCTACCTCAGTATCACATTCTGGCTTAACACCACCACCCCCCCACCCCCACTCGCCTTCTGCGTCAAGAAGTTTGTCCGGCTCCTTCTGACAAATATTCAGCACCCGCTCGTCGAATCAAAGTCCCCCCCACCACCAAGCTTTCTACCTGTGACCACATCCCCAAAGTGCCCCTGAACTCGATCCCTACAACCCCCACACCCACACACACAGCGCCCCATCCTTGGTAATGTCACTAGTTAGCGGCTTCCCTTCCGGTTCACTGAGATCAGCAAGGCAGGGGCGGTGGGGAGCAGTTTCATCCTATCCTCTGCTGGGATGGTGCCTGTGGCCCCCCCCCCCAAAAAGTTTGGCTTGGGCCGTAAATCAATCTCAAAAATCCCAGAGCAGTTCCAGGTGTGCCTTGCCCCACCTTGTCCCTGGAAACCAGAGGACAGGAAGCCCCGCCCCATACAGAAGTGTCCCACAGCTCCAGGGACCCTGGCTCGTGGTGTAGCGGTTAGCGTAATGCTATTACAGTGTTAATGACCTGGGTTCAATTCCAGCCGCTGTCTGTAAGGAGTTTGTACGTTCTCCCCACGTCTGCATGAGTTTATTCCAGCTGCTCCGGTTTCCTCCCACATTCCAAAGACGTACGGGTTAGGAAGTGGTGGGCATGCTATGTTAGCGCTGGAAGCATGGCGACACTTGCGGGCTGCCCCCAGAACACGCTATGCATTTCACTGTGTGTTTCGATGTACATGTGACTAATAAAGATATCTTTATCCTCTGGTGCTGTCTGAGTGGAGTTTGCACGATCTTCCAGCAACCAGGTGGGTCTCCTCCCCCATCACAAAGGCGCACGGGTTGCTGGGTTAATTGGTTACTGCAAATTACCCCTCGTGTGTAGATAAGTGGCAAAAGTATCAAAGGGGAGTTGATGGACATGGCGGGAAAGAGAATAACTTGCAGAGGTACAGGGAAATAAGGAGAGAGAGAGAGAATGGGATTAATGGGGTTGCTCCCCTGGAGCTGGCATGTACCTGGGGCTGGATGGCCTCCTCCTGTGTCATTACAGGACTAAGATTGGCAGGTTTGGTGAGGAGACGGTGAATGGGGAGGGGAAGGGGGGGTGGGGACGGTGGTCCAGCTGTCACCATCGTTCACATCTGTAAACGGGCGCCTCTTCCCCCGAGAGGTGGTCGGTGGCGCTGGGAGCCTGTGGGTAAACCAGCTGCAGCCTGCCACACAACAACAGGCCCCTTGCCTCCAGCAGTTTCATCAAACTTGGCTCCCTGTTTTCCCCGGGATTTGCCCGTCTGCAGCACAAAGGAGGGTCTGTGGTGAGAGCACCAGCCCCTTGCCTGGAACTGAAGGCTCCATTCACACGTCTGACCCAGGAGAACAAGGCCGGTTTCAGAATGCCTGCCAGGTTTAAAACACAGCAGCGGAAGTTTAATCACAACTGGAAGCGCGAGTTCAGGCTTAAAATTAGATCGCTAGAAATAAGCAGCCTGTTATGTGGGAGGCAGGTTCAGGTTAACATCAGCAGAGCACAGCACACAGGCCCACAGGCCCTGACCCTCTAACGCTCCTGCAGAATGAAGCCATGCCTGTGAACTGCACTTTTTTTTTACTGGAGGGTTGACAGTGTGGGAGCGAGTAGGCTGCAGTGAGACATTCTGGCTGTGGTGTGGGATGGGACAGAGCTACAACACTGCCCTTTCATGGGCACAACTTCACCCCCCCCCCCCCACCCCACTCTGATCCCGTGACACTAATTGGTCCCCAAGGACACCAGTCCACAAGACAAATTGCTGGTAATTTGTCAATAATCAGGGAAATCTCCTCAGAAAAGTTAAAATGCCTGATGGTAAGATAAGGCTGCAGCAGAGGTCAGCTCGGGATTGAGGCAGATGAATTGAGGGCTTTCAAAGGAATTCACTGGTGGCCTTAAGGAGTACATGAGGCAGAGTGGCTGATGGCGGAGGTCGTCTGAGTGGAGAAGCCCTCTGGAGCTGGGGGGGGGGGGGGAGGGGAGTGAGGGACAAGAGGAGGGGAGGGAAGTGGAGGGGAATGGGGAAGGAAGGAGGGGAGGGAGGTGAAGGGAATGAAGAGGGGCGAGGGATGTGGGGAACATCACTTGGATGGGACGAAGAAATACGAGGTGAGGCTGGAACAGGGGGAGTGTGGAGATGTGGAGGGTTGTTGTGCTGGATACAGAGTGGGGTGAAGCCATGCAGATGTGTTAAAGTTTGAGGTGTGAGTGGACCAGGTCCCGGCACAGGTCAGAAAACAGACTTTTAAAGCCCTCAGTTTAACCTTGCATTCCCCCCCCCACCCCCCACCCCCCCACTCCAGCGGAAAGTGTCCCAGTCTCAGTCTTCCCAGCGCCGCCTCCTCCTGCCACTAAAGGTTCCTCACACTCTGCCGTTCTGGCACAAGCCTTCCCGACCCCGAGTGCTCTGAAACTGCTCCCTCCCCAGAGTCCTCCTCCACTCGGAGATGTAACTCTGTGTGGTGTGCTCCCTGGCTGCATCCACCTGGCCTGTGTGCCTGCTCTCATTCTCTGGCAGAGCCCTGCACTGCTAGTGCGCCACACTGCATAATATTTCCATCGGCTTCAGTTAATTGAAGAAACTATTCCCACAGCATCTTAGTCACTTATCAGGAATTCGCAGTGAAGTATCAACAAGAACTTCCTGTGCATAATGTCTTCAACAGTTCCAATTATAACTCAGATGCTGAAACGTAGCATGTCAAGGATACTTTCGACTTGTAGATTAGCCGATTACAGAAGTGGCTGACCATATATGGAGAGTGACCGAGTGCAATCAGGACTGACACCACCACCCAGGGCACAGGGAAGGCCGTTAAACCCAGCCAGCTAATCCCCTTCGAAAGGTCCCACTCACTCTGACCACATCAGCTGTGCCACAATCTGCCCACCCACGTCTCACTCCAGCACCACGCCAAGGGGACCTGCTCTCGAAGTGCTGCACAGCCCACATTCCCAGGTTCGGATGAGTGGCCCCGTTTCAAAGCAAACCTGGGCCATCCCTGGCCAATGCTTGTTCCCCCCCCCCCCCCCCCCTTCAATAAATTGGATATGATCAGTAGCACACTGCTGGGCCAAGAAGGGTTGGGGTAGAACAGAGGGCCAGAGGGATGAGGGAAGGAGGACGGACAGGTGCCGAGGAGGGGCTGTGTGATACAGCATGAGAGAGAGGGTAGGAGGGGGGCTGAGGGAGGGGGGATTGTTAGCGGGAGAAGGGACAAGGAGAGTCAAGCGTGGGATGAGTCGAGGGGACGGTGGGAGCTGAAGAAAATGGTCATGGGAGTTGACAGTGTCCTGCTCGGCAGGGAGGAACTTCAGATACAAACTCGGCCTCACATCTAGGGGGAGGACGTGCTTAGGGCCGTCGCAGTCTTCCAGAATGGAGATGACCTGACTGCAGTAAGTCTAGAGGGTCTTCTTGCTGTCCACACAGGGCAAGTCATCACTAGAGTTCTCCTCAGCTGCCTGCTGCCAGTGGCCCCGAGTTACAGTGTGGATTCCATCTAACCAGAGCACGGTGGACAGGACGTTCATCACACAACAACTCCAAGAGAAAGGCAGGGAACAGCATCGACCACCATACATAGACCTTACAAAGGCCTTTGATGTTGTATATCGAGAGTGACTGTGGAAAATCCTTCTCAAATGTAGCTGCTCTCAGAAGTTTGGCTCCAACCTACCTCTGCCACATGAAGGTGTGCAAGCTGTGATACACCTGCGGTCAGCCAGGGTACAGCCATCGCTCCAACCATCTGCTACTTCCCCCCTCCCCCCCACCGAGGGTCTCCCTGGAGCAGAGACACACTACAGGACAAGTGGGCAACTGTTCAACCCACACCGCCTCCACTTAACATTACAAAAGTGATGATACTCTGAGGCAACAAAAGCAAAAGCTGGAGATATTCAGCAGGTCAGGCAGTGGTCTGTGCAGAGAGCAACAATGTTAATGTTTCAAGGTCAGCATTCCCAGTATTTTCTGCTTTTCTGTCAAATTCCAGTTTTAGATTTTTGATTTTCATTCACTTTGAAGGTAGTTTATGTCTGTAAGGCATGGTTAGATGGTTTGAGGACATTAAAAGGCACCGCATGATTTTTAGTCCATTTCTATCACCAGTCAATCCAACAATCTCCTCACAGTAACTCCCATGTCACCGACACTGCTGTTTGATGCTGCCTTCCCTGGGTCTGTTCCTCAAGGGCAACGCCAATTCTGTCGGCTGGGAAGACAAGAATCACCTCCCATTCTCCCAGTGATCAGACAACATGTTACAGCACAAGCCCAGCCCAGTGTTGGCTCTCCACACCGGCTCTGCTTCACCTCACTGTCCACGTCACCATCTACAATCGGGTGCTTCTCCTGACTGCACCCTGCGCTTCACCTCTGTGAACTTCCTCTACTGTTCTCAGGATACACAATTTTTCCCAAATCCCTTACCACATTAACTGGGTAAGTTCCCGGTCCCCCCAAGCCTCCTCCATAATTTCAAAGGCCACTTCTCAGGGCACCTCTGGCCCTTTCGTCCACCAGCACCCTGGCCCACTCTTTAATGATACCTGCTAAGTAATCAAAGCTCTCCATTGCTATCAGTCACTCCGGCCAGGACGTGGGGAGCCTGTGATACAGCAGTTTGGGAAGAAAACGTCCATCCAAGCCAACAGCTGTGTTCAGGGCAGCTCCCACCTTGTATTGTTAGCTAAAAATAGTTACTTTATTTGTACCCGAATCCATCCCACCGAGTCCCTGTCTCCACACAAAAGGCCCAGCTTTCTGTGACTCTGCACCTCTCTTGGGAAGCAGCTTCCTTCTTAGGGCCTTGGGCCCTGGATAACTGCTTGTAGAGCCAGTACCTCTGGTCAGGTGAGGCGCAAACACTAAATCAGCTTCTGCACACACCCAACCTCTGGCAGGCCACAGCTGGACGCCGGCAGGCCACACACACACCCATTATCTGAGACTTTACTGGCAGTGAGGTCTGGGAGTCACTGACCACCGTGACTCTAGGGCAACATGCCAATACTGAGGAACATCTTCGGGCTCAGTGTGAAAGATATTCAGCTGCTGGAAGCATCGTACCCCCAATACCGCTGGCACTTTGTTACCCAGGCTCAACAGAAGCAGGATATTCAACTTTGGGGGGCATCACTGTGCTGCTTCTCTAATACCTTCCCTGAGTACTAGCGGTAACAAGTTATCGCCACATCAGGCATTCAGTAGCGGGAGCCCCGGCTGACTTCCACTGCCCCCAGCACCTCCACGGGCCGACCAGTGTGCACAGGATGAACCTGTGGTGTCCTGGGCTCTGCGACTCAGTGCAAGCACTGCTGTTCCTCACTGGGCCATTGGGGAAGTCCATAACTACTCCGTTAACTAGTGCACTGGAGTTCATATACCGTGGTGTTAATGTAAAACACAGCAGCGGCAATTAATGCAATCCAGATCACAGGCTGGAAGCAATTAAATGATTCCTTTCATCCGAAACAGAAAGGGGAGCCCGGCCTGGTTGCCGAAGCCCAGTTCAGCGAGGCCACTGCTGCTTGGGGCCTGTGTGCTTGGTGTCCCTGATCTGAGACAGGGGGTCACGGGTGGTTCCTCTTCACTCCAGTACAGGGTCCAGACCCTGGGTAAGCCTGGCTGACAGCAAGCTCTGCGAAAGCTGCCAGTGTCAGTCACACACTGACCCGAAGCTCTCAGCTCCATCTTGGGGCAGGACTGTACACACCCTTTCAGCCCAACAAAACTGCGGGCACCTGGACTGCTCTCTCCTCGGCAAAGCCACAGCCGACCTCGTCTCCGGGTGTCCTGGATTCTGTCTGCTCTCAGCTCACATTACAAGCCGCGTTGGAGGCGCTTCCAGCTTCCCAGGGGGTAGGGGTGGAGTGTGAAAGGGAACCTTCCCCAACGAGACACAAGCAACCAGCAGGATCAATGAAGGTCCCAGACAGGAACGGAGATCTCACTCCTCCTCAAGCGACGTTGTGACTCTGGCATCCTTGGGCATTTCCCGGAGCAAGGGACCGGGATTGAGTCCCACTATTTTGGAATCCCTCGCTGTAATGTACGTCGGTACCGATTGTTTGCCTCCACCTCTCAGCCTCTGTAACAGTCTCCACTCTCCCCTGCCCCATCTCCCATATCACCCCCCGTCACCTGGATCCACCCATCACCCGCCAGCTCTTGCCCCACCCCTTTGTACTGGCCATCTCCCCTCACATCTTTCAGTCTAGATGAAGGGTCTCGACCCAAAACAGCGACTGCCCTCCATAGATGCTGCCTGATCTGCTGAGTTCCTCCAGCATCTTGCGTGTTGGTACCTCAAGACACTGGAGAGCAAGCTAGTGATTCTGACCAACAGCCAGCATACTCTACAATACAGAAACAGAGCTGGAGGTTTGGGGACTGTACTTCTAACCGTGACTTTCTCCAGAGGTGGATGGACTCTGGAGCATCCCATACCGAACAACTCCTTCTTCAGCTCCCTGGGATGGAGGGTGACTTGCTTCCACTCCAAGTCTCTGAGTTCCGCGGTGGCTGATGAGGCCGACGTGAGTCCCACCGACTCTGCCAGGAGGGGACTGACGGGGTGAGCGAGTGGATAGATTGTGAGGTCCCACAATCACGCTGGGCTTCCTTGTGCCCCCAGTGTGAGGACTCCAGGTCCTCATCGCTGGATGCTCCTTCTACATTTCGAGCAGGGATAAGCCAGGAATTCCCACAAGATGACAAGGATGTTACAATTTTCCTCAGGAGGGAGCTAGGGCTTTACTCTTTGGAGAGGAGGATGAGGGGAGACATGATAGAGGTGTACAAAATATTAAGAGGAATAGATAGAGTGGGACAGCCAGCGCCTCTTTCCCAGGGCACCATGCTCAATACAAGAGGGCATGGCTTAAAGTAATGGGTGGGAAGTTCAAGGGAGATATCAGAGGGAGGTTTTTCACCAGAGAGTGGTTGGTGCATGGAATGCGCTGCCTGGGGTGGTGGTGGAGGCAGATATGTGGTCAAGTTTAAGAGATTGTTTGATAAGCATATGGAGTAATTTAAAATAGGGGGATATGTGGGAGGAAGGGGTTAGATAGTCTTAGGCATGGTTTAAAGGTTGGCACAACATGGGGGCCCGAAGGGCCTGTATTGTGCTGTATTGTTCTATGGAGGCTTTGAGAACATGCCTCAAGTGCTGCCTGAAAACCTCTTGCAGCCGTCAGTCCTCCAGATAGAATGCCTGATGTTCTCAGACTTGCGAAGTGACATGAGCTGCCCAGCAGAGTTGACCGAGCGTAATTGCACCCTCAATGTTGGGGCTGTTGGGATGGGAGCAGAAGCTGGTGTTGACTCACTAACCCTGCTGATTTGGAGGGTTTTTGTGGAGACAACAACGGTGATTTCTCTCAGTAGTTGAACTGGGTGTAGGTTGCCCACGTCCCAGGAGGGCAGGAGTCACTGCGGCCTTGGATCACCCTGTAGCAGCAAGACATTGGAAAGGCAGATATCGAGCGAGGAACAATAAGGCCCTGGAACAGGTAACACCCCAGCTGAAGTTCCAAACCTTGGAGGAGAGGAACCAGACACAAGTTCACAGCCTCATTCCCACAGTGGGCACCGAGGATGCTGCATAACGTTGAAATTGTTACGATCTTCAAGGAAGGAAGCAAATCCGACTGCTGTAACTACAGAGGGATCGCCCTGTCCACCACTGGGAAGACTCCACAATGGCCTCTTCCCCAACCCCCCCAACCTCCTCCACGAATGCCAGTGTGGATTCCATCCATCCAGAGACACAGTGGACAGGATTGTCACCTCTCCACAGCTCAAAGAGAAATGCACAGCGCAACACCAAATGTAGTACATGGTTTTTTTTCTGACTTGACCTGACCTGAAAAAAAACTTTGATTCATTTCCATTCTACACCAACCTGCAAGATGCTGACACACAGGTCCGCCACAGACCTGGTCCCAGGGCAGAGCACTATCGAAGCCAAAGGCTTTTCTCAGTCTCTCACCCATCTCCAGTAACTTCCACACTAAATATTGGTGCAATACAGGGCGGTGGTTCGTCATGTTTACAATCCTTAAACTGGTGCAGCCTTAGCGGTTAGCGTAATGCTTTACAGCGCCAGCAACCGGGGTTCAAATCCAGCCGCTGTCTGTAAGGAGTTTGTACGTTCTCCCCGTGTCTGCGTGCTTTCCTCTGGGTGCTCCGGTTTCCTCCCACATTCCAAAAAGACGTACAGGTTAGGAAGTTGTGGGCATGCTTTGTTGGTGCCAAAAGTGTGGCTGCTCCCAAAACACTACGCAAAAACACTGTGTGTTTCGACGTACATGTGACTAATATCCTATCTTATCAACAGCTTTGATTGTCCCAGCGGACCAAGCGCACCACTGTCCCTGAATGAGGGGTGGGCCGTTTCGGACTGAGATGAGGAGAAGTTTCCTTCATTCAGAGAGTAGTGAATCACTGCAATTCTCTCCCCTTGAAGGGCTCTATCGTTGTGCCCTTCACAATGCACAAACACAAATCCACCACTTTCTGGACATTAAGGGAATCATGGAATGTGAGGATCGTGCTGGGAAACGGCATTGAGGTGTGGAAGAACAGCGGTTCTTGATGGATGGAGGAATGGGTTCGAGGGGCCAGGGCTGCTGACTCCTGCTCCTGATTCTAATGTCCTTATGTAGATACGGTACGTATTATATAACCCAACAGAGGATGAAGTTGCATCGAGTTGCCTTCAGTCAGGAAGTCGCATTGTACAACTACAAGAGTCAAGGCCAAATACAGATTTCCTTTTCACTTCAACTCCACCAAAACCAAATCAATGTCTGTCAGGAGCAATTTTCTACCATTCGTGGATCACAGGTCTCACACCCCCCCCCCCCCCCCCCCGCCCCGAGATTGACCTCAGCGTTAACCAGGCTTTGGTCTCGGATTCTTCATACCCCCACCCTCTCCCGGAAAGATACATTATTCACTTTTCCCTCTTCCCCCCCCCCCCCCACAACTTCCGCCCTCTACAGCAACAGCAACTTGAATTTGTGTAGCACCTTTGACTTTTAAAAATTGCCCGTGACCGCAAGAAACTGCAAAGAGTTGTGGACACAGCTCAGCACATCACAGAAACCAGCCTCCCCTCCGTGGACTTCATCTACACTTCTCGCAGCCTTGGTAAAGCAGCCAGCATAATCAGAGACCCCACCCAGCCCTGACATTCTCTCTTCTCCCCCCCTCCCATCGGGCAGAAGATACAAAAGCCTGAAAGCACGTACCACCAGGCTCAAGGACAGCTTCTATCCAACTGTCATAAGACTATTGAACAGTCCCCTAGTACAATAAGATGGACTCTTGACCTCACAATCTACCTTGTTATGACCTTGCACTTTATTGTCTGCCTGCACTGTACTTCCTCTGTAGCTGTTACACTTTATTCTACATTCTGTTATTGTTTTACCCTGTACTACCTCAATGCACTGTGCAATGAATTGATTTGTATGGACGATATGCAAGACAAGCTTTTCGCTGGACCTCGGTACACGTGACAATAATAAACCAATTCCAAAAAGCATTTTTCGACATTGATAAGCAAACAAAGTTTGACACTAAGTCACAAGGTAGAGGAAAGGGCAGGTGGGAACAGCTCAATCAAAGGTGCAAGTTTTGAGGAGCATCTTTTAAGGAACAACAGTCTCGGGAGGGAGCTCCAAGGTTAGGCGGAGAAATCAATGGAGGGTGCCAAAAGGTCAGAATCAGCCAAGCGAATGAATCTTAGAACGTTGATAGTTTATAAAATGATGAGGGGCACAGATAGGGCAGACAAGTCAGAGTTCTTTTCCCAGGGTAGAAATGTCAAACACCAGAGGAGATGCATTTAAGGTGGAGGGGGGCAAGATTAAAGGAGAGGTGTGGTGCAAGTTTTTATTTTACACAGAGAGTGGTGGGTGCCTGGAACACGCTGCCAGGGGAAGTGGTGGAAGCAGATCCAATGGTGAGGTTTAAGAGGTTTTTAGACAGACCCATGCATGTGCAGGGAATGGAGGGATATGGATCACATGGAGGCAGAAGAGAGTTTGTTTAATTTGGCACCATGTTCAGCACAGACATTGTGGGCCAAAGGGCCTGTTCCTGTACTGTACTGTTCGATGTTCTGTGTCATGTGACCTTAAAGGGCTTTGTGACAGAGGAGCAGAGGGCAATGTTCTACACACATTGCGCTATACAGGCATCACAACCAATCTCACCCCGGAACCCTAGCTGACCTACACTTCTCTCAGTGTGGCAGCTGTGGGGTACTGGGACCATCTGACACATGCAGGTGAAGGGCGAAGTTCTGATGAAGGGCTTTCAACCTGAAACGTTAGCTTGGTCTCTCTTCCCACCAGTCCTGACCAAGGGTCCTCAACCCTGAGCCCAACCAGCTGCCAGGCACACAGAGACAGACCAAGGAGGTGACCAGGGGAAGATGGGCAGGGTGACAGAAGAGATGAGATTTGGGAGTGTGGGGTTACTGAGACAGGCAGGAGGGTAGATGGGCAGAGCAAGGGGTGGGGGGAACAAGGCAAAGGGAAGGATGTGGGGTGGGGGAGGGCGGCATGGTAGCGTAGCAGTTAGCGTAAACACTATTACAGCGCCAACGATCCGGGTTCAATTCCTGCCGCTGTCTGTAAGGAGTTTGTACGTTCTCCCCGTGTCTGCTTGGGTTTCCTCCGGGTGCTCCAGTTTCCTCCCACATTCCAAAGGGGGACGGGTTAGTAGGTTAATATGGGTGTAATTGGGCGGTGCAGGCTCGTTGGGCCGGAAAGGCCTGTTACCGTGATGTATAAATAAAATAAATAATAGAGACAGAAAGGCAGATAGAAGCAACCACGTTGTGAGAGTTACGTCTCAGTCAGGAATCCACACCACCCATTCCCAAGCTACTCATTGTCACTGAACTCAAGCTGGGCCAGTTGCCGGTCCTTCCCAAGAAACAAGCCTCAATATCTCTCTGAAAACTCCCTCCCACAACCAGGACTCAGCATTCCTGACGTCCAGCATTCCTGTACTTCCTCTGTGGCCCTGGAGGTGATACTCTGAACCCAGTAAGTGGAAGATACTGCAAGCAGGCAGTTGCAGTGGTTAGAAGAACAGGGGGACCTTAGGGTGTGTATCCAAAAATCTGTAATGGTACCAGAACAGATTGACGAACAACTGAAAAACTGCAATTGCTGGAAATCCAAAATAAAAACCAGAAAATGCTGGAAACACCCAGCAGGTCAGGCAGCACCAGTAGAATTAACACCTCAGGTCAAAAACCTTTGTCAGGATGTTTTCCTTTATTAACTAAGACACAGTGTATAACAGAAAAGAGCTTCTGCCTGAACATCATACAGCACTAGCTAGACTGCTTGGGGACTGTGTATAGTCCTGGTCACCAAGTTACAGGAAATAAGTGATTGGACCGGAGAGGGTGCAGATGAGATTCACCAGGGTGTTGCCAGAAAAGGACAGGTAGGCTGGGCACATTATCTTTCAAAAAGAGGAGTCTGAGAGGAGATTTAATTGGACATAAAATGATGAGGATCTTAGATAAAAGAGGGAAGTATCTATTTCCCTTCGTAGAAGGGGTCAAAATCCAGGGGACAGAGATTTCAAGTAATTGGAGGAAGGATTAGAGGTGAGGAAATATTTTCTTACCCAGAGAGTGGTGGGGTCTGGAACTCACGGCCTTGGAGTGTGGGAGAGGCAGAACCCTCAACAGTACCTGGGTGTTTCCTTGAGGAGCTGTGACCTTCAGGGCGAGCCCACCCAATGCTGGGAGGTGGGATTAGGGTGGGTGGGCATCTTCCAACTAAAGCAGACACAATGGAACAAATGGTCTCCTTGTGTGTCATAAGTTGTATCTGATTCCACAAGCCAAAAGCTCATGGACTTGGTCACAATCCACAGATTTCAACAAAAGCCCAGATGGATGCTCCCTGTTTGAGCTGGGAGGTGCCTGTCAGAACTTTCTCCTCCTCCCTTCCGGTACCGTCCACACACTCCCACACTCTCTACTGATGCCACCACCTTCACCTCAGGCTTCAACTGCTCCAATGCTGTCCCTACTCAAAGTATAGCCAAAGGAAACCCCAGCAGCTCCAGACCCAGGGACACATCCCAGTCCAATCCCAGCACCTTCGGACCTGGGGACACATCCCAGCACCTCCGGACCCGGGGACACATCCCAGTCCAATCCCAGCACCTTCGGACCTGGGGACACGTCCCAGTCCAATTCTCATCTTGAAAAGGAAATTGGGGGTGCGATAGAATTTGCAGCACTGTGGAAAAAGAGCAGGGACTAACTGGAGAGCTCCCTCAAGGGGAGCACAGCAACAAAGGGCTGAATGGCCTCCTTCTACATTTAGCATCTTACATTGTATGGTTCCCACCTCATCAACAGGACATCTAACTCCTCATCATCAGTTCTTCCTTGACCTCGCAATGACCTCTTCCAGAACCATGAGGGACTTGGCTCTGTATCAGCCTTTAAAATGGTCACGGTTAACGGAACTAGTGCTAAACCTCGAGCTGTTCTGACACCTGGCGCAACAGACTGGACACGAGGTCAGTGAGCAGCTAGTGTCCCTGGATCGAGCAACTGCTTTGAGTGATAACACTGGTAAAGGAACTGATGTACTACAGCTGAGCTAATGAGAAGCTTCACATGGTTAATTACTCTATTGGCAGGATGCGATCTTTAATACAGGAAAAAAATTCTGGACACCGCCCAATATTTCAGTAGCAAGGCTTTTAATGCAAGAGCAATCAAAAATAAAACTAAAATGATTCCTAATGGATTCAAATCTGAATAGATTGGGATATTTGAAATGGAAGATATGGTAAATAAACTGGATTTTATAAATATTAATTTGGTCAGCTTTCTCACTTGTAACAACAGTAACTATTATCCAGATCTATAATGAAAGTATAATAATTACGTGAGTTGTCACTCTGTAATGACCCTTCTCCCACCAGTAGAAGCCGACATTATAGCGTGACGTTTACATAGGAAACTTCTATCATAAATGTATGCAGGATGGATGACTTTAAAGTGGGGGGTGAGTTGCCCTACGTGCCCTGGTCCAAACCCTTCAACCCCAGTGAATGTGAACTGCCAGCTGGAGCTATTTTCTGCTATAACTTAGCCATAACTCATGTTAATTTAAGTAGATTTACACCAGATAATTCCATTTCTGGTGGACCAATGAAAAACAAAGTAACTATGTTAAACTTGATTCAAATCTTGCTTAAAAATTGTTCACGGTTCTGGGCTCCCAGTTATGTGAAGGAGAGAGAGGTGTTTGTACAATGTACAAAAGGACTCCAAAGGGCGACTCCAGAACTGAGGGAAATGCTTAGAAGGAAAGTCTAAATAGGGAATCTTCTCCTGGAGAAAAGAATGGCTAAGGGGTGAAGTGATAAATTGATGAAAATCTTGATAGGCTAGCTGCCACATTCTCTATAGTAATTTTGGGAGTGGCAGAGGGCAGTGGTTTAATAGAGCAGAAATGAGGTGATAGAGTCTAGAGCTGGTGCTTATAGTCATTGACGTCTAGTAGGGAGCTTGGGAGAGGGGTGAGAACGGGGGACGGGGGAATTGCATTTAAAAGAAGGACAAGGAGGATGTGGTGGTGGAGTTAGGTGGAGCGGGGTGGACGGAGGATGGAAGGACCCAGTTTGGTTTAGTTGTCAGTTTCTGCTTTGTAGCTCCGATATAAATGTAACCACGCCACCCTCCACTTCCATGCTACCCCAGTCACATCGAGGTGGGCTCGTGTTACCTTCCTGCATTCTGTTCATGGTTGCACCTCAAAGGCCACATCCCCAAACATCCGTGAAGCCTGAGCGCACAAGATGGCGTGTGCTGTAAACAATCACGGCAGTCACCTCTGGGCGAGACCATCACACCTCATAACCCTACAGGAGCTGTTTCAGCAATGGGTCCAAAGGCTGAACATTACTGGTCGACTGACTCCTGCTCCATTCACACAACTGGCAGTGGAATAAAATGCGATGGACCCAAGAGAACAGGTTACAAGTCCAAAGGCAGAGATACTGATGAGTGGGACTTCAAACTCCCCACCTCCCTCACACACAAGCAGCTGTGCCCATTGTGGACAGAGGTTAATCAGCCTCAGTGTTAGCTCGTACCAACAAGCTAGGAAAAAATTGTATTCTAGAAACATATTCCCGTACAGCGTGTAACATCACAGGATCACCACCTCACTGGAGTACAAGATATTAGGACAGGTGGCCTCAGTCAAAGGGGTAGGATTTACAGAGCATCTCACAGGAGGAGAGAGGGGTTCAGGCAGATGGATTTGGGGTCATAGGTTTGGAAGTTGGGGAAGATGTAGCCATGGATGAGAATTTAAAATCAAGGCTTGGTGGACAGGGCACAGATGCATGCCAGCAAGCTTTGGAGCGAGAGAACACTGGTAAGCTCACAGCAAGGGCATGGGTAGCAGTTTAGCCCAAGTTGGTTTGCTACGCATTACTAGATCACCTTGGATCCCCAATAACATGAACATTACTCAACTCAAAATGCTCTCTCCAGTGACAGCCCACGTTTGAAAGATCAGATTCCAACTCTGTAGCCCTCCCTGCAGTCTCTGTTATAGTTAACATCTCACACACTGTTCTGCCAATAACCACTGTGTGCGCAGAACCCATACAGGCGGTGACAGTCACAGCAGGGCTGGTGTCTTCCCATAGGTCCTCTCCTACCCCAGCACCCATTCCCACATTCCCCCATTGATCACCCAGGGCCACCCTCACCTGCCACCTCCCCGCCAACACCCAGCAAGTTAACCTCAATTAACTGACGGTCAATTTAAGACTCCTTTGTTCCTTCTTACTCCCATCTCCAAGTTGTTGGAGCCCATCAATTAAAGTCAGTAAAGAAAATTGTTTGTGTGCAGTTCTGGTCACTCCATTAGAGGAAGGATGTGGAGACTGTGGAGAGGGTGCAGAAGAAGTTCACCAGGATGCTGCCTGGATTAGAGGGTATGAGCTACAAGGAGAGGTTGGACAAACTTGGGTTGTTCTCCCTAGAGCATCGGAGGCTGAGGGGAGACCTGATACAGGTTTTTAAAATTATGAGAAGCATAGATAGGGTAGACAGTCAGAATTTGTTCCCCAGGGTAGAAATGTCAAACACCAGAGGAAATGCTTTTAAGGTTGGGGGTATAAAGCGATGTGAGGGACAATCTTTTTTTTATGCAGAGGGTGATAGGTGCCTGGATTGGGTTACCAGGGGTAGTAGTGGAAGCAGAGAGTTTGGTGGAGTTTAAGAGGTTTTTAGATAGACACATGAATATGAAGGGAATGGAGGGATGTGGATGATACACAGGAGGACGACATTTAGTATAAATTGGCATCAAGATCGGCACAACATCGTGGGCCGAATGACCTGTCCCGTGCTGGACTGTTCCGTGTTCTAAAATATTTCTAATTTTTTTTCTAGTGGGTCACTCACTGTAGGAATCTTTAATTCCTGCAGAGTTGACAATTCTAAGGACTCTCTGAATTCAATCTGTGGTGCAACACTCCGTGACACAAGTCACTGCAGATTCAAAACTATTCCTGAATATCTCTGAAGTGGCGGACAGGATGGGGCCTTAAAGGGGATGTTGTTAAGACACAAATCCACCAGCTTGACATGGCAAATCGAAATACTACTTCTGCTAAAGTAAAATCACATGACACCAGTCATCCCTGCAAGCCTGCTTTATCCTTTATTGATTTTACTGTCGACAGTGCGGTGTTCCAGATTGGAACTGGAACGCATTCCTGAGGTCCCCACACTCACCGACTTGTTTCATTTCATTGAAATGAATTATCAACAGTCGCCACTTTAAGCATGTAAACACCACTTTCTCTGGAGCAGTAGCAAGTTATTCCCTTGTACCTTTTTAAAAGTTTAATTCCAATGGAAAATTTCTTGGGAATTGTCCACTTCCTCCCTTCCCCCAGCCTGGGAGAAATAAGGAAATATGCTATTTTGAAATCCTTCCCACCCGTTGAAATTCCCTTCAAAGTTTGTCATGTCCAGTCCCCGCTCCGCACCGTACACCCTTAAATACTCTTGCTGTCATGTAATGTGCACGAGTCTTTGGAAGGAGGCGTGGAGGCAGCAGGAATGTTTTTAAACACAAGCCCTTGGGATATGAGGCTCAAGTTTAGTCTACAAGGGGCTTTTAACATAAGGAAGGCTGTTGTCAGCCTGACTGCCCCCAGTTGGCTCCTCCTTACACTATGATGCATTACTGATGATTGCAGAATTCCAGGGATGTAACAGGCTCCCAGGTTTGACACCAGCTGTCACTCAACATCACCCCACATCTCAGTGCAGCCTTCACCCTCTGTTTCCCCCACTCACATATGGTAACCATGGCACCTGAACGGGTTATTTTCCCCATCAGCCTCTCCCTGTTGGAGCACCAGGGCTCCCCAGTAAACATGGGGATGCTTGGCTTCCTGCAGGACCAATTGGCTCAAGTGTTCAGCACCGTCTTGACTACAGCTAAATTATTGGACCAGGGGTGGGGAGAGGACAGGGTGACCGCCCTCGTCAGCACCGAGGAACTTGCCACTGTCCAACATCAGACAATTGGGAGGTGAAAGTCAGTCATCTCAGCTCCATGATGTACAGAGGAGAAAGTGTCTCAGTCCCAAAGCTGCTCCATAAATTACCCTCCCTCCACCATATCTCAAGTGCGGGCATCACACTTCTTCACACTCTAGTTCCGATAACGAGACAGATGATATGGAGAAGCAGCAAGACCGACCAACACCTGACTGGAAATGGTGATACTGCCAACATGCCCAACTCCCCTTCACCGTCAGGCCTCACCATTGTCCAAGCTGAACCGACCAACCACCTCAACACTGTGGTGACGAAACACTGAGGCAAGTGGTGACTTCCAGTCTGCTCTACATGGCCTGTCAGGAGCGTGACAGAACAAGCAGCACTCACCTGGATGGGCCCTGCTTAAAGCCATTCAAGAGAGAGCACTTGCTTCTACAGTACGCCTGATAACAGGTGCAGTCTCCACACCCTCTCCAGCAGGGTCACACCTACGGAGGTCAAATCTCAGCTGTGCTGCACCAAGGTTCTTCAGATACCACAGGTCTCCCTGTGGCTTCTACTGAGGGCAAGGCGGCAGCAGCGATGGACCATCTTGTCCAAAGCCCTCCAGGACTGGACACTACTGCAACTCAATTCATGCCTCCAAGCACCGTTGAGTATCACTGGCTTGACAAGGCCCCCACACTCAAGCCCACCAGGGTACACAGTCCCAACCCCACTGTCAGAACTCCCCAAAATCCCCCTCCCACTTTTCCCCCATATGCCCATCCCTCCTGCCAACCTCTCCCCCTACTCACCTCCTTCCCTTCTCTCTCTGTCCTTCCCCGCCCTGTCCCATCCTCCCCCATCCCCAGCTCTCCTCCAACCCTCAGCACTCAGTCTCCCCATCACCTGCTGCTCCACCCAATCCCCTCACCTCTACCTCCCACTACCTCAGTACCTCCCACCTCCACGCTCGGTCATCCTCCACAGCTTCTCCCCAACATTTCCTTCAGCTTCGTTCTCCGCCTTCCACCCACAGCCTTCCCTCCCTCCCCACAGCCCAGGCCACCTCACCTGTCCCCAACTTTCCCCTTCCGTCCTGCCCTCCCTCCCCAAACTGCTGCATCAATACCCCACCAGTCCTGTACCCCTTACCCATTCTCCTCGACACAGCTCCCTTCCCCCCTTCTATCACCACCCACTTCCTTCATTGTCCTGCCCGACTCCACTGTTCCACCTGCCTCACACCCCTTGTCCTGTCAGCCATCTCTACCCCTAACCTACCACTGTTCCTCCCCTATCCCGTCACCCTCCACCTCCCTCACTCCTCCTCCCTCTCCCCCACACAATCCTCCACCCTCTCCCTTCCTGCCTAAATCTAGCCCTCCGCCCTTCTCAAGCACCCTCCCATAGCCCTCGACCTCCATCCCTCCCCAGTCTTTTCCCACTTCCATTCAGGATCCCTCCTCCTCTCCCTTCTCCCTCCACCTCATCCTGTCCTCTCCCTCCCCCACCACTCCGCTCTTCCTCCCTCCAATATGCTTCCCGCCCTCCTTCCTCTTCTCCCCTCCCTCTCCTCCCCCAGACACACTCCCTCTCCTCTCCCCCCCATTCCACTTCCTCTCACCCCCTCCTGGTCCTGGCTATCCCCTCCCCACTACCCGCCTCATCCACCCTCACCCCAACTCCTCTCACCCTCCACCTCATCTCCTCTGTCCTCCTAATCCCTACTCCCCCTTCCCAACCCCTCCACTTCCAGCCCCCTCCACCCCCCTCCTCTAGCTCTTCCTCCCTTCCCTTCCCCCTCCCCTCTATTCCACTCTCCCACCCTCCCTCCTTTCCCTCGCCCAACTCTCCAAGCACCCTCCCCGTCCTTTTTCCCTCCCTCCCCCTGCTGGCCCTCCAACTCCTCTCCCTCCCCCTCCTCTCCTCACCCTCTTCTTTCTCCCTTCACCTCTCCCTCACCTACCTCTCTTCCAACATTCCTCCTCTCCCTGCTCCACCCTTCCCTCCTCCTCTGCTGCCACCTCCCGGCCTTCGCGCCTGAATCCTCCTGGTCCCCCCTCTCCCCCCTCCACTCCCCTCCCACCCTCTACACTTCCCTCCACTCCCTCCTCCCACCATTTCCCCCTCTTCCGTCCACCTCTCCCCTTTCCTCCCTCCTAACTCTCCTCCTCCTAAGCCCTCCCTCCCCTCTACCACTTCCATCCTCCTCTCCCCTCCTCTCCCCCCTCCCTCCCCCCCTCCTCTCCCCCCTCCCTCCCCCCCTCCTCCTCCTCCCCTCCCTCCCCTCCTCCTCCCCTCCCTCCCTCCCCCCTCCTCTCCCCTCCCCCCTCCTCCCCCCCTCCTCCTCTCCCCTCCCCCCTCCTCCTCCCCCCCTCCCCCTCATCCCCTCCCCCCTCCTCCTCCCCTCCCTCCCTCCCCCCCTCCTCCCCTCCCTCCCTCCCCCCCTCCTCCCCTCCCTCCCCCCCTCCTCCTCTCCCCTCCCCCCCTCCTCCTCCCCTCCCCCCCTCCTCCTCCCCTCCCTCCCCCCTCCTCCTCCCCTCCCTCCCCCCTCCTCCTCTCCTCCCTCCCCCTCTCCTCCCTCCCCCCTCCTCCTCTCCTCTCCACTCCCCCCTCCCCTCCCTCCCCTCCCCCCTCCCTCCCCATCCATTCCTCTCCTCCCCCTCATCCCCCTCCTCCCTCCCCCTCACCCATCCCTCCTCCCTCATCCTCCCCCTCACCATCCCTCCTCCCCCCTCCCTCCTCCCACCCTCCCCATCCCCCCTCCCTCCTCCCACCCTCCCCATCCCCCTCCTCCATCCCTCCCCCCTCCTCCCCCTCATCCCTCCCCCTCCTCCCCTCATCCCTCCCCCTCCCCCCTCCCCATCCCCTCTCCTCCCCCTCCCTCATCCCATCCCTCCTCTCCTCCTGCTCCTCCTAACTCCCTCTCCCCTCCTCCATCCCCTCCTCCCCTCCCCTCCCTCATCCCCCATCCCTCCTCCCCTCCCTCCTCCTCCTAACTCCCTCCCCTCCTCCCCTCCCCTCCCTCCTCCCCTCCCCTCCCTCCTCTCCCCCTCCTAACTCCCTCTCCCCTCCCCTCCCTCATCCCCCTCCTAACTCCCTCTCCCCTCCCCTCCCCCTCCCTCATCCCCCTCCTAACTCCCTCTCCCCCTCCCCTCCCTCATCCCCCTCCTAACTCCCTCTCCCCTCCCCTCCCTCATCCCCCTCCTAACTCCCTCTCCCCTCCCCTCCCTCATCCCCCTCCTAACTCCCTCTCCCCTCCCCTCCCTCATCCCCTCCTAACTCCCTCTCCCCTCCCCTCCCTCATCCCCCTCCCCTCCCCTCCCTCATCCCCCTCCCCTCTTCTCCCTCCCCTACCTTCACTCCGTCCACCCTTCAGACTTTTCCTTCTGCGGGCTCGAAGTTTGGCGAAAGTTTTGCGGAGTAACGGTTCTGCCATGTCGGCTGTGGGACACCGCCTGCGGGTGGCGGGCTGTCTCTCCGCTGCGCTCTCGCTGCCGGGCTCCGCGGTCGCGGTCCCGGTGGGCTGGCCGCCTCTCGGGCCCCCTGTCCCGGAGCTCCGCAGCGATCCACTCGCTCCTTCAGCGCCAGCACATTCCTGGCCTCCCCAGGGAGCGTCTCCAAACTCCCAGCCCCGGTGCCGCCGGCCAGCCGCTCCCCGCCGCGCCTCCCCGCGGGCTCCGCGCTCCGCACTGTCCCGGGACCATCTGTCCCGCACCTCCTCCCCGGTCTCCGCGGGCTGCCTCGCAATCCGGCGGCGGGAGGGGGGAAGCCTTCCTCTCCTGCGGTGCCGGCGATTCAGGGACGGTTCCTGCCCGCCTCCCCCGCCGCTGGGAAGTGTAGTTTTCTGGGATGGGATCTCCGGGCGCTGGGAATGGGAACGTGGGGAGGGCTGGGAATTGAAGAGCCGGCGAGAATGCCAGCGACAGTGTGAGAAAGGAAGTGGGGTCAGGAGCTGGGAGCTGGGTGTGGGAAGGAGGGACGGAATCTGGGAGAAGTGCTGGAAACATTCAACGGGTCGGGCAGCATCTGTGGGGAGAGGAGCAGAGGCCACGTCATCGGCTCGGAGACCCTTGGTCAGGCAGGTGGAAAAACCGTTCTGGAGTGGAGGGAGGGAGGGAGGATGGAGGGGAGGGAGGGAGGGAGGGAGGATGGAGGGGAGGGAGGGAGGATGGAGGGGAGGGAGGGAGGGAGGATGGAGGGGAGGGAGGGATGGAGGGGAGGGAGGGAGGGAGGGGAGGGAGGGAGGGAGGGAGGGAGGATGGAGGGGAGGGAGGGAGGATGGAGGGGAGGGAGGGAGGGGAGGGAGGATGGAGGGGAGGGAGGGAGGATGGAGGGAGGGAGGGGGGAGGGAGGGAGGGAGGGAGGATGGAGGGGAGGGAGGGAGGAGGGAGGGGAGGGAGGGAGGATGGAGGGGAGGGGGGGAGGGGGGGGGAGGGAGGGAGGAAGGGGGGAGGGAGGGGGGAGGGAGGGAGGGAGGGAGGATGGGGGGAGGGAGGGAGGGAGGATGGGGGGGGAGGGAGGGAGGGAGGATGGGGGGGAGGGAGGGAGGATGGGGGGGAGGGAGGATGGGGGGGAGGGAGGGAGGGAGGATGGGGGGGAGGGGGGGAGGGAGGATGGGGGGAGGGAGGGGAGGGAGGATGGGGGGAGGGAGGGGAGGGAGGAGGGAGGGGAGGGAGGAGGGAGGGAGGAGGGAGGGGAGGAGGGAGGGAGGGGAGGGGTGAGGGAGGAGGGAGGGGAGGGAGGGAGGGAGGATGGAGGGGAGGGAGGGGAGGGAGGATGGAGGGGAGGGAGGCAGGATGGAGGGGAGGGGAGGGAGGGAGGATGGAGTGGAGGGGGGAGGGGGAGGATGGAGTGGAGGGGGGAGGGGGAGGATGGAGTGGAGGGGGGAGGGAGGAGGATGGAGTGGAGGGGGAGGGAGGGGGAGGATGGAGTGGAGGGAGGGGGAGGATGGAGTGGAGGGGGGAGGGAGGGGGAGGATGGAGTGGAGGGGGGAGGGAGGAGGGAGGGGAGGATGGAGTGGAGGGGGAGGGAGGAGGGAGGGAGGATGGAGTGGAGGGAGGAGGGAGGGAGGATGGAGTGGAGGGGGGGGGGGAGGATGGAGTGGAGGGGGGAGGGAGGGGGAGGGGAGTGGAGGGGGGAGGGAGGGGGAGGGAGGGGGAGGGAAGTGGAGGGGGGAGGGAGGGAGGAGGGAGTGGAGGGGGGAGGGAGGGGGGAGGATGGACTGGAGGGGAGGGAGGGAGGATGGACTGGAGGGGGAGGGAGGGAGGGGGAGGATGGAGTGGAGGGGGAGGGAGGGGGAGGATGGAGTGGAGGGGGGAGGGAAGGGGAGGGATGGAGTGGAGGAGGGAGGGATGGAGTGGAGGGGGGAGGGATGGAGTGGAGGGGGGAGGGAGGATGGAGTGGGGGGAGGATGGAGTGGAGTGGGGAGGGAGGATGGAGTGGAGGGGGAGGGAGGGAGGATGGAGTGGAGGGGGAGGGAGGGAGGAAGGATGGAGTGTAGAGGGAGGGTGGAGTGGTGGCGGGGGGAGGGTGGAGTGGAGGTAGGGAGTGAGGTGGGGAGAACAGAGGCGATGCCTGTAGTATGGAAACCCAGGGAGAGGTCCAAGTTCAAGTGTATTATTGTCATGGGCACGCGCACACAACACACACACACACAACACACACACACACACACACACACACACACGGTATAAATGCCATGAAAACTACCTTTTTGCAGCAGCAGCAGCACAGTACATTACAAGACGAGGGCAAACATAAGTAAATTTTAAATTAATCTAAATTGTGTATAACTTACAAAATAAATAACAACATAAACCTAACAACACTAGTGCAAGATTCACAGAGAGACAAAGTGATGGGGTCCAGGGAAGGAGTGGGGCCCACTGGGGACCCAGAGGGGGGATCTGTGCGTGGAGTCAGGGGAGGGCAGAAATTACCGCTTCTCAGTGCAGAGAAGGACACTGCACCTGGAGAATTCGGGGAGAGGGACCGGTGAAAAGGAGGTATTTGACGTCTGAGTGGGCTTGACAGTGGAGAGGTCCCCAGGGCCTGGTGAGATGTATCCCAGGAGGCAGGGAGGAGAGTAGTGGGGCACTGACAGAATTTTAAATCTCCGCTGTCGATGGTTCACGTGTCAGGTGAATGAAGAACGGTAAACGTGGTGCCCTAATTCAACGAGGGCAGCAGGGTTCCGCCAAGTAATTACAGGCCAGTCATTCTAACATCAGTGGGAGGGAAACGTTCTGAGAAATGTTTTCAGATGAGGGAGGGTAGTGGATGTTGTCGATTTAGACTTTAGCAAGGCCTTCAACAAGGTTCCACATGATAGGCTGGTCTGGAAGGTTAGATCCCATGGAATCCAGGGAGAGCTAGTTTGGTGGATTCAAAATTGGCTCAGAGGTGGGAAGCAGAGTGTGGTGGTTTCTCGGAATGGAGGCTGGTGACTAGTGGTGCGCTGCAGGATTTGGTGTTGGGACCCTTGTTGTTTGTTATTTATGTAAATGATTTGGATGTGAATGCACAAGGTTTGATCAGTAAGTTTGTGGATGACATAAAATTAGGAGGTGTTGTTGATGGTGAAGAAGGTTATTGTAGATTACAGGGGGATCTTGATCAGTGAGGGAAGTAGGCCAAGGAGTGGCAAATGGATTTCAATACAGATAATTGTGAGGTGATGCATTTTGGAAAGTCAAACCAGTGTAGGACTTGTACTATGAATGGTGGGGCACTAGGGAGTGTAATGGAACAGAAGGACCTAGGAGTACAAGTGCATAGTTTGTTGAAAGCGGCGTCACAGGTAGACAGGGTGGTGAAAAAGGCATTTAGCACACTGGCCTTCATCAGTCAGGGCACTGAGTATAGGAGTTGGGACGTTATATTGCAGTCGTATAAGTTGTTGTTGAGGCCGCACTTGGAGTACCGCGGACAGTTTGGTCACACAGTTATGGGAAAGATGTGGTTAAACTGGGAAGAGCGCAGAGAAGATTTACAAGAATATTGCAAGGACTAGAGGGCCTGAGTTATAGGGAGAGGTTGGCCAGGCTGGGTCTTTATTCCTTGGAGCATAGGAGAATGAGGGGCGATTTTATAAGTTTAAAATTACGAGAGGTATAGATAAGGTGGACGGTAACAGTCCTTTCCCCAGGGTAAGGGAGTCCAAAACTAGGGGGCATAGGTTAAGGGTGAGATGGGCAACTTTTTCACACAGAGGGTGGTGAGCGTATGGAACGAGCTGCCAGAGGAAGTGGGTGAGGCAGGTACAACAGTATCATTTAAGAAGCACTTGGATAGGTACATGGAGGGGTGTGGCTTAGAGGGATATGGGCTGAACGCAGGAAATTGGGACTAGCTGGGTGGGCGCCGTGGTCGGCATGGACACGTTGGGCTGAAGGGCCTGTATCCATGCTGTAAATGGGATTGATCTATGCTTTGAAAGGCAGGGATTAATTGGGAATAGTCAGCACTAAGGAGTGATCTAGTCTGACCAATCCGACTGAATTTTTCAAAGAGGTAAAAAGTGTATGGATGATGGCAGGGCAGCTGTTGTGGTCTACATGGGCCTTCAACACCTGGGAGTGGATGAGTGTCTGGGAAAGAGGACCAGGATGGGGACTGGAAATTGGGATCAGGATCTAGAAATGTCAATGGACATTGGGGTAATATTGTGGGAAAGAGCATTAGGCAATGGATGTCATGGAGGGAAGGGTCATAACCCGGAATGGGAGAGTTGAGAGCCTGGGTGGAGTCACTGGGACTGAGAGCCAGTCTGAAGGGGCGGGGCAGCGTTAGGGAGTGGACTGAGAGTAGGCGAGGGGGAGTGTCGGGGTCTGAGAACAAGGCTGAACATTGACTGTGAGTGCCAAGGTTAGACTTGGAAGTGTGGAATTTGGGAATGGGAGTCAGGATTTGACAGGATCAGGGAGCAGTTGAGGCCAGAGAGGTGGCGGTGTTTGGGAGTCAGGATGTGGTGTGTGCTACCTGAAAGGCCCATAAGGATCTTACTAATTTTGGGCTGAGGTGAGGGGCAGGAGCAATCCCTTCAACAGCTGGGCCTGTTGGGGACGGTGAGTGGCGGCCTCAAACTCTGACATCCCTCTGAAAACCTCACCCTCCCTTTACCCTTCCTCATTTCTCTCACACCAGTCTGAGTAAGCTTGTCCTAAGATCCCCTTGACTTTGTGACTCATTGTTCTCATTGCACTGCTCTGGGGCACCTTGGCTCTGTTCCTAAGTTGTTGCTCTTGCTGTCCTGTGATCTGCACAGACCTCAGGCTACCAACAATGTTCCCACATTAGAGCTGTGTGCTGCACCTACACATCGGGGGACTCATCGTGGGGGACAGCTGCCCTTCCAAGATCACCTCCAAGCCGCACACCATCCCGACTTGGAAATATATCATTGTTCCTTCACTGCCACTGGGTCAAAATCCTGGAACTCCCTCCCTAACAGCATTGTGGGTACCCCCCCCCCCCCCCACCCACACCTCAAGGACTGTAGTGGTTCAAGAAGGCAGCTCCCTTCTGAAGGGCAGCTAGACATTGGCAAGTAAATGCTGGCTCGGCTTGCGAAGCCCACATCCCCTGAATGAATAACCAGAATCGTGCCCAAGACTGACGGCAAGTAATTGCCTCCTGCAGAGACTGTGAGCGTTGACTGAGACCTGCTGCAGCTTTCAAATGTCGATACATTTGGGTAGGCTGTGGAGCACAGTAATCGTGCAAGAGGTACCACACAAGAGAAAAAGGAATTCTGCTACACCGTCAACGATGATCTGCAAACTCCTTGGCTGGTCTTCGATTACTTGGAGTGTACATCTCAGTTAGTGACCAAGTGACGGAAGCTGTTGTCAATACTACAATCAAGCAGCACCAATAACTTGCTCATCGATGCCCGGTTTGGGCTTCACCAGAATCTCTCGGCTCCAGACCTCATCACATCCTTGGTTCAAGCATGGACCAAAGGGGTATGGCACAAGCCCATAAATCCTTGAAGGTGGCCTGTTCTGGTTCTGGTCGCCTCATTATAGGAAGGATGTGGAGGCATTGGAGAGGGTGCAGAGGAGATTTACCAGGATGCTGCCTGGATTAGAGAGTATTGAATATGAGGAGAGGCTTAAGGTGCTAGGGCTTTATTCACTGGAAAGGAGGAGGATGAGAGGAGACATGATAGAGGTATATAAAATATTGAGAGGAATAGATAGAGTAGACAGCGCCTCCTTCCCAGGGCACCAATGCTCAAGACGAGAGGGCATGGCTTTAAGGTTACAGGTGGGAGGTTCAGGGGAGATGTCAGGGGGAGGTTTTTCACCCAGAGAGTGGTTGGTGCATGGAATGCACTGCCTGGGGTGGTGGTGGAGGCAGATACATTGGGCAGGTTCAAGAGCTTGTTGGATAGGCATATGGAGGAGTGTGGGATGGGGGGATATGCGGGAGGAAGGGGTTAGGTAATGTGAGGGTGGTTTGATGGACGGCACAACATGGTGGGCCGAAGGGCCTGTTTTGTGCTGTATGGTTCTATGGCGACACAGATGACGTGGTCAGGAAGCCACATGGGGTACTGGCCTTCATTAGTTGGGGGGCACTGAATATAGAAGGAGGGAGGTTATGCTCCAACTTTATTATACATGGATCAGACCTCAGCTGGAGCACTGTGTGCAGTTCTGGTCACCAAGGTATAGGAAGGATGTGATAGCACTGGAGAGGGAGATGAGGTTCAGCAGGACGTTGCCTGGGATGGAGCAGTTCAGTTCTGAGGAGAGACTGGAGAAGCTGGGTCTGTTCTCCCTGGTGCACAGGTGGTTAAGAGGGGACACGATCGAGGTATATAAAATAATGAGGGGTATGGATAGGGTCGACTGCAGGAATCTTTCCCCTTATCCGAGATGACAGAGATTTAGGGTAAGGGGGAAGAGATTCAGAGGGGATCAGATGGGGCCTTTTTCACCCAGAGAGGGGCAAGTACCTGGAATGCACTGCCAGAGAGTGTGGTGGAAGCTGGGTCACTGACAGCATTAAGGAAATGTCCTGATGAGTCTTCGAAGTGCTTAGGCACAGAGGGCTATGGACCAAGTGCTGGATGATGGGATTAATATGGAGGGTGCCCACTGGTTGGATGGCCGAGTTGGGCTGAATGGCCTGTTTCCATGCTGTCTGACTCTGTGGGCCCACTTGTGCTGTGTGTTCTGGACTTCTCCGGCACACCAGCTAACCCATGGGGAAGGTTGGAAGTGAGATGGAGCTTCTAGCAACAGGATATCCCCCTCCACGATGACCACACATGGAGAAGAATCTTGAGCGTAGAGCCACTGCCTTGCAGCGCCAAAGACCCAGGTTCAATCCTGACCTCAAGTGCTGTCTGTGTGGAGTTTGCACGTTCTCCCTGTGACTGCATGGGTTTTCTCTAGATGTTCCAATGTCCCCCAAATCCCAAAGACATGCGGCTTAGTGGGCTAATTGCCCACTGTAAATTGCCCTCAGTGTGTGGGTGACGAGTAGAAGCTGAGGGGGAGTTGATGGAATGTGGGGAGAATAACAAATGGATTGGTGTAAATGGGTGTTTGATGGTCAATGCGGACTCGATGGGCCGAAGGGCCTGTTTCCGTGCTGTGCCTCTCTGTGACTCTATGACCTGGAATGTAAAGTGAGTAATGAATGCTGGAGGAGTTGTCAAACACTGGGATCTGAGGAGGGAAAGAGGTGAATCACCTGGAGAAGGGAGTTGTTGCAATATGTTGAAGGATCAACATGGCCAGGGAGAGGAAGACTTCTGGGAGGGAGTGAAGTGAATGCTGTGAATTGTTGACGGAGATGAAGATGTCTGCTTCCTTTGTGAGGTCACTAAATCTCCTCCTAAATCGGGTTCCGGAGATGAGGGGGTTCTCCTATGAGGAGAGATTGAGTCGCCTGGGACGATACTCGCTGGGATTCAGAAGAATGAGAGGGGATTTTTTTGGAATGTGTAACATTATGAAAGGGATAGATAAGTTAGAGGCAGGAAAGTTGTTTCCACTGGTAGGTGAGACTAGAACTAGGGGACATTGCCTCAAGATTCGGGGGAAGTAGATGTAGGACAGAGATGAGGAGAAACTGCTTTTTCCAGAGATTAGTGAATCTCTGGAATTTTCTGCCCAGGGAAGCAGTAGAGGCTACCTCAATAAATATATTTAAGACACAGTTAGATAGATATTTGCATATTAGGGGAATTAAGGGTTATGGGGAAAAGGCAGGTAGGTGGAGCTGAGTCCACGGCCAGATCAGCCATGATCTTATTGAATGGCGGAGCAGGCTTGACGGGCCAGATGGTCTCCACCTGCTCCTATTTCTTATGTTCACTATTGTAGGGTCTTGAGGGCAATAATTCAGCCACTGACCCTTTCAACAACCTCTGTCCGGGGCTGTCAGGTGGTCCTGCAAGAAGTGTTTCCCTCCTCGCCCTGACCTGGACCTCCAGGGCAGCGGAAAGCTGGGCAAAGCACAGCCTGGGCAAAGCTTCCATTCAGGAAATCTGGGCCAAGTCTTCCACAGACCCTGAGAGCAGGCAGTGAGATGTTGCCAGAGGTTGAAGGGTGCTTGAAGTAAGTTTTGTGAAGCCCACCAGAAACTGTGCTGCAAAAGTGAAACAGCTGTTTATAACCCAATTTACTAATTAGGACACAGAAGAAGACCATTCAGCCCACTAGGTCTCTGCTGGTTCTCAGGAGGGGTCCCATCAATCGCATTGCCCTTCTTATTTCTCCATAATCTTGGAGGTCATTTTCTCTCACATGCCCATCAACTCTCCTTTGATCCTTTTGCCAGTTACCTACACCCGGGCTAATTCACAGTAGCCAATTAACTCTCCTGAGACGTAACTGGGGCACTCACGGGGAGAGCATGCAAACTCCACACAGAGAGCACTGTACCACTCTGCTGCACCAAGTAGTTGTTGGGAGCCTGTGAAACATATTAGATTCACCTGAACATTAGCATTGTCCTCGAGACACCAGTTCCAAAGCAATAGTGAAATAGGAACTAAAGAGAGGCCCAAGCAGATAGAGAGAGCAAAGTAAAACGTCTTTCCTCCTTTAGTAAAAAAAACATTAAGGATGGATTTTGAAAATGTTTCAGGGAGATGAGATTGGGAACAGGAGGAGATGAAAGAACTCTGGTGACCTGCCCTTGAGGGGATGAAGTTGCAGGGAGCAAGGACTAACTGACAGCAGAGAAAGAGCAGCAGGGGGCTGAAAAGAGTTCAAAAGGGAAGAGGCAATGGGAGCAAGCATGTGATTACAGAAAAGGGGCAAGTACAAGAGGGGAGAGGACAGAAGTGTAATTTAAAGAGCTACCGTTTCCCAACAGCTTTTACTGGAAGACTTAAGGACGCAGCCAGAACCCCACATCTGAAAGGAAGAAGGGGAGGAGAAACTGGTAAGGCTGAGAGAGCGTGTGGCCCAATAGGGGCCAAAGTGGCAATCTGTGGGGAGCAGGAGGACATGGGTGAGGTCTTCAATACTTTTCATCTGTATTCTGTATGGAGGATGCTGAGGCCGAAACAATCAGGGAGGAGGACGGGGAAATTCTAAAACATGTTATCATTCGAAAGGGGAGGTATTAAATGTGTCAGTGGGCTTAAAGGTGGATAAATCGCCCGGCTGCTATGGGAGGCAAGGGAGAAGACAGCTGGAATCCTGACAGAGATCTTTCAATCTTCACTGGATACAGGTGAGGTGCAGATGACTGGAAGACGGCAAACGTGGCTCCTTCAGGAGTGAAGGATGTGTAAGAGTGTAGCATGTCAAAGGTAAATTTTTTTACACAGAGTGGTGGGTGCGTGGAGCGCACTGCTGGCAGAGGTTGTGGGGGCAGATACATTAGGGACATTTAAGAGACTCTTAGATAGCCACATGAATGATAGAAAAATGGAGGGCTATGTGGGAAGGAAGGGTTGGATAGATATTAGAGCAGGATAAAATGTTGGCACAACATCGTGGGCTGAAGGGCCTGTACTGTGCTGTAATGTTCTATGTTCATTCCACCCAGGTAATTACAGGCCAGTGAGTCTAACCTCAGTGGTAGGGAAGTTATTGGGAAAAAATTTCTGAGGGTTGGGGTTAATCTAGACTTGGAGAGTCAGGGACGAAGCAAGGGTGGTCAGCATGGTGGTGATAAGGGAAATCCTGTCTGACTAATTTGATGAACTTTTTGAAGAGGTAACTAAGTGCGTCAATAAAGGTGGTGCAGTAGGTGTGGTTTACATGGTCTTCAGTAAAACCTTTGACCACATGGGAGACTAGTCTAAAGTTACCCATGGGCGAGGAGTGACGGGGGCGAGGAGTGACAGGGAGAGTGTTTATGGGGTGGCCATAAAGGGGTTTATGGGATAGGCGATGTTATGGAGAGTTTCGGTGACGTGAGGAGGCAGAGATTTGACAGAGCCACGTTCTCCAGATCCTCACTGAGGGAGATTATTGAACGTTGTGCGTCTGTCTCACATTTCCTGCCTCAGAAACTGTAACTCCCTAATGCTGTGTTTGTTCAGTTACACTTTTGCATCAATATAACTGGTGAAGCCGTGTGTTCCTGCAGCTTATTTCCCACGTAAACAATAGCAGAAGGTGGTGCGGTTGCTCCCGGTGTAGCTGATTCTCTGTTCTCACTGCTCCCCAACTCCACACTTAATTTGTCCATCCCCAATTCCCCTCGAGCAGGGGGGTGGTGGTGAGCTGCCTTCTTGACCCACTGCAGTAATCCTGGTGAAGGTACTCCCACAGTGCTGTTGGAGAGGGAGTCCCCAGATTTAAACCCGGTCTGTTCCCATGTGCTCACTGGTGCTGGTGGTGGTGGGTTTGGGAGGTGCCATTGGAGCAGACTGGGTGAGTAACTGCAGTGCATTTGTAGTTGGTGGACACTGCAGCCACTGTGTCCCAGTGGTGGAGGGAGGGAGTGCTTACGGTGCTGGACGGGGCACTCCTCAAGTGGCCTGTGTTGTCCCAGAGTCAGAGAGAGATACAGGCCCTTCAGCCCATCGAGTCCAACCACCTGTTTACACTAATCCTTCATTAATGCCATTTGTTCTTCTCCCACATTCTCATCCATGCCCCCCAGATTCTACCCCTCACCTGCACTAGGGGAGATTTACAGTGGCCAGTTAACCTACCAACACGAATGTCTTTTTGTAGTGGGGGGAACCCACACAGACACAGGGAGAGTGTGGATACTCCACACAGACAGGACCTAAGGTCGGGATTGAACCTGGGTCTCTGGCGCTGTGAGACAGTGGCCCTCCCTGCTTCTTAATATTTGTTGGCCTTGCCCTCGTCTGGGTGAGTGGAGAGTATTCCGTTATTCCTGACACGCGGAAAAGGCCGTGAGGTGTCAGGAGGTGAGTCAGTTGCTGCAGGATTCTCAGCCTCTGGCCTTCCTGCGTAGCCATAGTGTCTGTGTGGCTGGTACCATCGAGTTGCTGCAGTGGACCCGGGCTGACACTTTAGTAGCTGGTATGTTACTCAGCATTTGTCAGCCTATCCTGAATGCTGTCCGGTTCTTGCTGCCTGCAGACATGGGCTGCTTCATGTGCTGAGGAGTTGCTAATGGAATTGAACGTTGTGCCGTCTGTCTTCCCTTATTCCTGTGGCTCCCTTCCCCCGCATTGATGACCTGCCCATCTCGTCTCCTCCCCCCCCCCCCCCCCAAACCCCCCATCCTTTATTCCATGGTCCACTGCCCTATCCTACTGGATTCCTCCTTCTTCAGCCCTCGGCCTCTTCTACCTATCACCTCGCAGCTTATTACATCTTCTCCCCCTCCCCGCCCCTTTCTTCTTACCTTCCCCCTCTCGCCTGGACTCACCTCTCCCCTGCCTGCGTGTGCTCCTTCCCCTCCCCCCACCACCTTATTCTGTCTTCTGCCCTCTTCCTTTCCAGTCCTGACGAAGGGTCTCGGCCCGAAATGTCGACTGTTTATTTCCCTCCGTGGATGCTGCCTGACCTGCTGAGCTCCTCCAGCACTTTGTGTATTGCTCCAGGTTCCAGCATCTGCAGAATTTCTTGTGTCTCTATTGCGCAACCATTAGTGGCCCTACCCATTTCTGACAGCAGATCTCCTGGGGCTGGGATGATCGACGTCCGACACTCACCGCCACCTTTCTTTATGCTCCACCACTGGACCTTGGGTGACCATTGACTTCAGTTTTACCAGGATTCCTTGACGCCACACTCAGTCGAATGTTTCTCTCTCACCGTACCTCTCAACTCCAGCTCTGGCCCTGTTTGGACCAAGGCTGCACAGGTAATTTTCTACACTGTCAGATGCCAATGTTGTAACTGCACTGGAACAGCCTGATAGAGCGACAGCTAGTTCTGGAGTGCAGGCCCTCAGTCTTACAGAAGGGATGTAGCCTGTTCTCATTAACTTTGCCTTTATTTGACTCCAGACTCATCAACGTGGCTCCGCTAGAAATGAACGTTAAATGTTGATGTTGCTAGTGATGTCACAATTCCTTCTGAAAAACAGGAAATCCTTGGTATGAAGCTGATCTCTGCCTTCACGAGGGCTGTGGGTGCTCACTACCTCCAGTGCTGCCAATGGGAGAGAGTGAGAGAGAGATTTCTTTATTAGTCACATGTACATCGAAACACACAGTGAAATGCATCTTTTGTGTAGAATGTTCTGGGGGCAGCCCGCAAGTGTCACCAACATAGCATGCCTACAACTTCCTAACCCGTATGTCTTTGGAATGTGGGAGGAAACCAGAGCACCCGGAGGAAACCCACACAGAGACGGGGAGAACGGACAAACTCTTTACAGACAGCGGCCGGAATTGAACCCGGGTCGCTGGTGCTGTAATAGTGTTACGCTAACTGCTACACTACCGGACCTGGTGGTAGTGATGGTACCTGATGGATGGTGATGATGGAGTAGATTTACCCCTCACCACCCACCACAGGCCCAGTCTGACAGCTCTTACCCTCAGGGTTCAGTCAATTTGGAGATCCCCCACCAGAGCTGTGTCTCTGAGTGTGTTTCCATGGGGAGGAACGCGAACCCATCAGCTGAGGGAGGACGGTACCTGATGCCCTGAGATCTCCTGGGGTCTGGAGTCAATGTTGTGAGCTCCCAGGGAGCCTGTACCGTCGGTGCAACAGGACACACCCAGAGATGGTTATGGAGGAGTTTGCAGGTTGGCTGTAAGGTCCTGTGAGCGTGACCAAGTCAGGATGGTCTGTACAACAGCCCTCCCCAGTTGAGTTTCAAATGTGGTGGTCTTGAAGTAACACAGTGGTGTGCTGGGGCATTGCTGGGCACACAGTGGGCAGTGAAGGTCCGGCAACCTGGGCTGTCACCTGGCCGGACTGGGGAGGGGCAGTGGGTTCCCTGTACACCCGTTCTTTCATTGCTGCCATTGCTACAACCAGCTTTCTCGAGTTATTTGCATTGTCAATGGAGACCTCCAGGTTTTAACTCTGCACCCCTCCTTATCCACACACATTGCTGTAGGAGAGGTTCACACTTACAACCTTTCAATCCAGGCAGAAATCCCCATGATGGGCTTTACAACAAATAAATTAAACCTCTTGGAAACAGGAGATGTTACATTTCGTGTTTGGTTAAAAGCACAGGAATTTCATGTCATTTAACCTTCAGTGCCAGCACCCACAGTGAGCTGTTTGGAGGAGCTTCCAAGAGATCCGGTCTGTACTACCAATTCTGGTGAGCTATTATTTCAGCTTGGAATCATTGAACAGAGGTTCCTTCAATTCTTCTGCATAAACTCAAGCTGGTTCTCAAAACGACACCCCCCGATGATGCAGTTTGTAGGTGGCAGCCTCCTGAAGGTGGTGTGGCAGCAGTGGATCTGTAACCTTGTGGCCCGGCCACCATCATCCTCAACCAAGGGGACAACCCTGGTTCAATGACCGTGCAGGAGGACGTGCTGGGAGCAGCCCCCTGTCTCTCTAAAGATGAGGTGCCCAGCCAGTGAAGCAACAGACCAGCAACAAACACACATGGTCCAGTGCAATGGTCCTACCACACCCAGTCAGGAATGTTGGGACACAATTGAACAGTGAGAGGGTGCAAGACGCCCTGAGAACATTCCCGTTCTCATTGGTGCTGTGCTTCAACAGTGAGGAGCAGAGGCAAGTCCATCAGCTTCAGCTGGTAGTGCTGAGGGCATCCCAGCCTCCTCCCAAGGCTCACAGTGTAACAGAAATAAAGGAAAGGCTGATACGGAAAAGGCTACGTCATGGAGCAGTACAGCATGGAAACAGACCCTTCGGCTCATCGAGTCCATACCAACCATCAAGCACCCATTTACGTGATTTCAACGCTAACCCCACTTTATTCTTCCCACATTCTCATCAACCCCCCCCCCCCCCAGATTCCAGCACTCACCCACACACTGGGGGTCAATTTACAGCGGCCCATTAACCCCCAGCCCGCATGCCTTTGGGATGCGGGACGAAACTAGAGCACCTGGGGGTCACAGGGAGAACGTGCAAACCCTACACTGACAGCACCCAAGGTCAGAACTGAGCCCGGGTCTCTGCCGCTGTGTGGCAGTGGGTCTGTCACCAGCCAACCTGCCGTCGAGGAGGAGTCGTATCTTCAGCCAAGCAGTGACGTGGGATGTTTCTCAGAGATAACCCATCTCAGGGAAACCCTGTCTCAGGGATACTCTGTCCACAAAACGCAGACAATCCGATCTGAACAATGATCACTCCATCAGGAAACCTGCTGAGGTTTTATAATGATCCGACAACTTCAAGTTATTTAAAACAAAAGCAGAAAATGCTGGAAGCGCTCAGCAGGTCAGGCATGTCTGCCGGGTGAGAAGGATCTCTGACCTGAGACATCAACGCTGTGTCTCCCCCCACGGACGTGGACTGACCTGCTGAGAATTTCCAGCATTTTCCCTGTTTGCTTTAGATTTCCAGCATCTGCAGTTTTTGTTTTATTTCAACATCAAGTTACTTGTCCTGATCACAACATTCCTCAGGATTTCAAGACTTCTTAAAATTACATTTTATTTTTGAAGAGTGTGATGGGATTTAAATTCACCCCCCTGCATCGCACACTCTGATACCTGGATTGGTTCTGTTAGACACCACTGTACTCCCATGTTCTGCCTGGGTAGTCCACAACCCAATGGTATGGACACTGAAAGTACCTATTTCAGGTAACCCTTCCCTCTTCTCCTCTGATCCTCCTCCGGTTCTCCCAATTTTTCCCCCTTTCCCAAACCCCTCTCCTGCACCCCCCCCCCATCCCTTTCCCCCTCCTGGCTCCGTCCACCCACTATTCATGCACTTCATCCATCAGCTGCTCTCCTCCCCAATCTACCTCTGGTTCTGTCTGCCCTTCCCCTCTCCCCTAACGGTCCCCATTCTCACCTTCCTCACTCATCAGAGTCCAGCACTGGTGACCCTTGTGTTCCTGCTTATCTCCCTCCAGCAGCCTTCACCCCTCCTACCTGTCATCCATCTGCCTCTGTCTCCCAACCACCCCTCCCCTACCTGGCTCCACTCGTCCGTCATCCTTCACCCCTCCTCAGTCCATCCATTGACCTACTGGCCTCTGTCTCACCTCCTCCCCCTCTCTTTATACTGGCCATCTCCCCTCTCCTGATGCAGGGTCTCAATCTGAAACATCAACATTTCTTTTCCCCCCCAGATGCTGCTCAACCCACTGAGTTTCTCCAGCAGATTGTTTTTTCCTCCAGATTCCAATGTCTGCAGTCTCTGGTGTCTCCCACTTCTAGCTCTGGGCTCAGGGTCCTGTCGCAGTGGTTGAGCACCTGACCATTGCTGGTCATTTTGGGCAGTACTGAGGGAGTGCTGTAATGTCGGGAATGCCTCCTCTAACTGACCCACCCCATCTGCCCTTTGCGAAAACAATGATCACAGTTCAACAAGGAGGAAGATTCTGTTGTGGGACTTTGACGCACACATTACCAAAGTGATAAATGAAAAACTGGGTCCTGAAGAAGGGTCCTGACCTGAAATGTTGACCGCCTGCTTTTCTCCACAGATGCTGCCTGGCCTGCTGAGTTCCTCCAGCATCATCGTGTTTTTCATCCAGATTCCAGCATCTGCGGTCCTTTGTTTCTCTTACCAAAGTGGCAATAGTGACTGCAATCTAAAATTAATTCACTGGCTGTAGAGTGTTTTGGGAAGCCCCAAGGTTATGAAAGGTGTAATAGAGCAAGGGATTGTATAATCATTGGGTGTGTAAATGTATTATGACCAGGGAATCTGTAATAATTGGTTACAGTCAGCAGATGTGTAATGGTTGGGTGTGTGAATTTGTTCCGGTCAACAGATGTGTAATGGTTGGCTGTATAATCACAGAATGGTCACAGTGCGGAAGGAGATCGCTTTGCTCATCAGTACTGACTCTACATGAAAACAGCTCAGCCAGTCCCACTTGCCCACCCTCTCCCATAAACCTGCAAACACTTCCTTTCAGTTACTTATCCAAGCACCCTTTCAAACACTACAGTGGAAGCTGCCTCCTTCACTCCCCCCGGCAGTCCATTTCCAGACCCCGGACACTCGCTGGGAAACATCATTTTTCCTCATGTCACGCTTGCTTCTTTTGCCAGCCACCTTCATTCTTTGCCCCGGGGTCCCTGACCCCTCCCACAACGGCCACCCCTCCTCTCTATCTTCCCAGTCCATGCCCGTTATCAGTTTAAATACCAATATCAGTCCCCCTTGCAACCACCTCTGCTTGAAAGGAAAGAACATAGAACATAAAACAGTACAGCACAGTACAGACCCTTCGGCCCACAATAGTGGCACGGTAGTGTAGTGGTTAGCGCGACGCTATTACATCGCCAGCGATCGGGGTTCAATTCCCGTCACTGTCCGTAAGGAGTTTGTACGTTCTCCCGTGTCTGTGTAGGTTTCCTCCGGGTGCTCCGGTTTCCTCCCATATTGCAAAGATGTACGGGTGGGTTAATTTGGGTTTAAAATGGGCGGCGCAGACTCGTTGGGCCGGAAGGGCCTGTTACCACGCTGTAAATAAAATCTTTAAAAAATTTAAGAAGAAAATATTGTGCCGACATTTTATCCTGCTCTAATATCTATCTAACCCTTCCATCCCACATAGCCCTCCATTTCTCTATCATTCATGTGCCTATCTAAGAGTCTCTTAAATGTCCCTAACGTATCTGCCCCCACGATCTCTGCCGGCACAAACTCCAACTTCTCCACCCTATCCCGAGAACCTAAAGTCTCTCATTCCTGGAATCACTTGGCACATCTCTTCCGCACTCTCTCCAGATCCTTCATGTTTCCTGAACGGTGGTGTTCAGACCCGGACACAGTTGTGGATCAGCCTGTAAAAGCTCATCATGACCTTCTTGCCCTTATGGTCTATGACATGGAGCCCAGGATCCTGTACCCTCAGATTCTTGGCACTTCCTACAAGTACTGCACTCAGATCTCTGATCTGACACTGCTTTGGAACTGTGCCTTGAGGTTTTATCACCTCTTCTCATTCTTCCTGCTAGAACGTAACATCTCCCAGTTCTCAGTGCTCGACTTCATCTGCCCATCCCACGAGTCTGTGTGTAACTCCTCCCTTTGTAACTCTCCTCTGCATGGTTCACTACACCCCCACCTTTTGCGTCACCTGCCAATTTGGAACTGTAGCAACACGCAATCTGCTGGAGGGACTCAGTGGGTCGAGCAGCAGCTGTGGGGGGGGAGAGGAATTGTCGACGTTTCAGGTCAAAACCCTGCATCGGGACCGAGGATGGCGGAGAGATGGTCAGTGGCGAGGGGAGGGTGAAGGTGGAGACACCTCTCCTCCCACCTTGTCCCATCTGCCTCTCCCTTTCTTTCTCCGCTTCCATCCATCACCCACCTGCCTCTGCCTCCCGACTCCACCCCTCCCCTCCCCTCCCCTTCCTCCCCTCCCCTCCCCTCCCCTACCGAGCTCAACCTGCCCGTCATCCTTGGTCCACCAATCACCTCAGGCTCCTGTCTCTTCCCTGCCCCTTCCATCGTTATACCGGCCATCCTACCCCGCCCCCCCCCCCACACACCCCTCCCCTCCACTCTCAGTCCTGATGCAGGGTTTTGACTCAAAGTGTTGACAATTCCTCTCCCCCCACCACAGCTGATGCTCGACCCGCTGAGTTCCTCCAGCAGATTGTGTGTTGCTCCAGGCTCCAGTATCTGCAGCCTCTGGTGTCCCTGGTTTGGAAAATGTGCCCTGTGAACCCAAGCCGAGGTCATTAATAAATATTCAAGCGGTCCTGGTACCAGTGCCCGAGTAATTCCGCTGCATGCTGCCCTCCAGCCCAATAAATAACCTCCGCTACTGCTCTAGTTTTCCTGTTAGGCAGCCAGTGTTCCTACAGCCCTTTCATTTCATGGGCTTCAGTACAAGGCCATTATGAAGTATCTTCTGGACATCTGTGTTGATGTCAATTGCATTTCCCTCATAGACCTCCATTACTTCATTAAAAATATCTGTCCAGTCAGACACTATTTGCCCCTGACAAGACCACGCTGGCTTTCTCTGATCAACCCACACGTCCAAGTGATGCTCATTCTGTCCCTGATTATTTACCCTAAACTTTCCCTCATGCTAAGTTTACATGAACACCTCTGTGGTTAATCCCTACAACCTTTATGAACAAGGGTGGGACATATGCATTTTCCGAAACTCAGGCACTATCCCGAATCTCGAGACGCCTGGAAGATCATGGACGGGACCTCTGAAATTCCCTCCCTTTCTCCGCTCAAAACTTCAATCTGGAGCGGGCAATTTCTCCACGTTAAGTGCAGCTGCTTGTTCTAGTGCTGCCTCTTCATCAATTTCTAGCCCATGCAGAAACGTAGTGACACCTCCCTAGCTCAGATTCCAGCAGCATCCTCCTTGCTAAAGGTGAACGTAATGGTCAGGCCCTCGGCCCGTGTGGAGGTTTGATTTCTAATTGGCTTCATCCTTCCACTTGCAGCCTGTTTACGTGTGTACGATGTGTCACAGTGAGGTCCCAGCCTATCCAGTCTCTCCTTGTGACAAGCCCTCCAGTCCCGGTGACATCCTTGTGAGTTGCTTCTGCACCCTCCCTCGTTTAATGACATCCATCCTATAGTGGTGGCAGCCAGAACGGCACCCGATGCCCCAGGTACGGTCTCACCAACATCTTCTACAGCTGTAACGTGACATCCTGGAATAAAATGAACTGGTTGGAGACGGGCTTCAGTGGTGGTGACGTCAGGAGGGAGCTGAGATGGATCACGCGCTCGGCACCTCTGGCTGCGAGTGCTTCAGCCTTTCCCACGTGCTGGGCCCCTTCTTCCTCCCATTAGCTGTTTGATTGTCCACCTCCATTCCTGACCAGAGGTGGTAGTTCTGCAGAGTTACGATCTGATCCACTGATGGTGACAGTGCTGAGCTCTGTCTATCGCACGCTGGTTTTGCTGCCTACCGTGCATGGAGCCCTGTATTGCACCTTCATTGGGCTGGTATCTCATCGTTTTGAGGTGTGCCTCCCATCACACCCTGCTGCAGTCCTCCTCAAACCAGAGTTGATCCTCAGATGCCAGCAGTGGTGGAGCCCAGCCGTGAGGTTACAAATGGTGGTGGCGGACGTCATGCAGTGTTGGATGTCTAATGTGTTACAGTGAGGAGCATGCAGTGGCTGGGGGTGTAATGTGTTACAGTGAGGGGTGTGCAATGGTTGGGGTATAATGTGTTACAGTGAGGAGCATGCAGTGGCTGGGGGTGTAATGTGTTACAGTGAGGAGCATGCAGTGGCTGGGGGTGTAATGTGTTACAGTGAGGGGTGTGCAATGGTTGGGGTATAATGTGTTACAGTGAGGGGTGTGCAATGGTTGGGGTATAATGTGTTACAGTGAGGAGCATGCAGTGGCTGGGGGTGTAATGTGTTACAGTGAGGGGTGTGCAATGGTTGGGGTGTAATGGTTGGGGTGTAATGTGTTACAGTGAGGGGCGTGCAGTGGCTGGGGGTGTAATGTGTTACAGTGAGGGGTGTGCAATGGGTGGGGTGTAATGTGTTACAGTGAGGAGTGTGCAATGGTTGGGGTGTAATGTGTTACAGTGAGGGGTGTGCAATGGCTGGGGGTGTAATGTGTTACAGTGAGGAGTGTGCAATGGTTGGGGTGTAATGTGTTACAGTGAGGGGTGTGCAATGGCTGGGGGTGTAATGTGTTACAGTGAGGGGTGTGCAATGGGTGGGGTGTAATGTGTTACAGTGAGGAGTGTGCAATGGTTGGGGTGTAATGTGTTACAGTGAGGGGTGTGCAATGGCTGGGGGTGTAATGTGTTACAGTGAGGGGTGTGCAATGGCTGGGGGTGTAATTTGTTACAGTGAGGGGTGTGCAATGGCTGGGGGTGTAATGTGTTACAGTGAGGGGTGTGCAATGGTTGGGGTGTAATGTGTTACAGTGAGGGGTGTGCAATGGTTGGGGTGTAATGTGTTACACTGAGGGGCGTGCAATGGCTGGGGGTGGTCCTGTGGTAATCCCGCCAGGGTGGAAAGCAGTGACGGTGAACAAGGTCCCACTGAGTGTACAGGATAAACTGTGGACATGGTGTTAGTTGGCCTGTGTTGAGAATTTCACAAATGTTCAATTTTTTTCTAATATATTCTAATGCTTAAAAACCTATAAAAATTTTCATTCAAAACCACCAATCTGAAAAAAGTACTAACTTGTTTTCTCCCTTTCCCAGTTCCAATGAAGGGTTTTGGACCTGAAACATTAACCCTGTTTCTCCCTCCACAGACGCTGCCTGACCTGCTGAGTGTTTCCAGCATTTTCTGTTCTTAATTTCAGATTTTTAACATCTTGAGTCTTTTGATATTCATTCACCATTTTGATACCTTAGTTCACATATGTTAACATTACCAGTGACACTGTGCCCCTCTGCTGATGAACTGATTCAAGGTGTTCGTGCGATGCCTGTGCCCTGTTTGGGAATGAACTTCCACCTGATTCAGGAATCCATTTTGTGAGTTTCTGATCGACCTGTAGCTGCAGGTCCGCCTCTGACCAGCAAGGGGAGCTGTTGGATCTACTTGTCCCAGCACACTTAACTCAAGAGTTAATCTCCATCAGGGACATTTACCGATGGGGAAACTCACCTAGAATTAGCTAAAACATAAGGTTTGTGCAACTGATCAACATCTAACAGGCATCTTAATGCAACCTACAGCTTAATCATTGCTACTTTAAATCGGTTTGCAATACAGAGTTGTTTATGAGTTATAGAAGCCTGGCTACTCTTTTACCTGTCTCTTTCCAGCAATTCCCATGCAGTGGGACTCTGGCCATCCAATCAATCTGATTGGATACATTTTGTTAAAGAGGAAAATGTCATAAACTACAGACATCCCAGTGCAACATTTTTCGGCAGGCAGCACCGAACAGTTGGGACGTCAGTGCTTGATTCCATGGTAACACGCGGGACGCTGGAGGAACTCAGCAGGTTGGGCAGCATCTATGGAGCAAAATGGACGGTGGACATTTCGGGTCAAGACCCTTCATTGAATCGAGGTGAAGGGTCTCAACTCAAAACGTCAACTGTCCAAAGCTCTCCATGGACGCTGCCTGACCCGCAGAGCCCTCCAGCACCTGCGGCCTCTCCTGTCTCCAGCTTGATCCCACAGTGCCCACGGAAATCTCTGTCGCCGTTGTTCCTCCCTCCAACACATCACCTTCATATCCCTACTCAACACAGCCAACCTCCCCCCCCCACACGGATCTTCCCTCCTCCCCCCTCCCCCATCCACACTGGATCTTCACTCCCCCCCCCCATCCACACTGGATCTTCACTCCCCTCCCCCCCACCCACACTGGATCTTCGCCCCCCCCCACCACCCACACTGGATCTTCACTCCCCTCCCCCCCACCCAGATCTTCACTCCCCCCCCCCCCACACTGGGTCCACTCGCCTCCTCCCCCACCCACACTAGGTCTTCACTCCCCTCCCCCCACCACCCACGCTGTCTTTTCACTCCCCTCCCCCCCCCACACTGGATCTTCACTCCCTTCCCCCTCCCCCCCCCACACTGGGTCTTCACTCCCCTCCTCCCCCTGTGAAGCAGGTCTTCAGTTTGAAAGCAGAAGTGGACTGCTGTAGGGTTGTGAACAGGTGTTTGCTTTGCTCACTGGGTTGTACAGATGTGCTCAGCAGTCCACCGGTGATATTCCCACCAGGACGTGGTACATTCTACTTGTACCTGTGAATCCGATGAGGACGTTGCGGACGTGACCCACATGCATTCTCCCTCCCTGATTGCCCTGTGAAGGTGGTGTTGATCCACCTCCTTGAACCGTAGTCCTTATGGGAAGGTGCCGCCAGTTCCGGGATTGTGACCCTCTGATGATGAAGGATTAGCTGAATTTTTCCAGATCGGAATGCTGTGTTTCTTGGAGGAGAGCCAACTGCTGGTGACATGACTACCTGCTGGTCTTTTCCTTTGAGGTAATATGTTTGGGAGATGTTGTTGAGGGACACCTGGGGAGTTGCTGGGTCCTTCTGGTAGAAAGCAGACGTACCAGCCACGATCCACTGGGGGTTCGGAGAGTGAATGCTGATCGGTGTGGTTGAGTGTCAACCACCAATCATTTCATGCTGGATTATATTGATCCTTGAAGAATAAATACTTGTGTTTCAGTTTAAATAAACAGCTTCTTCACTGAAGCATACAGAGCAGAATGATTCAAATCATCTCCAAATATCCTGTCCAATCCAGGGCACATTATGAGAGGATTAGGCAGGAGCTGGGGAAGAATTAATTGGAAATGGCTGGTTTTTTTTTGGGCATGTCCACATCTGACATGTGGGGGCTGTTTAAAGACCAACTGCGCAGAGTACAGGACAGGTACATTCCGGAAAGAAGGAAGGACAAGGATGGCAAGGTGAGGGGGGATGTCGAGCGAGGTGGTGAATTTAGTCAAGAAGAAAAAGGAAGCGTATGTAAGGTTTAGGAAGCTAAAATCAAACAGAGCCCTTGGGGATTATAGAGAAGCCAGAAGAGAACTCAAGAAGGGGACTAGGAAAGCCAGGAGGGGCCATGGAAAGTCCTTGGCAAGTAGGATTAAAGAGAAGCCCAAGGCATTCTATGCATACGTCAAGAACAAGAGGATAACTAGGGAGAGGGTAGGACCACTCAAGGATAAAGGACGGAACAAGGGCTTGGAAGTGGTGGATGTGGGTGAGGTCCTCAATGAGTACTTTGCATCAGTATTCACCATGAAGAAGGACGTCGAGGACAGTGAGATCAGTGTGGAGCGTGCTAATGGGCGAGGGCATTTGGAGATAAAGAAGGAGGTGGTGTTGGGTCTCTTGAAAAACATTAAGGTGGATAAGTCCCCAGGGCCTGATGGGATATACCTCAGGTTATTGAGAGAGGCAAGAGCTGAGACCACTGGGGCCTTGACCAAGATCTTTGTGTCCTCCCTAGCCACAGGCGACGTCCCGGAGGACTGGCAAGTATCTAATGTTGTTCTACTATTCAAGAAGGGAAATAGGGATAATCCTGGAAATTATAGACCGGTGAGTCTCATGCCGGTGGTGGGGAAGCTATTGGAGAGGATCCTCAGGGAGAGCATTTATGAGCATTTGGAAAACCATGGCCTTATTAGGGACAGTCAGCATGGCTTTGTGCAGGGCAAGTCATGTCTTACTGACTTGATTGAGTTTTTCAAGGAGGTGATGAGGGTGATTGATGAGGGTAGAGCTGTGGATGGTGTCTGCATGGATTTTAGTGAGGCATTTAACAAGGTTCCTCATGGGAGGCTCATCCAGAAGATTAAAATACATGGGATTCACAGTGACTTGGCCGTTTCGATTCAGAATTGGCTTGCCCATAGAAGACAGGGTAGTGGTCGATGGGACTTATTTTGGCTGGAGGTCTGTGCCTAGTGGTGTTCCGCAGGGATCCGTACTCGGACCTCTGCTGTCTGTGATACATATAAAAGACCTGGATGAAAATGTAGATGGTGGGTTAGTAAGTTTACAGATGATACAGAGATTGGTGGTGTTGTGGACAGTGTAGAAGTTTGCCAAAGGATACAGTGGGATATAGATCAGCTGCAGATATGGGCAGAGAAATGGCAGATGCATTTTAATCCGGCCAAATATGAGGTGTTGCACTTTGGGAGATCCAGTGTAAAGGGACAGTACACTGTCAACGGCAGGACCCTTAACAGTGTTAATGTACAGAGGGATCTTGGGGTCCAAGTCCATAGCTCCCTGAAAGTGGATGCACAGGTTGATAGGGTGGTAAAGAAGGCATATGGCATGTTTCTCTTTATTAGTCAAGGCACTGAGTTCAAGAGTCAGGAAGTTATGTTGCAGCTTTATAAAACTCTAGTTAGGCCACATCTGGAGTATTGCATTCAATTCTGGTCTCCCCATTACAGGAAGGATATGGAGGCGTTGGAGAGGGTGCAGAAGAGGTTCACCAGGATGCTGCCTGGATTAGAGGGCAGGTGCTATAAGGAGAGGTTGGACAAATTTTGGTGTTTTCTCTAGAGCGGTGGAGGCTGAGGCGAGACCTGATAGGGGTTTATAAGATTATGAGAGGCATAGATAGAGTAGACAGTATTGTTTCTCAGGGTTGAAGTGTCTAATACTAGAGGATGTGCATTTAAGGTGAGAGGGGTAAGTTCAAAGGAGATATGTGGATCAAGTTTTTTTTACACAGAGAGCGGTGGATGCCTGGAATGTGCTGCCAGGGTTGGTGGTGGAGGTAGATACGATAGAGATGTTTAAGAGACTCTTAGATAGGCACATGAATGTCCAGAGAATGGCGGGATATGGGCATTGAGTAGGCAGGAAGGATTAGTTTAGTTAGGCATTTAATTACTAGTTTAATTAGTTTAGCACAACATGGTGGGCCAAAGGGTCTGTTCTGTGCTGTATTGTTCTATGTTCTGTGTCTCTGTTAGTATTTGGTGACACCAAGATTGTTCCAGAATTGTTACAATGTCAGCTTCCACCTGACAATGCAGAAAATTGCCCAGAAATGTCCTGTCCTGGCTGATTATTGTCCAGTGATACATCCTTGATTATCAGCCAGTGACAGAAGCTGTTGATTCTGCTCTTGTGCCATTTACCACCAACGTTCTCCCTGGAGCTCAGCTTGGCTGTGTCCAGGACCGACCAGCTCCAGACCTCACTGTGGCTTTGGTCCAAACATGGACAGAGGAGCCCACCTGTAGAGGTGAGGTAAGAAAGACTGCACTGCATTTGACCGAATGTAGCGGTAAGGAGGCCTGGTAAGGCTGGTCAATGGGCATCAAAGTGAAAACACTTCAGTGGTTGGAGTCATATCTTGCACAATGCAAGATCATTATGACTGGTGGTCAATCATCCCTGCCCCTGGACATCACCGCAGGAGTCTTTCAGGGCAGAGTCCTGTGCCCAACCATCTGCAGCAGCTTCATCAGTGACCTTCCTTCCATCAAAAGTGGGGATGCTGCACAATGTTCATTTTGATTCAGGCTTCTCAGGAAAAGAAGCAGCCCATGGTTTGTGTGGGCCAATAAGTGCCAAACACATTCATGCCAGTCAACTGCCTGCAATGACCATCTCCAACAAGAAAGAATCCTTGACGTTAATGACATTACCGTTGTGTTCCCCTCGCCAACATCCGGGCGTCACCATCCGTTAAAATATGGATGGTGACGCCACAGAATTACGGTAAGACGTGGCCAGGATCTGGGTGCCCTGCAGCGACGGACTCACCTCCTCATACCCGGCTAATGCAAAGGTCCGTGGTGAGTTGGAGCAGTTTCCTCTTGCTCTGATGAGTTCAGCCCCAACAACGTGTGACTGGACACTGTGGAAGACCAACTGGTTCACTTCGTTGCCGTCCCAACCACTACCCAAATACATCCCATTTACTCCTTCTACCACCAGTGCACAGTCGATATAAAGCACTGTAGATTCACACCAAGGCTTCTCTGACAACACTTTCCAAACCTACAGACTTTACCAGCAAGAAGAACAAAGGAAGCAGGCTCCTGGGAACACCACACCTCCGAGTTCCATCGCTCTAGCAGATCATTGTTACTTCAAATTATATCACTGCTGGGTCTAAGTCCTGCAACTCTCTACCCAATGAACCTCATGGGAGCTCCTTCATTAGACACACTGCACCCGTTCAAGAAGGAAGCTCAGCATCATCTTCTCAAGGGGGCTAGGGCTGGGCAGTAGATGCTGGCCTTGTCTTCAACTCCGAATCCCATTATCTTGGATGGTGATGGAGTTGGGTTCAGCCTAAACTGGCAGAGGGAGCACCATTAGGATGGAGCATGATAGAACATAGACGAAGCTGTGGAGGACAGAGGGACATAAAAAGCATCTCGGTAGAGAAAAGAACAACCACAGGGGAAATGGAGACGGAGCTGTGGCTGGGGAGCTGCAGGGACAAGTTCCCAAATGGGAGTAAGATGTAAATGGCAATAACAGAAACTCAGGGCTGCAGTAATATACTAGGGAGGGTGCCTTTAAGATCAGGAATGTATCACGTGGTACTCTGTCGTACTCAGGCACTGCAGTTGAGAGTTACTGCCTTCAATGAGGGATATTCTGTTTATTGTTACCTCAGTCTCTTTGCTTAAGCATGGAGCCACACAAAAGAAGCCTACGGGCATTACAAAGGGGAGGACTTGGAACTTAATTTTCCCCGTCCACACAGTATTTAGAAGTGGCAGGAAAGGAAAGTGGGAGGGTCAAAGTCGAGTTTATTGCCACATGCACAAGTACGCGTGTGCACGGGTACAGTGAAAAACCCACTTGCAGCAGCATCACATCAGAGCATCACATAAGCACAGTTGTGTGAGAGTTGGCTGGATGCCGTTACAGTCCTGGAGAGGGGTGATGTACTTGAAGGTTCATAGAAATATTCTGCTCAGAATAGAGGAGAGCAGAGGAGCCTTACACTGCTGGATACTGTAGGCCCCAAATAGTGGGGTGATATAGGGCAGGAAATTTACACTCAAATTTCAGAAAAAGCTAATTATACTGATAATGGAGACTTCAATTATCTATAAATAGCCTGGGAAATTACAGTGTTACAGGCAGTGCTTTGGCTGGGTTAGGTTTAGGGTTATGACATAAGGGTCTTTGACCTGAAACATTAATCCTGTTTCTCTCTCCACAGATGCTGCCTTACCTGCTGAGGATCCTTTGTATTTTCTGTTTCATTACAACTTGTAAAGCTTTGCTGTGATGAGGAGCCTCCGACACGAATCACTGACAGTTTCTCTCTCCACAGACGCTGCCTGACCTGCTGAGTGTTTGCAGCATTTTTTGTTTATAGTTGAGCCTTTGCTCAGCTTGTCACTGGCACTTCATCAGAAGCCGGGACTGTGGTTTTGGTGGAGATGGGTCATAAGACCAGAAGCACCGGCCAAATGGCTCTCACTGTAACCAGCAATAATTCAGTTTGAAATGAAGTGAGACTTGAATTTCATTTGTCTTTAAGGACCTGCTCCACGGCCAGTTGACTACTTCTGAAACAAAGTCACGGTTGTGATGCAGGAATTAACACCCTCCCTCGGTCCTGCCTGGAGTCTTGTGCTCCAGGTCACAGAGCCATGTTATACAGTATGGAAACAGGCCCTTCAGCCCAAGTCATTCATGCCAACCAGGTGAACTAGTTCCATTTGCCTGCATTTGGCCCATATCATCTAAACCTTTCCTATTCAAATGTCCTTTGAACATTGTAACTGTACCCGCCTCTATCGCTTCCTTTGGCAGAGTGTTCCACATACTCACCACCCTCTGTGTGAAGAACTTACCCCTCAGGTCCCCTTTCAATCCTTCCCCCTCACCCAAATCCTACCCCCCATCAAGTTTTAGACTCCCCTACTCTGAGACAAAGACCGTGACCATCCATTTTATCCATGTCCCACAGGTGTATCCCATACGAGAGGACAGTGAACACCACAGGTGACCCAGGAAAACAAAGGACTGGATTCTAAATGTTCCCGGTTATAAGGTGTTCAGTGGAGGTGAGGAAGGGAAGGTAGGAGGGAGAGAGGCAGTATTGATTGAGAATATTGTTTTGAGAGAGAGAGAGAGAGAGAGAGAGAGAGAGAGAGAGAATGTCTCAAGGAGAGAATATGTTTGTTTAGAGTTAAGAAACAGAGAACTACTGGAACTGTTCTATAAATCACCTACCTGTGGGAAGGTTATTGAGGAGTAAATTCCCAAGAAAGTTGCAGAGATATTCAAAAGCCATAGAGCGGTGATAATGGGAGACCTCAACAGTGCAAATGTAGACAATGATAGCAATAAGGGCTGAAGAGGGGGAGGAATTTCTCAAGGGTGTTCAGGAGAATTCAGTTGATTGGGTCCAATGAGGAAGGTGGCATTGCAGGACTTGGGGACATCAGCCAAGCCCGGTGGAGCAAGTACCAGTGGGGGAACATCTAGGAAAGAGTGATCATAATATCCTGCTTAGAATATCTGTGGAAAATGGTATAGATCATTCTAATCTAAAAGTAATCAACTGGAGAAGGGACAAATTCAATAGCGTGAGAACAGATCTGGCCCGGAACTATTACTCATCAATGCGAGGTACTTAAGATGGAGATGTTTCAGTTACAGTTTCCCTCGAGGGAAAAGAGCAGGGAAATTAAAGCAGAGCTGACCAAAGAGATAGAGAGTAAGAGAGGAATAAGACAGATGCCAGGCTGTTACTAGAAGTGGGAACCTGAATGATTACAGGAAGTTCCGAGGGGAAGTGAGAAAGGAAATGAGATAAGCAAAGTGAAGATGAGGGATGTCTAACTACAACGATAAAAAGGAATCCAAAAATGTTTCACGAGGCTCATAAACAGAGATGGGGGGACCCAGAAGGAAATCTACACAAGGAGGGCAAGGGCACGGCTGAGGCCCCGACTGAGTACTTTAGTCTGCGCCGAGGAGGAAAATGCTGCAGGAGTCTTGGTGAAGACAAATGTCGTTAAAGTATTGGGTGGGCTAACAACTGATGAAGAGGAGGTACTGGAAAGGCACGCAGCATTGGGGTGGATAAAGCACCTACATATTGTATCTCAAGATTAGTTTAATCTCTGTAATGGGGAAGGTTCTACCAACAATAATCAAGGACAGAATTAGCAGTCACTTGCACAAGCACGGGTTTGTTAAGGGCAAAATTCCATGGGGTGGAGTAGTAGGGATGTGCAGCAGAGAAACAGACCCTTTGGCCCATTATGTCCATGCCAACCCTTTTGACCATCTACACTAATCCCATTTGCCCGCATTAGGACCGTATCTATGCCTTGCCTCGTCATGCGTCTGTTTAAATGTCGTAATTGTATCTGACGCCCCCTCGTCCAGCAGTGCGTTCCAGACATCAACCATTCTGTGTAAACAAAACCTCAAATCCCCTTTAAGACACCTGGCTCTCACCTTAAACCTATGCCCTCTTGTATCTGATATCCCTTCCATGGGGAAAAGATTCTATCTCCATTATCTTTGCCTCTCATAACCTTATATATTTCTCTAAGTCACCCCTCAGCCTCTTTTTCTCCTAGATTCTAGACTGGTTCCCACAGATTGGGAGGTAGGAAAGGCAACACCACTACTAATGAAAGGAGAGGGAGAGAACACAGAACCACAAGCCGGTTAACCTGATATTGACAGCAGGGAAAATGTTACAGTCACTGCTACAGGAAAACAATGACAGGACCAGGCAGAGTTGAAATGGATTCATGAAATTCACGTTTGACAAATCTGTTGGAAATGCTTGAGACTGTAACTTAGGGAGGAGATAGAAGTGATGGGGTGTGGTTGGACTTCCAGAAAACCCTTAGTAACGTGGTTTGCAGAATAAAATCGTCAGCCAAAATTCGCATGCACAGTATTATGGGCAGAAATAGGAGACTAGGAATAATTGGATCAGTTTTGGGTCAGGAGGCTGTGAACGGTGGGATACAAAGGGGTCAATTCTGGGGCCCCAGGTGTTCACAGTCTATATCAGTGATCTGATGAGGGAATCAAGTGTAATATACCCAGGTGTGGTGATGATACTAACCTGGGTGGGGGTGCGGGCTGTGAGGAGGATGCAGCGGGGCTTCGTGGGGATACGGACAGGATAAGTGAATGGGCAAGGACATGGCGGATGGAGTATGTGAGGTGATCCACTTTGGGAGAACAATAGAGAGGTGGAGTATTTTTAAATGGTGAGAGATTGCAAGGTGTTGGTGTTCAGAGGGATCTGGTGTCACTCTGACTCCCCCACCCCCTGCCCCTACCTGTTAAGAGTCTAACCTTTCTCAGTTCTGATGAAAGGGCATTGACCTGAGATAATGAAAGGAACTGAGACAACGAGACCAACTGAAGGGAATGCGCTCCCTGTACTGTGTGGGACTTCACAGACACGTAAAGTATCCAAGATGACTGCAGAAAGAGCCTCCAGCTGCAGCAGCCTGATCTCCAGCCTTTGGAGCTGGAGCAGGAGTTGGAATCATTGTCTGAGATCTACGTGGGTTGCGTGTGAAGGGAGATGATTACACCACAACGTAAGAGTTGTCAGACAGACAGGGAATGGTTCATCACCAGGAAGACTCGGAAGAGCAGGTAGGTAGTCCAAGAGCCCTTCTCACTCACCAGTAGATTTTCCCTGGACCAACAAACCGTCTGCTGGAGGAACTCAGTGGGTCAGTCAGCGTCTGTGGGAGGAAAGGAATTGTCGATGTTTTGGGTTGAAACCCTGCATCAGGAGGATTTCAACCCAAAATGTTGATAATTCACCTCCCCCCACAGATGCTGCTCGACCCACTGAGTTCCTCCAGCAGATGGTTTGTTGCTCCAGGTTTCAGTCTCCTGTGTCTCCATAGACTTTTCCTGTTGGGTTTGGGTGAGGGTGATGATTCCTCATGGAAGTGCAGCCAGAGCCAGGATCATGGCACCACGACAGGCTCCGCTGCACAGGAGGGGAGGGAGAAATGGTGATCATGGATTCAGGAGTTAGGGAGGCAGCTGGGAATTTTGTGGCCATAGATATGACTCCAGGATGGTTTGTTCCCTCCCAGGAGCCAGGGTCAAAGGTTTCAGAGCACCTGAAGGGACAGGGGGTTGCTGGAAGGGAAGAACCAGGAGTGTGGTCCACATTGGTATCACTGGCACAGGTAGAAGGAGGGGTGAGCTCCTGTAATTTCAGCTCAGATGGAAGGTAAAAAGCAGGAGATCAAAGTGGGAAGCTCAGGATTACTCCCTGTGCCACGTGAGAGTACGTACAGAAGTAGGAGGGTAGAGCAGATGAGTGTGTGGTGGGAGAGATTGCGGGAAGGGAGGGGGCTTTTGATTTCTAAGACATTGGGACAGTTTCTGGGGCAGTTGGGATGTGTACAAGTCGGATGGCCACACCTCAGTAGGACTGGGACCAATATCCGCAGGGGGTACAGTCACTAGTTCTTTAAACTAACTTGGCAGGGGGATGGGAACCTGAGGAGAATCAGAAGGTGGGGGGGGGGGGGTGTAGAAGTTAGGAATGTTCTGAGTAAAATAAATAGGCAGCAGAAACTGAGGCAGAGGAGAAATGTTAAACCGCAAATTTAAAGGCATTATATTTAAGTGACGAATTTAACAGCATGGATAATCGTCAATGATCTCAATGGCTTTACAGAGGCGTGACTGCAGATTGACCAAACCCGGGGGCCAAGTATTCCAGGCTGTTTATCATTTATAATGAACAGCAAAAAGGAATTAATCCGATTTTTTTTTCACTTTCCTAGTTCTGGTGAAAGGTCTTTGACCAGTTACAGACACTGCCTGACCTACTGAGTGTTTCCAGCATTTTCTCTTTCTATTTAAGAAAAAGAAAAGGAGCCAGGCAGTGCTTTAATGAGGGATGGCATTTGTACTGTAGTTAGATGGGATCTTGGCTCAGCAGAGGGTGATGTGGAGTTGGAATCAATCTCAGTAGGGTGCAGAAGAGATTGTTGTTACAAACATACGAACAGTAGCAGTGATGCAGGGAATGGTAAGAGTTAGGAAATTAGAGGTGCCTGTAACAAGATAATACAGAGATCATGGGCGACTTTGGTAAATTGGTAAATTTTATTATTGTCACGTGTACTGAGGTACATTGAAAAACCTTGTTTTGCATGCCATCCATACAGATTATTTCATCACATCAGTACATGGTAAAACAATAAGGGAATGCAGAATAAAGTGCTACAGTTACGGAGAAAGTGCAGCGCAGGCAGACAATAAGGTGCAAGGTCATAACGAGGTAGATGGTGAGGTCAAGAATCCATCTTATACTAGGGGACCGTTCATTAGTCTTATAACAGCTGTCGTTGAGCCTGATGGTACGTGCTTTCAGGCTTTTGTATCTTCTGCCCGATGGGAGGGGGGGAGAAGAGACAATGTCTGGGGTGCGTTGTGTCTTTGATTATGCTGGCTGCTTTACCGAGGCAGCGGGAAGTGTAGACAGAGTCCATGGAGGGGAGGCTGGTTTCTGTGATGTGCTGGGCTGTGTCCACAACTCTCTGCAGTTTCTTGTGGTCCCGGGCAGAGCAGTTGCTATACCAAGCCGTGATGCATCCGGATAGGATGCTTTCTATGGTGCATCAGTAAAAATTGGTGAGGGTTAAAGGGGACATGCCAAATCTCTTTAGCCTCCTGAGGAAGAAGAGGCCAGGTGAGCTTTCTTGGCCATGGCGTCTACGTGGTTGGACCAGGGCACGCTATTGGTGATGTTCACTCTACAGCACAGAAACAGGCCCTTCGGCCTGAATTGTCCACGTATGTTTCTCCCCTCTCACCCTAAACTTGTTAAGTTTTAGACTCCCCTACCCTGGGAAAAAGGCTGTGACCATTCACCTTATCAAGGTCCTCATGGTTTTATATTCCGCTATAAGGACAACCCTCAGCTTCCTACGCTCCAGGGAAAAAAGCCCCAACCAATCCAGCCTCTCCTTATAACTCAAGCCCTCCAGTTTCAGTAACATCCTTGGGAATCTTTTCTGCACGCTTTCTAACTTAATGGCATCCTTCCTATAGCTGGGCGATCACAACTACACACAATACTCCAGGTGTGGTCTCACTAACACCTTGTGCAGATGTAACATAATGTCCCAACTCCTGTACTCCGTGCTCTCACCGATGAAGGCTAGCGTGTCAAATGTCTTCTTCAACACCCTGTCTACCTGTGTCATCACTTTCAGGGAACGATGTACCTGTACCTCTGTCTCCCTGTTCTACAACACCCTTCAGGGCCCTCTCACTCACTGTGCATATCCTGCCCTTGTTTAAAATGACCAAAATGCAACACTTTGCATTTGTCCGAGTTAAATTCCATCTGTCATTCCTTGGCCAAATTTCCCGGTTGATCTAGATCCTGTTGTAACGTTGGACAACCTCCTGCACTGCCACTATACCATCAATTTTGGTGTCATCTGCAAACGTACTAACCACGCCACCTACATCCTCGTCCGAATCGTTAATATAGATAACAAACAACAGTGGCCTTGCTGATGTCCATGTCGACAATGTCTACTGCCCTGCCTTCATCAGACCTCTTGGGCACCTCTTCAAAAACCTCAATTCAATTTCTGAGACATGATTTCCCACGCACAAAGCCATGCTGACTGTCCCTAATCAGTCCTTGCCTTTCCAAATGCAGGTAGATCCTGCCTCTCAGAATCCCCTCCAGTAACTTCTCCACCACTGACATTCAGCTCACTGGCCTGTAGTTCCCTGGCTTGTCCTTGCAGCCCTTCTTAAATAAAGGCACAGCATTAGACACCCTCCAGTCTTCCGGTACCTCGCCCTTGACTGATGATGATAAAATATAACTGCAAGGTCCCCAGCAATTTCTTACGTAGCTTCCAACAATGGCCTAGGATACACTTGTTCAGGCCCTGGATATTTATTCACCTTTATGTGCTTTAAGACTGCCATCATCTCCTCTTTTGTAATGTGGATATGTGTCTAGACATCACTGTTCTCTTCCCTGAATTACCTAGCTTCCATGAGCTTCTCCACAGTAAATACAGATGAGAAGTATTCATTTAAGACCTCATCCATCATTGACAACCACAGTTGTCCTTAAGGGACCTAATCTCTCCCTAGTTACCATTTTTCTCTTAACATACTTGTAGAACTCTACAGGTTTTCCTTCACCCGATCTGCCAAGGATATCTTGTGTCCACTTTTTGCCCTCCTGATTTCCTTCTTGTGTACTCCTACATCCCTTGTACCTCAAGGCATTTGCTTGATCCCAGCTGCCTGTACCTGATCCATGCCTCCTTCCTTTTCTTGACCAGAGCCTCCTCGGTGTCCCTCATCAGCCAGGGTTCCCTACCCCTGCCAGCCTCGCCCTTCACTCTAACAGGAACATGGTGGCCCTGAGCTCTCCCCATCTCACTTTTAAAAGCCTCCCATTTGCCAGACATCCCTTTATCTGCAAACGGCCTCTCCCAATCAACCTTTTCAAGTTCATGTCTAATGCCACTAAAATTAGCCTTACCCCAATGTAGAACTTGTGGACCAATTTATCTTTTTCCATAACTATTTTAAAACTAATAGAATTATGATCACTGGTCCCAAAGTGCTCCCCCACTCGCACTTCAGTCACTTGCCCTGCCCCATCTCCCAATAGGAGGTCCAATTTTGCCCCCTCTTTGGTAGGACCATGTATATATTACTAGAGAAAACTTTTATGGACACATTTAACAAATCTAAATATAGAAAGGGAGAATCAGATTTTTACTAACAAAGTAGGGGATGAATGGCTGGAATGCAAGGTGGTATATTGAACAACTGATTGGGGAACCAGCTACTTTAGCTCCAGTACTGAGCAACAAGAAAAAGTTATGAGTGGGAAAGAGTGACAAACGCTTACAGTAAATTCAGTATGAAACCAAGACTTTCAATCTAAAACAAGGGAAGCAATAAGTACTGAGGAGTGTGCCAGATCAGAGCCTTACATCAAAGAGACAAACAATGGCTGGCATTTAAAGACATAATATACGATTTGCAACAAATATACATCCCTTTAAGGTGTAAAAAAAACACAACTGGAAAAGAGATACTACTGTGGATTGCAGAAGAAATTAAAGATCGTGTTGCAATGGTGTGAAATGAAAGGGAAGGGCGTACAAAATGGCAGGAAAACAAAGGATTAGGAGTGTTTTAGGGTTCAGTCAAAGGAGCCCAAGAAATTGAGAAGGAAAGTGAAACTAGAACGTAGGAGTGAACCAGCATGAAAGGGAAAAGCAGGCTGTGAGGTCTGTGAACAGTGAGTGCAAATGTAGGTTTCTGACAGAGAGAGAAGGGGGGGGGGTTTATGATGGGCAACAAGGAAGTGGTGAAGGGGTTGAACAAATCCTTGCTGTCTGTCTTCACCAAGGACACAGTCCCAGGGCTGGGATGAGGAGAGGGGGGAATCTTTGGACGGTGAGGAACCTCAGTCACTGAGTTCATTACAAAAAGTCCCACATTTCTGGATATTGAGGGAACTTTGGGTTTAGTGCGGGGAAGTGGGTCACCCGGGATCCCGATGAGTGGGTCAGCAGGCGAGGGGCCGAATGTCCTCCTGCACCCCCTTCCCCCCCCCGATCCCTCCCGACGGCCCTTTGGATGAGCGATCTGTCAATCACAGAGCCAACCAATGGAAGCAGAGGGCGGGGTAAACGATTGGCCAGTGAGGGACGGCGGGGCCTCACCTGCCCGTACAGGTGAATCAGCAGCGGCCGCTGACACCCGAGCACCTGCGACTGTGTCCCTTCTCCTGCCCGGCCGGCGGAACCGCTGCACTCGGGCTGTTGGATCAACGCGGGGTGGAGTGTCCGCGCTTGAGGCTCTGGGACAGTCCTGGGACACATAGCCGAGGAGTCGCATTCACTGGCTGCAGACCCCGGGGAAGGTAGGACAACACTTTACATGAAGATCGCAGGTGTTCAACCGGAAACCAGGCTCTTCACTCCAGATATAGAAACCCATGAAGGTCTGATGTGTGGGCTGGCTTTGTAGATTAGAAAACTACACTAAAATATCCGACAGTCAGCAAGCAATTGCTGCAGATTCCGGCAGCCTGCAGTGTCGTGCGTCGCCAGCAACAATGGCTAAATCCCCAGTGGGAAAGTGATCAACCCCCAGATCCTGAGATTGGTCGCAGAGAGGGGACGGACGGAGTGTCCAAAATTCCATGAATTCTAGAATGGTTGCCCCAGATGACAAAGGGGTAAATGTAACCCCTCTATTCAAAGGAGGAGGGAGAGAAAACAGGTTAACTACAGGTCAGTTAACCTGATATCAATCAAAGGGAAGCTTCTGGAACGTTCTTAAAGAAGTGGTAACAGGGCACTTAGAAAACAATGACAGAATGGAGCAGAGTCCATCTGGATTAATGAGAGGCAAATTGTGTCTTTTGAGCTTGATGAAGACGAGCCAGTGTATGGGGTATATATTCAAAAGGCCTTTGTTGTGAGATGTTAAACAAATTAGGGCACATGACCTGGGTGTGATACACTAGTACGGATTGTTGCCAATGGGCAAAACCAGAGCAGGTTATTTTGGGTTGGGGAGCTAGGATTAATGAGGCTGCCTCAAGGATTGGTTCCAGGGCTCCAACTCACAACCTGGGTCAGTGATTGGATGAGGGGATCGAATGTAATATATCCGAATGTACCGATGGCACAAAGCTGTGTTTGAGGCATTAGGGGGATAGAGACCCACCAAGTGAACAGGCGGGGACACTGCAGTTTAATGTAACGTGAAAACAGAGTCATAGAGCAATACAGCACAGATACAGGCCCTTCGGCCCAACCAGTCCATGCCGACCACGGTGCCTACCCAGCTAGTCCCAATTTCCTGCGTTCGGCCCATATCCCTCCAGGCCCCACCAAGTGCTTCTTAAATGATACTGTTGTACCTGCCTCACCCACTTCCTCTGGCTGCTCATTTCATACACTCACCACCCTCTGCGTGAAAAAGTTGCCCCCCAAGTCCCTTTTAAATCTTTCCCCTCTCACCCTCAATCTACTACCTGTAGTTTTGTTCTCCCCTACCCTGGGGAACAGACTGTTACCGTCCACCTTATCTATGCCGCTCATAATTTTAAACACTTCTTAAGGTCGCCCCTCATTCTCTTACGTTCCAAGGAATAAAGACCCAGCCTGGCCGACCTCTCCCTATAACTCAGGCCCTCGGCTCCTGGCAACATCCTCATCGATCTTCTCTGCACTCTTTCCAGTTTAACCACGTCTTTCCCATGACAGGGCGACCAAAACTGTACACAGTGCTCCAAGTGCAGCCTTACCAACGACTGATACAACTGCAACATAATGTCCCAACTCCTACGCTCAGTGCCCTGACTGATGAAGGTCAGTGTGCTGAATGCCTTTTTCACCACCCTATCTACCTGTGACGCTGATTTCAACGAAGTATGCACATGTACCCCTGCGTCCTTCTGTTCCATTGCACTAGTGCCCCACCATTCATAGTACAAGTCCTACGCTGGTTTGACTTTCCAAAATGTGTCACCTCACACTTACCTGTATCGAAATCTATTTGCCACTCCTCGGACTATTTCCCTAACTGATCAAGATTGCCCTGTAATCTATAGTAAACTTCTCCATTATCAACAACACCTCCTAATTACATGTCATCTGCAAACTTACTGATCAAGCATTCAAATCATTTGCATAAATAAGGAATAACAAGGATCCCAACACCAACCCCTGCGGCACACCACTAGTCACCGGCCTCCATCCCGAGAAACAACCTTCAACCACCACCCTCTGCTTCCTACCTCCGAGCCAAATTTGAATCCACCTAACTAGCTCTCCCTGGATTCCCAGGGACATAACCTTCCAGAGCAGCTTGCCATGTGGGACCTTGTTGAAGGCCTTGCTAAAGTCCATATAGATAATATCCACTGCCCTACCCTCAGCTACCCTTTTGGTTACCTCTTCAAAAAAAACTAAAAGATTCATCCCACGCGCAAAGCCAAGCTGACTCCTAATAAGACCCTGTCTATCCAAATGCTGGTAGATCCTGTTCCTCAGAATTCCCTCCAGTAACTTCCCCACCACTGACATCAGGCTGACCGGCTGGTAGTTCCCTGGCTTATCCTTGCTACCCTTCTTAAACAACGGAACGACATTAACCACCTTCCAGTGTTCGGGAACTTCACCAGTGGCTAAGGATGAAACAAATATCTCCACAAAGGGCTCCTCAAATTCTTCTCTAGCTTCCCACAAAGTCCGAGGATGCACTCAGTGGGGCCCTGGGGATTTATCCACCTTCATGTGCCATAAGGCTGCAAATATCTCCTCCCTAGTGATATAAAAGTTCTCCAAACCATCTCCACTTGTTTCCCTTATCTCTTGAGCAACCATGATTTCCTCGTCAGTAAACACTGAGGAGAAATATTCGTTAAAAATCCTGTGGCTCAAAGGTGGCCCTGCTGACCTCTAAGGGGACCTACTCTCTCCCTGGCCACTCTTTTAGTACAGCTAATATAGCTGAGAGATCATCCACTTTGGTTCAAAAAATCTTTGTTAATTGGTGAGAGACTGGAAGTTGCTGGTGTTCAGAGAGACCTGGAGGCTCGTTTGTTGTCTGTTCAAACTCAGAGGCTGATAGATTTTTGCAAATTGAAGGATGTGGGTTTGGTGCAGAAAGGCGTGCGGGGCCGAGTGGCCTACTTCTGTTCCTGTCACTAACGTACTCCCGTGATTCTGTGTGGTAGGGAGTGTCAGTTATAATGACTCAGCAATATATTTGTAACTCAGGACCGTGTGTGAGGTGATGGTGGTGACCAGAGAGCTCGGCTGTACCAGGTGGTTTGTCCCTTTCCTAGTGTTGGTGTCATTCTCTGTCAGTGTGCTGAGGTGTGTAGTTGGAAGGCTGTGGGGACACCTTAGTTATGCTGCTGTCTCTCATAATGTTGAGTGACCAATGTTGTGCTCCTTTCCCAGGAGTTCTTTTGGGAACAGTCCCTCTACTGGTCCTGTCCAGTAGTTCTGTTGGGACCCATCTCTGTGCTGGTTTTATCCCTATAGTTCTGTCGGGACCTGTCTCTGTGCTGGTCCTATCCCAGTAGCTCTATTGGGGCCCCTCTCTCTGCTGGTCCTGTCCCAGTAGCTCTGTTGGGACCTGTCTCTGTTCTGGTCCTGTCCCAGTAGTTCTGTCGGAGCCCCTCTCTCTGTTCGTCCTGTCCCGGTAGCTCTGTTGGGACCCATCCCTGTACTGATGTTGTCCCAGTACCTCTGCTGGGACTGTCTGTGAATCTGCCCATTCCTTTGAGTTTCTGAAAGGCAGTGATGCTCTCAGTGGGGAGAATTATTCAGCGACATATTGTTGTGGAGACTCTGTGGGTTCCCCTGTGAGTAATCCAGAGCATCTGCCAAAACCCTTGTGTTAAACCTACACATCTATTACAAATGTGTTTGCTCTGAGGTGGAGTTGCTGTTTTTGGAGCAGCACTGCACTGTGGTGGCTACGTAAGGAGTAGGAGCAGGGCTGGGTCCGTTCACCCTCCATGTCATCCAACAAGTCTACGGCTGATCAGCTACACAGAAACTAGCCTCCTCTCCGTGGACTCTACAATTCCATGGTCTACAATTCCCGCTGCCTCGGGAAAGCAGTCAACATAATCAAAGACCCCTCGCACCCCTGACATTCTCTCTTCTTCCCCCTCCCATTGGGCAGAAGATATAAAAGCTTGAAATCATGTACCACCAGGCTCAAGGACAGCTTCTATCCCGCTGTTATTGGACCATTGAATGGACCTCTTGAATGACAAAGATGAACTCTTCATCTCACAATCTATCTCGTCATGGACCTTGCACCTTATTGTCTGCCTGCACTGCACCTTCTCTGTAACCGTAACACTATATTCTACGTTCTGTTATCGCTTTTCCCTTGTATTTCCCTGAAGCACTGATGTAAGGAATGATCTGTCTGGATGGCACGCAAACAAAGCTTTTCATTGTATCCCGGTACATGTGACAATAATCAACCAACTATCAACTACCTCAACGTTGCCCTGCCCTTTTCCCATCTCGTTGAAACTAATGGGTGTCAGATTTGAATGCAGTCAATGACTGAACGTCCACAGCCCTCTGTGGAAGGGGCCTCAAATGATTCACCACCTCCTGAGTGAATCACTTTCTCTACATCAGTCATAAATGGTCTCTCCTTTGTTCCGTGTCCCACTGGTTCGGGACTCCTCAGTCAGGGGAAGCACCTTCCCCACATCTACCCAGTGATGCCCTCTAACAATGTTCTATTTTCCAACAGGATTGCCTTTCATTTTTCTAAACTCTGGAGAATATGGGTCTTGTTCACTCAATCTCTCCTCACAGGGCAAACCTGCCATCCCTGAAACCCGCTTGGTGGATCTTTGCTGGCCTCACCCATTCACTAAAGGAGATCAGACCGTACACATAACACTCCAGCTGTGGTCTCAGGGCTCTGTATAGTTGTACAAGACATCTTAACTCCTGTAATCAAATCCTCCAGCAATTAAGGTCAACTTGCCTCTCGGTTTCCTAACAGCTGCTGCATCGACACCTCGATAGTCTCAGTGACGTGCAGACAGAAGGAAGGGGGAAATGGTCACTTGAAGAAGGCTCAGACATTTGAATGAGCTGTTATGGCCTGGGATGTCTTCACACCGTGGAGATGTCTACAAATGTATCACAGCATCCCGGGGGCTTCTGGTTAAATGCTCCTGTCTGACACTACAGTGAAGGTTTGGGAGTTGTTCATGTGCTACGGCTGGCGTTTCCAAATGCCCAAAGCATCATAACAATTCACAACCCAGATGGGTGGGCAGGGTGATTCTGCCAATCACAGCCATGCCAACCAAAACACAGCTATTGGGAACAATCCATTCCCAGCTCAGTAACTGTGTAGCATCGTGTCCGTCCAGGAAATTCTGATCTGTGTTGCTTTCTACCTCAACAATGTCCTGTGTAAATCTGTACTTGCTGCTGATTCACCTTTACATGGTGAAGTACGTCCTTTGCATGTCTGTTCTCCAAGGCCACAGCACCTAAACTGGGTCAACTGGGTCAACACACCAGCACATGGGGCTGCCTAGGGTCCTTGGTTACAGGGACACAGGGCAGCATAAATGTCACACAGTGGTTGCTGCCTGAAGGTTTAAGCAGTTGCTGAGTTTAGATTGTATCTGGCAGATCGTGCGGTTAGTAAGCATTAACACTGTGGGCTTGCTGCAGCTGACAAATTGAACTAGGGGCTCAGAGCTCGCTGTGCAAGTGCTGGGGTACATGATGTGGCAGTGCAGCGGGTGGTGCAGCTGCCTCACATCTCCAGCAACCCTTGGGTGCTGTCTGTGTGGAGTTTGCCTGTTCTCCCTGTGACCATGTGGGTTTCCTCTGGGTGCTCCCGTTTCCTCCCACATCCCAGTGATGTGCTGGAAGGTTAATTGGCTGAACGCCAAACCCATTCCTTCCGCTCTGAACCATCTCCTTCCCCCTCCCTACCACAAACACAGGGCTCCCTCCCCCCTCCACCCTCCACCCATTCCCTCCTCCCAGACCCAGGTCCTCACCTACTAATCCCATTGCCACTGCCTCTTCAGGATCTCCATCACTGATCCTTCGGGGATGTCCTGACGGTGATCTGTGTGCTGCACCTTGCTCAACAACTGCTGGGAATCCCAAGTATCGGGACCCTTTGGCCCAACTGGTCCATGCTGACCAAGATGCCCATCCAAGCTCGTCCCATTTGCCAGTGTTTGGGAATACATTAAATACAAAAGAATCAGAATCAGGTTTATTACCACTGACGTATGTCATGAAATTTGTTGTCTTGCGGCAGCAGTACATTGCAAGATGTAAAAATTACTGTAAGTTACCAAAAATAAATAAATAAATAGTGCAAAAGAGGAATAAAGAGGTGGTGTTCATGCTCTGTTCAGAAATCAGAGCAGAAGAAGCTGTTCCTGAATCGTTGGGTATGGGTCTTCAGGCTCCTGTACCTCCTCCCCGACGGTAGTAACGAGAAGAGAGCATGTCCTGGATGGTGAGTATCCTTAGTTATGGATGCCGCCTTCTTGAGGCACCTGCTCTTGAAGATGTCCTCGATGGTGGAGAGCGTTGTGCCCGTGATGGAGCTGGCTGAGTCTACAACCCTCTGCAGCCTCGTGCGATCCTGCGCATTGGAGCCTCCGTACCAGGTGGTGATGCAACCAGTCAGAATGCTCCCCACTGTACATCTATAGAAATTTGCAAGAGCCTTCGGTGACATACCAAATCTCCTCAAACTCCTAATGAAGTAGAGCCGCTGGCATGCCTTCTTCATGATCACATCAATGTGTTGGGCCCAGGATAGCTCGTCTGAGATGTTGATGCCCAGGAACTTGAAGCTGCTCGCCCCTTCCACCGCTGACCCCTCAATGAGGACTGGTGTGTGTTCTGCCGACTTCCCCTTCCTGAAGTCCACAGTCAATTCCTTGTTCTTGCTGACGTCGAGTGCGATGTTGTTGTTGCGACACCACACAACCAGTCGAAGGTGAGAGGAAGTGCAGACGCACTCACTTCCAGTGTCTGCAGAGGGAGGGGCAGAATTAGTCACCAGAGTGCCTGGAGAGCCGTGTGACAGTGAGGGCCAGTTCGATGCTCTTCACTCTGTCAGCAGCTCTGCTCGAGCAACTCGTTCCATCTCAAACCAGCAACAGAAGCACATTGATAGTCTTGCCTTTGACAGGCTGCACGGTAGCAATTGGGCTACTGTTGTACGATCGGAGTGAAAGGGCGATGGTGGAGGGTTGACTCTCAGGCTGGAGACCTGCGACCAGTGGAGACTCGTGCTGCTGGGATCAGTGCCGGGTCCTTCATTGTTCGTTGCATACATTAAAGATTTGGGAAAAAAATGTAAGTGGTCTGATTAATAAGTTTGCAGATGACACCAGAATTGGTGGTATAGTGGACAGTGAAGAAGGTTGTCTAAGAATACAACAGGATCTGGATCAGCCAGGAAAATGGGTAAGGGAATGGCAGCTGGAATTTAACTCGGACAAGTGTGAGGTGATGCATTTTGGGAAGTTAAACCAGGCCAGGACGTAGACAGTGAATGACAGGGCCCTTGGGGGGGTGTTACTGAACAGCGAGACCTTGGAGTACAAGTACATCGTTCAATGAAAGTGGTGAGACAGGTAGATGTGGTGAAGAAGGCGTATGGTCTGTTTGCCTTCATCAGCCGAGACATTGAGTACAGGAGTTGGGAAGGGGTGTTACTGTTGTACAAATCGTTGGTTAGGCCACTCTTGGAGTATTGCATGCAGTTCTGGTCACCACACTATAGGAAGGGTGTGATTAAGGTAGAGAGCATGTAGAAAAGATTCACAGGAATGTTACTGGGACTGGAGGGCTCGAGTTATAAGGGGCGATTGGATGGGCTGGGACTGTTTTCCTTGGAGCGAAGGAGGCTGAGGGGTGACCTTATAGAGGTTTATAAAACCATGAGGGGCACAGATAGGGTAAATAGTCACACTTTTCCCTAGGGTAGGGGGGTCTAAAACTAGAGAGCATAGGTTTAAAGTGTGAGGGGAAAGATTTAAAGGGGGCCTGAGGGGCAAGTTTTTCCACACAGAGGGCGGTGGGTGTGTGGAACGAGCTGCCAGAGGTTGAGGCAGGGACAATTACAACGTTTTAGAGACATTTGGGCAGGTCTATGGATAGGAAAGGTTTGGAGGGATTAGTGTAGTTATCATGGTTGGCATGGACGAGTTGGGCTGAAGTGCCGTATAAGTCTGTGAATCCACATAGGGCAGTGAAGCTCTGTGACGTTTGCTAGCCTGAGCTGTCCAGGCTTAGCCCTGGACCTTGTGTGGGCCAAAGCCCTCTCCCTAGCCCTCCCCTTACCCGTAGCCACAGAGATTGTGGTTGCCCACCCCCTCACTGTCCCAGTGCCGTCCTGTAGATGCCCGCCCCTTCACTGCCCACTATTCTCAGAGCCCCTGCCCACACACCTACCCCTGCACAGAGCCCCAGCCTGTGACATTCACTCCCTGTAGAACCATGCCGAGAATTACAGCAGATTTTTCAGCACAGGAGCAGGCTTGTTGGTATTCTACACCGTCCTCAAACCCCACACCCCCACACCCCTCAGCACTCTCACACCCTCCACCCTCCCTCCCTTTCTCCTGTGCTCATCAAGATTCAAATACATGAAATTAAGCTCAGTGAATTTCACTGAGGGAACTGGCTCCACATTCTCACCACCAGGCAGATAAGAAGTCTCTCCTGACCTTGGATTCATTGTTGGTTTTATTTGTGGCTAGGACACAGGGCTGCCCCCATGTTTAAAGGCTATCTCCAGTTCTTCCCCGTCAAAGAGACCTTTGACAGGGCAAGCCTTGGGAGACAGCATGGGCATCTGGGCCACTCACTGTTGCAAAAACACTCATATATTGCAATTATGAACCTTGTTTTATGAAGTAATTAACAACAAGGGGAAAATACAACTTGCACGTCCCTTCTGCTGCTTGAGACCCCTGGCAATGGCAAATAATGTCTTCAATAGCCCTTAATACCACTCATGACCACATTTCAAAAGGGAAGTCCACTCAATTGATCCAAGAAACAAACAGTTCTCAAGCAAAACGGTGTTCTCACAATTCCTTTTGCTGTTCTGGAGTCCTGGCAACAGCAAATGTAAAGTACCTTTTCTATTTCTGACCCTTGGTACCACTCACAATCCCAGTTCAAAGGTGAAGTCATCTCCGTCAGTGGAAAATCTACTTTTATACACATGACTAAATATCCTTCTGTTATGCAATAAGCTCTGTCACATGACATCTCACGAGCACAACCTTTAAGCTGTTTAGCACATTAACCATTGTCACATAGGTGGCTTTTAACAATGTTAGTTCCACATGTCACAAAGTGTTAATAAAGTGAATAGTCACATTCTTTTCCCCAGGGTAGAGGAAAACTAGAGGGCATTGGTTTAAAGTGAGAGGGGGAAGGTTTAAAAGGGAGCTGAGGAGCAACTTTTTCACACAGAGGGTGGTGAGTGTATGGAACGAGCTGCCAGAGGAAGTGGTTGAGGCGGGTACAATTATGATATTTAAAAGGCATTTGGACAGGTGCATGGATAGGAAAGGTTCGGGGGAATATGGTTCAAATACGGGTAAATGGAATTAGCCTAGATGGGCATCTTGGTGGGGCATGGACAAGTTGGGACGAAGGGCCTGTTTCCTTGCTGTATAGCTCTACAACTCCAGAATTTAGTGGAGTGTGCAATATCACTATCTTAAACCGATGAAAAAGTTCCTGCAAACTTGCCACATCAAAACACACTTACTTATTACAGTGTAAATCCTTCTTCTGCGCCTTTGTCAGGGTTTCCTCATCCTCGTTGTGACACTGAAGCACCCAGAGGTAGTTCTGCAATTATTATTCAGACATATATTAAAAGTGAGGAACTGTTCATATGTCTTCCAGGCTCCCTGAGTACGGACTTGCTGCAGGAACCCACGGACATTTCCAGCCCATAACTGAGGTGCAGGTTGACTTCCACTTTATCTCTGAAGCCTCTTCCTTGAAGCACAGCACTCCTTCTGGTGACAGTGCTCCCACTATACGGGAAGGTAAGGAGTTCCAGATTCAGACCCAGCGACGGAGGACCAGTGATGTATCTCCAAGTCAGGCTGGTGTGTGATTTGGTGTGGGGGGGGGGGGGGGGGGGGGGTGGGTGTGATTCTGCAGGTGGTGGTGTTCCCATGTGCCCACTGCCCTTATCCTTGGTGGGAGAGGTGGTGGGTTTGGGAGGCGCTGTCAGAGTAGCCTGGGTGAGTGACTGCAGTGTAGTTTGTAGACGGTGCATCCTGCCGCCACTAGGTGTTGGTGGTGGAGAAGGTGAGTGTGTAGGGTGCTGGATGGGGTGCCTATCCAGTCGGCTTCTGCGCCCTGGATGGTGTCAAACTACCCGAGAGCTGTTGGAGCAGTTCTCATTCAGGCAAGTCGAGAGTATTCCCTCACACTGCCGAACTGTGCCTTGTCGAGGGTGGAATGGCCCTTGGGATGTCACTCAGCAGGGGATATCACTTTTGTAGCTACACTATTCATTGACTGGTCCAGTTGGCTGCTCCCTCCCCCCACCCCTGAGCAGAGAGCTGGGTCTCTGCAGAGGTGAGACTGGGCCAGCAGTAGCTGGTGAGAATTCTCCCCGTGAGAGAGGGTAGTTTTTGGCACTAAATGTTACTGCTGCTTACCAGCCAGGTCTCTGTCCCAGTGTCTGGAGGCAACAGCTGCTTCAGCTCTGAAGAATGGAACTGAACGTTGCACAGTTGTCGGTCTGATGAAGGGTCTTGTGCTGAAACAGAACCTCTCTGTCACAGCTCCAGACTGACGTCCTGTTTCAGCAACTGTCCTTAGCCCCAGTAATTCAACACCTTAAACTTTGGTACAATTGTTGGTAAACGGAGTGGTCTGCAGTGGGGTGTGTGACGGGGGGTGTACAGTGGGGTGTGTGACGGGTGGATGTACAGTGGGGTGTGTGACGGGGGTGTACAGTGGGGTGTGTGATGGGTGGATGTACAGTGGGGTGTGTGACAGGGGTGTACAGTGGGGTGTGTGACGGGGGTGTACAGTAGTGTGTGTGATGGGTGGATGTACAGTGGGGTGTGTGACGGGGGTGTACAGTGGGGTGTGTGATGGAGGGTGTACAGTGGGGTGTGTGACGGGGTGTACAGTGGGGTGTGTGAGGGGGGTGTACAGTGGGGTGTGTGATGGGTGGATGTACAGTGGGGTGTGTGACGGGTGTACAGTGGGGTGTGTGACGGGTGTACAGTGGGGTGTGTGACGGGGGGTGTACAGTGGGGTGTGTGACGGGGGGTGTACAGTGGGGTGTGTGACGGGGGTGTACAGTGGGGTGTGTGATGGGTGGATGTACAGTGGGGTGTGTGACGGGTGTACAGTGGGGTGTGTGACGGGGGTGTACAGTAGGGTGTGTGATGGGTGGATGTACAGTGGGGTGTGTGATGGGTGGATGTACAGTGGGGTGTGTGACGGGGGTGTACAGTGGGGTGTGTGACGGGGGTGTACAGTAGTGTGTGTGATGGGTGGATGTACAGTGGGGTGTGTGACGGGGGTGTACAGTGGGGTGTGTGACGGGGGTGTACAGTAGGGTGTGTGATGGGTGGATGTACAGTGGGGTGTGTGACGGGGGTGTACAGTGGGGTGTGTGACGGGGGTGTACAGTGGGGTGTGTGACAGGTGGGTGTACAGTGGAGGGTGTGACGGAGCAGTGTACAGTGGGGGGTGTGAAGGGAGTGTGTAAGCAGCAGTGACCAGTAAGGAGTGTGAAAATGGAGCAGTGTGCAGTGGGTTGCATGTGTGAAAGGAATGTGTGTAAACAGTGGGTGGCCCAGTGACACAGCAGGTAGAGCCACTGCCTCACAGCTCCAGCGACCCGGGTTCAATCCCGACCTTGGGTGCTGTCTGTGTGGAGTTTGCACGTTCTCCCTGTGACCGCGGGGGTTTCCCCCGAGTGCTCCACTGTCCTCTCACATCCCAAGGGTAGGTTAATTGGCTGCTATGAATTGGTGAAGGTCAGAATCTGAGGGGGTTGATGGGAATGTGGGAAAAGTATAATGGGATGAATGTTGGATTCATGTCACTGCTGGTCGGTACAGACTCAGTGGGCCGAAGGGCCTGTGCGCGCGCTTCATGACTCTAATAGACCCGTGTGCAGCAGGGAGTGTGAATGGAGGGTGTAAGGAGAGTGTGTGTAAACAGCAGTGTGCAGCAGGGAGTGTGTACAGAGCAGTGAACGGCAGTACTTTCCACTCCAGCAGCGGCACAATGTAACTGTCAGTTCTAGACTGTTCCTTGCTGGTGGCAGCTGTTGGCCCTTCCCTCTGCCTTGGGTGTGCGGTTTACCTTCCTGTAGGATGCCGTCTGTCCGCTCCTCAGTGCACTGCCTGGATCTGCTCCTCTGCAGCGTGTAGCTGACGTTACACGGATGGACTGAGGCTCCAGCCGTGCGGTTGATGTGGTTTGTGTGTTTTCCCCTGCCAGATGTTGCCGGCGCTGGATCAGATCTTCGCTCTGGACCGCAGCTGGATACGCACCTCCCTGTGGAGTGCGGTCATCGGCCTGCTCCTGGCCGCCTTCATCAAGGTCATCTTGGACTTTGCCGCTCTGCTCAGGAACTTCCATGAGAATTCCAACAAGCTGAAGTGCTTCGGCAGCCCTCCAAAGCGCAACTGGTTCATGGGACACCTGGGAATGGTAGGGAGCGTGGAGCTTCGCCACGTCTTGGAATGCCAGAGTAGCAATGATGGATCGTTATCCTTCCCCTCACCACCGGGGACCAGTCAGTGAGGGTTCAGGGGAGCCACCACAGGTCCCAGGCATTGACACACTGCCCGGGACATCGCCTCCTGCCGAGAGTCTCTCTGGGAACGGGCATGGGTCATTGGGTCCGTGATCTAATCTAAGGATATGGTCACCTCTCCGGGCTTGGCTGGGGTGAGTAGGGCATTGCGCCTCCAAGCTAATCCCTGGGATTGCTCCTGTAAACCAGGATGGCTGAGGCACCTCCAAGGTCAGGAGGGAGCAGGAATAACATTCTAGGAAATAACGAGAGGGAGTCCCACCCTCGGGATCTCCAAGAGTTCTTGGTGGGACCCAGCTGCAGGTCAGGGTTGGAAACGTTCCTCACACACACAGTACGGAGCTGGTTAGCACCCCAGTCAATGTGCGCTTCACCCATAAGGCCAACAAACACTCCCTCCTGTTCCGGACATTTTATTCAGATTGTGATCGATTCAAGTGTGAGTGTTCCAATTGATTAAGAATTTGATAGCTATGTGCAGAGATGATTTATCCTGAATGTTCCCCCTCTCTCCATTTGGGATCAGTTTGTTTGAGCAGGGGAAGGGGGGAAGGAATGATGGAGGAAGGGAGGAGGGACTGAGGGATGAGAAGTTTAAAGGGGAAGGAGGATGGGGGAAGGATGGAGGGAGGGAAGGGGAGAAAGACTCTCCTGCCAGGTTTAACCCCCACTTTGCTCTTTCATGATAACCAGAGTCTGCAGTGGATTGTGCCAAAGGCTGCTCACTGATTGGCCTTTGCTCTGCTTCTTGCACCCAATGAAAAGCTCTAGAGAGGGTCACTGTGCTCAGAGGTTCATCATGTTGGAGGTTCAAAGTGCTCGTGAGATTGGGATCGGTGCTGGGGTCAGTTTGGGATGCAGGTGGGGAAGGATGATTGTGGAGTGACATTGAGGTCAGTCACTGCTGGGGCTGTATGTGAAGGTCCTGGACTCTCCGGGTGCTGAACTTCACGTTGACGAGTGGAAGTGACCCTGCGTGCTTTCCTTTAATGCAGGGCAGCTCTTGTACACCAACTCCCACACGATCTTCACAGAGCGAGGTCTTGGTCCAGAGTTACGGGGGCCCCATTCAACAGACTAGACCCTGCTGCAGGGACTCTGGGCACAGTGGGGGGGAGGGGGGGCATTCCCGTAGGTGGGCACAGAAACCAATGTCCTGTCTTCTGCCTTTCCCCACACCCCCAGCCTCTTCCTCAGTGGGAAGAGCAGACAGACAGGAGGGGAGGCATGAGAGTGCCAGCAAGGAGCCTCAGAGGTAAGGCGGATGAACTGAGAGCGTGGATCAGTACGCGGGTTCATCACATTGTGGCATCATGGAAATGAGGGAATGAAGGAAATGGCAGCTGTGTTGTGGGGTACAGGTTACTTCATCCCTCTGAGGTGCAAATGGGGAAGAGAGGAAAAGATGCCATTAAGAGTACAGTAAAGACAGGAAGATGTTGCCAGTTATAGAGACTGAGTTATAGAGAGAGGTTGAACAGGTTGTGATTTTGTTCACTGGAGCATAGGTGGTCTTATACAACTGCATAAGATCATGAGGGGCTTAGATAGGGTGAATGCGCACAGTCTTTTTCCCAAGGTTGGGGAATCGAGAACTAGAGGGCATAGGTTTAAGGTGAGAGGGGAGAGATTTAATAGGAACCTGAGGGGCAACTTTTTCACCCAGAGTGGTCAGTATATGGAATGAGCTGCCAGAGGAAGCGGTTGAGGCAGGTACATGAACAACATTTAAAAGGTACTTGGACAGGAACATGGAAAGGAAAGGTTTAGAGGGATATGGGCCAAACGCGGGTGTATGGGAGTAGCTTGCTGGGGACCATGGTCGGCATGGGCGAGTTGGGCCGAAGGGCCTGTTTCCATGCTGTACGACTCTATGACTCTCCTATGTCTGTGTGCTCTCTGGCCTCTGCGCAGGTTGTTGCTTGCTGTGTCCTGCTTCTAATCTGGCCTCTTGTTTCTTTGCTCTTCCGGAGGTAGGTTAATCCAGATGAGGAAGGAATGCAAACGATTACACAGCTGGTGTTAAAGTTCCCACTCGTCATGAAGACCCGATTTGGACCCCTGATACACTTAATGCATCTGTTTCACCCCGATTACATTAAACCTGTCCTCCTGGCCTCAGGTATTCCAGCAATTTGGGCAGTGTCATCATTGGCTGGTTATTTAGTGGTGAATTTAGACAATTACCTTCCTGCAGTGTGTTTTACTGAAGACACAAATGGTCAAAGGTGCATCCGAAATGGAAACAGAAAATGCTGGGAACACTCAGCAGGTCAGATGGCATCTGTAGAGAGAGAAACGGGGTTAATGATTCAGGTTAAAGGCAGAACCAGGGAAGAGAGGAAGGTTTCGGAAAGGAGGAGCGGTGGATGGACAAAGGGAATGTCTGTGACCGCGTGAGGACAGGGTTGCTGTGGGGATAAGTTATGGAGAACGTCTGGTCAGTGGGTTAATAGGGGCAGTTAGAGTGAGGAACAAAAGCTGCGAGATGTGGGCAGTTAGAGAGAGAGAGAGAGAGAATACCGAGAGAGGAAGAGGGAAGGATGCCACAGGTAGGTCTGTGGGACATACCCAGGAGGTCAGGCTGTGCCAGCAGAGAGGGGGAGGGGGAAAACAGAGAAGGCAGTTACTGTGTAGAGAGAAATGGGGATAATGTTTCAGGGTGAAGACCCTTCATAAGAGCAGGGCTCTGCTGAAAGGTCCAGGACCTGAAAAACTACCACTGTTTCTCTCTCCACAGACGCTGCCTGACCTGCTGAGTGTTTCCAGAATTCTCTCTATTTCTTTCAGATTCCCAGCATGTGCAGTTTTTTGATTTCCAAAGGTCCATCAGTGTGTCTGTCCCAGGGTTACCACTAGACCGATGCCCAGTTCTGTCCACGCACCCAGTGACAGTGATACTTCTGGCCACATGCAGAGGTCAACTCAACTTGTCCAAGGGCATTGGCACAAGAGTAGGGGTGAGCAGGAGGCACAGATAGGTGGCCAGATCAATCGAAGCTGGTGACGGTGACTGGGCTCACAGAGACGCGTGCTTGAAATTGAGACGTCTCTATCTCCAGTCATGGGACCTGATAGGACTGAAGGAGGTCGGTGAGCTCATTGTACCTGGGCAGGTATTGTGCATGCTAATTGGATGTTGCGCTGGATTAGCTGAAGCCCCAGGGACAGATTTTTACTGTGTTGCTCAGGTGAAATCTATCCGACCAGGTCCCTGTTACAGAACCCGTCCAACATTTGTCTGTGGGCTTCTCCTACAGCCTCAGGGCTTTGTTCAGTCACCTTGCCACCTGACCCACACTTACCTCTCTCTCAACTCCATCAAATCCTTTGGAGCTGGAAGCCCCTGCTCCCATGGAGTGACTTTACTGTCGTACTTCTTGAACGTTTACAGAGGGGGACGTGATGATGTCACCCCGGTCTATTGACTAGGAAGAGAACAGAAAGGGCAGAGAGTCAGGGCACTGTCAGACCAAGGGCTCTCACTGCCCAGTGTTACCCTCGTCATTGACCAATTCTGCTGTCTACATTGAAAGGTCATTGTGTGGTCCAGATGTGAGGAAGAGGAGGTGACCTGTCCCCCTTCTCCAGTGACTGAGGCCCCTCTAATGGGCATTGAGGGGAAGGGCCAGTGTAAGGGAGGCATGGATTAGCCCAGGCACAGTGACCGCTCCACACCTTGTGTGTGCCTCCTTGGTCAGGTCTTCTCCCCCTCGCTGTGTCTGCTCACAGCACGGTTCTCCGTGCTCCCGCTGCCTTCCTTGTTGTTAACTGTCTGCCTGCTCTGTTGTCTTTGTGAAAGCAGCCCGTGTTTACATGTGGAGTTCTCCGTACATCTGGGGGGAGGGTAGAGTATTGTCTGATCGTGACCTTTGTTACCCGTGGAGTGGGTCACACCAGGAAGGTAGAGAAAGATCCCACCCAGCTTCCTGCTGCCTCAGAGCCCTCTCTCCTGACTGCGTCACTCCCTCTGTTTCCCTCCTAATTTTCCTCTTTTTCCTTCTCTCTCTCTCTCTTCTCTCCTCCATTCTATCTTGCCTTGTTGCAGTCTTTTTTCTCAATCTGCCTGTCTCTGTTTCCCCTTTATCTCTCTGTGTGACACAGCTGTGGACACTGTGGACATGTCTTTGCCTTGGCATCTTCCTCTAGCCTGTGATCTTCAGTGAAAGGCAGCCCCGGTACGCCCCCGCGTGAATGTTGTCTCTGGCTGGTTTGGGATAACGCTTTAGCGCCGGCTTCTGAATAGGCTGAAGTGGTCACCTCCCACCCCCTCGGTCACCACTCTTCCACCTCTACCCCAACAATATGGTCTTCCTGGATAGTGCAGTCTCTGCCAATACCTTGGGCAGCTCCTCATCACCTCTCCAATCAGCCCTTTAACTGAATATCTTAAAATGGTAATGAGCTCAAAGCTTCTGTTTTATTATCTTTTTTGGTTCTTTAGAGATGAGAGTTAAACTCCCTCATGCCACAGATGGTCTTAATTGACAAACTGGTCAAAGTACAAGCTTGGAATTTGAGAAATGACTTATTTTCAAGAGGGAAGCCAAGATCCAAATATCTTTGGTGACCTTTTGTTACTGGAAATACTTGGAACATTTTATACAATATTTTTTATCTGCAGCTAATCTGCATCTCTGAGGATGATCCTCCTCTTCCCCCAGCCCACGAAGTAAGGATCCCACCCTCACCCTGCCCCCTGCCTGGAGCAGTCGGTCACTGTAGGCGGTTTCCCGTCACTTCCCGCATCCTAGAGCGGTTGTCCCTCTCCTGTTGAAGGGATGTGAGGAAGTTGGTCAGAGTCAGGCCTGGTCTATGGGGCCCGTCAGTGGGTGCAGCTTGTGGGACGATGCTCAGGCGGTCTGGAGCCTGTAAGTGGGTGAGACTCGGCTTCTGGTTCCCCACTCCCACCGTTCACTGCCTGTCACCCACTGCTGTGTGGGTGGGCGCCCGTGCCTCGCAGGGAAAGACTCTGACAGAACTGGTAACCCCTCATACCTACTCTGCCACTCAAACAGGTCAGAGCCGATCTTGTATTTAAGGTATTTATTTATCAGTCACATGTACATCGAAACGCACGTCTTTTTGCGTTACTGAGAATGTGCTGGGGGCAGCCCACAAGTGTCGCCATGCTTCTGGTGCCAACATAGCATGCCCTCAGCTCCTAACCCATACGCCTTTGGAATGTGGGAGGAAACCAGAGCACCCGGAGGAAGCCCACGCAGTCACGGGGAGAATGTACAAACTCCTTACAGACAGCGGTGGAATTTAACCCGGGTCGCTGGCGTTGTAATAATGTCACGTTAACCGCTACACTACCGTGCCTGCATCACTCAGCATCACTCTCCTGTATCCCTAGATTGCCTTCATACTCAGGAATCTACCCACCTCTGCCTTGAATATATTCAATAACTTAGCATCTTGGGTAAAGAATTGCAAAGCTTAACCACCCTCTGGGTGAAGTAATTTCCTCTCATCTGTCCCAAATGGTCGGCCCCTTATTCTGAGTCCGTGACCACCCCCTCCTCTCTCTGTTCTGTGCCAGCCAGGGGAAACCCCAGCTCCACATCTACCCTGTCAAGCCCTGTTAGAACTCTGCGCGTTGGCTCTGAGCACTCTCAATGTGAGATTCATGCCTCAACCATTGGCTGAATAAGGTCACATCTGCACAGGAATTTGCACATTTCACGGCTCAGTCTAAGCTCTGGCCAGTAGCCAAGTAGAGAAACTCCCAACACTCCCCTGTTTGGATGCACTTACATAAACAACTCCTCCCACATTCCAAAGACGTACAGGTTAGGAAGTTGTGGGCGTGCTACGTTGGGGCCGGAAGCGTGGCGACACTTGCGGGCTGCCCCCAGAACACTCTACGCAAAAGATGCATTTCACTGGGTGTTTCGATGTACATGTGACTAATAAAGAAATCTTATCTTATCTCAGTAGGTGGGAACTCCGCCTTATACCTGCAACATCTCTTGTACTAACTTAACAAGTAATCCCATTATCCAACTCATTCCCAAGAGCCTTGAATCAATCTGTTCCCACTCTCTATCCCTGTATCAGTCACAGATTGGCCCATTCTGAACTCTACATAACCAGGAATAAAAACTGATTTCCCTGGGTAGGGTGGGATTGGGAGTTGCGTCTGATCGTTAATCGAGGTGTCAGCGACATGACCCCAGTGCCTCTGTACCCTGTGTCGTTCCACACTCACCCTGCCTTTCTCATTCCAGTTCCTGCATTAAATATTAATCCACTTTCCCTTAAAAGATGCAGCAGTCTCTGCCTGAACCTGTGACAAATCATTCTGTGCTCCACGAAAATCTCTTCCCCTCTGGGTTGTTTAACTTGTGATTTTTACTGACTGTCCAGTGGTCCAACAGGGGAACCTCTTTACCCATTCACTTGTCTGTGAGCAGGGTCTTTGCCTTGGATACAAGCAACATCTCCACCCCAGGACAGTGAGCAGGGAGACCTGGAGACTAACCCAAATACTGCCAGCATTGAATTTTTATTTTAGCACTAACCCCATATCCCATGATTTCCTTAATATTCAAAAATCTATCTCTGTCCAGTAAATACTCAGTAGCTAAACCTTCACAGTCTACTTGCATGGAAAATTCCAAACTTCACTACCCTCTGAGTGAAGCAATCCTTTTCATCTCAGTCCTGAATGGCCGGCCTTGTATTTTGACACCGTAATACCCCAGCCAGAGGAAACATCAAAAACATCAACTCCGTAGCTACCCTGACATTCCCTGAGGAGCAGTCAGCTGGACCTGTGGAATATTGTGAGGTCTATAAGTAATTAGCTTGTTTAGTGAGAGGCACTGAGTGTTGATGGAGGAGTTTGGGATCAGGTACAAGCCTTTGGTAAATATCCTTCTTCTCAACACTTACCTAATCAGTTCCCAGATTCTGATTGAGGCTGGCCTTTCTTAAACTTGGATCAGCACTTCCTAGTCCCAATCGTGCTTTTTGCTGTGGCTTGGTGTTTCTAACTTGTCTCGTGCTTTCTAATCTGGTCCACGTTTTCTGATTGGGTTGGCAGGGCCTAATTAACGTTTCGCAGACCTGTGTCCGCACCTCCTAACTTGGGACATACTTTTCATTTGTCACATTTGATTTTTGACCGCATGCTGAGATTTTCTGTTTGAATTAATTTTATTTTCTGTTGGTTATTTCAGGATTTCACAAAAAGTTCATTCTGAAATATCAGGCCTGTCGTGTTGATTTTATTCTCATTCTTTTATTTCTTCCTGAAGCTTTTCATCAGAATTACCGCCTGCCTTGTGATTATATCTGATCTGTGAACATTACACCATGGTATTAGGTTACCTGTTGTTGATGTTTCACTCTGCAGTAATCAATCCTCCCTGGGATCATTGTGGATTTAACATGCTTGTGATTCTTTGGTTAACTTATCTCTTTCTTACTCCCATTGGCTTTGTTGCATTAGATCCGCAGTACAGAGGAAGGGCTGAACATGGTTAATGAAATCGTCAAACGTTACGTGACCTGTTGTGTCACCTGGTTTGGACCCATCCATCCAATAGTCAGGGTCTTTCATCCAACGTATGTCAAGTGTATCCTGCTAGCATCAGGTAGAGCAGCTTAACACTGAGAAAATCACTGGGTTTAATTTACTTTCTCCTTAAGTGCTGTGTCATTATTTCTGTCCAGGATCATAGGAGCGTAAATCACGTTTCAGGTTGGTCATCCTGCGTCAGTTCTGACGACAGGTCATCGACCTGAAACATTAACCCAGTTTCTCCCTCCACTGACCTGACCCCAGTATTCTGCCTTTTATTTCAGATCTCTGGCATCTGCAGTATTTTGTTTTTCAATTCTCGATTCCGTGAGGGACAGTCAGAGACTGCTCAGCCCGTTGAGATTCAAAGTACTGCTCTCTGCAAAAATTCATTCAGGCAGTCTCGTACTCAAGCTCTTCTCCTGCAATTCGGCAATTTTCTCCTCAAATGTCTGCCCACCTTTTTGAGGGCCACGATTGCATTGATCCTCTTTGATAATGAATTCCAGACCCCAACTACTCACCGAGTGCAGGGGGACGTGGGGGAGGATATTTTCCCCCTATCACCCTTCGTCCTTTTACCTACCTGTAACTTTGTGCCCTCTCTTGCCCCCCAGACATCTCTGTGACAGAGAGAGGCTTGATTGATGATCCAACCCGACCTTCCACAGAGAATCTCCCTTGTGGCGTGTCACACAGGAGGGCACAGGGCACAAGTGTGCAATGAAAACCATCCGGAATGACTATCCGATCTCTCACCCAAAAGTAAAGCTTGCAGGATTTGACCTGGCATGTAAAATATTCATCACCCTAAATCAGATCCAAATGGGGCATGGTTGCTATGATTTGGCAGTTCTACAGGACGACCCTGAAAACCCTGGTCAGGCTGTGGACCTCGGGACTCGGGTACAGAAATTGAACTGTGACTCCACAGAGATGCTCCTGTTCCCTCTCAATAGTGGATAACCAGCCTTGAACTGGATTTGGAATTGTTGCTTTAAGTCAGTCATACAGAAGAGAGCGAATGCACCTCTACACTTCCACCAATTCTGCCTTGAACCCTTTCATCAACCCAAGTGCTACAGGAGCGGTCCCAGCTTCTTCTGCCTATCCCTGATCCCACTCCAGGAAATCCCTCCGGCACCTGGATCCAGGTCCTTCACCCCCACCCACTGCAGCTGCCCAGAACCATGGGCAACGTTCTGCCCTACTTTAATTGCTGAATGTCCTGCCACCTTCAAAGCTTTGTGCAGGGGTGTGTGATCCATCAGCCCATCTAGAGTCGTGCCTTTCCTCACATCTTGGAACGTGTCGCTGCCTCTGGCACACTTCCAGGTTTTGTGACGTCTGCATCACTGAGCTGCACACCCAGGTCCAAGTGCTGATCCTTGGGGACCATCCAAACCTGGATGGAAACAGGTCACCCTCGATCCTGACGCACTGCCTAAGAAGACAGGTGCATATCTTCCTCCAGTCCGAGAAACAACCAGTCACAACTCTCCGTTTCCTGTGTCTGAACTAATTTCAAATCCACACCCTCCTTATTACATGGCGTAGAGGAGGTTGTACGTGAAGAGGCAATTGGAAACACACGTGAAGGGGTTGACATGGAGATGGGGTAGAAACTGATTGGACAGCTTTGAGAGTCAGAGCAAGTACAATGGCCAAAAGCATCACCTCCAGCTGTGTAAATCTACTGAACTACCTTACCTGAGATTTGTGACAGGGAACTAACATTTTTCCATAAAAAGAATTACTGGAGATTTGCAAATAAACTCCTTAACAGTAGCTTAACACACTATCTTAAGAAAATGGCAGCAGCACTCAGCAGGTCAGTCTGCAAGTTTTTTTGATTTTTTTTTCCCCCTTTATTTAATTTCCTTTTGTATTAGCTTATCTCCCCTGCCAGGCTACTGTGTTCCCAGCCAAGGAGAATACTGCCAGGGCAGTGCTGGGGGCAATGTGAATGTGTACTGTCCCTCTATGGAGCAGTTTGCTTTCGGGAAGTTCTGGCCTCGGCAACTAGTAGCTGACAAGTGGCTGGATGCACCAACACGTGATTCAGCTTAGAGAAACATTTACCAGGGCCAACCTGTGGATGCGCAGTAAACATGAATCAAGTAATTCTGCATCAAATTAACAAACTATCTTCTACCAGTGCTTAAAGTTTATTACAAAAGGTAACAACTGAGATGTGAGGTTCAATGTTTAACTAATGCAGAACTGAGCCTCTTAGCCCATTGGTTCATTGAACTCTGGTCCAAGGATCAAAGAATTATTTGCCTGTTTATCTGCAGGATCAGAACTGAGTGTTTATTGAGCATGAATGTCAGGGATCCTACAGTGCAGATATTATCCACCAAATAGCCTCGTGTACTGTGTCATTCTGTGAGACTGAGTTTGAGGCGAGGACACTTGCTCTGACATTATGCCATCTCATTGGTCCTGAACTTCCACGAGAAAACATCTTGCGCAGGACCCGTGACCGGACCTCTTGTAGGCTTTACAGAAGAAACCCTGGCGCCTGTGGGTCTGCGATCTGCTGATCTCACCACTGATCTCACTCCCCTGCCTGCTCTCTGTAGACACTCATCCTCTCTTTCAAGTTTAGTTTGAAAGCCATGATTGAATCCCATTCCTGTGCATTCCCAATGCCAAACACTCGGCATATAAAAAGAAAGAACTTCCTCACGTTGCTTTTGGTTCATGACCCTTCCACCAATGGCAACAGTTTCCCTCTCTGTGCTGTCGAGGCCCATATCTCCTCTCCACCTTCTCTGCTCCGAGGGGAACAATTCTAACCTCGTGATTAAAAATTCCTCATCCCTGGAATGTGTAAACCTTTTCTGCACCCTCTCTGGGACTTTCACATTCTTCTTGAACTCCAGTGACCAGAATTGGATGCAATACTTGGGCTGTGGCCAAACAAATGTTCTGTAGAAGTTATGACCAGCAGAATGTCACACTGGTTAACGCTGGGATTAAATCATTGCAATCGGTAAACATCTTGTCCTTTGTGAATTGAAACTTGGTAGGCAGAATGGGAACAGGCTCTTTGCATCTCAGTCCCATTTCCCATGAACAACTGGACCCATTATGGACTCTATCCCAACTATTTAATCCTCTCAAGAATCCTTACACAAATTTTTCCATGTCCCAGCCCCAAAATATCCAATGCATATCCCAAAATATATCTCACCTCTTGCCCAGGACAAAGCTGCTGTTCTCAGAAGCAGTTCAACTCTGGATGGATGTGACGTCGAGAATTCGATGTCCTGTTACCGGTTCACTGTTGTTGCACCACAGGCTGACTGGTGAGCACTGGATCTGCACTAACAGGGTCGCCCTGCTCTCTCCCACTCCCAACACTGTCACTGCAGCTGAAGGGATATCAGATCGCTGCTCGACGCCAGCCTAATTATCCACCCCACCCAGTCGCTACTTGAGTTTCCCAGTATAACCTCTAAACTTCCCTCCCTGCCGTACCTCTGTAGCCAAGGTGAGAGATTCTGATATAATAAAAGGGATGTGGGAGAGATGATGTTGCTTGTGGGAATGAGACCTCCGCTGCACTGTGGGGAAGCAGTGAGAATGAAAGGTCTGGGGTTGGGACACCAGGAATGTCTCGGTATCGCAGCTGCTGGACAGTGTCTGTTGTGGAAGAGATAAGTCACTAGCATCTGTGGTGATCCCACTTTCCCATCACTCTGACCATTCTCCCTCTGTGGCAGCTTTGGTAGGAGCGACCACCACACAGTCCTGTGGAAGCAAAATCCCGTCAGTTCACCCTCCATAAGGCACGACCATTGTGTTCATTGGGATAGATGGCAAACTGGCTGGAGTCATCCTTGGAGAAGGATGGTGGCTGTGGTTTGTGGAGGGCAATCATCGCAGACCCAGGAACACTGCAGCTCATCCTCAAGGCCCAGCCATCTCCAGCCTCTGCGAGGTAGGGTCAGGCCATGGGTTGTTCTCTGGTGATTGCCTCATTCCTTTTGCAACAGCTCAGACGGTGAAGCACCGAGACCTGAACAACATTGTGTGGTGGGCTGATGGCAAAACGGGTGTCACCTGCCAAGTGCCAGGGAAGGATCATTTATAGTGACTTCTGACAAAGGGTCTTCGATCTGAAACATTAACTCTCTCTCTCCACAGACACTGCCTGACCTGCTGAATGTTTCTGACATTTTCTGTTTTTATTTCAAATTTCCAGCATCTACAGGTTTTTTTTAAACTTTCATCACTGATGAGGGTATAAAACCACCTATCATGTACGTCCTGTACTCACCATGTTGCCCATTACCATTGCCGTATCCCCCACTGTCAACATCGTTTGATGGGTGTGGGTCACCACTGACCAGAAGCTTAACTGGACTGGCCACATCAGTGCCAAGTGCAGGTCAGTGGCTGGGTATCTTCTGGCAAGTGACTTGCCCCCTGACACCACGAGGCCATTCCCCCATCTCTAAGGCACAAGCCTGGAGTCTCCATTGCCGGAATGAGGGCAACACTCAATGAGCTGGAACCATGCAGCCCAAAGCAGCCCATTTGATTGGCTGAACATTCATTGTCTCCCGCAACATGGCTGTAGGGGGCATCGGAAACAAAACACACCTCTGCACCTCCCAAGCCTGCGACCCCGCCCCCCCCTCACTACCACTGATGTGTTGCAGGCTCTTTCCCAAACACACATTGTCCTGACAGCTTGGCGTTCCTTATGGAAGCGTCCAAGCCTGTCAGTGCTGCTGGGACAGGAGGTTCAAGTACTTGCAGCCACTGTTTGGCTGGGAGGCAGGGATTGGTGACGTTTACACACTAGTGGGGATGCCAGTGTGTGAATCAGTGGAGGGTTACAGATCAGCATCGGCTGCCATTGAACCTTCTCTAGCTGATGCATTTCTCACGGGATACTTTAGGACTGATTTTCTCAATGTAACGTCCTTGCTTTGAGCTGCAGGATCTGCTGTTTTGGAATTTCTAAAGCCTGGCTTCACTTCCTCTTTCAGCTTCTGTCGCCCTGAAGGACGAACTCTTCTATGGCTTCCTCAGGCCTTGGTTGGGTAAGCTGCGGCCGTTCTGTGCCTCCGTCTTGTTCACGTGCATTTCCAGCAAGTGGTGACATCATGGCGTTGGGAATGGGATGTCCCTGACCCCTCAGTCTGATCAAACTCCAGTGGGAGGGAGACTTGGCTGCAGGTAGCTCACGGTGTGGAGAGCATTGGGGTAATCCTTTGCAGCAGCTCTGATTGACCATCACCGAGGCCCAGCTCAGCTTCCGGTGATGAGGTTGTGATGTTATCATTCTGGGTGCTGCTCCTCGAACACGGCCAAAGTGCACGGTTGTCTGCACTGAAGCAACCTATCGGCACAGCAGCTCAGTGCTGGCGCTGGCACTCCCTGGGAGCCTCATCAGCATGTTCCCCTCCTCCCTCCCTACCCCCTCCCTGCTAGTCCTTTTTCATGTTAAAAACGTCTCTTTTATCTGCTTCCACCATTTCCTGTGAGAGGGGTTGTTCTCACTGCCCTCTGGGGAATGGAGGACCCCAACAAACCTCGTTTCACTGTCAGGTTTCTCAGCTTCCTCTCCTATCAGATCCCATCATCTGTAGCCCTCTGTCACCTCCACCTCTCACCTCCCAGTTTCTAGCACTGTTCCCACTCTCCCCTCCTCCATCCGCCTGTCACTCCCTCCTCACCTGCATCCACCTACTGCCCTCCAGCTCTCGTTCCACCCCCTCCCTTCACCTTTTTACGCTGGCTCTCTCCCCTCTGTCTTTCAGTCCGGATGAAGGGTCTCGACCCGAAACGTTGACTGTCCATTTCCCTCCACAGATGCTGCCCGACCCGCTGAGTTCCTCCAGCAGTTTGTTGCTCCGGATTCCAGAGTCTGCGGTCTCTTGTGGAACAAACAATCTGCTGGAGAACCCAACGGGTCAGGCGGCATCTGTGGGAGGAAAGGAATAGTCAACATTTCGGGTTGAAAGCCTGCATCAACAGAACCCTGCCTGCAGTCTCTCGTGTCTTAATCAGTAATAACAATCTTGCCTTTGGTTATAACTGTCAGTTCTGCTAATCTTTTCAGTGTAACTGTGTTATTGCAATTCTTAGTAGAGCTCTGCAACTGTAATTCTGAGTATAACTGTGCCACTGAAATTCTCAGTGTAACTATCCTACTGTAATTCTCAGTGTAACTGTGTCACTGTAATTCTCCGTGTAACTGTACTACTGTAATTCTCAGTGTAACTGTGCCTGTCCCTCTGCACAACAGCATGCTGCAATCTTTCACCATTTAAATAATAATCTGCTCTTCTATTTTTCCTTCCAAAGTGGATGACCTTGCATTTACCAACATTGTACTCCATCTGCCAGACCCTTGCCCACTCACTTAACCTATCTATATCTCCCTACAGACTCTCCGCATCCTCTGCTACATCTATTTCTTGGTTTATTGCCTGTGCTGCTGTAATGTTATTATTTGGTGGCCTGTAGACAACTCCCACTAGTTATTTTTTCCCTTTACTATTCCTAAAGGCAGGCACGGTAGCGTAGCCCTTAGCGTAACGCTATCACAGCACCAGTGACCTGGGTTCAATTCCGGCCACTGTCTGTAAGGAGCTTGTACGTTCTCCCCGTGTCTGCGTGGGTTTCCTCCGGGTGCTCCGGTTTCCTCCCACATTCCAAAGACATACAGGTTAGGAAGTTATGGGCATGCTATGTTGGCGCTGGAAGCGTGGCGACACTTGCGGGCTGCCCCCTGAGCACTCTATTGCAAAAGATGCATTTCACTGTGTGCTTTGAAGTACACGTGACTAATAAAGAAATCGTCTTAATTCTCAGTGTAACTCCTGGTTTTGCTGTCATCTCTATAAATATCCAGTGCTTTATCTGTGTCATAGTGTAGGGACTGGTACTGCGAACCTAACCAAATTCCATATAATTTTACCGATGTACCCTCCTGAAACATTACCCCTTTATCTATCTGCATTGCTGCTTTGAATGATCTGATGTCCCAGTGACGTGGGGACCATCACACCCTCACAGCTGTGGACGTATATGCCTGTCCCAAGCTGAACGTTCTACCTTGGTGGGACCACAGATCGCCAGCTCTGTTTGAAACTTGCCCGGGGTTCCGCCCGCTGATTGGCACCTTGTGGTCACTGTTATCATGTGGGACGTAAAGCACGCACAGCAGGATCCCACAGTCATTCGTGTAATAGTGACTATGTTTACCAACGGCTAGAGGCAGGGGCAGTCGGTCTCTGCTTCGGGGATTGGGGTGGTGGTGGTGGGATTGTTGGATTAAGTGAGCAGAGCCTGGGGTGAGGAAGGAACGGTTCACGGGATGGGGTCCGGGAATGATGTCTGGATCCGGAGCGACCCTTGACCCCACAAGTTCCAGGAGTCATGGTGTTAGGGAGGGGGTGGGGAGTGTGGGTGAGGAGTGGTCAGTGTGTGTGGGGGTGTACTGAGTGGGGGAGCAATGTGGGAGGGGTGGTGTTGTGGGGAGTGTGGGGGCAGGGAGTGGTCAGTGGGGGTGTACTGAGGGGAAGGGTGTGGGGGGCAGTGTTGAAATGGGGGTGGGGAGTGCTTGGTGTGGGTGGGATGGACAGGGGGGGGCAGCGGTGTGGGGGGTCAGGGTTGGTGTGGGTTTGGGGGTGGACAATGAGGGGGTGGGGTCAGGGTCCTGGGTTCCGGGCCAGTGTTTGGGACATGAATGGGACACCTCAGGGTACGATCAGCTGTGTGCGGTCTGGGGTGGGGATTTGTCAGTGCCCCAACCCCGGAACGGGAGCCGGAGGGGGGCAGAGGACTCAGTGTTCACCTGTTCCTTCTCTCCCACTACCAGGCGAGGGGCTGCTCATCAGCCAAGGGGAGCGATGGGCTCGACACCGCCGACTGCTCACCCCCGCCTTCCACTTCGACATCCTGAAGCCCTACGTCAAAATCTTCAATCAGTCCGTCAACATCCTGCACGTGAGTCCAGGGCCGGGGAATGGGGCAGGGGTGGGGAGGGCGAGGGGGCAGGACAGGGACTGGGGGAGGGGATGGGACTGGGGTAGGGGGACGGGGGGGGGGGAGATGAGACGAGACACCTGTGTGGGTTTGATCCCTGACTGTGTGTGAGGTTACCTGTACCCCAGCCACAGATGTTTTGAGTAGAGGAGAGAGATTGTCGCGGTCTGTGTGACTGTACAACTGTGTGTATGTGCATGTGTGTGTGTGTATGTCTGTGTGTGTGTGTACGTGCCTGTGTCTGTGTTTGTGTGTGTGCATGTGCACGCACGCGCATGTGTCTGTGTGCGTGTGTGTGTGTGTGTATGTCTGTGTGTGTGTGTACGTGCCTGTGTCTGTGTTTGTGTGTATGCAGGTGCACGCACGTGCATGTGTCTGTGTGTGTATGTGTGTGTGTGTGTGTGTGTGTGTGTGTGTGTGTGTGTGTGTGTCTGTGCGTTTGTATGTCTCTGTGCATGTGAGTATGCGTCTGTGTGTGTGTGTGTGTGTCTGTATGTGTGTGACTGTGTGTGCGTGTCTCTGTGTGTTTGGGTCTGTGTGTGTGCGGGTCTCTGTGTCTATGTGCGTGTGTCTCTGTGTGTGTGCGTTCGTGTGTGTATCTGTGTGTTTGCGCGTCTCTGTGCATGTGAGTGTGTCTGTATCTGTGTGTGTATGTGTCTCTGTGTGTGTGTGTGTGGGTCTGTGTGTGTGTGTTTGCGCGCATCTGTGTGTGTGTGTGTGTGTATGTGTGTGTGTGTGTGTCTGTGTGTGTCTGTGTGTGAGCAGCAGGTGCCTGGGGATGGGACCCCCACCCTATATCACCGGCTCCCTGTGTATCTCCGAGTCCAATCCGGAACCCAGCAGAACACGTGACTGGTGCAGTCTGTGTTCAGACCACTGTGGTGGTTTTCACCAGTGCTGGTGTCAAATGGCTTCCTGAGGGAGGAGGCCACCGCACGGTCTGGTACCACTGACCACTGAGGCTGGACTCACACAATTCACAGGAGCTCCACAAAGGGGAACTTTACCAACTCAGCCACGTGTGGTTTCAGTCTGTGTGAGTCCTGTGCTGGAATGAAGCACAGCGCACATCTAGTGCTGTACCAACAGTCCTGTACCCGGGTTTGTGTGGTGAACAGGAGTTTGTAAGACCGTAAAGATTGCATCAGGAATCTGTCACCCACCCCTCAGTCTGCTCCCCAAACCACCCTCCCTTCACAATTCCCTCAACTTCCAGAAATCTATCAGTGACTGAATGCACAGCATACCCGGGGAGAGAATTCCAAGGATTTGCCACCCCAAGTCAGAAAATATCTTCCTATCTTGGCCCCACGTAACTTCCCCCTTGTTGTGAGACGGTGATCCTTGATTCCATTCCAGTCGTCCAGGGAAACGTCCTCCCCACACCCTGCCTGTCAAACTGTTTGAAAATTTTCAGTGTTTTGATGAGATTTCCTCTCCTTTACCCAAACTCTCGAGAATCCCATGCCTCCTCATGTGGCAAGGTACCAGAAGACTGGAGGGTGGCGAATGCTGTGCCTTGAGAAGGGCTGCAAGGACAACCCAGGGAACTGCAGGTCAGGGAGGCGAACATCAGTGGTGGGAACGTTACTGGAGGGGATTCTGAGGGACAGGATCTACCAGCATTTGGAAAGGACTGATTAGGGATAGTTAGCATGGCTTTGTGTGTGGGAGACCATCTCATGTGAAATCGATTGAGTTTTTTGGGAGGTGTGCAAGAGGATTGACAAGGGCGGGGTGGTAGATGTTGCCTACGTGGACTTTAGCAGGGCCTTTGACAAGGTCTTGCATGGTAGGCTGGTCCAGGAGGTGAGATCTCATGGGATCCAGGGTGAGGTAGCCAATTGGATACACAATTGGCCTGATGGGTTATTTTTCGGATTGGAGACCTGTGACCAGCGGTGTGCCACAGGGTTTGGGGCTGGGTCCCCTGTCGTATGTCATATATATTAATGATGTGGATGAGAATGTAGGTGGTGTGGTTAATAAATTTCTGGATGACACCAACATTGGTGAGGTGGTGGGCAGGGCAGAAGGTTGTCTAAGGTTACACAGGATCTGGATCAACTGGGAAAGTGGGCCAAGGAATGGCTGATGGAATTTAACACAGAGAAGTGCGAAGTGTGGCATTTTGATAAGTTAAACCAGGTCAGAGTGGATATACACAGCAGAACATACACAGTGAACGGCGGGGCCCTCGGGAGTGTTGTAGAACAGAGAGACCTGGGGCTACAGGTACATAGTTCCCTGAAAATGGTGGCACAGGTCAACAGGGTGGTGAAGACGTTTGGCACACTGGCCTTCATTGGTTGAGGCACTGAGTACAGGAGTTGGGATGTCTTCTTACAGCTGTACACAATGTTGGTGAGATGCACTCGGTATTGTGTGAGGTTCTGGTCACTGTGCTAAGGGAAGGATGTGATTCTGGAGAGGGTGCAGAAAAGGTTCACAAGGACGTTGCTGGGACCGGAGGGTTTGAGCTACATAGAGAGAGTGGACAGGCTGGGACTTGTTTTCCCTGGAGCGAAGGAGGCTGAGGGCTGACCTTATAGATGTGTATAAAATCATGAGGGGCATCGATAAGGTGGATGGTCACCATCTTCCCCAGGTAGTCTAAAACTAGAGGGCGTAGATTTACAGTGAGAGGGGAAAAGGTTTAAAGGGGTCCTGAGGGACAACTTTTCACAAAGGGGGTGGTGGGGATATGGAACGAGCTGCCAGAGGAAGTGGGAGAGGCAGGTGCCATAAATAATGTTTAAGAGACACTTGGACAGGTCCATGTTTAGAGGGACATGGGCCAAACGCAGGCAAATGGGACCAGCTTGGGAAGGCACCTTGGTCGGCATGGAGGGGTTGGGCTGAAGGGCCTGTTTCTGTGACGTGTACAAACACACTCAGGTCCCTTTGAACAACGATACCACCCAACATCTCACCATTCAATAACCTAACCTGTCCTGTGCATTGTGGATGACCTCACATTTTCCCACCTTACGTTCCACCTACCATGTTGTTGCCCACTTGGTCAGCTTGTCTGTAGACCCCTGATGGCTCCTGACATCCCCCTCCCTACTCATTCCCCCCGGTTTAGTATCATCACCAAACTGGGCTGGATGACGTCCGGTCCCCACAGCCAAACCGACGATGTCGATCGAGACCAGCTGGGACCGGGTCTGAGGGGACGCAGTGCTGGGCATTTGCCCTCCTCGCCACACACCCCTCACCCTGCACCCCGACAGCCTGTTGGTCCCACTGGCTGCTGTCACCTGCAGGAGGCGTTGTGGGCTGGACCTCAGGAACTCCCTCAGTAGACACTGTGTAACGCACACTGGGTCAGCGCTCCGCGTCCCGACCATGGGTCAGTGCTCCACTTTCCGACTGTGGGTCAGCATTCCGCGTCTGGACCTTGGGTCAGCGCTCCGTGTCCCTACCCCTGGGTCAGCGCACCTCCTCTGTGGGTCAGCCCCTCCTCTGTGGGTCAGCGCCTCCTCTGCTTTCACCTGATGGTCTGGACATGGAGCGGCTCTGTGTTTTGTCCCAGGACAAGTGGGGCCGGCTGATATCGGACGGGGTGCTCTCCCTGGAGATGTTCGATCACATCAGCCTGATGACTCTGGACAGTCTCCTGAAATGCACCTTCAGCTATGACAGCAACTGCCAGCTGTGAGTGGGGGCGTGGGGGTGTGAGTGGGTGGGGAGTGGGGTGAGGGTGAGGGTGGGGAGTGGGTTGGGTGTTCAGGGGGAGTGGGGTAAGGTGATGTGTGAGGGTGGGAGTGTGTGTTGGGGTGGGCTGAGGGGTTGGGGTGGGTTTTGGGGTGAGTGGGGTTAGGTGGTGAGTGCGGGGGTGGGAGTGTGTGCTGGGGGGAGTCGTTGAGCGGCAGCACGGTGGGGTTGGGATGTGGGGCTGCGCACTCAGTAGCGAGCGGTCTCGAGCTGGGACAGGCCAAAGCGAAGCACCACTGGCATCTGTAAAGCCTCACGTCCTCAGTGTGTGCAGAGTGTTCACTCCCCGTGACACACTCCGTCCCAGAGTGTAATTGGTAAATCGGGTTTTATCATCACACGTGCCGAGTTACAGCAAAAAACTCTGCTTTGCAAGCCGCCCACACAGATCATCTCATCACATCAGTACATCCAGGGAAAATAATACAGAGAGCAGAATAGAGTGTTACAGTTACAGAGAAAGTGCAGTGCAGGCAGACAATAAGGTGCAAGGGCCATGTGAAGTGTGAAACATTTGTGCACAGTAAGACCCCACAGGATAATGACCAAATGATCTGTGAATCTTGTTAATAAGTTTGGTTGAGAAATAACTGCTGGCCGCTGCCTCAGGGACAATGTTCCCTCTTCACCGGCCAGGGCCTTGTGATACTGTTCCACCTGGGGGAGGCACCTGCTCTGGGGCAGCTCCCTCGGTTACTGCACTGGCTCTTATGGGTTTTGAACCCACAGCCTCTGACTCAGAAACTTGAGTGACCCAGGGCAAACACTGCGGGTGTTGGCTCGATGCCAGTGACAAGGATGAATCAGTTCCCTGGGGCCCGAGGTGTTCAGGCGAGTGGGGGTGACCCCGGGAGAGCAGTGAGGAGATGGGGGGGTGGAGGGACCTGTCAGCTCCACTACTCACTGCCTTGTATCTCTTGCTCCTTCTGCTGTTTTGCAGGCAGTCCAGTGACTACATCAGTGCCATCTATGAGCTGAGCACGTTGGTGGTGAAGAGGGAACGGTGTTTACTGCATCACATCAACTTCATCTACAAGCTCTCGTCCAACAGCAAGCGGTTCGACCGCGCCTGTGACCTGGTGCACTCCTATTCCATGGGCGTGGTCCAGCATCGCCGGGAGATCCTGAAGGAACAGGGAATGGAGACTTGGCTTAAAGCCAAGCGCAGCAAAGTCATGGATTTCCTGGACATCCTTCTGCTGTCGAAGGTGAGGCCTGCCCCACTATGACCAACCCCCACCCCGACTGCTCTCAGCCTCCGGATACAGACGGGAGTCACCATCTCCTTCTGTCCCACAGTGATTCCTGCCCAGTGTGAGGTGGTCAGGGTGATTCCCCACGGAGCCCCGGCCAAGATATTGAGAGGAGGAAAAGGCTGGCATTGCAGGAACGCCCAATAATGGCTTCAGACCGCAAGGCACCACTGACAGCCAGGGGTTTGTGGGTGAAGAGAGCCGGCAGACATGTTGCACACAGCAACCTCCCTCTCGGGCACTTGAGTGAACGATGTGCTTTGGTGGGAGGTGGGCTTCGCCGGCTGGGCTTCCCACTGCCTCAGGAAGATGTGCTGAGCTGCCTTCTTGAACCGTCGCAATCCTCCTGGTGAAAAATGCAGTGCAATGATAACTGAAAACAGAGGGAGTCAAACCGCTTATCCTTGCCAATCATAAGATCAAAAGGAGCAGAATTAGGCCATTCGGCCCATTGAGTCTGCTCCACCATTTGATCACGGCTGATTTTCTTTTCAACCCCATTCTCCTGCCTTCCCCCTTCACCAATCAAGAACCTATCAATCTCTGCCTTAAATACACCCGATGACTTGGCCTCCACAGCCCTCTGTGGCAACGAATTCCACGGATTCACCGCCCTCTGGCTGCAGAAATTCCTCCTCATCTCAGTTTTAAAAGGACATCCCTTTATTCTGAGGCTGTGCCCTCGGATCCTGGACTCTCCCACTGATGGAATCATCCTCTCCACGTCCACTCTATCCAGGCCTTTCCGTATCTGGTAGGTTTCAATGAGAGCCTCCCTCATCTTTTTGAACTCCATCGAGTTCAGGCCCAGAGATGTCAAGAGCTCCTCAATGTCACTGGGTCCCTCATCACCAACATCCACCATCACCGATCACAAACTCAACATGACCAGCTACATAACTACTCTGGTTACAGGCACAGCTTGGGACGCTGGGTATCCTGCAGCCAGTGACTCATCTCCTTATGCCCCAAACACAAGGCGGGAGTGTGTTGGGACACTCTCCGCTTACCTGGGGGAGTAACACCAACAATTCTCAACAACATCCAGAGCAAAGTCGCTTGATTGATCGGTGCCCCAACAACCACGGTAACGTTGTCCCCCTCCACTAGCGGCACACGGCGGCTGCAGTGGGCACTGTCTACAGAATGCACCACCGTCACACACACTGCTCGCTCCATCAGCACCTCCTAAAGCCTCGGCCTCGACCACCGAGGGCAGCGGGTGCAGGGGAACACCACCGTTTGTGGGTTTATATTGCACTGTGAGGGGGGAGGGGGAGGAGAGGGATGGGAGGGGGAGGGAGGGGAGAGGGAGGCGAAGGGAAGAAGGAGGGGGAGGGAGGGAGGGGAGGGAGATGGGAGGGGAAGGGAGAGGGAGGGAGGGGAGAGGGAGGGGGAAGGGCGGGGAATGGAGGTGTAAGAGAGGGGTGAGGGAGGGGAGGGGGACGGAGGGAGGGAAAGGAGGAGGGGAGAGATGGGAGGGGAAGGGAGAGGGAAGGGGAAGGGAGAAGGATGGGAGGGGAATGGAGGGGTGAGGGAGGGGAGAGGGAGGAGGGGAGGGGGGGAGGGGAGGGGAGGAGGTTTTTGGTGCTAAACACGGGTCAGGGGGGGATTAGGGAGCAGGTCATGAGGAGTCGGGGAGTGGGGCAGCAGGGGCTGGTGTTGTGGGGAAACGGGGTAATTCCGGATGTTCCCGAAGAAGGGACGGATCTAGGGGGAATGCTTTTGGTATTTCCAGGATGAGAACGGCCACGGTCTGACGGATGAGGAGATCCAGTCGGAGGCTGACACCTTCATGTTTGAGGGTGAGTCCGTGACGCTAACCCTGGGACCCTCCACAGTTCCAGCAGGGGCCGGTGCCGGCAGCCTGAGGCGTCACTGCAAATGAAGGCTGCACGTACACTGTTCCTCTCACCACCCTGCACCATCCCAGAGCGCTTCAGAGGACCAGAGGGGACTGGGCTACAACGGCACAGCGAGATCCCACTAGCAGCACATTGAGGATCAGTAGATCGCCTGTTTTCAGTGGTTGGGGGAATTAATGGACTGTGGACAGAATCTGTGCTCCTCTTCCCAAACGTTAGTGACCCTTGGTGGGGTGAGGTGTGGCGGGGGCCTTCTGCTTTGGACTGACCCTGGGCTCAGGATGAGACCTGCAGGGTCCCAGCCATGGTGGGAGCTGCACCTTATCACAGTGTGTACCACGGCTTTTCTGAACGTAGAACGGTATAGCACAGGAACAGGCCCTTCGGCCCACAGTGCCTGTGCTGACCATGACGCCAGACTAAAGCGAACCCACCTGCCTGCACTTGGTCCACATCCCCCCGTACCCAGCCTGTTCACGTACCTGTCTAAAGGCCCGGCAAATATTGCTGCCGTATCTGCCTCCACCACCTCCCTGGCATTGCGTTCCAGGCACCCACCGCTCTCTGTTTTAAGAAAATGCACACCTCCTTTAGACTTTTCCCCATCTCACCTTAAAGCTTTGCCCTCTAGTATTTGACATTTCCACCCTGGAGAAAATATCTCTGTCTCTCATAACTTTACAAACTTCTATCAGGTCTCCCCTCAGCCTCCGACATTCCAGAGAAATCAACCCAAGTTTGTCCAACTTCTCCTTACAGCTGATGCTCTCTAATCCAGGCAGCATCCCGGTGAACCTCTTCTGCATCCTCTCCAAAAGCTTCGCATCCTTCCTGTAATGGGGCGACCAGAACTGCATACAATACTCCAAATGTGGCCCACCCGAAGTTTTATACAGCTGCAACATGGCTTCCTGTCCTTCATACTTGCTGCCCTGACTGATGAATCTGTCCTGAGACGGTGATTTAGCTGCTGTTGCTCTCCAGGGACGAGGGGAGGTGATGCTGGGGTGGTGATGGAGGTGGTGACCTCCGGCTGCCTATGGGACCTTGTGAGGGGTGAGGCCCATGATGACTCCCATCTCCACTGCCCACCAGGGAAACACCAAACAACCCCTGGGCCTGGTCCGGAGGGGCTGGCCAACCTCTGGATCAGCTAGAATTGCTTGTCATACAGCAATGGCCCACATCCTGGGATCCCCCCATCTGGGGCTAAGCCAGGGTAGGACAATCGGGCACCGGGTCCTACTGGGAAATCAACAGGCAGGGAATCGACAGCTGGTTCATCAGGCCTCCTGGCTGCACCGAGACACCCCCTCCCACTCCCCCCGTGGCCTCTGTCACCCTCCGCTCCCTGCCCTCCCACCGCCCTCTCAACCATCCGCGGGACTGGCCCTCCTGAGGTAAAAGATCGGCTGTGATCTCGTCGGGTGGGACAGGCTGTGGGGTCAGATTGCCGCTTTTCGCTCCCAGTCCTTTTGAATCTGGGGCTCAGTGAAGGTTTGCCACAAGCAGGTCGGAGTGTTGGAGTGTCAGCAATTCCCTGAACTGCGACTTCCCCCCCCCCCCCCCCCCCCCCCCCCAGGTCACGATACGACAGCGAGTGGGATCTCCTGGGTGCTGTACAATCTCGCCAGGCATCCTGAGTACCAGAGCAAGTGCAGAGAGGAGATCGAGCTGCTGATGAAGGGGAAAGATGTCGAGGAGCTGGAGTGGTGAGTGACAGAATCCCCTGTCCCCGAGCAAAGTGGGAGTCAGTCAGTCCACCCCAGATCTTCCCCACAACTTCCCGTATTCCACCGCACTCCGACTGGGATTCACAGCCCCAATGGTCCAACTGTGGGGAAATGTTGGAGGATTGCGAATTCTCCCGGAAGGTCCCCGAGGATTGGAAAATGGCAAATGTGACTTCCTTATCCAAAAAGGGAGGGAGACGAAAAGCAGGAAACTATAAGCCAGTTAGTTTAACACCTGTTGGTGGGAAGATGCTGGAGTCTATAATCAAGGAAGAAACAGTCAGTTAGAGATTAGTGTAATCAAATCAGTGTGGTTTTTGAAAGGAAAATCATGTTTGACAAATATGTTTCAAGATGTAGGAGGCAGTGTCTACAGTGGGGAACCTGTTAATGTATATTTGCATTTCCAGAAGGCATTTGGTCAGGTGCCATGGAGGAGGCCGGTGGGAAATGCTTTCGTGTGAATTGAAGACAGAGGGTTGGAATAAATGGGTCATTCTCAGACACGAGGAACGTAACGATCGGAGACCCCCAAGGATCAGTCTGAGCCCCTCAGTTATTTGCCTTTTATATTTGGACTCTGCAATAGGAGAGTGAGTGGACAAACACTTGGCAAACGGAGTTTAATGTGGGAACATGTGAGGTGATGCGCTTTGGCAGAAGAAAGCAAAAGGCAGATTATTATTTAAGTATCAGAGAGCGAGAGTGCAAGTGAGTGACGTACAGAGGGGTCTGGGTGTGCTGTGCATGAAACACTCAGAGTTGCAGCAAGTAGTTAGGCAATGGTACATTGATGTTTATTGGAAGGGACACTGGAGTTTGGTAATGGGGAGGTATTGTTACAGATGTACATGGTGTTGGTGCAGCCACACCCGGAGAACTTTTCTATAAGAGTGCTTATACTAACGTAGGTGGGTGTGCGAAGAGATCCACCAGAGATCTGCGGGTTGACCTGGCAGAGATGTCTTAAAAGGTGAGCAACAAACATTCTGCTGGAGAACTGAGTGGGTCGAGCAGGCATCTGTGGAGGGAAAGAAACTTCAGGTTGAAACCCTGCAACAGGAGGTAGACCGTGTGTCTCCATCTTAAAACGTTAGATCTGTATTTAGAGTTCCAAAGAACGAGGGGTGTTGTTATTGAAGTGTGCACAGTGCTGAGGGAATGCGACGGGGTTGACGTCGAGATGGTTCCACCCGTGGGAGAGTTGCACACAAGGGGACATGGTTACCAGATTAGGGGCAGTTGATTAAACCCGGGCTGTGTAGGAACATTTAAGATAAGGTAAGATATCTTTATTAGTCACATGTACATTTCTCTCGGAGAGTGCTGAATCCCAGAGGGTTGTGAGGGCCTGGTTACTGGGGGCGTTTGAAGAGGAGGTGATAAATTTTTGAAAGATCGTGGGACTGAGGGCTATGGGGAACTGGCACTGAGGAGGAGGTAAGACCTGAGACAGATCACACACGATCATGTTGAATGGCCGGGTAGGTTTGAGGGGCCAAGTGGCCTACACCTGCTCCTATTTTCCTTGTTCTTGTGTTCACTTGAACTGTAACATTGGCTCAGTTCTCTCTCCATTGGCACAGCTTGACCCGCTGGGCATGTCCACAGCCCCGTATTTCACATCTCTTACATCCCTTTGTCTGTGTTCTTTCTCCAACTGCCCTCATTTCAAACCTTCAATGAACAGAGGGCCAAGTTCTCCCTCCCTAACTACCCCCATTAACCCATCACCAGAGAACCTCATATGTAACTTACCCTCAGGACAACCCTGGCCTCACCCTGTCAGAGAGATTCCCTCTGACCTATCCACCCCTCCCTCCCTCTCCGCAGCTGGACACCTCCCTTCCCAGTTTGACCTGAACCATTAACCATTTCTCTCTCCACAGATGCTGCCTGACCTGCTGAGTCTTTCCAGTGGTTTCTGTGTTTGTTTCAGATTTCAGTGTCTGCAGCTTTTTTATTTTACCATTTCAAGTCAATGACACTTCATCAGAATCTTTGAACAAAGATTCTTTGACCTGAAGTGTTGACTCCGTCCCTCCCTCCCTCCCTCCCACCCTCCCTCTCTGTCCCTCCCTCTCTCACTCTCCATCTCTCTCTCTCCCCCTCACTCTCTCCCTCCCCCTCGCTCTCCTGAGGCTGTCGATACTCGATCTCCGGGACAGAGCATTCCTGACCTCACGGCCTGTCTCTTCCCTCAGGGATGACCTCTCACTGATGCCGTTCACCACCATGTGCATCAAGGAATCTCTGCGCCTGCACCCACCAGTCACCACCGTGGCTCGCTGCTGCACTGAGGACATCAAGCTCCCTGACTCCAGGGTCATTCCGAAGGGTGAGGGGGCGCGTTCTGGGGACTCAGAGGGCTAAAAGATGGGGGTGGGTGATGGGCCACAGACCCTTCAGAACCAGGCAATGGGGAAATCGGACCTGTGGTCCAGCGTGAGGTGAGCCCCAGAATCCTTGTGCCTGGCTCCGTATGGGAGTTGTCCAGGGAGAGACTGACACCGGGCACTCGTGGGCCGACCCTCCCATGACCCTCCGACTTCTGACTTCCACACCCACGTTGTCACCTTGGTCTGTGACACCCAGGGTCGGTCTGCAATGGCAGCAACAGTGTGACACACTAGCGGCTCCAGCTAACTCGCTCCGCGGGCTCCCAGCCTAGCATTGACGTGGACGGCGAGGGTGTGATGTTGACGTGGACCGTGAGGGTGTGGCATTGATGGAGCGGGGAGGACGTAACGCGTGCACTTGTTTTACAGGGAACACCTGCCTGATCAGCATTTACGGAACTCACCACAATCCTGCGGTCTGGCCAGATCCTGAGGTAGGAGAGACTCGTGAGGACACGTGGCCCTTCAGCCCATCAGTGCCATGCTCCCAAGTACCAGCACTTGGTCCATAGACCTCTCTGCCCTGGCGATTCACATGGTCATCTAGGTGTTGTGACAGTCTCTGCCTCCACCACCCCATTTGGCAGTGCATTCCAGGCTCCACCACCCCCCCCCCAGTTCTGGGTGAAAATGTTCTCCCTTTACCCGAAACATGCCCTCTAGTTTTAGACCCCTCCGCCGTGGGGAAGAGCTTCTCTTGATACTAAAGCTCCAATAGTGCCCTTTGGAAATCACAGTCGCTGAGCAGCTGGCTCACTGGGTGTGGATTCCTCCACTGCCTTCAACACCCCAGGCCTGGGGTCCCCACACACGCCTCAAACCCACCGCGTCCCCTGACCGCGCCCCTTCCAACTCAGTGGGTCTGTTTCCCATCCTCCCTTTACACTGACGGGGTTCACTGGACAATGTATTACACACACTCCTGTGCAACGCCTAAAACAAAGTGAATTAGAAGTGTGTGGGAGTGTTCCGTGGAAAGACCATCCGATAGCCCGGCAAATGTGCCAGTCCAGCACCACCAAATTCTCCGGTGTGCCGGATTAATGGAGTTTTTCCTGTATCCACTGGTCTGTGCCTCTCATGGTTCTGTACACCTCAATCAGGTCCCTCCTCTGCTCCAAGGAAAATAACCCCAGCCTCTCCAGTCTCTCCTCATAACTGAACACACTCCACCCCAGGCAACATCCTGGGGAATCTCCTCTGCAGCCTTCTGGAATGTTCATGTGTGCCGACCAGGACTGCACCCAGTCCTCCAGCTGTGGCTGAACCAGTGTTTATAAACTTGGACCATCACCTCCCGGATCTTGTATTCTCTGCCCCGGCTAATGAAGGCAAGTGTCCTGCATGCCTTCTTCACCACCCTATCTACCTGTGCCTCCACCTTCAGGGATACATGGACCTGTACATAGTTTCCCCCCCACCCCCCCAATACTGCCTAGATTTCCTTATGCAATAAAGGGAGGCCATTTGGCCCATCAAGCCCAGGCAATCCCTCTAATTTTTCCTGTAACCTATTCTCCCCACACTCCCATCAACTATCCCCAGATTTACCACCCACCTACGCACTAGGGGCAATTTACAACTAACCTACCTACCTGCACGTCTTTGGGACGTGGGAGGAAACTGGAACATCTGGGGGGGTGGGGGGGGAATCCCAAGTAGTCACAGGGACAACGTGCAAACTCCACACAGACAGCACCAGAGGTTAGGATCGAACTCGGGTCCCTGGAGCTGTGAGGCAGCAGCCACTGTGCTGTCCAAGGGCCTTGCAATTCATTGTGTACGTCCTAGCCTTCTCAGTACCCCCCAAAAGGCATCAAGATTAAGTTCCGCCAGTGTTCTGACCATCTTACAACTGATCAATATCATCCTGTAGTCTGAGATCACTCTCCCCCCGTCAACAACACGCCTGATTTTTGTGTCACGTATGAACTTGCTGTCCAGACCACCAAAATTCATATCCAACACGTTAATGTATATAACAAGCAGTAGTGGTCCCAGCACCGACCGCTGTGGTACACCACTGGCCAGAGGCTTCCAATCACAAATACGACCCAACGTCTTCATCCCACCTCCTGTACCAAGCCAGTTTTGGATCCGCTTGCCAACTTGCCCTGGACATTATGGGCTCTAACTTTGTGGACCAGGCTCCCTTATCAGACACCTTATTGAGGTCCATGTAGATGACGTCAATTGGTCAGATGGGATCTCCCCCTACAGGCGCTGAGACCCCTGCCCAGGGAGACCGTGTAGTGAAGGGGTAATGCCTGCCTGCTGTCTGGCTGTCCCTTGTGCTGATGGGATCAAGTAGTGGAGCGATGAGCTGTTGGGAACGTTGGCGTCCGCTCCTGAGCATGGAAGTCTGGTTGACAGTTTCTCCACTTCTACCTGGTCGGAAGTGACGGAACCCTCTCCTTTGAGCAGATGGTGGACCCTTGCAGATGCAACCAAGGAGAATTCCCAGTGGGAGACCCCTACTGCAACACTGGTCTTCCCTGGGAGGGAGAAGGCATTATTCACCCCTCGCGTCCTGCCTGGGGAGATGAGACCTGGGGATCGCAGCACTGAAGTGGGATTAGCAGGAGGGATTTCCCCCAACACCCCCAACCATCCACCCCACCCCACAGGAGGCAGGACAGCACTGAAGAGCCTTGCCTTCGGAGCGGGGCTCGATCCCTGGGCCTCCTGGGTCACAGGCTGGTGAACTGTTGCTGGGACTACCAGCTCATTCCCAGAATTCCTCAACACTGACCTCGTGACTAGACTGGACTGACTCCGTCACTGGGATCCTGCCTTTCCTCTTGCCTCCGAACCTTGGCAGTGTTTAGGAATTGACAGGCTGCCCGCGGTCCCTGTTGTGGAGCTGGGAGACCCTGTGACTCAGCCCCAGTTAACTGCTTCACTGTTGAATCCTCCAGGTGTACGACCCGTCCCGCTTTAACACGGAAAACTCGGACAAGAGAGCTCCGTATGCCTTCATCCCGTTCTCCGCCGGTCCAAGGTGAGGGAATGTCTGTGGCTGGTGAGCCAGATTTTCATCGCTGTGTTTCTGTTGAAGTTTTTTCCCTGTATGTGCAGGAGGTGTGACAATCACTGGGGGCGGGGGGACAGTGTAGCACAGGGACGCACGTTCCCAGTGAGACTCCATCTTCGCCTCAACACAGACCCAACCCCAGGGGTGCTGGTGAACATCTCACATTGGGAAGGTGTGTGAACCCAGTCCAGCCGTCTCCCAGGACTCACAGGTCAAATGGACGGACCTTTACCTGACCGAGCCACCGCCACCTCACTGGTTGCTCCCGGCAACGGGCAGACCAGTGTCTGTACTTTCAGCGGGCAAGAACGTCTGGGCGGAGGAGGAGGGACCTGGGGGATCCGGGGGCTGAGATGGAAGGTGGAGGTTTCAGGGGGAATGGCTGAGGGATGGAGGAGGGGGGAGGGGAGGAGGAAGGTGGGAGAGGGCAGTGGGGGGGCAGGTGAGGGTAATGGTTGGGGAGGGGTTGTGAGGGTGGGGGAGTGTGAGGGGAGGAGGGAGATCAGACGGTCAGGGAGGGATGGGGGGGCAGGAGAGGCAGGGAACGGGTGGTGTGGGATGGGGTTGATACACCGTCCTCTGACTGTCATGCCCACAGCCCAGGGCCTGGCCCAGGTTTCAGGTCTCAGGTTAATGACACAACCTGGCTCCCTCTGGGGGCACCGTTGACCGGCTCCCTCTGCCTGGGCACCGGATCACCTTCACTCCGGGCACAGCATTCCCCGGGGACAGGGGTTGGGGGGGGGGGGGGGGGGGAGCGCTGGTGGAGGTCGGAGATGGTGGCAGAGGGGCAGTGCCCACTGCTCTTCCATTGGTCAAATTCCCGCTGCTCTCCCATTGGGCAACCTCCCGCTGCTCTCCCATTGGTCAATACCTGCTACCCTCCCATTGGTCAACTTTCCACTGCTCTCCCATTGGTCAACTTCCCGCTGCTCTCCCATTGATCAACACCAACTGCCCCCCCATTGATCAATACCCGCTACCCTCCCATTGGTCAACACTCACTGCCTCCCCCCCCCCCCATTGGTCAACATCCTATCCTCCCATTGGTCAACGACTCACTGTCCCATTGACCAATGAGCCAACGGTGTGGTGGTTCCCTCCATCAGTTACATGAGGGCATCAATAACTGGCCATCAGTTCCAGCCTCTCAAAGGGGCAAAAGCAAAATACTGCAGATGCTGGTGATCTGAAATAAAAACTTGGGAGTACTGAGCAGGGTGGGCAGTGTCTGTGGAGGAGGAGAAGAAGGGGATGGCCTGGGAAGGGAATGGTTTGGATTCAAAAGTGGCTTGCCCATCGAAGCCAGAGGGCAGTGGTGGAGGGGTGTTAGTCTGACCGGAGGCCAGGATAGATGGTGGGACCTCTGTTTGTGATGTCTATAAATGAGCTGGATGGAAACATGGATGGGTGGGTTAGTAGGTTCACACATGACACAGGGATTGGTACCGTTGTGGACAGGGCTGTCAAAGGATTTAGCAGAATATAATTACAGAAATGGGTGGAGAAATGGTGTATAATGGGGGCAAGTGTGAGGAATTGCACTTTGGGAGGTCAAACATAAAGGGAAAGAGTACAGTTAATGACGCACTGACGTACAGAGGACCTTGGGGTCCAAGTCCACAGCTCTCTGAAGTAGACTGGTTGGTGAAGAAGGCGTCTGGCATGCCTGCCTTCATTGGTCAGGGCACTGAGTATTAGCGGTAGGAAGGCATGTTGCAGTGAGGATGGTGAGGGGGTGCACTCCAGCGTGGGCTGCCCTGACTGCATCATCTGCCCTGCAGGAACTGCATCGGACAGAACTTTGCCCTGGCTGAAATGAAGGTGACAGTCGCACTGACCCTGTATCGGTTTGAACTGGCGCTGGACACATCCCAGGAGGTGCGCAGGAAACCAGAGCTCATTCTTCGGACCGAGGAGGGGATCTGGCTCAAAATGAGGCAACTGCCGGGGCGAGAAATGCGGACAGGATCCCAGCAACCTGTGGAATGAAAACGGCGGGCAGGATGGGAAGAGGTTCTTTCATTGTTTTTGATCAGCATGGGTGGAAAATGCAGGGGAGTTCTTGTTTTGTGTTGTGATTGAAGGATGAAATGTCACCGGTGTGACTCAAGTTTCTTGCAGCGTTCTTACCCCAGTCTCTGCGGACCAGGTTGTTCCCGAGGACCAACTGCCTTATGGTCACTGACTGGCTTTCTTGAATAATTGTGGAATCAAATAAAATTTCTTTATAGTGTTTCAATGATTTGAACAACTTTCCCTTAACATTGAAGGATTCTCCACCACGCTCGGTGGTGAGAGAATTTCGGCTGCTGAGGTTGAGTTCTGGCCACAGCTGGTTGGAGCCTGGGGTTGGTACCCTGACCACACTCCCAACACGAGCGGGTCCAGAGACCCCACGGGTAGGAAGCGGCTAAGTGGGGAAGTCAGAGCGCTGGATCTGGCGCAAGGTTGTCAGGATGAGGAAGCAGCGATGCTCGAGCATTCACCTGTCCTCGGTAACACTCGTCTCTGCGCAGATGGTGGATGGACGCATTCCCTGGCAGGTTACACTGCCTTGCTCACCTCCGGGTTCAGTACCTTCCACCCGGGCAGTGCCAGGCCCTCTGTTCACCTTGATGAAACAGTCCTTCTACCAGGGTCACCCAATGATGCCCAGTTCCCCATGTACTGGCAAAGCCGCGAGCATTTGTGTGCAGCCTACGACCGTCGTGGAGCAGTCACACGAGGACAGCCGCTTTGTTGCCTCGTTCTGCTCCACCGCCGTTTACTGACCGGATTTGGAACCTCCGGTCAGCCTTTAACACAAAGTAACAGCGTTTCCTCCAACATTTAGCTCCTGAGATATTCATTCCATTGGCACCCATAGCTGGAGGTGCCCGGCAAGGGGGGGCGTCACTGTGGCCACTCACGGTGGGTGGGTGGGAGACCTCGGGGCAGGGGGCCATCAGTGAAGGCACGGAGCCCTCAACCACCCCACCCGGGGATCTACCCAGATCAGGGTCCAGTATCCGGGACATAAGTGACTCCATCCGCAGGTCCCAGCCGGGAGCTCAGCCCAGCGGGATGGAGCCTGGGGGAAAAGACACCACCCCAGTTTAAGCAGCACCTGGATGAAGACTTGGATCGCCAAGGCACAGGAACCTCGGGCCAAATGCGGGTCAATGGGACTAGTAGAGACACATTCACAGTGGGCAGAAGGGGCGACTCTGTGACCCATTCACAGACCGCACACGGGTGCTGACACTGCTCCATACAAGCACCAGGCTCGGAGTGGACCAGGGCGCAGGTCTCTGGCTGACAGGGTTCGACTGCCTTCACGCTTCCAGCAGGCGTGCAGCTGTTGCATGGACTGCGGCAGAGGTGTATAGACCGCTGCACTGTTTCCCACACAACTCAGCTGTCCGAAGAGAGCAGCTGGCGCGGGAGGAGGGGGAGCCCGGGAGAGCCAGAGCTGGGGAGAGGAGCAGGAGGACAAGGAAGGCCAACGGTGAGAGTCAGGCAGGACACTGGCAGCCTCATCCCACCGCCGACAGGGAGACTTCCACTCCCAGTAGACACACTTCTCCTTAGCGGTTGCAACGTGCTAGTTCCCAATCCAGACCTCTTCACACGTCAACACGTTATAGTTCTAGAACAGTGCAGCACAGGCCCTTCGGCCCACCATGTCTGTGCTGAACATGATGCCAAATTAAACCAATCCCACCTGCCAGCACATGGTCCATATCCCTCCATTCCCTGCCCGATCCATGTGTCTAACAGCCTCCTAAATGTTACCCTTGTATCTGCTTCCACCCCCTCCCCTGGCAGCCTGATCCAGCCACTCACCACTCCCTGTGTATAAACTTGCTCCACTGGTCTCCTTTAAACTTTCCCTCTAAATGACCTTAAATGCACGTCCCCCAGTATTTGACCCAAGGGCCCAGATGCTTCTTCATTGACCAGCAGGTAGTCGATACAATCCAGTGGATGCAGAAATTCCTCACATCCAGATGTGGCTCCAGCTGGAATGGGACAGAACACCTCAGTGCGAGGTGCCTGGTCCACACTGCCATCTGTGCTTGGCCAGCCACGCCCGGCAGTGCACTCAGCACTCTGCTGAACCTCAGCCTCCTCACCGAGCTGTCCCAGTCACGGCCCTGACCTGAGATTTCTGGGGCAGCACAGATGCAGGGACCCTCTCACAGGTAAAACCCCGCGCCAGGCCACCCACGGCTAGTGCCAGATGGCAGCCTGCTTGTGTGACCTCCCTCCCTCCCCCCCCACGGTACAGCATCTCCCCCCTGGAGTTCCTGGCTAACACCAGCCGACTCTGAGCTCAGAGCAAAGGCTCCCCTCCCTCACTGTGGGAGTGAGCCAGTGGCTGGTACCACCCACCAGGACCACTGCTCTGGCCGGCAGTGACGTGGATCACAGGCAGGGACTGGGTGCAGCACCGGCAGAGGCACTTCCATCCTGCTGGAAGTGAGAGAGCAGGATGTCTGTCTAACTCTCTCCCCTCTCCAGCCACCTCCGAGTTCCTCCAGCAGATTGTTTGTTGCTCCAGAGTGAATCCTCCATTCATTTTAAGTGACGTTACAAGTGATCTACACACAAGGGCACATTTGGGGTCAGTGGTATTTAATATCATTATACTCTTCGAATATTCACAGCATCACAAAATGATACGACTCCCCTTGCTAGTCAACAATATATTGGTTCATTATCCAATATTATAAATAAATCTCGTTATTTATTTCAAATGAGGTCCACAAAGATGCACGAAATTATCTAATTCCTATCATTGACCAGTGCAAATAGCGTTGTTATGTTAGAAAAGTTCAACTGAAAGTTGCATCGTTAGTGTGGGTGTTTTGGAGGTGAAAGGACAGGTTAGGAACAGTCAGGGTTTGTGCCAGTCTCTCCCCATTCCCCAGGTACCTCACTCCCCACAGCTTTTGATTGAAGCCAGCTGGTGACCAGCACCAACTTCCCCACAGAGGGTGGAATCGCCCTCAGGACCCCAAGCTAATGCCCCACAATCACCCTGGAGTAGCCAGACCAGATCTGGGCTTTGCCACTTTACCCAGCAGGTAACCGTCTTTAGAAAGTGGAAGTGTGATCTTACAGGACCTAGTAGTAGCACTACTCAAATGCTGGAGGTATCTAACTGCAAGCCCATGGAGTAACCACAGTCCGCCATTCATGTAACCAGGTCCACAGAGCAAATCTGCCCACAGCAGTCTCTCTGAATGTCAGTCTCCCTAACTCCACACACCAAAGGACAATTTTATATGTTCCTGTCCAGATTGGAAGCCAGCTGAGTGGGCCGGGAGTGACTAATGAAGTACTGTGTAGGGCCTGCCCACCGTTGTGTGGTTGGAACACCCATCGGCCACTCACACCATTGCCCACCACTCACAGTAGGGAGGTGTCTGTGAGCTCGTGGGTCACAGTCTGTGACAGGATGGATGGAGGCAGTGAATGGGACTGTGCTCCAGTTACAGACCCAAGTGTTTTCTCTGAGGGCCAGATGATACAGCAGTAACAAGGCCAGCTGAGCCTTTGCCTGTCAGGTACAGAGTCCCTCCCTCTGCTCTCCTCAAGCTTACACCTGGGAGAGACCCCTTGCCCTGGCCTGCCAGACAGCACAGATGCAGGCGGAGACTGCAAGCTGGCAGTTCACAGCCGTTAGAAATTGGTTTAGGATTTGGTGTCGGATTCCCAGAAGCAGCAGTAATCCAAGGAACACAAGTGGGAGTTCATCTGTAATATTATTAGCCTGGTAGCAAATAAAGCAACACCTTGAGAAGTCAGGGAGAAGGGTAAGAGAGCCACAGATTAAAAGCAGTGAAGTGATCGAAGAGTTGGAAGCAATAATTTACCATCAAAATTAAACATTCCCACCATATGATCAGTGCTGCAAGATAAATGAATATTACTGCTTTAACACCAGACCCAGACACATTACATGAGTGCCCAGGAAGGAAGGAGGAACAAGTCATTCGGAGCCCCATCCAACCCAGGATGTGAGGCGAAGCTCCCGCCAGTTTTCAGCTCTCAAGCCATTACAGGGGGTGTGGAGCTACTCAGGCGTGTGTTGTTACTGTAATTTTTGAACTACTTGCTTCATTCTTTTTCTCCCACCTCCATAGCTCGTGCATCCTCTCGAGCTGCATGACAGACATCCCAGTGTGCTCAAAGCAGCTGCAGAGAGGCACACCAGGGAGATCTCCACCTTGTGTCCCAGTCTGTATAAATGGGCTGACGTGACTGACGTTTTACATTCAGGCAAGATAGGAAAAGAATGAGAGCGAGAGAGAGAGAGAGAGAGAGTGAGCGAGAGAGAGAGAGAAGAAATGGGTAAGTCACCTGCAGTCATGTGCAGTGTGTCAGAGGTGAATGTAATTCAGAGAAACCAGTGGGTGACTCAATCACCATCCAACCAGACAGCCTACCAAGTGTGGTTCAGTAACACCATAGTCAGCATGGACACTGGCCCTTTGCCCAGGAGTCTGCAGTGTCCATCAGCCACCCACTTACACTCATCTAACACTAATCCGAATTTATTCTTCCCACATTCTCAACTCCAAGATTCTACCACTCATTTACATATTAATGTACAGCAGCCAATTAACCTACCAACCTGCACGTCTTTGGGATGTGGGAGGAAACTACAGTATCCAGAGGAATCCCACACAGTCACAGGGAGAACGTGCAAACTCCACACAGACAGGACCTGAGGTCGGGATTGAGCCTGGGTCTCTGGCACTGCCATGCCAACCACTGCACCTCCCAGGACAACACCAAAGGTACGGTCTCTTTCAGCGAGGACACCAACTCACTGTCTGAGCTGCATTCATGCCATTTTATCCAGAAGCCCCATCTCTGTGGAGCAGTACTGCCAGTCATGGGCCAGATTCCCCGGGGGTTTACAATGGGGTTTCAACAAGGCTGTATCAACCACACCGTACGACTTTTGTAACTCAGCCTCCTTTCCCTGTAAGGGTTCTTGCACCAGAAGCCCAGGTACATGCAGCCCAGCTCAGCCTATACCAGTGGTGGGGCCAGAGAGCAGGGGAGCGAGGAACAGACCCCAGGCAGGTGACCTGATCTCCTCACAGAGTTAAAAAGCTTCGGAAATGAGCAGCACGTTTCCTCCAAGGACGAAACCGATTCAGCAGATCAATTCCAGAGGAAGCAGGAATGTTACCAGTGACCGCAAACTCCACCTACTGCAGTCGGCTGTACCACCTGTACCCTGGGTGCTTCTCAATAACGGCCCTTGTGATGAAAGAGGAGGAAGGAGGTGTAATATAAAAAACAAAGCTCATTCCCAGACCACTCGGAAAGACGCCCCTGGTTCAACTGCGTAATTTTGTAGATTCCTTTGTTTTGCTAAGTTATTGATCTGCGAGTTGGAGGGCAGGGTTAACGTGCAGTGCAGGGCTCCATGAACTGTTTAAGCTTCACTGTCAGGTGGAGAAGGGGATTCCTGGGTGCTGGAGCCTGGCTTACGGTTTCTTACACTGCTTTCTTCATCCTGCAGAGAAAGGGGAAGATTAAAAAATATACTTGATCAAAAATTCCAGGCCCCCAACACTGGACCATGGTTTCTGTGGTCCGTGGATACTGCCCTGAATTGATCAACTCCCTGCTGTTACTTTCCTGACAATATCAATTCTGAAATTTTCCATTTTTACGCAGCCAGTTGAACTTGTGTACAGAGTAGGTCTGGCGATGCAAGCTTGATTTGGTGCCAGATAAACAGTAACCAGTTTACTTGTAGATGCTCTTGCTTGTATGTGACAAGCTCTAGGCAGACCACAGTGTTTTGCAGTAATGAACTGCACTGGTCCATGTAATGAGAAAGGAAGCTAAACACTGATTAAAACTAACCGCCAATCTATATTACCTGAGATATGTAAATAACATAATCTACAAGATAAAATCACTTGGTTTTCTTGTGTATAGCTCACACTGCCCTTACATAGATGAATGTTAGCAAGCAGCAAACTGGCTCCTTTGTAGCAACACTCTTGCCTTTCCCATTGATCTTTTCCAAGCAGATCCAAGGTGGTAGGATCCTGCTCTTTATTTTGCCGCTGGTCCCTGGCTTTTGCACGGGGGAGCAGCTCAGTAGCCAGTCTGTGTGTGTGAGGAGAGTGGTGGTGGTGTGTGGCAGTGTGTAAGTTGGCCCACTCAGTGTCTGGGTGGGGATTACTGCTGAGCAGAACCATGAAACCATATGCTTTCACTCATCAAGGCCCTCAATTGTCCCTCAAACTAAGACCAAAATACTCACTGGATCCTGGGACCCCTTCTCCATGTGGCTAAGTGCTGCTTATAGAACCATAGAACACTACAGCACAGAAAACAGGCCATTCGGCCCTTCTAGTCTGTGCCGAAACGTTATTCCGCTAGTCCCACTTACCTGCACCCAGTCCATAACCCTCCAGACCTCTCCCGTCCATGTATCTATCCAATTTATTCTTAAAACTTAAGAGTGAGCCCGTGTTTACTACGTCAGATGGAATGGATATTTAAAGCCAACTGCTTTAACAGGTTGTGAGTTGGGCTGTCAGGGCTGAGGTAGCTCACATTTCCAACACCAGTCAATGACTTCACTGCAAGACTTTGCAGACACACAAGAGATTCTGCAGATGCTGGAATCTGGAGCAACACACACACACACACACACACACACACACACACACACAATGTGCTCGAGGAACTCAGCAGGTCAGGCAGCATCTGTGGAGGGAAATAAACAGTTGACTATGCAGAGCAGGTTGTTAAATCTGCTGGTCTGTGGGAGTATTCTGTGTGTTTTGTCCCACAAACAGCTGCACTTTCTCTGCGGTTTGGGAAGTGTGGGGAGAGAAATGGTTTGTGTTCCTAATCTGTTTGTTCTGGTCTTCCTCAGGGAACTCGCCAAACCACAGCTCACACTCCAGCACAGTGGTGAAGGACTGTCAATGTCCTGGCTCTGGACACAACAGTCCAACTGCACAACTTCGGTGATGAGGAAACTTAAAGAAAGAAAAATATACTGGAGAATTTGAGTTAATGAAAGACAGCTAGCACTGACGTTAAGGGGAAAGCCTGAGTTTTCCGATGGGGTGGCAGGAAGGTTGATGTAGAGAAAGCAGACAATTCATGGTAATTGACCAAGTTCAACATAAAGGCCGATTAGCACAATTGAACCGCATTGGGGAAAAATCATGAACTTTAAGACAGAAAGAAGTTGTAAACGTTTGATTTTCAGAATGGAGGACTGATTTCCAGAGAGAGCCAAAACTTTAGAACGACTTGGAGTTGTTGACAGTGTGGAGGGTAGTCTTAGGCGACAGGGTGTGTGGGTGTGGGTGTGGGTGAAATGGGCTGAGGAACGGCAGATGGAGTTTAATCCTGATAAATGTGAGGTGATGCATTCTGGGAGCACGAATGAGGCTCGGACACACACCATGAATGGTAGGAACAGAGGGACCAAGGTGTGCAAGTCCAAAGATTCTTGAAGGTGGCAGTGCAGGTCGATAATGTGATTAAGAAGGCATATAGGATACTGGCCTTCATTAGACAGGGCATTTAGTACAACAACTGCTTCAAGTTTGTGAAACATTGCCCAGACCTCAGATGGAGTACTGCGTGCAGTTCTGGTCACTATAGAAAGGACGGAGAGGGTGCAGATGAGGTTCACCAGCATGTTGCCCGGGATGGAGCAGTTCGGGTTCACCAGCATGTTGCCTGGGATGGAGCAGTTCATTTATGAGGAGAGACCAGGTCTGTTTTCCCTGGAGCAGAGGATGTCAAGATGGGACATGATTGAGGTATATAAAATTTTGAGGGGTATAGATAGGGTAGACTGCAAGAAACTTTTCTCTTACCATACGTGAATAAAACTAGAGGGCATAGATTTGGGGTCAGGGGTAAGAGATTTAGAGGGGATTGGAGGGGGACCTTTTTCACTCAGAGAGGTGAGTACCTGGAACACACTGTAGGAGACAGTGGTGGAAGCAGAGTTGCTGACAGCGTTTAAGTGTCTAGATGATCACCTGAACCGCCTAGGGCAAAAAAGGGTATGGACCAAGTGCTGGAAGATGGGATTAATATCTCTCCCCTCCTCCCCTGCACCTGCCTATCACTATCTCTCACCTGCATCTATCTATCACCACCTTGTGCCCACCCCACCTCCCATCTTTTGCCAACCTATCGCTGCTCTGCTTTTCCCTCCCATATATTGGGCTTCCTCTTTTCCTATCTTCAGTCCTGAAGAAGGGTCCTGACCCGAAACGTTGACCGCCTGCTTTTCTCCACAGATGCTGCCTGGCCCGCTGAGTTCCTCCAGCATCATCGTGTTTTACATCTAGATGGGTGCCCCACTGGTCGGTGTGGATGTGGTGGGCTGATGGCCTGTTTCCATGCTGTATGACTATGACTGTAGAGAGGACTGCTCACTGGAGCACTACTGAGAAATATGATAGTCACAAATACAAGGGTCCTGGGACTGTCGCTACACAGAAGTGTTTAACTCTCAACCTGGAGAAATGAATTAAGAAAATCTGATTCCATTGGTGGACAAGTTGAAACCAGAGAGGACCGATTTAAGATGAAGGGCGTAAGAACCAGAGCCGACCTGGACATAGACTTTCATGGTTCAGTACTGAGTGGAAGCAGATCAATTGTTACTTTCAAAATTGATTTGCACATGAAGGCTGCGGGGAAAGAGTGGTCTTGTGCAGAGCCAGTGCAAGCTCAATGCAACAACTGATTTCCACACTTTAAGAGTTCTATGATTCTATCTGAACTTGTCTATTTCCTTTAACAGAAATCTGGAACTTGTTCCCATAAAACAATGGCATTTGAATTTTGGTACAATTTGTAGTCATCACAAGATTTTACATGAAAACACTGAGTTCAGATCAGACATGAGTTAATGGAAATGGCTGAACAGGTTAGAAGGGCTGATGGCCTCTTCCTGTTGCTAACGTGTCACCTCTCAGCTGGGCGTCTGACGTCGGAGGAGCATCACTGGCTGGGAAGTGGACCCATTCCATAACTTTATGCACAACATCTGCAGGTAAGAAACATGGCAAATGTGAGAACTGTATTTTTCACCCACCGGTTCCATGTTCCATTCTGCAGTTGGATGGTCTTGTTCTGAATATTCCTGATCATCCAGCTCCTCGTTCCCATCCTGTTCCTCTTGGTCTTCATCATCATCCCTCATTGCATCCACCGCATCGTCTTCGTACTCAGTCAGATAATCCGACTCTTCTGCCAGGGTCAGACAAGGAAAACACAAAGTACTTCACTGACACTGTGCGAGGTCAGGACAGCACCTCTCTCTCCGGGCCCTGGACACATCACCTCTCACCCTTCTAGGGAAAACTACTCAAGCTTGATCAATCTTTTCTGAGGACCATCAGCTCCCAGTTATCATATAAATCTTCTGAAGTCTTTATTGTACTTTTGTATCTACTACGTTATCAAGGAAATCATTTTCACCAGGTCAACATTAAAACCCCCGAGTACTCTCTTGGTAAGGGTTGGATGTTTGCTGCTCCTCATGCAGAATGTCCTGCAGACCCTGCGGGAGATGGATACGATGGATCCAGTGGAATGGTTTCCTGAGTAGATTGTCAAAACCATTTGGGTGTGGCCAGAGGGGACTCACGTAACTCCAGGACTGGTAGGTGGGTAGTAGATTACATTCAAAGGACGTGGTGTATTCTGATGGGTTACTATAGATTCAATTTATGATCATATGGTTATTCACGGGCTGGCTTCTGTAATCATGCTCTCCTCAGCACCCCCAGCACCACCCCCCCCCCCCCACCCCCGACCAGTCCAACAGCAGAGCTGAAAATGAAGCACCCAGCACAGTCTCAGCCTCCAGCTGATGACTAGAGCTCGTTGCTGTTCAGTAAGCAATTTAAATTAAAGCACGTTACTGCAGAGAAAATATTGTGGACTTAGCAGCCACTTCCGGCTTGGGTCTGCTGGCAGGTAATTAATGGAAACTTGGGTGTGAATTTACTTTGAAATTTAAATAAAATGGACCAGAAATAAAACCTCTGACAAGGGGTTTTGGAAAGTGCCCAGCTTACCATCTGCCACATTGTAGCTCTTTGGAGGCTCGATGCGAGACACTATCTCAGCGAGGTCAGTGAATGCAGCGTTCGAGGACATGAAGGCCTGCAGAAGAAAGGGTTTTGTGGTAAATGGTCTCAGTACAGCACCTTGGCACCTGGTTTGAGTCTGACAGAGGACAGGCAACGTCAGACCAGATACCAGCTATGGGGACTATTCTTACAGGAGGCAACACATTTTACTTCAATAGAAAAGCAGAGACCATGGTGAGCAGTGTACTCCAACAGAAGGCCACTGACACACCCAGAATCAGACGAGGTACAGGGTCAGGCATCGACGAGTATCACAGTGAAATGTCCCAGAGCACTTGGCAGGATCAAAAGGAAAGAACATTTTGGTACTGAGCCATACAAGGAGATAACGAAGGTGATGACTGAAGTTGGCTGAAGAGATACATTTTAAAAGGAGCTTCTTAACAAACAAGAATGACAGAGGTTTAGGGAAGGAATTGCTGAGAGGCGTAGAAAGCGAATATACAGCTGCCAGCAGTGGAATAATTAAAATTATGGAGAGTCTAGAATTGGTGGAGTGTCCTCTTGGAAAGATGGAGATTACAAAGGTGGGGAGGAGCAAGACAGAGGTATGAAATCACGGATGCCTTTATTTATTCATTTTTTGGGTTGGTTATTTCTTATCCATAACTACCCTTCCAAAGGAGGTGGTGAGCCACCTCCTGGAACTACTGGGATGCAACCTGGAGGGGACCTTGTAGGTGGTAATATCCCCACTGCCTTAGTCCCTGGCCCTTGGTGGTAGGGCTTGTAGGTTGGGAGGGTGCTGCTGGAATAGTCTGGGTGAGTAATTGCAGTGCATTTTATAGATTGGAGATGTTGCAGCCACTGTGGGGGAAATGAACGATTAGAATGGTGGGTGGTGTACCAGGCAAGTAGGCTGTTTTCTGGATGGTGTCGAGCTGCTTAAGTATTGTGCAGCTGCACTCATCCAGGCAGGTCATTCCATCACACGCTTGAGGTGGTGGGAAGGTTTTATGGTGTCAGGATGCAAGTTACTCCTCATAGGACACCTAGCTCTGGCCTGATGTTATATTTATGTGGCTGGTCTGGTTGAGCTTCTGGTCAATGGTGACCCCCAGGACATTGATGTTGGGGGACTTGATAATGGGGATACCATTAAACAGCATAGAGAGTTCCTCGGACACTCCCCTGGAGGTGGTTGATGCCTGGCACCTTCACAGCACCAATATTACTTGCCAATTATCAGCCCATGCCCGAATGCTGCCTCAAGTCTTGCTGAATTCAGGCAAGGGCTGTTTCAGTTGCTGAGGAGCTGCAGGTGGCATTGAACATGGTGCAATCCCCACTTCTGATCTGAATGATGGGAGGAAGGTCATTGATGAAACATCTGATGTTAGAGTCAGGCATAAAATACCGCCCTGAGGAATTCCTGCAGTAGTGTTCTGGTGCTGGGATGATTGACAACCACAACCACTCCCCTTGTGTGAGGTATGGTTCCCACCCCGGAGTGCATTTCCTTTGATGGCCATTGACTTCAGGGATCCTTGATGTCACATTTGGTCAAATGCCGATATGATGCCAAGGGCAGTCACTCTCATCTCACCTTGGAATTCAGCTTTTTGGTCTAAAGTGGTGATGAAGTTCTGGTTCTGTGTGCTGGTGAGTAGGTTACTGGTGAGTCAGTGCAGGTTGACAGCACTGCTGACAACACCTTACAGTGGGCAGACTGAGCAGTGATATCAATTTTTAAAGTTGAGGTGCTGCTTAATTTGGAGCTGAGAAAGGTTAATGAGCATAAGTGTGACAGGTCAATAGAACCAGAGCCAGACAGAAGCACAGGTACACCACTGCTGTATTCTCCATGCAGCTCAGCTCACACATGCTAACCACTAGTGCAGCATCCACACATGCATGCTACTGGTACATCGTTCACATAACGGAATTCACATAAACACACATCAACAGTGCGTCGCACACATTACTGCATATACACACACACACAAACCAGTGCACCACTCACACATGCAGAGAGACAGCGTGACCAGACCCACTGTGCTTCTTCCTTGGATAAAGGAGACCACCGAGGACATCTTCAAGAAGCGGTGCCTCGAGAAGGTGGCATCCATCACTAGTGGCTCTCACCATCTGGGACATGCCCTCTTCTCGTTACTACCATCGGGGAGGAGGTACAGGAGCCTGAAGACCCACACTCAATGATTCAGAAACAGCTTCTTCCCCTCCGCCATCAGATTTCTGAACAGTCCATGAACCCATGATCACTACTTTGTTATTCCTTTTTTTTTTGCAGTACTTTATTTATTTTGTGATTTACGGTAATTTTATGTCTTTGCACTGTACTGCCGCCGCAAAACAACAAATTTCAAGACATACAGTGGCATGCAAAAGTTTGGGGACCCCTGGTCAAAATTTCTGTTACTGTGAATAGCTAAGCGAGTAAAAGATGACCCGATTTCCAAAAGGCATAAAGCTAAAGATGACTCATTTCTTTAATATTTTAAGCAAGATTACTTTTTCATTTCCATCTTTTACAGTTTCAAAATAACAAAAAAGGAAAAGGGCCCGAAGCAAAAGTTTGGGCACCCTGCATGGTCAGTACTTAGTAACACCCCCTTTGGCAAGTATCACAGCTTGTAAACATTTTCTGTAGCCAGCTAAGGGTCTTTCAATTCTTGTTTGGGGGATTTTCGCCCATTCTTCCTTGCAAAAGGCTTCTAGTTCTGTGAGATTCTTGGGCCGTCTTGCATCCACTGCTCTTTTGCGGTCTATCCACAGATTTTCCGATGACGTTTAGGTCAGGGGACTGTGACGGCCGTGGCAAAACCTCCAGCTTGTGCCTCTTGAGGTAGTCCATTGCGGATTTTGAGGTGTGTTTAGGATCGTTATCCTGTTGTAGAAGCCATCCTCTTTTCATCTTCAGCTTTTTTTTTTACAGATGGTGTGATGTCTGTTTCCAGAATTTGCTGGTATTTAATTGAATTCATTCTTCGCTCTACCAGTGAAATGTTCCCCGTGCCACTGGCTGCAACATGAGCCCAAAGCATGATCGATCCACCCTCGTGCTTAACAGTTGGAGAGGTGTTCTTTTCATGAAATTCTGCACCCTTTTTTCTCCAAACATACCTTTGCTCATTGCGGCCAAAAAAGTTCTATTTTAACTTTATCAGTCCACAGGACTTGTTTCCAAAATGCATCAGGCTTGTTTAGATGTTCCTTTGCGAACTTCTGACACTGAATTTTGTGGTGAGGACGCATGAAAGGTTTTCTTTTGATGACTCTTCCATGAAGGTCATATTTGTGCAGGTGTCACTGAACAGTAGAACAGCGCACCGCCACGCCAGAGTCTGCTAAATCTTCCTGAAGGTCTCTTGCAGTCAAACGGGGCTTTTGATTTGCCTTTCTAGCAATCCTACGAGCAGTTCTTTCGGAAAGTTTTCTTGGTCTTCCAGACCTCAACTTGACCTCCACCGTTAACTGCCATTTCTTAATTACATTACAAACTGAGGAAACAGCTACCTGAAAATGCTTTGCTATCTTCTTATAGCCTTCTCCTGCTTTGTGGGCATCATTTATTTTAATTTTTAGAGTGCTAGGCAGCTGCTCAGAGGAGCCCATGGCTGCTGATTGTTGGAACAAGGGTTGAGGAGTCAGGGTATTTATAAAGCTTTGAAATTTGCATCACCTGGCCTTTCTTAACGATGACTGTGAGCAAGCCATAGCCCTAACAAGCTAATGAAGGTCTGAGACCTTGGTAAAAGTTATCTGAGAGCTCAAATCCCTTGGGGTGCCCAAACTTTTGCATGGTGCTCCTTTCCTTTATTCACTCTAAAATTGTACAAAACAAAAATAATATACTAATCTTGCTTAAAATGTTGAAAAGAATGTTTCATCTTTAACTTTATGATTTTTAGAGATCAGTTCATCTTCTACTCACTTAACTATTCACAGTAACAGAAATTTTGAGCAGGGGTGCCCAAACTTTTGCATGCCACTGTATAGGTCAGTGATAATAAACCCGATTCTGACTCTAAGTTAGACAGGCAGCTCTAGGCTTGGAAACTCGAGTGGTAGGTGGCTGGAGTTTGGGACCAGCAGTAGCACCGGAGGGGGACAGGAGGGGAGGGAGTGACGTTTCATGTCAGTCATCAGTCTATGGCTTGGATCCATAGACACTGGCTGAGCCACTTGGTGTCTCCTGCAGTTCCAGACTGAGTGCCTGATGTTGGATAAACCTGTTCCCTGCACTGATCACCTTGATCATAAATCGGAAAGTTCTCCCTAACACAGAGATTCAGAGACGTATTTGCCAAGGGCAACTTTTCTTATACTGGCTGCATTCAATGCTTTCTCACTGTGAGATGGACAGACCACCTCGCTGCCTAAAATAAAAACAAAAGATGCTGGAAACACCCAACAGGTCACGCAGCACTCAGTTCCAATGAAGACCATCTTTGACCTGAAACATTAATGGTTTCTCTTTCCGCAGATGTTGCCTGACCCGTTGAGTGTTTCCAGTGTTTAATTCAGATTTCCAGCATCTGAACTTTTTTGATTTTCATTACAGCTGTCTCAGTGCCTTTATCACTGCAGCTTGAAGTAGAGGAGGGACAAGGAGGGAGAGAATGAAACACAGACAGGACAGAGACCACAGTTAGCTGAGAATGGACCTGCTTTCTTAGCTGCACTGAGTACTGCTGGTGTGATCCTGTGAGATGTGGCCACTCACCGCAACAGCAATAGCCGCTGGAGTTAGCAGCATTTTCTCAGCTGCAATCCTAGCTCCAGCGTTGCTCTTGGTGTGAGAGAGATACTATTTATAGTATTCTGGACAGTAGGTTTTACAGCAGTAAACAAGCAGCAGTCTGCTGAGCCAACAGAAGCCAAAAGTTGAATCAGTCACATTGCTGCTAATGGTGACTGCGCTGTGTCTAACAGGGAGTGTTTTATGGGAAGGTTAAGCACTGGGAAGTGTACTTACATTCTTCTTCTTAATTTCGTAATAGTCAACGGACTTTCTGTCCTTCAGCATCTTGTCGATAATGTCCCCCCTGCTCCAGTTACCGAACACCACCTTCCCATACTGGTATCCAAGATTCTGCGGGCAGTCAGGACATGAGCTGTAGGAGGACAACACCAGGCACCGAAGCAGTACACACTCAGTGAGTAACACAGCAGGAAGGAGCCAGCCTTCACGGGGAGACACCAATGGCCCAGAGGCCTGCAGCGAAAGGTGGAGGGCTGACCATCCCAAGTGAGGGTTCCCCTCCCCATCTCCTGTGACGGCTCAAGACACAAAGCTGGTAAAGTGAATCCAAAACGCTGTAAGCCATTTCAGCAAATGAATTTCAGTTAACAGTGCTATTCATCAGCAGTGATCTCCATATGGTAACTGGTTCCCTGTTTTCAGGAATACACTGGGCAAGGTTCCCAAAGCTTAAAGGCAGCAGTAGGATCTTCCTGGCTTCCACTAGCTTTCTGTATCCCCCTCAGAATTTCAGACCCTGAAGATCTGGTTAACACAAAGGAACTGAAACATGCCAACAAACTGTCTGAATCAGAACTGCAGCTGTTGGTATGAAACACTGCTTAGTCTGGACAGTGGCACAGGTCTGGCCTGGGTTGTGGAACCAACTGATTGATTTACCCCACTGATCTGCTCATCACCACTGACTCTGCAAATCACCCCACCACCCCTGTATTGTTCTCTTATTGTTGTAACATAAAGGACAGCTTCCAAATCAAAACACAGCATTTTCTATTCTCCCCTCAGCTATTATTCTTTCACTATTCTCATTCTACCACATCTCCCCTTCTAAGCCACTCATCAGCTAATGGGGGGGGGGGGGGGGGGGGGCAGCAGTGACATGGACGTGAAGGGCTGAATAGTCCCCTTCTGGGCTGGAACCATTTTATGACTGTTTGATGAGACTGCCATCAACAAGTTTCTGCACGCTGCATCTAATGTGCACCATTGAATTATCTCACCATCTCTGTGATAAAGGGCATCACTGGATCAAGTTGAGTTTGAGCAGACTGCTCTGTAGCAACGACCTGGACTGTGGGTGCAAGCCACAGTTTCTACTTTTGCAGACGGTGCAAAACCTGGCAGCAGCACTGAGCATGAAGATTTCAGCAGGTTATAAACAGGCTGGGGGATAGACACACACGTGGCGAGATTATGTTTAAGATGGGGATGCATTTTGTATCTGGCCCCTCAGCCTTGCAGAGTCCACAGCTGGAACACGTACCCATTTATCTGAATACAGTCACCAATCTGATTTGAGGAGTTAAGTGCAGGAATGTGATTTGGTTTTTAATTAGTTTATATCAGTTAAATGTGTTTTAGCTACAATTATTTCCCATTTTTAAAATTTTACAACAATTATTTTAATCTTCTAATAGGTTTTTAAAATATCTCTTAACATAAACTTCTGAAAGTAATTTAATAGGTTAAAAGGCCAAGAGGTCACTCTGTGGGGTAGGGTCACAAGATCCATCACTCAGCTCTAGTTACGTTTAGTGTTTTCATTACTGCCAGCATGATCAGGAGCTTTATATTTTAATTCACGGACTCTGGAGTTTGATTGTTGGAACATCGCAGGGTTCTGGTGTATAGGCCATGCAAAGGAAATGCAACCATCTCTCCGCCTTCCCCCCAGCTGAGCTCGAATGGGCTGGAGTTAACCCACCTTACTTAGTTAGCAGTTTACCAGAACGAAACCTGGAACAGCTGGTTTGTTCCATGAACATTGAATCAGCTAAGCTTGTATCTGCTAGAGTTTGGAAGATTGAGAGGGGACAATAAGAACGTATAAGATGGTAAGCGGTTTGGATTGGAAGTGGAGACATGAGACTCTAGAACTGGAAGTCACAGTTTAATAATAAGGCGTCACTGCTTAAATCAGAGCTGAAGTGAAACTCTCTCTCAGATTGTTGCGAATCTTTGACGGTCTCTTCCTCAAAGAGTGGTGGATGTAGCGACTGAATATTTTCAGGGCAGAGGTCGATAAGCAAAGGCGGAACAAAGGTAGGTGGTAAAATGGATTTGAAGTCACAACTAGATCAGTCGATATTATTAAATGATGGAGCAGACCCGAGGGACCTACACATGGTCCTCGTGTCTGTTCATATGGAACTACAGAGGGTTTGGAACAACAAGGTTATACATTTTATAAATCAAGGCATTTCTTAATTATGAACCAATGTTGCTCAGGAAAAATAGGGGAGAGTGGATTGGTGCAAATCAGGGTAGCAGAAGCAGAGTTCTGGAGGAGTTTGAGTTTTGAGAAGACAGAACAAGAAGTCGGGTGACCAGGTTTCCCAAATGCAAAGGGAAAGTACAGAGATAACAAAGATATGGATGAAGATTTGATCAGCAGAATTTGGCTTCAAGTGGTGGGGGGGGGTGGAGGGAGGGGGGGGAAGAGAAGGAGGGGGAGAGGGAGAGAGAGAGAGAGAGGGGGGGGGAGAGGGAGAGAGGGGGGGGAGGAGAGGGAGAGAGAGAGAGGGGGGGGAGGAGAGGGAGAGAGAGAGAGGGGGGGAGGAGAGGGAGAGAGAGAGAGGGGGGGAGGAGAGGGAGAGAGAGAGAGAGGGGGGAGGAGAAGGAGAGAGAGAGAGGGGGGGAGGAGAGGGAGAGAGAGAGGGGGGGGAGGAGAGGGAGACTGACCAGTGGTCTACCCAGATCGAGTGAATCTGTAGCGTACAGCCCTTGCCCATGGGAGCTATGATGGAGGGTAAATCATGTGACACAATTCAGATAGGAGGCAGCAGGAGCTTTCTGGGGAAAGGCATCAAAGGTGAAGAGATGGTGTGGTCGGGCAAATCCTCTACTCATGGTGTATGGGACTGGTGCACCCGAGCACTGTTCTGATTGGCTATTGTTGTTTCGCCTGGGGACATCAGAAGCGAATAGAACCCAGGTACTGGAGTTATTAACTGACGGGCAGGTGGGAGCTGTTGAAACGGTCTGCTTCCTCACAACGTGCTTTTATGTTCCCAATTACATAGCAATAATCGTAGCCACAAAACGACAGTTCAGTGCAGGAATGATCGTGCATATTCTTGATTGTGTAACATCTGAGGCCACGCCAACCTCATGTGCAGTGCTTCAGGCTGATAGTGATTTGTTGCTGTGGATATGTGAAAAGTTAAAAAAAAACTCGCTCCTGCTCCCAGCTTCTCGTCCTCAACTCCTCCATTGTTTCAATGGAACACAACACAGCGTAGAACAGTACAGCACAATAAAGGCCCTTCAGCCCACCATGTTGTGCTGACCTTTAAACTTCGCCTAAGACTATCTAACCCCTTCCTCCCACATATCCCTCTATTTTAAATTCCTCCATATGCTTATCTAGCAATCTCTTGAATTTGACCAATGTACCTGCCTCCATCACCACCCCAGGCAGCGCATTCCATGCCCCAACCACTCTGGGTAAAAAACCTTCCTCTGACATCTCCCTTGAACTTCCCACCCATTACTTTAAAGCCATGCCCTCTTGTACTGAGCATTGGTGCCCTGGGAAAGAGGCGCTGGCTGTCCACTCTATCTATTCCTCTTAATATTTTGTACACCTGTATCATGTCTCGTCTCATCCTCCTTCTCTCCAAAGAGTAAAGCCCTAGCTCCCTTAGTCTCTCCTCATAATCCATACTCACTAAACCAGGCAGCATCCTGGTAAATCTCCTCTGCACCCTTTCCAACACTTCCACATCCTTCCTATAATGAGGCGACCAGAACTGGACACAGTACTCCAAGTGTGGTCTAACCAGAGTTTTGTAGAGCTGCATCATTACCTCGCAGCTCTTAAACTCGATCCCACGACTTATGAATGCTAACATCCCATAACCTTTCTTAACTACCCTATCCACCTCTGAGGCAACTTTCAGGGATCTGTGGATATAAAACCCCAGATCCCTCTGCTCCTCCACACCACCCAGAATCCTGCCATTAACTTTGTACTTCACCTTGGAATTTGTCCTTCCAAAGTGTACCACCTCACACTTCTCCGGATTGAACTCCATCTGCCACTTCTCAGCCCAGCTCTGCATCCTACCAATGTCCCTCTGCAATCTTTAACAATCCTCTATACTATCCACAACACCACCAACCTTTGTGTCGTCTGCAAACTTGCCAACCCACCCTTCTACCCCCTCATCCAAGTCATTAATAAAAATCATGAAAAGCAGAGGTCCCAGAACCGATCCTTGTGGGACACCACTAGTCACAGCCCTCCAATCTGAATGCACTCCCTCCACCTCAACCCTCTGCTTTCTACAGGTAAGCCAATTCTGAATCCACATGGCCAAGCCTCCCTGGATCCCATGCCCTCTGACCTTCTGAAGAAGCCTACCATGTGGAACCTTGTCAAACACCTTATTAAAATCTATGTAGACCACATCTACTGCACTACCCTCATCAGTCTGCCTGGTCACCAAAGAACCCTCAGGCTTGTGAGACATGATCTTCCCCTCACAAAGCCATGCTGGCTGTTCCTGATCAGACCACGATTCTCCAAATGCCCATAGATCCTATCTCTAAGAATCCTTTCCAACAGCTTGCCCACCAGAGACGTAAGGCTCACTGGTTTGTAATTCCCTGGACTATCCCTACTACCTTTTTTGAATAAGGGGACAACATTTGCCACTCTCTAGTCCTCCAGTCCCATTCCCATGGACAACGAGGACTCAAAGATCCTAGCCAAAGGTTCAGCAATCTCCTCCTTCGCCTAGCAGAGTAGCCTGGGGAATATTCCGTCAGGCCCCAGGGACTTATCTGTCCTAATACTTTCTAACAGCTCCAACACATCCTCTCCCTTGATATCAACATGCTCTAGTACATTAACCTTTCCAACACTGTCCTCAGCATCATCAAGGCCCCTCTCCTTGGTGAATACTGAAGAGAACTATTCATTGAGGACCTCACCCACTTTCATAGCTTCCAGGCACATCTTCCCACCTTTGTCTCTAATCGGTCCTACCTTTACTCTCGTCATCCTTCTGCTCTTCACAAGCGAAAAATGCCTTGGTGTTTTCCTTTACCCTACTCGTCAAGGACTTTTCATGTCCCCTTCTTGCTCTCCTCAGCCCCTTCTTAAGTTCCTTCCTTGCTACCCCATATTCCTCATGAGCCCTATCTGATCCTTGCTGCCTACACCTTATGTATGCTGCCTTCTTCTTCCTAACTATTTGTTCCACCTCTCTTATCACCCATGGTTCCTTCACCCTGCCATTCTTTCTCTGCCTCACCAGGGCAAATTTATCCCTAACATCCTGTATTGGTATTGGTTTATTATTGTCACTTGTACCGAGGTACAGTGAAAAACTTGTACCTGAAAAGCAAGAGATCCCTGAACAACGACCACATCTCCATAGTACATTTCCCTTCAAAAATATCATCCCAATTCACACTCGCAAGTCCTGTCCTCTTTGCTCCTATCCTTGTCCATGACAATGCTAAAGGTTAGGGAGCAGTGGTCACTGTCCCCAAAATGCTCACCCACTGAGAGATCTGTCACCTGACCCGGTTCATTACCTAATACTAGATCTAGTATGGCATTCCCTCTAGTCGACCTGTCAACATACTGTGACAGGAATCCGTCCAGGACACACTTAAACTCTGCCCCGTCTAAACCTTTGGCACTAAGCAGGTGCCAATCAATATTTGGGAAGTTGAAGTCTCCCATGATAACAACCCTGTTATTTTTGCACCTTTCCAAAATCTGCCTCCTGATCTGCTCCTCAGTATCCTTGCTGCTACTGGGGGCCCTATAGAATACTCCCAGTAGAGTAACTGCTCCTTTCTTGATCCTAACTTCCACCCATACTGACTCCAGAGAGGATCCTGCTACATTATCCACCCTTTCTGCAGCTGAAATAGTATCCCTGACCAGTAACGCCACTCTCCTCCTCTTCTTCTCCCACCAACCCCCCCAATCCCTTTTAAAACACTGAAATCCAGGAATACTCAGTATCCATTCCTGCTCTGGTGACAGCCAAGTCTCTGCAAGAGCCACAATATCATAGTTCCATGTATTTATCCAAGCTCTCAGTTCATCACCCTTATTCCTGATGCTTCTTGCGTTTAAGTAAACGCACTTCAGCCCATCCACCTTACTACTTTTATACCCTGTACTCTGCTTCTCCTTCCTCAAAGCCTCTCTGTATGTTAGATCTGACTTTACTCCATGCACTTCTTCCACTGACCTATCCCTCCGGTTCCCATCCCTCTTACAAACTAGTTTAAACCCTCCCGAACCATTACCAGAAAACCTGCCTGCAAGGATATTAGAGCATAGAACAATACAGCACATACAGGCCCTCGGCCCCACCATGTTCTGCCAACCTTTAAACCACACCTAAGACTATCTAACCCCTTCCTACCACATATCCCTCTATTTTAAATTCCTCCATATGCTTATCTAACAATCTCTTGGACTTGTCCAAAGGACCTGCCTCCACCACCACCCCAGGCAGCGCATTCTACGCACCAACCACTCTCTGGGTAAAAAACCTCCCTCTGATATCTTCCTTGAACTTCCCACCCATTACCTTAAAGCCATGGCCTCTTGTATTGCGCATCGGTGCCCTGGGAAAGAGGTGCTGGCTGTGTACTCTATCTATTCCTCTTAATATTTTGTATACCTCTATCAAGTCTCCACTCATCCTCCTCTCCAAAGAGTAAAGCCCTAGCTCGCTTAGTCTCTCTTCATAATCCATACACTCCAATCCAGGAAGCATCCTGGTAAATCTCCTCTGCACCCTTTCCAACACTTCCACATCCTTCCTATAATTAGGTGACCAGAACTGGACACAGTACTCCAAGTGTGGTCTAACCAGAGTTTTGTAGAGCTGCATCATTACCTCGCAGCTCTTAAACTCGATCCCACAATTTATGAAGGCCAACATCCCATAAGCTTTCTTAACTACCCTATCCACCTGTGAGGCAAATTTCAGTGATCTGTGGATATGAACCCCCAGATCCCTCTGCTCCTCCACACTGCCCAGAATCCTGCCATTAACCTTGTACTCCGCCTTGGAGTTTGTCCTTCCAAAGTGCACCACCTCACACTTCTCCGGATTGAACTCCATCTGCCACTTCTCAGCCCAGCTCTGCATCCTATCAATATCCCTCTGCAAGCTTCGACAGCCCTCCACACTATCCACAACACCACCGATCTTTGTGCTGTCTGCAAACTTGCTAACCCACCCTTCTATCCCCTCATCCAAGTCAATAATAAATATCACGAAAAGTAGAGATCCCAGAACAGATCCTTGTGGGATACCATTAGTCACAGCCCTCCAATCCAAATGCACTCCCTCCACCACAACCCTCTGCTTTCCATAGGCAAGCCAATTCTGAATCCACACGGCCAAGCCTCCCTGGATCCCATGCCCTCTGACCTTCTGAAGAAGCCTACCATGTGGAACCTTGTCAAATGCCTTACTAAAATCCATGTAGACCACATCTACTGCACTACCCTCATCAATCCTTCTGGTCACCTCCTCAAAGAACCCTATCAGGGTTGTGAGACATGATCTTCCCTTCACAAAGCCATGCTGGCTGTCCCTAATCCGTCCATAATTCTCTAAACGCTCATAGGTCCTATCTCTTAAAATCCTTTCCAACAGCTTGCCCACCACAGATGCAAGGATCACTGGTCTGTAATTCCCTGGACTATCTCTACTAACTTTTTTGAATAAGGGGACAACATTTGCCACTCTCCAATCCTCTGGTACCATTCCCGTGGACAACGAGGACTCAAAGATCCTTGCCAATGGCTCAGCAATTTCCTCCCTCGCCTCACGGAGCAGCCTGGGGAATATTCCGTCAGGCCCCTGGGACTTATCTGTCCTAATATTTTCTAACAACTCCAACACATCCTCCCTCTTGACATGTACATGCTCCAGAACATTAACCTTACCAACACTACCCTCAGCATTTTCAAGGCCCCTCTCTTTGGTGAATACTAGTCCCCGAGTTCAGGTATAACCCATCCAATCTGTGCAAGTCTCCCCTTCCCCAGAAGAGATCCCAATAATCCAAAACCTAAAACCTTACCCGCTGCACCAACTCCTCAACCACGCATTCATCTGCCATCTCCTCCTATTCTTACCTTCACTATCACGTGGCACTGGCAGCAATCCTGAGATTGCTACCCTTGAGGTCCTGTTCTTCAGCCTTCTGCCTAGCTCCCTAAACTCACTTTTCAGGACCTCATCCCTCTTTCTACCTATGTTGTCGGTACCAACATGCACCACGACTTCTGGCTGCTTTCCCTCCTGCTCAAGAATGCTGTGGACCCGATCAGAGACATCCTGGACCCTGGCACCTGGGAGGCAACATCCCATCCGGGATTCTCGCTCATGTCCACAGAACCTCCTGTCTGTTCCCCTGACCATCGAGTCCCCTATCATTATTGCCTTCCTCTTCTCCTCCTTCCCTTCTGAGCAGCAGGACCAGTCCCAGTGCCCAGAGACCTGGCTACTGCCTCTTGATCCCTGTAGGTCATCCCCCTCAACAGCATCCAAAGCGGAATACCTGTTTTTGAGGGGAACAGCCTCCGGGGTCCTCTCCCCTAACAGTCACCCATCTAACTGCCTCCTGGACCCTACAAGTACCTGCTCTAAGAGGGGGGTGACTGCCTCCCAATGCACAGCATCTACACAGCATCTACATAACAAGGACAAGGAGCAGCACTCTATCTTCATGCTGGGCATGTTACAGGCTTCTGGACTCAGTCAGCTATTTCAGGTAATCACCATTACAGCACTCCTTCCAAACTCCTTCAGTTGTGACAAATATTCATTCTGCATTTTCACTTCCTTTAAATCTTTGTTACCTTGTACTCTACACTCTTTGACATTTAATCCCTCCTGCCCTGTCACAGAGCTCCCTTTTCTACCCTCTCCTTCTCCCTGTGCCTGCAGCCTAACACCTGTGAATCTTTACTTACTTCTGACTCTGATGATAGGTCATCTACCTGAAATGTTAACTCTTTCTGTCTCCACTCATGTACAAGGGATGATGAGATGATATGGACATTGTTCCAGATAGAGTGGAAGGTTGTTTAAGGCTACAGTGTGACATAGGTCAGCTGGAAAGTTGGGCAGAGCCATGGCGGGTGGAATTGAGTTCTAGTAAATGGGAGGTAATGCATTTTAGGATTACAATGGGCAGCGTAGACAGGGTGGGCCATAGGGCCTGTGTGTGCTGTACAACTCTATGAAATGCTCTTTGCTTACTCAGCATCTCCAGGATTTTCTGGATACGATATCAGCACACAAAAACAAACAGCCCCTATCCTAGAAGTAATTAACTAGCTGGAAAGCCCGAGATGTTTAAAGATGTGTCATAAATGCAAGTTTCCTTAACTCTGCCTGCTCATAACATGTACAGTTGAAGCCACAAATGTGTGGTGGGAGTTTTCATTCAGTTTTGGTGATTCTTAGTGACAGGGAATAATGCACTGAATATTATACAAGGTAAACAATACAATCTCCCTGGCGCGAGCATTGGGATGAACTAACCCTTCAGGATTAATAGTGCAGCAAAACCACTGGGAAACTTGGACTCGCAGTGAAAATGGTGCACATCATGTACATGTGGGATCAGCAAATTTCCTCCAGTTAGCCTGTCTTTAGCCATTCTATCCATTATAGGTCCATGATCCTAAAATCAAACTCAACACAAGCAGGAATTGTACCAAACAGAAAAATATATCTTGACAAATTAATGAAAATGGTCAATTGAGACAGAGAGAATCACGCAGTGGCAAGAATGAGCACGTTCTGAAACAGTTAACTGTCACGAAGGGGGGAGAAGACCTCTTTTGAGAGGGTAACACGAACTTTAAATCAAGCTACTGAGAAAAGCGAGGTTCTGGCCTAAGGGCAGGAGAATGGGGTAATCGGGTGGGTTATTCAGACATGACCACAATGGTTCAGACGCCTCCTCCTTGCTGTGTTACTTTGATCCTCTGAAAAGAAATTAACAGAGGTACTCACATAAATTTCATCAAACTTGCCAAAGTCCATGGTTTTAAACCTATCAATAGGTGGGCGGATGTATTCACAGTACGCACTGCTTTTCACCACCTCCAACTGTCGGACACAGGACACGTAGGCCAGTCGTGACTGGATCTCTGCCATATCTGGGACCTAGAAAACATCAGATCAACAGTGCATTACATGGGATTTGCTAACAGCACTGTCTACCACACGTACACCAACTTTCTGAACTGGAAGCATGCTCCCTCTGTGACATACACGATGCTAACAGAAATATTGATCTCTTCATCAATGCACAGTTACAATGTGGGAGAGAGATAGCAAGTGAGGGAAATCAAGAAGATTCATGTGGACACCTTGTGTAGCAAAAGAGGCAGGAGAGTTGATCAGCATGGGGGTGAGAGGATTAGTTAGGTAGTTATCCAGCCACGAACAAGATTACGTTGGTTACACAGGAGACACCAGAGACCGCAGATGCTGGAAATTTGGAGCAAAAAACAAAATGCTGGGAGAACTCAGCAGATCAAGCAACATCTGTGCAGGCAAAGGGATGGTCGATGTTTTGGGTTGAGACCCTGCTTCAGGACTAAGAACGTAGAGGGGAGATAGCCAGTGTAAAGAGGTGAGGAGGAGGGGTGAGATGGAGGCTGTCGATAGATGTTTTGCAGAACACCTGCGTTCTGTCCTCAATTGCCATCTTGAGCTTCTAGTTGCTTGTCGCCTCAGCTTCATTACAGTCTGCCCTTGAGCTTCTCTGCTGCCAGGGTGAAGCCAAATGCAAACTAGAAGAAGAGCACCTCGTATTCCACTAGGGTAGCCTGCAACCCAATGGTATGAACACTGAAGTTTCCAATTTGAGGTAACCCACACCTCCTGCTTTCCTTTAACACTCCGACCAATCCATCTGCTTCTCTCTCCCTTTATTCACCTTTTCCATTCCTTCTCTTCTTGTTACCGAGACACATCACTCACCTCTGCCTGGATCCATCTGCCCATCATCCCTCCCTTAAGGGAAGAAAACCGGTGTAAAGAGGTGAGGGGCAGGGGTGAGATGGGAGGTGGTAGGTGATGTGGAACCAGATATCACCTACCAGCTCCTGTCTCACCCCTGCCCCTCACCTCTTTACACCGGTTTTCTTCCCTTTGCACTCACGCAGGTTCTCAGCCTGAAATGTTGACCATCCCTCTTCCTCCACAGATACTGCCCGACCCGCTGAGTTCTTCCAGTGGTTCGTGTTTTGCTCCACATGGGGTACATTTGCTCTTGTTCAATCAGGAAATTCCTGGATTGTTACTCACTTTAGCCGGCAGAATTAAAGACAGACAAAATTCCGGCAGGGTAGCAATTCATTATCCCTAGCCCTCGATTTTCCTCCACTTTACCACAACTTGTGGGTGAGGGTGGGACACATTTGCTCCATGACTCATACACGGAACTAACATGATAAACGCCTACAGTATTTTCTTAGAAATGCCAGCTCTTTTTAGAACGAGCCAGCCAGTCCTGGTCCACTGTTCCTTCCCCATAGCCCGACAAACTCTTTGCCTTCAAACATTTATCCAATTCCTTCCTGAAGGCCACATATGAACCTGCATCCATCACAATAAGGCAGTACATTTCAGATCACTCGCCAAGGCATTAAAAATCCTCATCTGAAAAGCTCCTGAATCTTTTGTCAACCACTATAAATCTGTGCAGTGGCGCTTGACCCCCCCTCCACTAAAGGGAAATGTTTCATTTACCCCGTGCTAAATCCATCAAGATCTTTTACATTTTTCCCCTTGCCTTACTTGCTTCACAGACTACAAAGACAATCCAACTGTATATTTTGTAAATGAAATCCTTCATCCTTGGAACTACTCATGATTCTTTTCTAGGCCCTCTCTAAGGCCTTCACAAAGTGCACTGACCAGAATTCAATGTAACAGGTAGTCAGTGTTTCATACAGGTTCAACAGACCTGGATGGCTTGTGGTCTGCTTTCATCTGTGAAGTCCAGGATCCCATATATTTTATTAGCTGTTCTTGCAACATGTCCTGCCTGTAAAAGGAACCCAGGTCTCTCAGCTCAGGCACCTGGTCTAGGATTGACCCAGTTAGTCTGTATTGTCTCCATGTTCTGCTTGCTAAAATGAATCACTTTTCTTCAGCCTTGTCCTCTTGATGTTGAATATGATTCTCTCATTCCACAGCACCTGGCCCTCCTCCAATTACATTCTACCCTAGTTTTCTACCTTTTTTTGCCTTTTCCATTGCTGATCTAAAGATTACGTCCATGGAAAATCACCTCCTGCCATTTCTCCCCCAAGCTTTTCTCTATTGACACTTGGTCAATTTTGCCCGTCTTTGCTTTTGCTAATAAGATTCCTTGGAAAGCACACGTCTCATTTAGTTCTGAGGGACAAGTTCTCAGATGTACACAGCTGGAAGCTGGATCTGCCACAGCTTTGATCAGCAAGTGTAACAACTTGGCAAAAGTTGGTGCAAGCCAATTAGTGGCTGTTGCACTGTGATAAATGCAATTATTTAGATATTTGCCCCCAGGGTGCCCGTTATCTTAAGCCAGTTCATCAACTCCTCCTCTTGAAAGCCAAACAACATCAATAATAAATCATGCTTCTATTGTTGAGTGTTTATTCCATCTAACAGAGGGTGATCAAGAGAAAGGTCAAGGAAAAGGAGGCAGCAGGAAGGGGAGAACACAAAGGAGACATACATGCAGACTGAATGATAGAGACACGTGTACGTGTGTGTTTGAGAGAAGGAAAACAGAAAATGAGAGGCAGCAATGGAGAGCAAATGGGTTGGCACTTAACACAATCCACAGGTGTGTGTAAAAGTTCTGAAAGGGAACAATACTTTTGACTCGGATATGGCTCCAAACCCAAAAGAGCAGAAAATCAAGAGAATTTCTGGAGATGGCAGGGACGGGCAAGAGGATAAACCCTGACAGTGTATACCCACACTTCACCAGCGGCAAATTCTCAGAGCAGATGTGTGTATACATTTATTACAGGGCAAAATTTCTCTTCTGGAATTGCAAAGGCACCGAGCACAAGGACTGCAGAGGAAACCACTGAAAAATTCCAACCAACTCTTAACTTCAATGATGCATTCTCCTTCTTGGGCAGTAAGTGGGCATCATCCACTGGGTGATGGACAGGTAGGTGTATTGAAATAATCCCATCATTCAGCTGTGATCTCTGACAGCCCCCAGCACAGAAAGTGAACTATTAAATAAGTAGGTGGCTGCAAATAAGTTTCAAGCAGGGAGGCACTTAATCAGCTCTCCTCTAAATGCAATAGCCAGTCTCTGCAGCTCCTTTACAAAGCTCATTGTGCAATGGATTGAAAAACAGACTTTTCTGTAAAGTTTCCTACTTTAACTTTTTCTGCCCACGGATTTAGGCGTTTCCAAAGCAACCACCATCCCGAAAGGCTGTCTCCATAGTTACACAACTCGGTTTCATCCCTGCTTCCCACATCAATGGCAATGACTGTTTTGGCACCCATAGTTTTGGCGATATCAGCTGCAATTATATGAAAAAAAAGACAATTTATTTAACACTTCAGCTGAACAACCATGAACACTGCAAACTGTGTAAAACAGCATCTGGCCTTCGACAGGTGCTTCCTGAAAACTGCACCCAGAAAACTCTGCAAGTCCTCTGAGAATCACAGCAAAGCTTTTGCACCATTTCCAAAACAAAACATGAAACGTTCCATTCTTTATTACTCTGTAAATGGTCAAAAGCTGCACTGCACTCCATTTGCCACGATCCACTTCAAACAAAATACAAATAACTAATCAAAGGAGCAATTTTAATGATTTTTAGAACAATCAAATTAGTCAACTAATGCTGAACTTAAAAACTCTGTAACAAGTTTCATATTGAACAACATGTTGGGACACGAGTGCAAGGCAGTAATTCCATCCTGCATTTCAGTTCATGCCAAATAAAAGTAGCATAGCTCAATATCAGTTGGGAATATAGTAGTCATCCAACCCTGGGTATGAGATGCTAATGCAGTGTGCAATTGGAAGTGAGGGTATACTGACTCAGTTGATTGCACAGAGTTCAGTTATAAGGTAAACTGACAGCTTGGTGAAAAACCTCACAATATTTGTGATTAACAATAATTTTTGTTTAACAAAGAAAATCATCATATGCAGTTCTGCAGAGGCATCAGCAAAGACCACTGTCCAGCCATTGACCTTGTCCAAGAAGACATTAGGGAAGGTGACCAAATGCTTTCTCCACAGAGGAGGTTTTAAGCTGCATCTTGAGGAGGGATGGAGGAGCAGAGAGCCTGGGGAGAGAATTTCAGAGCTTAGTGGAAGGCACAGGCAACATCACACTGCAATTAAATTCAGGGATGAACAATGACCAGATTTGTAGGAACACAAGCTGGAGAAGGGTGCAGAAAAAAGGGATGTCGCTGGGACTGGTGGGCTTGAGTTATGAGGAGAGACTGGAATGTTTAAGAGACATTGGACAGGCTCATAGATTAGAGGAATATGGGCCAAATGCAGGCAAATGGGACTAGTTCAGAAAGGCACCTTGGTCAGCGTGGACGAGTTGGGTTGAAGGGCCCATTTCCTTGCTGTATAACTCGATGGCTCTACGGATATCATGGAGGGATATGGGATTGGAGGAGGTTCGAGAGATAGCTTAGGTCAAGCTGATGAAAGCATTTGGAAACTATTCACCATGTAAAAAATTACTTGCATAACTGTGTAGCTAGCCTGTGATATCTGTGTGGTCATCATACAGCAAATCTTCAAAACACTGCTGCTGACATAAAATGTGAAGACAGAGCAGTAATATGCCTATCGGGCAGGATTCTGGTTAGCAGATAACATTGTGGTCATCATCTGATTATAATGTAGCATGCAGCAGAATAATGTGGAAGGTACGAAACAGATCTGAATGGAATTGTACGGTTGAAGCCCACAATCTGCCAGGTCAATAAAAGGCCAAGGAAAAGGAAAAGAAGTTATGAAATATTTAAACACGTAAATACACAGGAGAAATGAGTACACACTTGGAGAAGGTAATAAATAGTTCTAAAACTGCTCTAAAACAAATGAAGTTGAATGTGTCAGAAATTGTGATAATGGGAATAAGTGAAAGAAAAACTGAAAGATGCAAAAGTCACCAAGGAGAAGAAGTGTGTGATTAAACATTAGGACAGAAAGACAGCTCAACACTTATCCTTTGTGCAAACACATGCCACAGTATAAACAAATTGAAGCTGCAAATTTGACATGGCAGCCGTTAGCGAGACATGACTAACACAGTCAGGAATGGCAACTAACTATAACAGTTCTGTGAACTTTACACAAGGTCCACAATTAAATATGTGAAATGATACTGGGGGAGATGAAATTTTATTCCTTAACATGAAATCATTCGAATGATCAGAGGAAACATTGATGAGATACAAGCACACTATAAGAACATAGTCAAAAAATTGGAAGGACTGAAGTGGGGGTTGTGTACAAGTCCCCATTAGTATCAATGAAGTGGCAGAATGTATAAATGCAGAGATTAGACTGGTAGCTTTAGAAACATAGAAAAACTACAGCACAATTCAGGCCCTTCGGCCCACAAAGCTGTGCCGAACACGTCCCTACCCTAGAAATTACTAGGCTTACCCATAGCCCTCTATTTTATTCAGCTCCATGTACCTATCAGTCTCTTGAAAGACCCTATCGTATCCGCCCCCACCACCGTTGCCGGCAGCCCATTCCACGCACTCACCACTCTGAGTAAAAAAACTTACCCCTGACATCTCCTCTATATCTACTCCCCAGCACCTTAAACCTATGTCCTCTTGGGGCCACCATTTCAGCCCTGGGGAAAAGCCTCTGACTATCTACCCAATCAATACCTCTCATCATCTTATACACCTCTATCAGGTCCCCCCTCATCCTCTGTCGCTCCAAGGAGAAAAAGCCGAGTTCCCTCAACCTGCTTTCACAAGGCATGCTCCGCATTCCAGGCAGCATCCTTGTAAATCTCCTCTGTACCCTCTCTATGGCTTCCACATCTTTCCTGTAGTGAAACGACCAGAACTGAGCACAACACTCTAAGTGGGGTCTGACCAGGGTCCTATATAGCTACAATAAAACTAAATTCAATTCCCTGATTGATGAAGGACAATACACCATATGCTTTCTTAACCACAGAGTCAACCTGCGCAGCCACTTTGAGCGTCCTATGGACTCAGACCCCAAGATCCCTCTGATCCTCCACACTGCCAAGAGTCTTACCATTAATACTATATTCCGCTAACATACTTGACCTACCAAAATGAACCACTTCATACTTATCTGGGTTGAACTGCATCTGCCACTTCTCAGCCCAACTTTGCATCCTATCTATGTCCCTCTAACCTCTGACAGCCCTCCAAACTATCCACAACACCCCCAACCCTTGTGTCCTCCGCAAACTTACTAACCCACCCCTCCACTTCCTCATCCAGGTCGTTTATAAAAATCACATAGAGTAAGGGTCCCTGTACAGATCCCTGAGGTACACCACTGGTCACCGACCTCCACTCAGAATACGACCCTTCAACAACCACTCTTTGCCTTCTGTGGGTCAGCCAGTTCTGGATCCACACTGCAATGTCCCCTTGGATCCCATGTCTCCTCACCTTCTCCATAAGCCTCGCAAACACCTTGCTGAAATCCATATACACTACATCTACTGCTATAGTCACATCCTCAAAAAATTCAGTCAGGCTCGTAAGACAGGACCTGCCCTTGACAAAGCTATGCTAACTATTCCTAATTATATTATACCTCTCCAAATGTTCATAAATCCTGCCTCTCAGGATCTTCTCCATCAGCTTACCAACCACTGAGGTAAGACTCACCGGTCTATAATTTCCTGGGCTATCCCTACTCCCCTTCTTGAATAAGGGAACAACATCCGCAACCCTCCAATCTTCCGGAACCTCTCCCGTCTCCATGGACGACACAAAGATCATCATCAGAGGCTCCGCAATCTCCTCCCTCGCCTCCCACAGCAACCTGGGGTACATCCCATCCGGTCCCGGCGACTTATCTAACTTGATGTTTTCCAAAAGTTTCAGCACCACCTCTTCTAATCTACATGCTCAAGCTCTTCAGCCCACTGCATGTCCCCACTACAATCCCCTAGATCCTTTTCCGTAGTGAACACTGACATAAAGTATTCATTAAGCACCTCCGCTATTTCTTCCGGATCCATACACACTTTCCCACTGCTGCACTTCATAGGCCCTATCCTTTTGCATCTCATCCTCTTACTCTTCACATACTTGTAGAACGCCTTGGGGCTTTCCTTAATCCTGCCTGCCAAGGCCTTCTCATGTCCCCTTCAGGCTCTCCTAATCTCTTAAGATCCTTCCTTTTAGCCTTGTACTCTTCCAGATCTCTAACATTACCTAGCTCTCTGTACCTTTTGTATGCTTTTCTTTTCCTTTCCTTTTGACTAGATTTATTATAGCCTTCGTACACCATGGTTCCTGTATCCTCTCGTGACTACCCTGTCTCATCGGAACATGTCTATGCAGAACTCCACACAAATACCCCCTGAATATTTGCCACATAACTTCCGTACTTTTCCCAGAGAACATCTGTTCCCAATTTAATCTTCCAATTTCCTGCCTGAGAGCTTCATAATTCCCTTTACTCCAAGTAAACGCCTTTCTAGTCTGTCTGTTCCTATCTCTCTCCAGTGCTAACGTAAAGGAGATAGAATTATGATCACTATCACCAAAATGTTCACCCACTGAGAGATCTGACACCTGACCGGGTTCATTTCCCAATATCAAATCAAGCACAGCCTCTCCTCTTGTAGGTCTATCTACATACTGTGTCAAGAACCCTTCCTGAACACTCCTAACAAACTCCACCCCATCTAAACCCCTCACTGTCTGGAGATGCCAGTTGATGTTTGGGAAATTAAAATCCCCCATCACAACAACTCTGTTGTTCTCACACCTTTCTAGGATCGGCTTCCCTATCTGCTCCTCAATAACCCTGTCACTATTGGGCGGCCTATTAAAAAAACACCCAGTAAAGTTATCGACCCCTTCCTGTTCCTAACCTCCACCCACAGAGACTCAGTAGACAATCCCTCCGCGACGTCCACCTTTACCGCAGCCGTGACACTCTCTGACCAACAGTGCCACTCCCCCACCTCTTTTGCCTCCCTCCCTGTCCTTCCTGAAACATCTAAAACCCGGCACTTGAATCAACCATTCCAGCCCCGGAGCTATCCAAGTCTCCGTAACGGCCACCGCATCATAGCTCCAAGTATCGATCCAAGCTCTGAGCTCATCCGCCTTGTTCACAATACTCCTTGCGTTAAAATAGACGTATCTCAAACCTGTCTGAACACTTCCTTTCTCTATCACCTGCCTACGGTACTTACTCCCAGCTTCCTCTATTTGAGAGCCAAACACCTCTTCCCCAGTCTCTCCAGTACGGATCCCAACCCCCAACAATTCTAGTTTAAACTCAATGGGCAAACTGTAAAGTAGATTGATCGATAATACACTAATCTTAGTAGTGTGTTCAATTCTTTGCAGCAATACATCCAACAACAGGCCAGGTTACATTCAATTTAGAAATGAGTTATCAGCCAAATTTTGTAATCAGCCTACCAATCTGAATACTTATCTAACAGTGATAACAGGCTTAAGGCTGTGTTTGAAAGGGAGAAATATAACACTGCTATTGTGATACAGACTAGTTTATGCTGACAAAAGAAAACTCAACTTGCCAAACATATAACCATGAGTAAGGAAACAAGAGAACAATTAAAAAACAAAAATGTAAGAACTGGAACAAATCCTGGAGAATGGCAGAGATATAAAGAGCGAGCGACGAGGAAACACAGGTATACAGAGCAGCATGAAATGGATCTTGCAAGAGATATCAAAACAAACACACAAATACATTTCTGTTGGTTTAGAGAGATTTGAAAACTGATAATGTTGATATTGTCAAATAGAAAGATGCAAATAATGGGTGTGTTTAATAGTTACATCAGTAGTACTTGGAATAAAGAAGGCAGGAGGCTGAATATCCTGAAGCAATTCATGACAGGGACCCATACAAAACAACATAAACCATAATGAAGAAAATAATGGGCTTAAAAATGACACAAATCCAAGGAGTAGAAGGTTTTTATTGCAGATCTGTTGTGTAAATCCTTTGAAATTTTCTTGATTCAGAAAACATTTCTTAAAATTGGGAAATTGTGCATGAGAGATGGAAATAGGGAATTCAGGGTGTGTTAGTCTAACATCTGCTCTAAGGAAATTGCATCTATAATTAGCCACAGAATGACTGAATGCATTGAAAGCTTTCAGAAAATCTGAGAAAAATAGCATGCATTGAAAGAGGTCACTCACCAAACTTGTTTTGCATTTTTTATTGAAGAGGCAGCTTATGTACTAGATGGCAAAAGTTTGTGGCCGTGAAGTTCCAGCAGCCACTTGATCAGTTAGGAAAGTTAACAAAATGTTATTGTTTATTGCTAGCGGAATGGAATACAAAAATAGGGAGGGTATGCTTCGGCTATGTGTGGGATTGGTGGAATACTGTGTTCAGTGTTGGTCTTTTTTTTAAAGAAAGGAAGGATGTTAATGCATTGAAAGCAGTTCAGAGAAGATTTATGAGACTGATGCCTGGAATGTTTGGGTTGCTTATTGAAGAAAGGTTGGACAGATGAGGTTTGTAATCGTTGCAGACCAGGAGACCTAACTGAAACATGAAAGGTCCTGAGGGATCTCAAAAGGGTGGATTTTGGAGAGAATGTTTCCTCTTGTGGGAGAGTCTGAAAATGAGGGGTCCTTGTTTAAAAATAAAGGGTCATTCATTTAAGAATTTTTTTTCCTCTTTGCCAGTTAGGAGTCTGTGGAACTCTCTGGATCAAAAGACAGTGGAAGCAGAGCCTTTGTATGTTTTTAGGGTGGAATCCGATAGATTCTCGACCATCGCATTCGGGGCGGGTGGGGTGGGGGAAGGAAAACTTATCTGGGGTTGGCCAGAGTGCAGAGTTCAGGTTAAAATCAGATCACATTTGACCTTAACCAATAGTGCAGTGTGCTCAAGGGGTCCAATGGTCAACAGCTGTTCTTAACTCACATCTCTGTATGCACGGTCACGTACACCCCTGTACTTAAATCTGGTTATGGAACTTAAAGCAAATTATTGACTCTGATGGCACATTAACTGATGAACAGGTAACACTGCATGGGAATAAGGCTGGGAATTTAAATCGCACCATAGAGCCACAGGGCCATGGTTGAAGTAACTGCCAGACTGAGATCGCCATCTACTGAAGTGTAGGATGTATTACCACCTTTACACACCGTCCTACTGCTGTAAATATCCAACAGTGGTTTATCATTTTTAAAGATTACTCTTCAGTAATCTGGATCTTTTTCCAATCTGTTATATAGATTTTCACAATTGCATTGATAGGCATCACCAAACAAATTCATTCAAGTTTCAATTATATTTTGGTTACTTCCAAGAAATGAAAACACAAGACAGAAATGCACAATGCAAGGTTCTGTGTATGTACGTGTGTTCCTGATTCCAAGTAACAGTTACACATCTCATCAGTCCTACCCTGGTGACCCAAGAACAACTGCCAGACACCAGCTTACCTTTCGTCCCATGAATACCGTCAACTACGACCGATTGCAGAGAGGATGAATTAAAATCCCAATCTGTGTAATTTGTTTCTGTTCAATTTCACACAAAGACTATCCATATCTAACAAAAGATGTAGCCACCGATTAACTCAGTTATAACCACTCCTGCACTGCCCGGGGTGACCCCCTCCCTGCCCGTCCACCACACAAACATTGCATGTGCACCTCTGTCACTAGGAAGAAGCATTTCTACAACAGATACCGTACCACAGGCTGCATCGTGACAAACTGACATTTCAGATTCCCACCAGCCAATCACGATTACACCTGTGGGTTTGAGGCACTGATTTTTTTTTGCCAAATTCATTCTAATGAGTATATTTTTTATTTAAAATGCCAAACAAATTTGCTTCCATGGGAAACGTTTGATAACACAGCAGGGTAAGTTAAGATTGCCATTACTGAACAGATGGATTGAACTTATTCTGGACCAAGTTAATCTGTGGCATATCATTGGTCCCTGGATTTGTGAATTCTGCAAAGTGACCAGATGCGATTAGGTTTTGCATGTCAAACAAGGTGAGCCCACTGGCTTTCATTAGTTTCTGCGATTGCAATAATTTTGAGAGAAGTGTTTTGACTGAAAATACCCAACGTCTTAACTTGACTTATTTTGCTAACAAGAAGCTTATTCAGATCTCACCTTCGGCCTTTGCTCTCCTATTGTCACATACTTGCCTGGCAGGTTGTTGGTGTATCCTCCATCCATCAGCAAGTGTCCGTCCTTTGGGTCACAGAGTGGCGGCAGGTATCCCGAGAGGGACATGCTAGCTCGCACGTACCGCCACAGCGAGCCTAACCACACGAGGAACAGATGCAGTCAGAGGCCTAGCAGAGCACAGGTGTGCGCGACCCTCCACCCTCCCCCACTTCCTCACAGCAAGGTGTGTGCCTTATGCAGAGGGGTAGAGGAGGGGAGGTCACAGCTTTCTACTCACAGGCCTATGGAAATCTCCACAGCATCACAGCTACTGCAGCACAATGTCTGCTGTACGCCAGATTATTTCTGAGGGGGCAGGTGGAGATGGTGAGAGGCAGGAGAGGGGGAACAAGAGCTCTGCATCAAACCCATGGTGACAAAGGATTTGTATTTTACAAGCAGAATAGCTAAAATTCACCAGCACTGTCAATGATTAATGTTCAGTTAACAATGGAATCACCATATCCCCAATAATCAGTGCAATTGTTTGTTCCTTTAATGGACAATTTCTAATCTTTACATCTTTAAAGAAAGACTTACTCTTGCTAACTTTCTCACCCCTCAAAGATCGAAGACTTCCTCCAACACTGGCCTCCTGTAAGTTCCTCACTTTCCTGGAATTCCTTCCTGAACTTTAACTTTAAAACCAACCTGACAAAGTATTTGGTCACCTGTCCAAGGAAGAACGAGGTTTGATGACAGATCCAATGAAACTTTATGCACCAGTGGTGGTGTTGACAGCAGATGTCTTCTCAAATCGTTTAAAAATGGCACTGCCAATTCCACACCCCTAAAGTTTGAACCCTTTGACTTTCCCCCTACAGCTCTGCATCTGATCTTTACCAATGACATTTACCATACTGAATTCCTTGAATAAATGCAGTTTGCTGCTTCCCTTATAGAGAGGTGTTACTCAACTCCGAATAACCTGAGCAACAAGCTCAGGTCTCTGTTATAAAGAGAAACTGCACAAAAACAGGCCCTTCGGCCCACTGTCTATACCAACCATTAGATACCCAGTTTTACACAAATTCCACCTTAATCTTTTTTTATTCTCCATGACAACTCCCCCCATCTCTCACATTCCACACATCAGAGGCCATTTACAGCAGCCAATTAACCTACCAACCTGCATATTTCTTTGGGACGCGGGACAAAACTGGAGCGCCCGGAGGAAACCCTATTGAACGGTTCCCTTGTACGAGATGGACTATGGCCTCACGATCTACCTTGTTGTGACCTTGCACATTATTGCACGGCACTTTCTCTGTAGCTGCGACACTTTGTACTGTTACTGTTTTTACCTGTACTACATCAATGCACTTTGTACTAGCTCAATGTAACTGCACTGTGTAATGAATTGACCTGTACGATCGGTTTGTAAGATAAGCTTTTCACTGTGCCTCGGTACGTGACAATAATAAACCAATACCAAACCCAGGTGTCTGTGGATGTAATCAGCACTCATCACTTATTTAAAACCATCCCTCTCCCACTTCACCCCCACCCCTCAAATTGTATTCTTTTATCATCACTCGATTCTGTGACTGGAGGATTGCGGGTTGCCAACTCTGCCTGTTCCAGTGATGGGAGGAATGGGATTCCACTGTCAGGTACATTAATGGAGAATTTGATTTATTCAATGACACAGTTTATGAACATTTGGCCAGGATACAACATTTCCAAGTTGATTTAGGTGTGACAGGCTGTTATTACATGCCCAACAAGCAAGTAACAATAAAAATTTGATTAATGAAGACAATGTAAAGAAAAATTAAAGAGTCACCTAGAGATTGGGCAGTTAACCATCTCACGACAATGGAGGATAATAAAACCCAGACTAGTGACCTGCTTGTTAGCTATGAGACCCCTTTGATGCTGTGTAGATTTAGAGTTTTGCAGCACAGCTGCCAATGAGCAAGATGGTTCCACTCGTAAGACTTATCCACCTCCTGCCCTTTCCTGGGCTGAAGGGCAATAAACCTTCATAGAGAGACTTGGTTCAGAAGGAAACAAGGCAGTTTGAGGCATCTGACTGCTGAACATGGAACACCAGTACAGTCCTGTTAGAAAATGTAATGAATATCGGTTCCCAATGTTTAATTACTTTTTCAGTACTTTTAGGATCTATAATATACCCAAATAATTAATTATCAATAGGGTGACAATAGATCCCAAACACTCAAATGCTGTTTCCTTTTGAGCCACAAGTTTCCAATGTCTCCACCTGGCCAGTGTAGATAGGAAGTGATTGTAGTGCTGACCTGGGACATTGTTTACATAGCAGCCATCCACAAGCAAATGCCCGTCCTTGGGGTCACAGAGAGGAGGCAAATAAGGGACGTAAGATGCACTCGCTCTGACGTAACGCCAGATGCTGCCTGCTGGATGAAGATGAAGAGTAAGAAAACGAACAGCAAGGTGGAACAGCATGGGCGGGGAAAGGAAATAAAGGAACACGGGCAAAGAGAAAAAGCATGATTGCAGCATACGGGTCAATTAGGAGAACTCTTTGAAGAGTCAGGAGGGCATCACTGTTCAAGAAAGTTCCTTGCAAGTCTGCTAAACATTTCTGTCATCCTGAGTGGATGATAGATTCACTTTATGTGGTGACTGGTTTGCTTTGGGGTATTATGTAAGCAATACTTGAGTAACCTGCTGTATAATGCAATTGACTACTTGCATTTATATAGTGCCATGAACACAGCAAGAGTTTTCATAACAGTGATATCAATAAAAAAAACATTTTGACAATAAACCACAAAAACAGACTGGTTTTAAAAGAGAGAGATGGAGCGATGTCCAGAATTTCAGGAGGGGTGTCCAGAATTTCATGGTGCAGATATTTTAGTGGATACAAAGTCAAAACAGATTTTACAATGAAACCACACTGCTACGTATGACAAGTTGTAGACACAGGGAGGAGAAGAACTCATGCCCCAGCAGTTTTGTCCTGTTGTTTGTTAATTCTTTCAAATGTTACTTTGAAATATGAAGTGAAAGTCCTATGTTGATGTGGTGAGTCAGTCTGCCTGCAGGAGGAAGGTGTGGTGTGGTTAAACCCACAGCATTCAGCTGTCCTAGTCTCCTGTCAGTTTCCTTCGCCTTTAACATATTCTCTTGGGCAATAATAGCCATTGCCTGTTTAATAGATATGAAGGAAAATAGTTTTATTTATAAGGGGAAATTTCAGTTTGTATGTAAAAACAATTCTTTCTTCCTTATGATCAGAATTTGCCCTCAGGGACTATCACACCTCATTAAAACCTTTGCTCAAAGATGCCCAGTTTAAGTCTCACCAAGACATGGCTCCAGATCTTACTGCAGCCTTGATCCAAACATATACCAGAGAGCCAAGTCCAGAGGTGAGGTGAGAATGTTTGCCGTTGATATCAAGGTGGCACTTGACCAAGTGTGGTGTTAAGGTGCTCTGGTAAAACTGATGTCAATGCTCGAAGGAAAACATTCCAATAGTTGGAGCTGTACTTGTACAAAGGAAGATGGTTGTGTTGTTGGAGGTCAACCTTTCCAGCCTCAGGACATTACTGCAAGAGTTCCTCACAGTAATGTCCGAGGCCCAACCTTCTGCTGTTTCATCAATCATGTTTTTTCCTTTACAAGATCAGAATTACACAATGTTTGATCTGTTTGCAACTCTGCAGCAGATGAAGTAGTCCATGCAGCAAAAGCTGGACAATATTCAGGCATGGGCTGATAAGTTGCAAATAATATTCACACCACAAAAATCTCCAAGTGATGACCATCTCCAACAAGAGTGCCAAACTATCTATCACTGACATTTAACGATGCTACTATCACCAAATCCCCATCATCAACATCCTGGCAGTTGGCACTGACCAGAAACCCAAGTGGACCACCACATAAATACTGAGGCTACAGGAGTAGGTCTGAGTCCGAGTATCCTGTCAGTGACTCAACTTGAAATCCCAAAGTCTTTCCACTATCCATAGGTCAGGAGTCTGTGATGGGATATTCACCATTTGCCTGAACGCACGGCGCTCGACACCATCTAGGACAAGGCAACGCACTTGGCTGGCATCTTATCCACCACCTGAAATACGTTTCTCCTCTACAGCGGTAAACGGTGGCTGAAGTGCGTACCGTCTACAAAATGCACTGCATTTACTTGCTTTGGCTAGTCTGAAAGCAGCTCTATTACCTGAACTTCCATCAGAAATGGATACTAAGATGGGCCATCTTTACTAAGATTGGTAAAGGTGGACCAAATGACCCCTTTCTGAACTATAAATATCTTTACACGGATCTGAAATTTCTTCTCTACTCTCTGTGGCTATATTTTTGCTAAAGAGATTACCTAGGAAAATACACAATGTTCGACTGCACACCTACAGTTGGAGCATCACTTCACTGTTTTTGCATTATGTTCCCAATATTCTCACGTTGAGTAAACTCCAGGCATTATCAATTTATCTTCTCACTTTTTATTCACTTGGATTGCTAAGTTTCTCTTTCCAAATACACACACCCATTCAGTTTCATTCTTCTCTCCTTGTGAAATTTCCTTTGATAAATATCCTGAGGTCTCTACAGTCCTCATCACCTACACGTGTTCCATCCCAATAGATTGTCTGTAAGCATTGATGGTGTCTCCTATTCTAACTCCAGATCATTTTTGTTTACAATGAGAAAATTGTGGTCCTAATATTCAATCCTTCAGCAATAACAGTCTGTAACCCTGCAGTCAGTACACCTCTGTACAACTGCATGGTTTTTGACCCCATTATCCATGCTGTGAACAGAGAAAGGGTCTAGGAAGGAAGGGGGAGAGAGCTGAGAGAGGGAAGGGGCCTGTCATTCCTCTGTGGGCTGTGTCCTGCTCTACTCCTCACAGCAGTACTCACCGGCCCCTAAAATTTAGCTCTTCTCCAACAGATAACCTGATGACCCTAAACCAACAGGAACTTTGCCTAGACTGCTCTAGAGTCCACCATAAGTAGCCCCTCTGTAGAGATGCTAGCTTCTCTAGAGAGCAGCAAGGCTGGTTTGAAGAAAATGACCAAGTAATGCAGGAGCTAATCAACCGCTAAGGTAAGGTATACTTGGATTGTAAACTCCACTATGGCTCAAGGTAAAAGAAATAGCTCTACAGGTTCCTGATGGTGCCTGGAATGTGCTGCCAAGGGTGGTGGTGGAAGCAGACATTGATAGTGGCTTTTAAGGGGCACTTAGACAGACACACGAAGATGAATATGGATCACGTGCAGGCTGATGGGATTAGTTAGTTTTGATGTCATAGTTGAAGTTGACATCATGGGCAGAAGGTCCTGTTCCTGTGCTGTACTGTTCGATATTCTATGGCTGGAGTCCAACAGAAAAGCCATGCAGGAAGGGTGCAGGAGGCTACATTTTTCATAATCATTCTTGTAATAGTGCTGCACCTCGTCTCCAACACATTCCCTGTGGCAGTGCAGCTAACCTGCAGGACGAATGGGAAAACGTTCAACATACATCTCCGCCACACTAGAACCAAAATCACTCCAACTGCAGACATCCAGCCGCATTTTCAAAGGCGATGCTCCATGTCACTGCCAACTTGACAGAGTAGGTATTACCCTTAGTATCTGCAAAACAAGGGTCTTCCGTCAACTGACTCTTGCTGTACAATGCAGACCTCTGACAATAAGGGTCCATGATGAGAGTCTGCGAAATGTGGACATCATCTTCTCTCTCTGGAGACACCTCTTAATGAAGGCAGATGTCTATGAAAATATTCACTGTCACCTTCAGCATGCTCAGAGCCTTTGGTTGATGAGCAAATGGGTGTCTGAAGATCCCAACTTCAAATCCAGCGCAAAGCTTACGGTCTACTAGGCAGTTGGGATCACTGCCCTCCTATATGCTTCTGTGATTTGGACTACATACAGCGGGCACTTGAAAGCACTGGAGAGATACCACCAATGCTGTCTCCGCAAAATCCTCAAATTGACTGGCAGGTTAAGCAGGGAAAAGTCAGTGTCCCCTCCCAGGCCAACATTCCCAGCATCAAACTCAATGGGCAGACCATGTCATCCACACCAGTTTCTTGAAGCAAACACTATTCCACACTGCAAGAGATCACCAGATAGGCAAAGGAAAGATTCAAGGATGTTCTCAAAGCCTCTTTGAAGAACTGTAACATTCCCAATGAAATGAGGGAAACACTAGCCCATCACTACTCAACATGGAGATGGAATGTTTGTTTGGCAGTGAGATTTCATGCACTGGGAGAACACAAGAGCCTGGTGTACATGGGAAAAGGACCATACCATCTCCTAAACTACACTTGACTGCCTTGAAAGAACCAAGAGACTACTCAAGAGACAAGATACTCCCTCTGACTCTGCTTGCTTTATCACGTCTTAATGTATTTTTGCACCTTCCTGCTCTTCCCCAATTTCTCATCCTCCTGCCACCACCCCTACCCCAGGAGGTGGTTTGTCACTGCCAATCACCAACTACTGAGCATTACTGGCAAGCTCTTCTTTGTTTCAGTGGAGTCTCTGTCTTCTATCCAGCATAACTTCAATATTTTTGCAGAATAGCACCAGGAAGTTATGATCTGTTTTCTACTTGGCTTGTAATGTAGGTTAAAAAACCCAGACGTGATGATTGCCTCTCAATAATTATCATGCTGTTACTTGCTCAGAGGTCCATGATATTCTTCAGGCTTATCCCTCACACAATGTGTGCTTGCCCCTTTGCTCTCCAAGTATTTCATCCATTGATGTTGGGTTAACTGATCTACAGTTACTTGCTTTATCCCCTTCTCACTGTTGGACGAGAGATGCCCCATCAGTAACCTGCCAATTTTCTTTTAAATGATTTCTACTCAGTCGGTTAAATGGCAATAAACTACTTGTCCTTGACCGTATGGTTAGATCTTTTGTCTCTGGGTATCACATTCACTCATGTTTTCTGAAAGCAGTCCCCACTTGACCTACATTACAAGAAAGGCAGAGAAATGACTAACTTCTGACGTGGCAGTTCTCGGCAAAACGCATGGGATGCTGCTGAACATTAGACTCAACCCACAGAAATAAACGTGAAGTTGCCAATAAAATTGGGTGGCATTACTGGATGATAAGCCACCTCCCCTGTGTGTAGGAGTGGGGGGAAGGAGAAAGGGTAAGGGCAAGCAGTCAGCATTAAATTGCATGAGAATGTTTAGAAACCCCTCTGCTGGTTCACTCACACACTTGAGAGCCACACTCCTGCTCCTTCTCTGAGCCTTTCACTGCTCTCCCCCATTCTCACAGCATTACAACCCTTCATACTCTGCTTTCCTTTGGTGGCCACCTCCCCCAGTTCCTACTCAGCCATTTCCCCTCTCCTCTGATGAAGCTTCTTTGAAGTTGCACCCTATCCAATAATTATCCCAAACCAACACTAACATTGACAAACTTATTTATACCATATGTATGCACAAGGTGGCCGCCATTTCCTTTTTAGTGCAACAGTGATTGAAGATTTTGGCTGTATGCAACATAATGAGGTGGTGGTGGAGGTCAGGAAAGGCGCCCTTATAAATGCAAGTTCAATCTTTTTAGATAGATGCAATTCTTTAACAAGCAGCTTTCCAGGTAATATTTCAACATTAATGTTTAAGATTGCAAATAGTTATGGAAAGAACTTTATGTTCGCAGCAATGAGACAGATCTACAACCTTTGATTAGTTTCATGTGTGATAGTAAAAAATAATCATTACTGGCTCTGGATCTCCAGATTAAATGCTTCACAAAGACCTGTCCAACTCCTTCCTGTCTATACAGTGCAGAGTGCTCACATTCATTTCCTGCCATAAATTAACCAAGCCAGAAGAACTGGCTTTTATAAATTTCAACTTCCAACAGCGTCTTTGACCTGAAACGTCAATCTGTTTTTCTCTCCACAGATGCTGTCTGACCCGCATTTTCCAGCATTTTCTCTTTTTATTTCAGATTTCTAGCATCTGCTATTTTCTGATAGTTTCAATGTATGCCACAGACTGCAGAGTTATGTACACTGACTGCACTTCACATCTACTGACTGCATATACTTAGAAGCAACGTTCAAATACAGTGTTCCAGGACTTTGACCAGTGACAGTGAAGGAAAAGGGATATATTTCCAAGTCAGAATGGTGTTGGCCTGGAGGGTAACCTCATGGCGATGGTGTTGCCATGCTTTTGCCGCTCTTGTCCTTCTAGCTGGTAGAAGCTGTGGGTTTGGAAGGTGCTGTCTAAGGACACGGTGAGTTGCTGCAGTGCATCCTGTAGAGGGTACAAACTGTTGCTACTGTGAGTCGGTAATGGAGTGAGTGAATGGTAGTGCATGAGTGCCTATCAAGCAGACTACTCTGTCCTGTATGGTATCAAGCTTGAGTATTGTTGAAGCTGCACATATCCAGGCAAGTGGAGAGTGTTCCTGACTTGTGCCTTGTAGATTATGGGCATGCTTAGGAGTTGAGTTAATCACCTCAAGATACCTACCCTTTGACCTACTCTTGTTATCCACACTGTGCATATGGTTATTCCAGTTCAGTTTCTGGTCAATGGTAAGCCCCAGGATAGTGCTAGTAAGGGATTCAGTGATGGTATCAGGGGCATCTTCAGCTTACATTTTGAAATATTGCCAGATTTATTTTCCCTTCCAGGCAACAGTAGAAACTGTGCCATGAACATTCCTGCTATGTCCTTACCCAATCTGAATATCTTTCCCTTCCTAATCAATCCGTCATACCTGCTACATGAAATGCCAGTTTGGTTGTGGGGGACCTAGCTTTTTTTCCCCAAGTCTCTGCTCACCCATTTCAGGCATTGCCCTGGATAGCCAACTGAACCATGGGAGTCAATTTGCAATGGCTGCAAGAGACAATGGAATGGAGCTATCCTCTTGCTCCAATTACTTGGCCAACACACTGGTCTAATCTTTAGGGCTCCATGTCTGCTTGCTTCGCTGGCTGCAGGATCAGCTCCATCTCTGATAATTGGCATCAGCAGAAATTCTGCTAGAAACACAAAAGATCTCCCCATCTGCCCACCAGAATAGACCAACATTGTGTTAGGGTAGAAGCAGCAGGCAGAAGCCTTTCAAATTTTTAAAATTTTATTTACAGCGTGGTAACAGGCCGTTCCGGCCCAACGAATCCATGCCGCCCATATTAACCTACCCGTACGTCTTTGAAATGTGGGAAGAAACCAGAGCACCTGGAGGAAACCCATGCAGACACGGGGAGAACGTACAAACTCCTTATAGACAGCGACGGGAATCGAACCCCGATCGCTGGCGCTGTAATAGTGTCGCGTTAACCACTACGCTATCGTGCCGCCCAAGCCTTGTGGGGTGACATCATGGCTCTCCATCCCCCAGACCTCTGCAACGGTCAAAATGAATTTGAGTTCCATAACGATTTCTCTTATTCACATCACCATCACTCCAGGTAAGCAAAAGCCACCTCGTTGCTAACACAGACTGTGTCACTACATCTGCAGACCTATATTTTCCTGGCAGAGAAACTATAGATTTTGATTTTCAATTTGATATCATGTTCTGTTCAATTATAACTTATGATGATAATACATTTATATGCAGGTGGTTTGTTGAAGGATCAAGTCACTGAACACAAGCAAAAACTGATGACAAGGAACAGAGTTACAACAGATGGTCAAAGAAGTAGGTGCTGACGCTTCTGAATTGCTTTTTCAGACTGGGAAGTGAACACAGCTCCCCAAAAAATAAATCTTTGGAAAACTTCCAAGATTGGTGCAAGGTTTGGTAAAGGGGTTTCAACTTGGAACATTAACACCGTTTCTTTCCAATGGTGTCTGACCTGACCTGCTGGGTGTTTCCACCATTTTGCTTTTGTTTCAGATTTCCAGCATCTGCAACTTTGATTTTCATTTCTATACTAGACTGGTGAATGTAGGACACTTGGGTTATGTCATAATTCCTGCATGTTTAAAAGCAGTTGATGGAATGAAAAATAACATTGATCTCTGACTATAAGAATGCAATCAACTCCTTAATCAACCTACAACCTACCAGGCAATGCTACAGGAATCCTAACACTGACCTCTCAGACTGATGGGCATGCTTTGTAAGAGTAAGAAACTAGGTACCTTTCTTTGGCAGGTTGTTATTAATAGCACTGGACCTGCATGGCAAAGGTTGCATCATGTGAATCAGGATTGCTGTTCTTTGGGATTTATTAATGAACAGGATGAAGGCAGTTGGTAAACTTGTTCAAAATTCACAGACAATACAGATAAAGTGTTAGGACCTTACATGTGAGAAACAGATCATAAGCAGATATGGTTGTGACTGAGATGCCTGACAGATGCTATTAAGGTGATTCACTAGAAACACTGAGACAGGGATAATTTTGAGGGCTACCAGGTTGATATCAGATACAGAGCCACTTATTTATCACAATTGGTATTGAATATTGGAGCTTAATTTCTCTGGAAAATCATCAACTATCATAGATTTACAGTGTATCTAATAAAATGGATGTTTTGTTTGAGGTCACAAGATCATAAGACAAAGGAGCAGAAGTAGGCCATTCGACCCATCAAGTCTGCTCCATGAGCTAAACTCATACTATTCCTATCTAGCCCCAATTTCTGGCCTTATCCCCATATCCCTTGATACCTTAAATAATTAGATACCTATCTATCTCCCCTTTAAATGCCTCCAATGATCGGGCCTCCACAGCTGTACATGGCAAGGTTAGAGGATGATGGGCTAAGTAGATAAGGTATAGCTTTTACTTTGACAAAGCGTAATTAATCTGGAACTACTTTGTCTTCAAAGGCTGGGGACAAATTTTCTAAATTTTTGTTTCCAACCTCCAAAGAAATGTTAACCTCTGGCATTCTGGCTCCAGTGTGACGTTAGAGAAAGCCTATGATGTACTTGGCTAACTTGAGGCTTATTTCCTGCCTGCAGTCACGTGGATGTAAGACACGACATAGAAAGACTGATGATGGCAAGCTACAAAGGAAACTGATTTAGCAAGGGCTCCACATACCACTAGATCATTCTGACATATTGCTTTTGTATATAAAGAGCAAGTTTGCACACTGCAAGCTCCCATAAAGTCAAGTGAATCACTCTGTGGCAAAGCTGGTGAAGGGATAAGCATTCTTGGAACATTTTTACTCATTGTAACTGGGCCCTGCAGTATTTTATTTCCACCCAAGAAGGAAGATTATAGCTTGGTTTAATGCCTTATCTACTTCTGATAACGCCTACACTGCCTCTGGCCCACACTACTCATAGACTTAGATTACACACACCAATCCCTGGTGTGGGGCTTGAACTGATTACCATTGGACTTGGGCAAGACTAGAATTAAGTTAACAAACTAAATAAATAAAACAGGGGAGTGGGAATAAGCAGCCTTTTCGTGTCCTCTGGATACTCCATACTTGCTGAAAAATAGTCCTTTCATATGGTTTCTTTCAAGGTTTTAGGCCAGTTTAACATTTTTTCCATTCATTTCTCAGGGTATGAGCAATGCTGGCAAGGCCAACAGTTATTGCCCTGCTTTGAACTGAGTGGCTTTTCGGTCATTTCAGAGAAAATTTGAAAGTTAAACACATTGATGTTAGTGTGTGTGCAGTGTCTGATGTGAAGGTCCACTCTGATCTCCCTGCAGACCCCACAGCAATAATGTCATTACCCTGCTAATTGGGAAGACAGTGAGCACTGAAAGGGCTTGCCTGGTGGCAGCCACAGTGGTAGCAGAGAAAGCTGTCACTATGGGGATGATGTGCTTCTGTCTGGGCACCTCTCATGGATTGAACTGACCCAAGTCATTCTCATGCCATGAGCAGCCACAGGCCACCATGAGGTGCATCCTGTTCCAGGGACTGGCGATCAAAGCACGCAGTTCACAAGTGATACAAAAAACCTGACTGCCTTCAGCAAAAGGGGCTCAGTGAATTACCTAACTTAACAGTAGCGACCAGAAGGGAGGCCGGGCAATGTGGTGTGCAGGGTGTTGAAGTGACATTGCAGACTATTTAATTGTAATCTCATTCCAGGCCCTGTGTGATGTGCTCCTGGTTCACAGATTGCTCCCTTAAATTCACAAACTTCACAGATTGCTCCCCGAAGCTCCAGTTTGTGCTGACAAGGAGGGAACTTGCACTGCAGGACTAACAGTAGACTATATCTGTGCTGAGGTGAATCACACCTAGAACACCCCAGCTGTACGGTTGGTAATCAACCCAGAAATGACCGCTTGTGCAATTTACACAAAAAGTGTGCAAGTATGCAAATGAGACAACGTTCTATTTAACGATACTGAAAAATGAGAGCTGACTAACCTCTGGTCATTTCAGTAATGTCCATGCCCATTACATTAGTGGTCAACCTGACATAAGTTATAACTATGAATGTGCAATACAACAGATCAGTCTGAAGTTATGTGGTTATGGTTAAGTTTGACTGTTCTAATATCATGACTGATGCAAGGCAAAACCAGCAGAAACGTCTTGCAGTGGAACAGATGTCTGTGAAATACACAGAGGATAAATTGGATGGATTATACTTAAATTCAACCCTGTAACAGGTGTTGTCTGCATTGGGGGATTCATTGCTCAGCATTTGAACCTTGAACAGTAAGTGGGTATTTACAATGCACATTTAATATGAATACAAAACAATTTTCATTACACTCAAACAGATGTGGGGTCAGGCTCAGATTTTCTTAAGATCTTGTGATAGTTTGTCACCACACAGAGTTTAGATCTTGACAGTGAGAAATTGCCCATTTATAATATTTAATTGAGATCCTATAGGATCTGCTATTCATTGCTGAGATTGAACACACAGTAGAGGGGGGATTGGTTTGCTTTCTCAAAATGGGAGAAACAGTTTGAAAGTATTCTGGTTGGAACAAGAACTGCAGAAACCAAGGGAAGACTATTAACTGCTTTGTCAATAGACCCCAAGTACAATTTAACTCTGAAACAACAAACATTCAGGAGGGTGTATTTTCAAACAGGACAAAAAATAAAACTCTTTTGCATTCTTGTCTAATACTCACCACTGCAGTTTTACAGAGCCTGTAAATGGCAGGTAAAGCTAAACATTTGATTCAATGCAAGGAAATGCAAGAACAGAAAAGGTCAAACAGAGAATTAAAAAAAGGAATGGGGAAGGAGGGAAGGAAGATAAAAGAATACAATGTTGGGTGAAAAGTTACCCTTCGATTAACTTTGGGTTAATAAATATAGTTATGAATTGGTGCTGATTTTGGCAGGATGTTATGCAGCAATGCCACCACAATGAGACAGGAAACCAAAGCTTTGGGAATGGTGAGAGGCAAAGACACAAACGAGCATTACACACACAGTACAACCTCCACTCTTAAGGGTAGAACAAGGAATTGTGGATTGCAATGTCCCAAGTACAGCTCAGCTTAGTATCAGTGACAGAATCAGATAGGAGTTTTAACAAAGTAGACCAGCAGGCTCACATCCTCCATTAAAATAAGGATTGTTAGAAAATCTCCCAGAAACTTCAAAAGAAAGTTAAAAAGCCAAGTGAGCAAACCCGATCTAAAGAGAACAGAATGGATTTTCTGTGCTGTTAAGGCTCCATCTGCTTCAGGTCAATAAATGGAAGTTAATGGAAAAAAAATCAATAAAGAGGAACACTGAGTAATATTCTTCTAACTTTCAAATCTTAACTATGAGGCAGCCTGCTAATAATAGATGGCTGTAAATTGCATTATTAAGGATTCTTTCAAGATTAAAAACCATTTTTAAAATTCATCAGTTTCTAGTCAAACTGTTTTACTATGACAGAATTACTTTTGCTGCAGCCTCCTAGTTCTGCTTTACCTTATGTCAGGTGGCCCCTCACATATGCTCATGCACAATGCACAGCAAGTCAATCAGGCTGTTTGGGAGATGCAAAGGTGATGTGGAAGGTACAAGTGCAACTGCAGCCCTTGCTGATCAATTTCAGATGCCACTGGATAGGGGGAATGGGGTGGAGCCACCTCTGACACAACTCTGTTGACATGAAACCTGCTACAAATGTGCTGCTGAAGTTCTGAATGAACAGTAATAATACCCTAATTCAGCAGGAAGTAACCTCCTATAATGAGCAATAAAGCCAATTAAAAAAGGAAAAGCTAACAGTCGGTGATTGGCCACATGATGTCCTAGTCTGGCAGTCATCTGGCACAGACTTCACAGATCCTGGAGATGGGAGTCAACTACCACAAACAAGTCTCTATGGGAATAATAGTCCAATGCTGGCACCAGTCAGGCCAGGAGTCATTGAAAGGGAAGACCATTTTGCTCACTTGATTCATCTTTGAACACAAACCAAGTTCCAGTCACATTGCCCAATTGATTCTGATTTACTAGGTTTTTGTTTTGAAGGCCAGTTAGGGATAAAAATAAAGTATTATTTTTGGAAAAGGAAAAAAGACAAATTAATAAAATTGTGAAAAACCCGAGTGTTCCACTTTAATGATAACTTAATGATCATGCAAGGCTCTTATTAACACAATCAGTAATCCTGGTAATGCTGTTACTGTTACTCATATGCTGCCCACTCTCAAAGCAGAGATGCACTGTTAGACACACTGAATAAATATGTACTTCTGGAAGTACTTCTACTAATCTGGCCACCATTTGTGTGTGTCTGCACACTGCGATTGTTCAGAGCAGACTGCATTTATCTTACAGTGGAAACACAGGGATATAGGGAGGAGGAGCTTAAGACAATCGCTTGATAAAACTACCAGGTAAATTAATGGGGATAAAGTCAGGCAAATCTTCTGGACCTGCTGGTCTCCATCATAGGATCTTAAAAGGCAGCTGCAGAGAGAGTGGATTCGTTGTTCTTGATTTTCCAAAATTCCCTGGATTCTGGAGAGGTCCCAGAGGATTGGAAGACAGCAAATGTAATGCCACTTTGAGAAAGTAGGGAGAAGGCAGAAAACCATAGGCTAGTTACTCTAACATTTGTCATTAGGAAAATCCATTATTGAAGGACAAGATGATCAAGCAGAGTCAACATGGTCTCCTGAAAGGATTAGGAAGAGTGTTTGGTCAATTTGCTGGAGTACTTTGCGGATGTAACAGACAAGGTGGATACAGAGGAACATTAGATGCGGTGTATTTGGATTTCCAAAAGGCATTCGATAAGGCACCACGTAAAAGCTTACTGCACAAGAGCGCCCATGTTGGGAGTGATATATTGGCTTGGATAGGGGAGTGGCAAACTAACTGAAAACAGATTTGGAATAAGGAGATCATTTTCAGATTGGCAGGCAGCAACTTAGTGGGGCGTTGCTGGGGCCTCAACGGTTTACAACCTATATTGATGCCTTGGATGAAGAGACCAAGTCTACTGTAGACAAGTTTGTTGATGCTACAAAGTCAGGTGGGTTAGCAAGCTGTGAGGAGGACACAAAGAACCTGCAAAGACACATAGATGAAGTGAGTGTGCAAGAAGTTGGGAGTATAATGCTGGAAAATTCAAGGTTATCCACTTTAGAGGAAAGAATGGAAAAACAAAATTCTTATTCAGATGGGGTGAGACTATAACATGTTGCAGAACAGAGAGATCTGGGGGAGCCCCAGAATATGAAACAAAGGGATGGCATGCAGGTACTGCAAGTAGTTAGGAAGACTAGTAGAATAGTAGCCTTAATCTCAAGGGATATGGAATATACATGTAGGAAAGACTTGATACAACTTAACCGTCTACTGGCAAGACCACAGCAGGTCTCCATATTAAAAGGAAGGTTGTATTTGTGTAGAGGGTAGCACAGAAAGCTTCACTGGACTGATTCCAGAGATGAAGGGGTTGACGTATGAAGAACAGCTGAGCAGGTTGAATCTGCGTTCACTGAAGTTTAGATGGATGAGAGGTAATGCTGGAGACACAAGAGACTGCAGATGCTGGAATCTGGAGCAAAAAAAAAACTGCTGGAGGAACCCAGCGGGTTGAGCAGCATCTGTGGGGAGAGAGGAACTGCCGCTGTTTCCAGGTTGAGGGTCTGCATCAGGACAGAGTGGGAAGATAGCTGGTATTGGGGGGGGGGGGTGGAAAGAGGTGGTGATACAGAGGTCACTAGGTGATAGGTGGATTAAGGAGGGGTGAAGGATGATGGGCAGAAGAAGCCAGGTGGGTGGGTGGATTTGGGAGACACAGGCAGGTGAGTGATAGGTGGAGGTAGACAAGGAGAAGAAGCAGAGGGAGCTGGTGGGGGGGGGGGGGGGGGAGGGAAGATCTAGAAAGAGGGTGAAGGTGAGGCTGGAGGGTGGGCAATGAGTGGGAACACAAAGGCTACCAGTGCTGGCATCTGATAAGTAAGGAAGGTGATAATGGCAATAATTCAAGGGAGAGATGAAGAGAAGATGGAACCAAATGGAGGAGGGGAGCCAGTGGGTGGATGGAATCAGGAGAGGGAGGTGGCAAGAATGTGTGGGGGGGGGGGGGGGGGGGATGGTGGGGATAGGGAAAAAGGAACAAAAATGGGAAGGACAGAGGGATACCTGACATTGGAAAATTCAATATTCATATCACTGGGTTGCAGACGACCCAGGTGGAAAACGAGGTTACCTTATTGATAGACGAGAACCGAGGGGGTTGGTCCACGTGGACAATGGGAGGATATGTAGAATGAGGGGGCATAGTCTCAGAGTGGGTGCTTGCCCGTTTAATTTGGGGATGAGAAGGAATTCCTTCCCTCAGAGGGTGGTGAATCTCTGGAATTCTCCACTGAGTGGTGTGGGGGTGGTATCACTGAATATATCCAACATGGAAACTGACAGACACTTAAACCATGAGGGAGTTGGGATGCATTGTGAGAGAGTGGGAAACTAGTGCTGAGGTGATTGGATCAGCCGCGATCTTACCAACCGACAGAGCAGCTCGAGGGGCTGAGTGGCTTCTCTTGCTTCTTATATTCTTAATGTGATTCTGCCCTGTGCTGCTGGTCTGGATTTCTACCTATGCGTACTGCTGCCCTGTGCTGCTGACTGCTTAGTGACCACTTATTGCTTCTTGTACATGTTGTGACACTTGTAACGCTTACGGTGCATCAGTATTCACTGGCATTCTTCATTGCTGCCCTGCATTACTGCTTTATGCACATCTGCCTGTACCTACTGTACATCAGTGGATGTGATGACTATACAAAGCTTCACCACAATTATGGTTGGAATTTTTCTTTTACCTGTGAGCACTTTGATTTCCAAAGTCTAATTTTCACCAGTTAAACCCTCACCTTCGGGCTGCTTTTAAAATCCACATGAGTAAAACAGCATTAGCAGGATCACATGTACAGGTTCTTGCCACAGATGCAAAATCACATTCCTGAAAGGTGGATTTAGTAAGTTAAAGCTTAAAGGATCAAATGCTTGCACCATTCAAAAAGGCGATCTCCTACATCAAAAGCAAACACTGATGTAGTGAAAATCCCTTTCCTGACTACTGTGCCTCTGCCATGCCAAGATGCATTACCCGATGAGCAGTTGAGGTGATTGCAGTGCAATCAGGGAATTCCCATACATAGAATTCAAGCAGAAATATAATACAATTGCTGAAATATTCCTCTATCTAACCCCATAACTAGTACAACTGCGCCCTTTGCTTGATGTAATAACTGGTTTGCACAATAAGTTTGGAAATTCCTATAAAATGTTGGATTGGAGCAGATGAAGAATCCACTTGAGGAGGAACAAATGCAGAAACTTTTCATTAAACATCCCATTTACATTGAAATTCCAACCTGCAAATCTTACAGGCAATGGGCATCTGAGACACTGAGTTAAGATTTAAAATCTACTCTGTATTTTCCTTTGGTGCTTCCTCTCTTTTTCTTAAACGAGGCAGCCACTTATTTAAAAACTGAAGCATTACAAAAAGCTTGCTTCTCTCACATTATCAAAGTGGAATTATGCTCAACATGCCATGGAGGTCTTTGCACCCCATCAGGTGACAGTCCAGCTACTGTTTCAGAAGTTTACAGCAAGTTACCAACATGGGGAGCACGAGCAGCAATATCAGTGAAGCATCAATTCACTGCTGCTTCATCGCTGTGATTCAGTTTTCTGGAACTCTCCACAAAGTGTTGTGGGAGCACGATTATGAAAAATAGGGCTTGAAAAACCTGAACGTTTCAGGGCAAAAATGGGCTGGCAGTAAATGCCTGCTGACTGGGGTCACACACACATTCTCAGAGAACGAGACAACAGAGTACAGGCGACCCCAGTGTTAAAGCCGTCCTGGTTATGGAAATAACTACCCAAAAATTTGAGATATGGAAAAAAATGTTGCACTTACAGAAATTAAGTAGGAATAAATAAAAGTCTGTTCACATGTCCTCGGACTAGAGGGTGGCAGAGGAGGGACCCGGCTGTGACTGCCAACCCAATCGATGCAGTGACATCATATCCAAATCTTACTGCCGCACAGTATTAAGTGACTAACGATAAAAATTGACAAAATTTGTTTCTTTTGCAAGAGCCATATCCATCCTGAGTCCAACGTTGGACTCAGCTGTTAAGTAATGGCAGTGGGTCACTTTGTGTTTGCCAATAAAATGGCTTAACATGAGAGAAACACATCTCTGCTTATAACATGGGACTCAATGGGAAATGGAGGTTCACATTAGAAAAAAGGTTGTGATTTGGACGGTTTTCTAGGAACGCAACCCCTTCGTAACAGGGGCGGGGGGGGGGTGGTGGTGGAGGGGTCCTCTGTAACACAGACAACAGTTCCTAGCCTGTAGTTCCACATCTTTTAAACAAATCCTGGGAATGAGTCAATTTAGCACTGAAAACAAAAACAAAAACACATTCGGAGATCATCACTTTCAATTAGAAGGGACTGAAAGCCACAAAAGTCTGCACCAGGTTTCTTACCCTTAGGTGAACCAGTTGGATTTTTGTGTAATTTGGCACCTTCATGAACATGCTAATGATTTTGCTTTACCACGTCTGGATTTTCATGAACTAAAGCTCTCACCCACTGACATGGGTTCCAGGATGTACTCATCGCATTTCATCATGTGAAAGGAACCAAGCTGGGTACCCCTAGCAGCTCCTAGATACCGATCCACAGAAACTGACTCAACTTTAGCTCAGTAAAATCTTTAGAGACTTCCAAAGCGCACAATAACCATGCAAGGGGATTTCTCCCTCTGCGCTGATGAGACCTTTCTTCAATCCTCTTAATCATTCAACTTAGAGGGGAAAATTGACTCTAAGCTGGACGGACATTTAAATGGCCATGAGCATCTTGCTGGCAGGAGGCAGGGTACTCATGGATGGGACGCAAAGCTGTTACACACAGAACCAGAGAACACAGCAAACGTGAACATTCTTACCATCCTTGTGCACCCTCATTGCAGATGCAGTAATATCAGTTGTCACGTTGAAGTATGGGATCCACAGGTCCTGAGGAGCCAAGGAGGGAAGGCAGAGGGGGAAAATGGTCAATTAAAAACTTCCTAGTAGCAAACACTGCCCACTATATGAGCTCCAGTCATGCAGTGAACTTCCACGATTCCAAGTACAAATCAGACTATTGAAAACAACTGCTAGACCAAATTCTAGCAGAAATGTGCTAAACCTGACACTCTAATTGCAGAAACATCAAATTTACACTTCAAGAGAGAACAGAAGACCCAATGGATCGATATCTTCTTAAATGAAGCAATCAGGTGCCCAGTGTGAGCACTAGAATGTTACATAGCACTTATACCACACAGCCAACTTAATTACATTGCTGTGCTACTGCTGATCTTAATCTACAGTTCAATGGTGTGACCAAACTAGCAGTATGGAGCTTTCAGGATTGAAAGATTAGATCTAATGTGAACATTAGGCAGACAGGCTTCCAAAAGTCAAGGTGAAATATCAGTGGAACCACCAGGGCAGTTGACCTACACTCGAGTTCACTTGGAGCTGTCTTACCTTAACGCTGGTCATTGGAATCGTTAACAAACCATCTAAGAGCTAAGTGCATGCATTGTGCTTTATCATACACACCATATTCAAGAGGGACCCAACTGTAGTTTAAAGCTTACCTCAATTTGTTTGTCCTCAAAGACATCAGCAATGCTTGTGTTGAAGGCAGAGCCCGAGAGCATTGATGTGATCGGATAGGTCAGGTCTAATACTGTTTTAAAGACAGAATTCATGGCCTGTAAAAAGGACAGGAAAGGGTGAAAGTTCTCAGCCGGAGCCAAAGAAACCCTTAGTTAATCCCTTCCTCACACAGTACTCCAGAACATATTTGTTGTAACTTCCAGTCTTGCACAGAGCCACAAGGCTCAGTAGTTCTCAGCTCCAGTATTCACTATGACAATAAAACATCCAAAGCTCATCAGCCTTTCGCAGGATGTCTCCAATCAATTAGTGCAGACAGTTGGTGAGAACAAAACTCAAGCTTTCTTTGGGGGTTTAACAGGCATGCAACCATAAATCTACACAAGTGTAGGGTAATACATTTTGGGTCGTCTAATACCGGCCGGACATATACAGTAAACGGCAGGGACCTAAGAAGCATTGATGTACAGAGGGACCTAGAGTGCAAGTTCATAGCTCCCTGAAAATGGCAACACAGGCGGAGAGGGTAGTGAAGGCAGCATTTAGCTTGTTTGCCTTCCAGAAGGGGTATAAGAGCAACTGTACAAGACATCGGTTAGGCCACAGTTGGAATATTGTGTATAGTCCTGGTCATCACACAATAGAAGGGATGTAGCCACACTAGAAAGAGTGCAGAAGAGATTCACCAGGATGTTGCCTGGAGCAGAGGGCATTTGTTACAAGGGGATTGGATAGGCTGGGATTGTTCTCACTGGAGCACAGGATTACCTTTAAATATGTTTATAAAATTATGAGAGGCATAGATAGGGTAGATAATCAGAGTATTTTTCCAAGAGTAAGGGAATCTAAAACACAAACACTGAGATGAGAGTCCCTGGCTGGGGAGCACTGCAGTTCACTCCACCACTCAGTCTGAGCAACTGCCCTGGTAGAATTAATCCATCAGGGAATTATGCAGATCACAGTGCAGTGAGGTGATACCAGTGTCCTGACTGTAGATAGTCCTACACAGCTGAGGGTTAGTAGCAGACTTGCGGGCAGTGCCAGAACTACTGGGTAATTGACTACTTTAACAGGTGCTATTTATGGAAGATAGTTGGTGGGAATAAAATATGCCATGTTCCTTGCCTTACAACCCATAAACAGTCCTTCACTGCTTGTAAAGTTGGAAAAATACCAAATGAGCATGTTCCTTCATTTATTTCTATACTTGAGGATAAATGGAAAGAAGTTTCATAGCTTTAAAGCACTCACAGTTGCCCACTCCCTTGCTCTCTGTTTGGTCCTCACTGCACTCCGCTCTTCTGCGTACAACGCCCCGATAAATGACCCAATGGAGGTTCCACCGATGATATCGACTGGGATTCCAATCTCCTCCATAGCCTTCATTACTCCCACATGTGAGCATCCCCTGTGTGTATGGGGGAGGTGGCAGGGCAGTGGTGAAAGAGGTGGAGGTGGAGGGGGTGGGGGTGGCAGTGATGAAAGAGCGAGAGAGGGGCAGGGGAGGGTTGAGGAGAGATGAGAGGAAGGACAAAAGGAGGGCAGAAGGCAGAGCAGTGTGTGAAGAGACAGGGAGGGCAGATGATGAGAGCATGGAAAGAGATGGAAGGATAAATCAGGAAAGGGGAGGGAGAGGACAGACAGAGGGAGTGGGGAGAGATGGAAGGGGGTGGGGAGACGCAGAGAAAGAAAAGGTGGCCAATCAATGATATAGAAAGGGGTGACCAACTTGATAAAACCCTTTTCACATAATGTAGTAAGGTGAAAAAATTTTCTTTAAATAAATGTTTATAATTTTTAGTAATTGACACTCCCAGATAGGCAAAATGATTTCTTACAATTTTAAAAGGAATGTTAATATCAAATGGTACCAGGTTATTCAGAGGAAAAAGTTCACTCTTGTGCAAGTTCAATTCGTATCTTGAAAAATGACTGAAGCGAGAGAGTAAAGAAAGCATAGGAGATAACAAGGCTTCAACATTAGATATAAAAAGTAATAAGTCATCAGCACATAATGAAACTTTATGGTTAATACCTCTTCTGGAGATACCAATGATATCTCTAGATTCTCAGAGAGAAATAGCCAACGGTTCTAAGGCCAAATCAAAGAGCAAAGGGCTCAAAAGGACAGCCCTGTCTGGTTCCACGTAGAAGTTTAAAAGATTTAGAATTTTGAAAATTAGTAAGAACTCGAGCAGAAGGGGATAAATAAAGTAATTTAGTCCATTGGATAAAATCTAAAGTTTTAAATAAGTAATTCCATTGAATCCGATCAAAGGCCTTCTCAGCATCTAGAGATATCACACATTCCGATATTTCCTTAGAGGGAGAATAGATAATATTCAATAAATGACGAATATTAAAATGAGAATGTCAATTTTTAATAAAACCAGTCCGATCATCGGATATAATTGAAGGTAAAATATTTTCCAATCTACCAGCTAGAACTTTAGATAAAATTTTAACATCCACATTAAGTAACAAAATTGGTCAGGAAGAAGCACATTCCGTTGGGTTCTTATTTTTCTTAAGAATAAGTGAAATAGAGGCTTCATAAAAAGATTGTGGTAATCTACCCAATTTAAAAGAATCCGAAAAAACAGCACATAAATGAGGTATAAGCAAAGAGGAAAAGGCCTTATAGAATTCTCCAGGAAATCCATCAGGACCCGGAGTCTTTCCAGAATGTAAAGATCATACAACCTCGGCAATTTCCTCGTATGTAATAGATTGATCCAACTGTTTTTGGTTTTCAGTAGAAAGTATAGGAACGTTTAATTGGTCAAAGAAATTATTCATTACAGTATTATCTTTAGGAAAATCAGAACTGTAAAGTTTAAAATAGAATTCTCTAAAAGTATCATTTATTTCTAAAAGATCAGTTATCCTCTCAGCATTGGCTTTCGAAATTTCTTTAATTTGCTGTCTAGCTCTGGAGATTTTTAATTGGTTAGCCAGTAATTTTACCTGTTTTATCTCCATGAATATAAAGTTGACTTTCAATTGGATATGTTAAAAGAAGAGCATATTTAGTTTTAATTTCAACTCGCCTTTTATATAAAGCTGGATCTGGATCTAAAGCGTATTTTTGATCTAATAGTTTCAGTTGATTAACTAGATCAGCTCTTTCTCTGTTAGCTTTTTTCCTAATGCTTGCTGTATAAGAAATAATTTGACCTCTAATAAAGGCTTTAAAAACATCCCAAATGATAAGACTAGAAGCCTCTTCTGACGAATTCTCTAAAAAAAAGTAATTTGTTTCTCCATAAATTTTAAAAAGTTTTTAAATCAGATAACAAGGTTACGTTAAAACGCCAAAATCTATTTGTCTGAGGGAACCCAGGGAAATTTAAAGATAGAAGCATGGGAGCATGATCTGAAAGAGCAATCTCTTTATAGTCACAGGATCAAACTGATGAAATCATTTGATTATCAATAAACAGAAGTAGTCAATCCTGGAATATGTATGGCGAACATGACAGAAAAAAAGAATATTCCTTATCCTCTGAGTGCAAAAAAAAACGCCAGGCGTCAATGACACCAGTTTTCATTAAAAGCGATTGAAGAAATAAAGCTGATTTATTAGGAGCAGCTAATTTAGTGGATGACCTCTGGTTTGGGATCTAACCAGCAATTAAAATCTCCTCTTAACACCAAAGAGTAAAAATTCAAATCTGGTAGAAGTGAAAAAATTGTTAAAAAAAAAATCCTGGGTCATCCGTATTTGGAGCATAAATAATAGCCAGTACCATTGGTCTATTATTTACTTTCCCTGATACTATAACGAAACAACCATTAGTATCAGTTATTACCTTATGTTGATCAAATGAAACTGTCTTCTCTATAAGGATGTTACGTCACACCTGAATCTAGAGAAGATTTGTTGTTCAGTTTTTGAATCTAACTTAGACTTTCAAACCCTTTGGGGACCTTTTTTGAATTATTTTCAAAATCTTTGACTTGGTGACTAAAATACAGACATTGGCTGACATTGCTACGTTTCAAGGGTTTTTCCTTTTTTTAATCAAACAGCTTCAGTTTTTGGTAGTGGGAGTAGATTTTTTTAATAATAAAATATTTCAATTTTTCCTTAAGTACGATTTAACACAATGTATTCAGTAGTATTTTTACTCTCCTTTTTGATGCATGTATTTTTTCATGGATTTAATAAAAATAATTGGAAAAAAATCATATTACCATTGGGCTTCCAACAGGCAGCAACACAGAAATTACAATTGTTGAAATTACCTCCAAGCAACAAACAATAAAACTCCATTATGCAACTACTCGGAAATCCTGATGCATCTCACTCACTAGGTAATGTGCTGCAGTCCCTAGCTACTCACCTGGCACCACTTCCCATGATCCCTGTCCACTCAGCAGGGCCCCACCCTCCTTTCAACTCACCTGCTTCTGGTTTCTCACATTCCCTTTAAACTCGCTGGGCTCATTGGAAGAAATACTTACTGCATGACATTTAATTAAATGCATGTTAGAGCATAAATAGAATAACATCCAAAATTCAAGAAAATCTGCTCTTCTGGCACCAAAGTTCCAAGCGAGTCAGATTAACAGAGTTTTACTGTAGTTAATTTTTAAATAAAAACAGAAAATGCTTGAAATACTCAGTAGGCCAGGCAGCAATTCTGAGGAACAGCATTAATGTTTTAATGTTTCAGGTCCACAGAACCATAGAACAGTGCAGCACAATACAGGCCCTTCAGCCCACAATGTGGTCCCCACCTTTAAACCTTGCCTAAGACTATCTAACCCTTTCCTCCCACATATCCCCCTATTTTACATTCCTCCATATGTTTATCTGGCAATCTCTTGAATTTGACCAATGTACCTGCCTCCACCACCGTCCCAGGCAGTGCATTCCATGCCCCAACCACTCTCTGGATAAAAAACCTTCCTCTGATATCTCCCTTGAACTTCCCACCCATTACTTTAAAGCCATGCCCTCTTGTATTGAGCATAGGTGCCCTGGGAAAGAGGCGCTGGCTGTCCACTATCTATTAGTCTTACTATTTTGTACACCTCTATCATGTGTCCTCTCATCCTCCTTCTCTCCAAAGAGTAAAGCCCTAGCTCCCTTAGTCTCTCATAAAGCATACTCTCTAAACCAGGCAGCATCCTGGTAAATCTCCTCTGCACCCTTTCCAATGCTTCCACATCTTTCCTATAATGAGGCATCCAGAAGTCTAACCAGAGTTTTGTAGAGCTGCATCATTACCTCATGGCTCTTAAACTCAATCCCATGACTTATGAAACCTAACATCCCATAAGCTTTCTTAACTACCCTATCCACCTGTGTGGCAACTTTCAGGGATCTGTGGATACGAACCCCCAGATCCCTCTGCTCCTCCATACCACCCAGAATCCTGCCATTAACTTTATACTCTGCCCTGGAGTTTGTCCTTCCAAAGTGTACCACCTCACACTTCTCCGGATTGAACTCCATCTGCCACTTCTCAGCCCAGCTCTGCATCCTATCAATGTCCCTCTGCAATCTTCGCCAATCCGTCACACTATCCACGACACCACCAACCTTTGTGTTGTCTACAAAGTTGTCAACCCACCCTTCTACCCCCTCATCCAAGTCATTAATAAAATCACAAAAGCAGAAGTCCCAGAACCAATCCTTGTGGGACACTGCTAGTCACAGCCCTCCAATCTGAATGCATTCCCTCCACCACAACCCTCTGCTTCCTACAGACAAGCCAATTCTGAATCCACACGGCCAAGCTTCCCTGGATCCCAAGCCCTCTGACCTTCTGAAGGCGGCTACCATGTGGAACCTTGTCAAATGCCTTACTAAAATCCACGTAGACCACATCTACTGCACTACCCTCCTCAATCAGCCTGGTCACCTCCTCAACGAACACTATCAGGTCCATGCCCTTCCATTAGAAGTGCTCTCTCCAAAGATGGTGCCTCACTTGCTGAGTATTTCCAACATTTCTGTTCCCATTTCAAATTTCCAGCACCTTCAGTTTTTAACAGTTTTCTTGACTTACACCCTGGCCCACATTCCACAGAATCAAACAGCAAGGCACGAGCAGGGCAAAGATGCAGGGCAGCACTGAGGTCCCAATGTGGGAGGACAAAGCCCCAGATAAACATGGGAGAAAAGTGCCACATGGCACATGTCACTATTCTCAGTTGTTTGTGCTCAGCCTTAATAATGCATCAAAGTGTGAATTGATAAATCAGTTTATTATTGTCACATGTACCGAGGTACAGTGAAGAACTTTGTTTAGAATGCCATCCATACAGATCATTTCATCACATCAGTAAGTCAAGGTAGTACAGGAAAAAGCAATGACAGACTGCAGAACATAGCTTGCTCCAGTTACCTGGCTCCTCCTCCTCCCAACACCAATGCAATCGTGTTCCCTGTTAGGATCCGGGCCAGTCGGGAGAAGTCACTGTGTCGGTCTGCGGGTTTCTGAAATACTTTCTCATACAACTCTGTCTAAAAAATGAAAGTTACTTCAAGTTTACTCAAGTCCCAACTTCTGTGAGCACTGCTCAACTCAGCAACACCCCCAAAATCCTTAATCCACATCTCCAGCAATTCACTCTCAGCAGATTAATTATCCCATTATCCCCTTCTTACCTAGGCTTCCAGCTAACCACAGGTCCATAGTAGGTCCCACTCTCTCCACTGAATCAGCCTGTCACACTTGCCGACCTAACCCCCTGGGATGTCCTCATCTGCATTCCCACATCCGAGGCTCCCACCCATCCCAAGCAATCATTCCCAACCCTGCAATGCATCCCACTCTTAAAGCTGCACCTTGTCTCTTGCTGGTGGCCTGACCCCACCTTGCCCACCCAGATGTCTGTCCCCATCACCTTCTCCCGCGACCCCCCCCACCGTCCCCAACACTCATGGTCAACTCTCCTTCCCCCACCCAGTTCACCATGGCTTCCCACCACCACCCCCCCCCCAAACCAGCTCTGCTCATGCTTCTGATACCGACATTTAGAACATACTTCAGTCCTGGTCAGCACTAGGGGTGAAGTACATCTTGTGCCCCTTGGTATGTCTAGACTTTTGCTTGAAACTACTTTAGGGGAATTTATCAGCAGTTATGAAGCCCCCCAGCAACATGAGTTGTATTTGGTTTTCTGTGCGACTTCACACTGGGCCAGCAGGCAAGACTAGAGAACAAAATTACCAATTTTTGGAGACTCCTGCGTGAGAAGATCCTGCGAGGACACTTGATATGAAAGTGCCCCGAGCACCAGCTCCTCATGTTCAGCCATTCAACGGTGCGGGAAGGACTGGGGCCATCTTCCTTGTGCAAAAGGATGAGTTGCTTCAGTGCTCGCACTGCCGTGTTCTCCAACATCTGCTCCAGCTGCAGAGACAGGACTCGGGAACATGAGGTTCCAAGACAGGGAAGAGAAAACCTACCAGACGTGTTGAGGTTTGTTGAATTTGAGTGGTCACAGAGTGTCCAGATAACCACTGTATGGGATTGCAAGAGTTCAAAACAAACTAGATATTTTAAGCTCTGAAAAGATTGAACATTTTGCATTTTCCAATTAGCTTTTTATACAATGCCTCAACAAGTCTCAAGCTTGCACTTCTCTTCCATAGCGTGGCTGATTTTAAATTCAAAATGCAATCCCGGGGTTCAATCTACCTCTCTTGACTGAGTCACTCCAAGTACCACCAAACACTGCCTGATTATCGTTTTGGAAACAGCATTTGATGTTTTTCTATGTTAAGATTATTGCACAAGTGCAAATTGCTGCTGTTGTCCAAACTAGCTCCTAATATTGGATAAGGAAAAACTGGTTTGAACATTTAATTTGTTCATTGTGTCATCGCACAAACTCTAAATGTTTAACTACAGAGACTAATGGTTCTTTCATCAATACAGAGTGGGGTCTTGTGCACATTAATAGAATAACCATTAAAGTACACACATGAAATGGAGAGAAACCAATGGCAGGTATCTCCATCCAGATCTAAGGAGTACCCTTTACTTCACTGTCACATTAATTGGCAGCAGTGCGCTTCACTGGAGATGCTTCAAAGCCTATCTGGTAAAACATTAATGGTGTGGGGCGGTGGGCACTGCCCCACTCTGCCTGTGGGAGCTTTACAGCAGAGCTTTTCAATGAGCTCAACTTCCCCAAAATGACTTCACAGATATTTATCCAATTCCCTTTTGCAAGTTACAATTGGATCTGCTTCCACCAGACTTTTAGGCAAATACCTTTCAGATCACAGGAACCCTGGAGAAGAGAAGAGTGCTTCTCAGTTGGTTGAATGAGACATTACAACCAGACCATGTCTGTCCCCTTTGATAGCTGTAATAGATCCCATTACACTATTCAAAAACCAGCAAGGACTTCTCCCCCATCTTGGAGAACATTAAACCTTTGATTAACAATACCAAAAACAGATTAACCAGTTGTTTATAGTAAGACACAAAATGCTGGAGGAACTCAGCAGGATTCCAGCATCTGCAATCTCTTGTGGATCTTGTTTTAATCATGGGATCTCGCTGTGTGCAAACAGGCTGCTATAAAAGAGCCAGACTAATTTCAATCCATTTCACTGGTTGCATGTTTTTTTTAAGCCTGAGGACGTGAAGTGAGGAAGCTGCAAATTCCTCCTTAAACAGGATCCTAAAATAGCAAAAGGAAGAGGCAAAGGGAACATAGATGACAATGATTGATAGCCCAACTAAACCTTACAACTATTAACCAACTTTACTTCCCCATCACAGTGGGATTTCAGAGCTAATGACACAGGTACAGTAAGAGAAGGCATTATAGTGATTCTAACACTACGGTTTGTTAGACAACCCCAAAACCAGCTGGATGTTAGTGGAAAGCCCTCACAGGGGGCACTTCGATGGTGTCAAATGACAGATTGGAAAAAACTGAGGATGAATAGTTTACGCAGTCATAGCCACATATGAAAGGTTGAGCGAGCTAGGGCTTTTCTCTTTCAAGCGACGCAGGATGAGAGGCGACTTGATAGAAGGTGTATAAGATTAGGAGGGGCATAGATAGAGTGGACAGCCAACACCTTTTCCCCAGGAGGTAATGGCCAATACCACAGGGCATCGTTGGGTGCCTGGAATGCACCGCTGGGGGTGGTGGTAGATTTTAGGCACATTTAGGAGACTTTTAGATGGACGCAGGGAAGAAAAATGGACGGTTATGGGTTGTGCAGGAGGGAAAGGTTGGATTGATCAGGGAGTAGGTGTTTATATCAGTTGGCACAACAGCGTGGGCTGAAGGGTCCATACTGCGTTGTACTGTTCTATGATCTACGATGCCCAAAGTAACTTTGATAAGTGTTTCAGTACAGCAGCTGGGGCAGAAACACAAAATGTCAGTAAAGCTAGGCAAGGATATGGGAAGTGACAATTACATTCAAGGCATTATCTGTACCTGCTGAAGAGCTTTACACTCAATGAAACACAGTTACTGATATTGGTTTCACTCCCTCTTGCTCAGGAGGTTAAAATTGACCATGACTTCTCTTAATTTTTATTTCAAATCTTGGCAGCATATTTTTTCCTGCACTGCCACTGTTTGATGAGATGGTGGACCTCACCAAATACTGGTTAACACCTTTTGAAATGTTCTGGTTGCCGAATTACACTGGTCTAAACAGCATGACTATTGTGAAGAATAACAGCATAATGGTCAGATACTGTAAGTGCTGGTCACCTCTCCATTGACCAGACTGTTTGAAACAGCTTGTGAAAATACAAAAACAGAATGGAAAAAATCAGGAATATGAAAATAAAATGCAAAGAAAGCAAAGTGTGAAAGAACTTTGAAAAACCGCATCAAGCACTGCAACAATGGGGTATCAGCTGGGAAATCAGCCAAGGTCAATCTCACTCATCAAGTGACTCAGGACAACCACCCTGCTTACTTCTAAGAGGAAGAATGCCCAGGGAATGGAGACATCACAAAGTTGCACAATTCTGCTGTCTACTGTGCTGCCAGCCAATCTGAGCAAAGACCTGCTAGACTGATTTTTAGTTATATGTCTGACTTTTTTTTCCAATAATGGTGAAAACTAACTGAAGATTTGTTTGTATGTTCTAAAGTTGCAGTTACTGCATGTTCAGGTTAGGGTTACTGGCCATCCTTACAAGTGGAAAGACAGCTGTGGAAATAAAACACCTTTTCAGAAGGCTATTTAATCGCAGCATTCATTTACTGGTCAAAGTAGTCTCAGAGGATGACAATATAGGAGTTTGGTGCAAGCTGAATCTAACCTAACAGCAACATTGCAACTTCTGCCAAATGTACTGGAAGGGCAAGTATCCTCTCTCAGGCCAACATCCTAAGCATTGGTGCCCTGGTTACTCTCAGTCAGCTCCATTGGACAGGCTCATCATTCAGAATAGACACTTTTATTCTGAGCTCTGTCACAGGAAGACATTACCAGATGGAGAGGGAAGATTGGAGGATGTGCTCAAAGCCTTCTTGAAGAAATGCAACATTCCCCTGACCCTTGGGACTCTCTGGCATGTGACTGCTTAGAGTGGAGAAGGAACGCTTGAAATGGTTAGAGCACATTGACGCCATGCATCGGGAGCACAGACACCCTGCATCAGTGGCAGAAGGAGAGCACTAGCTAACAAACCACCCATCTGCCCGTCCTGTCAGTCACCTCCTGCCCCAAGTGTGGGAGAGTCTGTGGTTCCCACATGGGCGTCAGCAGTCACTTCAGAACCTACAGAACCGGAATGGAAGCAAGCCATCCTTAATCCTTACAGAGGTTTATAAAATTATGAAGGGCATAGATAGGATAGATAGAATCACAGGGAAGTCCAGAAGTAGAGGGCACAGGTTTAAGGCAAGAGGGGAGAAATTTAGAGATCTGAGGGGTAAGTTTTTAAACACAGAGGGTGGCGATTACTTGGAACGAGCTGCCAGAGGAGGTGATAGAGGCAGATAAAATTACAATGTTTAAAGGGCATTTGGACTGGTACCTAGACAGTAAAGGTGTAGAGGAACACGGGCCTAATGCACACAAATGGCCTTAGTGTAGACAGGCATCATGGTCGGCTTGGACAAGGTGGGCTATCATTTAGTTTCTGTGGTTTACATTTTTTTGATACTCAATGATCCCCAGGGGCTGCCTAAGATTATAAATTAAACCAAAAACTCTCTGGGACAAATTGGTTCAAATTCATGGCACAACACAGCAGAAAAATCTCTAATTAGATGGTGCCACATTTAATCTCTTTCACACATGGTTATAATGCTACTTTGTTAATCCTGCATCACTTTCCATAGTCCTGTTTCCATATTGTTTCTTAGTCATTAGAGCCAATAAGCTCTCTTCAATTACATTAACCTGTTGATGACAGCAGCACAGTATATTAAACATACACTTCTTTATATGTTAAAGGAAATCAGCCACATTTGATAATTAAGTATTAAGATCTCATGCTACCAGCCCCAAGGAGGGTTCCTGATCTCCAAGTCCAACTATCAAGATGCAATCGGCTTGTCGAATACAGCGTTGGGTCCAAGGAGTCATGCTGTAGTCAGTCTGGTACAACACAATACGATGTATATCCTCTTGCTGGGCCAGCCAAGCTGAGAGACGGTATTCATGGATGCTACAATAGTATACAAAAGACACTAGTTGCTCAGTGTGCAATGTTAGTAAAGCACATGCTCTGCAAACCAACTGTTCAAACCCCATGGATAATACACAGCTAGAGGAGCCTTAGACTCTGATGTTAGATACTGAGTTGAAACTGTCAATAGTGAACACAAAGGGCACCATCATGAGAAACCTTCATCAGTCACTAAGTGGGATGGATTCATGCCCCAGGAGAGGCTCAGAGTGATTCTTATTAACAGGTCTAAACGCAGCAAATAAAATCCACACTGAACATAATAAATCATAATTCATTCAAATGTCACATTTACGGACTTGGATAGGGACAGAATTGGGGGAATTATTGCTCCAGGCGACAGGTATTAGTCCATAAGATTTTTCTAGTTATTGTGCTTTAGATATTATTAGTACATATATTATCACACAACAGTGCTTTAGCAAAGAACATTCATGGGGTTAATCACATATCCCAAACATTGTGCAGATTTTCAGAAAAGAGAAATGGTTGCTGTTTGAGCTTTTTGCACTGAAGTGCAGATACTCAGCAGTGCAACTACAGTTTACACTTTCCATACAATATCATGTCCAGAGCAAGCTTTCAAGCTGAATGAAGTGCATACAACCATTGCGATTGGGAGTGGGAATAAGTTAATAAAACTGCACATGAATCTAGGCAAGCACTGGAATCGCCAAGGCATACAAGTTTACGCACCAAGTGCTGGTAAATGGACAAGTACTCGGCGGTCAGCATGGACACAGTGAATCGATGGGCTCGTTTCTGTGCTGTATGACTCCATGAAGCAGACTGTCTGAAGGGAATTTCTTCCCATGATCTCCCACCATATAAAAATCTCAGTCAAAAGACAACACCTCTGATGATGCAAAACCAAAAACAAAGCCCAATTTTTTGCTCAGCTCTCTGGAGGGGAACTTGGATCCACAACCAGATAAGAATGTTACCAACTTAGCTGCATCATCATAATGATAAAAAATAGAAACCATCAACATTGAAGTAAATGATAAAGTAATTATTAAACACATAAGAATCAAGAGTTAGTTAAAAGCTCAAAAACCATAAACTAAAATAAAATAATTTAAAATATTAAGCTTCCCTTTTCCCTTCTAAACCTCATTGAGAGCTGGAGACACAAGAGAGACTGCAGATGCTGAAAATCTGGAGTAACACACAGAGTGCTGGAGGAACTCAAGCAGGTCAGCAGCATCCATGGAGGGAAATAAACAGTCGATGTTTCAGGACGAGACCCTTCATCAGGACTGGAAAGGAAGAGGGCAGAAGCTAGAATAAAAGGGTGGAGGGAGGGGGGAGGGGGAGGAGCACGCAAGGAGGAGCTTCTTGCATCATTCCCACTCCCCCGCCACACCCCCCCCCCCATCTACCTACCATCCCCCCTCATCTGGATTCACCTATCACCCGCCAGCTTGTGCCCCTGATGAAGGGTCTCAGCCTGAAATGTTGACTGTTCATTTCCCTCCATAAATACTGCCTGACCTGCTAAGTTCTTCCAGCATTTTGTGTGTGTTGCTCATTGAAAGCTGACCTGGTGCAGGATCAGAGAGGTGAAATACTGGGGAATCCCAGGAAGATTGGGCTTTCCCATTGGATTCCATTTGAAGTCCAATGATGGGGCACTGTGCAAATGTGTTGCCATCTGTTACTCAGTAAACCTTGGCTTCTGTATGTGAGTATTGGAACAAGATTCTGAGGCTTTCAACCGCCTACAGTCAGTGATTCCAAACATAACCACTGACTCTAGTCAGCAAGATTCACCCCAATAAGTCTCTTAGGAGAAACCTGGCATGAAGATTGAAGCCCTTCCCAACTGTGCCAAGAGGATACATAATGGGTATGAAGAAGACAATTCAACCAATTGATAGATCTTGTAGAGAATAGCATTTTGTTATGGGTAAATTATGTTGGGTTACACTGTCCACTAATAACCCAATGGGTTTATGATTCTATTGGGTCATTTATACCAAATCTCACTAAACCTCAATTTCTAGCTGCAGTAGCCGGGAGTGTCTTGGTAGTTTATACATATGGCTCTCTTACCTGTCCAATGCCGATGCACCCAGTCGCTGCCTAATGATATCACTGGTCATCAGTAATGTCGGGCCTATCAAGTTATAAAGACAGCAGTTATTGCCTTTGTAAATGGTACAAATGAGCTCTGTGTAAAGCAGTTAGCTGGTAAGGCATTACATCAATTTGTGGTGCTCAAAATTCCCTTCTTATCAATTCCCCTAACCTCTCAGTAGCACAGCACAATCCACATTATAATTAGTTTAACTTTCCTGCAATGTTTTCTCCAGTGAAAGAGCGGAGATCAGAACAATTGCACGTCCAGTCTAAAGTCTGGATAGAATTAGCTGATTGCAGGGCACAGGGAAGCAGTCCCAAGTTAGACACTAGAAAGCTGGCTACAATCCCTGGTTCTGGTTGCTATAACCCCTGCTATGGGGAGGCATTGGATTGTGCACAGTGAGTGTAAAAAGTGGGATATTCAAACCAAGTAGGGAGCAGATTAGTATTTAGTCTTTAATGCTGATCTTTCCTTAATCTGATTGGTTGGCTTGGTGAACTGAAAACTGATGTTCTGAATGGGATTATTCCGAATCAACTGTAAAATAAACTTCCGTGCTAATTTCCACCTTCTGTACTTACCCGCTCATTTTCCCACATACATTGGCTTATTTATCACAGGGGACAGTACAGGTATACATTCTCCATTTCTTTGTGTACAAGCCACAGTGGTCAAAGGACAATCTGCTGCCAAGCTCCCTCAGTGTGGTACTGAGCACCCTGATAAGTAGTGAGAATGCCAACTGGATAGATTCAGCTCTCGAAATGCCTTCTTATAACAAGCAGGAAATGGAAGCCTTGGTTCCAAGAGGCAGATCAGTGTGCCGTCCTGAAAGTACTCACTTCCAGATCTCCGGTCCAGTGAAACTAAGGTTAGGCCCAAAATGATTACTTGACTAAGTCACAGCATTTCTCAAATGTGCTGTTGTTGGTGATCTTCTTTCGGAATCTAAAACCTTGTGAATTTACAAAGCCCAAGATTTCAGTATCCAGCTCCCTACAAGATCTATGTATGGGACTCACACTTACCAATTGCATTGAGTGCATGCATCAGCTCCATGGCAAAGGCAGCAATTGGCACCTCATCACAGACAGGAAGCACAGCCACAGTGGAAAGGTTACTGGTAGGGTTTGTTACATCAGCACTGCTAGCTGTCGAAAGTCCTAAGCTGGACCCTGGAAAGAATTGAGACAAAAACAAGAACCCATTAAGGATATTTAGAGTTGAAATAAACACATGAACGCTCCTCATCACAGGTTGGAGGCACTCTGGTAAGCATATTACTAGCCTGTGCCTTCAGCACTGCATATCAAGAATTCAGACACAGAGACATCTGCTTATATCCGAAGCAATTTCGCCTCCCTTCCATTGTACAAGTGAGAACGTGCTCTCTTACAAGGATTAGAACACGGTATTACAGGTGTTCCCCAGGTTATGACAGGATTCTGTTACTGTGAAATGTTCATAACCCAAACCATTCGCAAATTGGAAATACGGCCAAGAATAGAGTTCGCACATGGCAGAAGATGCCTGCTGCTCCACAGCAGGTGGCAAATCCATCCCGACGGCCTCTTGTTCTACCTGAAAAGATAGCAAGTTTTCCCTATGTCATCTACGTCTACATCTTCAAGGGCGGCACGGTAGCGTCGTGGTTAGCGCGGCGTTATTACGGCGCCAGCAATCGGGGTTCGATTCGCTGTCTGTAAGGAGTTTGTACGTTCTCCCGTGTCTGCGTGGGTTTCCGCCAGGTGCTCTAGTTTCCTCCCACATTCCAAAGACGTACGGGTAGGTTAATTTGGGGTTTAAAATGGGCGGCGCAGACTTGTTGGGCCGGAAGGGCCTGTTACCACGCTGTAAATAAAATTTAAATTTATGTACTTAGAACAGGTCCTTAGACACTTCCCCTTACTGTGTAATACAGGTCCTCCCCAGCTTCATATGTACAGGCTGTAGAGAAACCAAGGACTGCAGATGCTGGAATCTAGATGAAAGGGTCCTGACCCGAAACACTGACTGCCTGCTTTTCTCCACGGATGCTGCCTGGCCTGTATGGGCTGTACACAAGTCGGGCGTTTGGAAGCTGGGCAGGAAGGGGAAGTGTCTAAGGACCTGTTCTACTACGTACAGATCACATAAGGAAAACTTGCTGTCTTTTTGGGTAGAACTGTGATGATTTCAAAAGCAAAGTGCCATGAAATGTTGGAAATATCCAGGTCAGGCAGCAGCTATGGAAACAGAGACAACAGCTAGTGCTTCAGGTCAATGAGCTTTTCATCAGAACCAGGAAAAGGAGAGATAAACAGGTTTAAGATGCAGGGAGAGAGGTGGGTGGAGGGAACAAAAAGGGAAGGTCTGTGATGGAGTGGACAGCAGAAGAAATTAAATAATAAATGGAATGATGATGCAAGCGGAACGAAAGGAATGAAAGATGGAGAAGCAGAAAAATTGTCTGGACTACATGAAGTAAAATAAGTTCTAGAAAACCAAAATAAAAATGCCAGGACTGGCGATTTTCTGAAATTGTTGAACCCAATCCAGAGATAGAGAAAAGGTAAAGTAAGACAGAGAATTAAAGTGACGAGTGATTGGCAGCTTGGGATCATCTGGGAAGGGATGGAGGTGGTGGGGGATGGGGGAGGGAAGGAGAAATGTGGAGGGGTTTAGAGGGAGGGGAGTCTGGGGTGAGGAAGAGGGAGGAGCAGGGGTAGGAGAAAAAGGAAGGGGAGTAGAATGGGGGTAAGAAGTAGGGAGGAGGGATGAGCAAGGTGGCTGAACTGGAATCAAATGTAATCAATTGAGCACAAGTGTTTAAAGTTTAACAAAACTCCGATCCTGTGGGTGAGACACTACCTGGGAACGGTCCATGCACTTGCTGCAGATTGCCCAGGATCTTCTGACCCAGCAGGTGAATCAACCGCGTGACTACCTGCAAATCACACACAAAATAATTAAAAGCACTAATCTCAAAAATGGCTGCAGAATTTGTTATAATTCTGAAGTACTACATACTGCAAAGAAAAAACTTTGCTCAGTAATTGGGCCTATTGGCACCACTTTTAGAGACAAATTGTGCATAAGAAGTGTTGTACTCTAGTTTTGAAGGGATTTGATTAATTTCCTATTGCAATCCTGTGGGACATTGACGGTTCCTGTCAAGATACACCCTAACATTTTCCTCTTGTACTTTATGCACTCAGTGAGGTTATTAACTTTTGTAGCACCGTTTAATTACTAAACAACAAAGAAATTGGAGTAAAAGATCCTGACTTCTGACCGTTGAATAATTCCAAAATAAAATGAACACATCATGCTGAAAATAGTAAACATCGTGTGAACTGAAATGACCAGGATACGAATGTGTATTATCCTGTGTAATTTTTATTCCAGGAATCCCACCTCTGTAATGATTGAGGGGTCTGTAGCTCAGACACTCCTGGATGTGTGGCCCAACGACATGGCTGACTGCAGGCATGGGTCTGATGGATTCATCCCACTGTTGGCTGGGGTCTACACCAGGAGACCCAGGTGCCCTCAGCTCTCTCCCTACCCATCCCACGAACTGCTATAGACAGATCTCCTCAAAAAATCAGAATCAGGTTTATTATCGCTGACATATGTCATGAAATTTGTTGTTTTGTGGCAGCAGTACAGTGCACGACATAAAGACGTAAAATTTACTATAAGTTACAAAAATAGATTAAAGTGCAGAAGGCAATGGCTGCCTGTTCAGAAAGCGGCAGCATCTGTGAGATGTGCAATTTGGGATTAATGCTATTAAAGTAGTAAATTACAGTAACAATTTCTTGAAGCAAGGAAGTCCTAATTTAGTTCTGTGGTTTCGAAATTGGTGTCATTGCTACCCACAGTGCTAATTTAGCGCATCAAAAATGCCTGGTCCAATTTCCAGGCATCGGCCAATTTCTCACCCACCTGAGGATACCTCCTCTTGATGTTGTTCAGTGTTCCCTCGGGTAACTTGGCCAGTTCCGAGTCACGAACAGCATGCATCGTGGTGGCTCGGGGCTGACGTGTCAGGGCTTCCACCTAAACCAGAATAAAAGTGTCCCTATGAAATGATTCTTAAATTACAAAACAGATGAATGACGAACGACAAGAAACAACCCCCTAATCTGTTTAGCCTGTCTCTCGCAACAATATCTTGTGTGTCGTAATGTATATACCCTGGAAGAAAGCCATGTGATTGCACTAGGAATGAAATGCAATTTCCACCGTGTAGTTACAAACTGTGCATCCAAAAGATACCACCTCCTTGAACTGGCCTTTAGAATTTTCATCCTAGTATCATACAAGATGTAAAAGCATTAATTCTAGCAGCTAGACCATCAAACCCAGATGTTGACTCCAAATAAAGGGACATTCATTTCACGTGTTCAGTCTCTGGTATTTCACATATGACATTCAAGCCTGATGTAGCTTTATTTCTGGCATTAACAACACGATGTGCTTCACAATTTCCCAGACTTTATTTTTCAGCGGGCACCAGCTCTTCCCGTAAAGGTCAGAACCAACATAGCTTCATTCCCGTTTTTGCAACTTCCCAACTCAAAGGCGCTTTCAGCACGTCGTCTGGTTGCAGCACAATGGGAGTGGCACGTTGAGCACAAAAGGTGAAATGGGTCAGGAGGAAGTTAAGAGACGTGTTAGCAACTTCCTCATAGCCATTTGTGCTGTGCACTGGTGCAAGCAGGAGACCAGCTCGACTGTCTTTGTTCAGCTGGGGATGGTGAAAAGCAATGGCATTTAGTGAGATTGTCTGATCTAGGATATCCTGACCTGCAAGAACACAGAGAGGTCACCTGACAGCTGCATTTATTAGTGCTTCCTGATGCAATTACAAACAAGTCCATTAAACCGGAATATAGTGGCAACCCTGTGCAGGTGTGGGGAGGGAGGAAAGGAAGAGAAATTATTACCACTCCAATCAGATCCCCACGTCCATACTCTCCTACGAGCTCCTTTTTGCCGTTAGCCTTTCGGATCACAGATCGCAGGCGCCCATTCAGCACAATGTAGGTGCAGTCCGATCGGTCAGCCTGCCTGCAAAACAAACCAAAAGACTTTGGGAGAATTGGTCTCTGCAGTTCTCTCAATGGTAGGTTCTCATTACAATTCATCTCCTATTTGATGTGGGAAAAAGCATGAACAATGGTAGTTCTCACTTGGTATTGGTATATTATTGTCACTTGTACCGAGGTACAGTGAAAAACTTGTCTTACAAACCGATCGTACAGATCAATTCATTACACAGTGCAGTTACACTGAGTTAGTACAAAGTCTGTTGATGCAGTACAGGTAAAAACAGTAACAGTACAGAGTAAAGTGTCACAGCTACAGAGAAAGTGCAGTGCAATAAGGTGCAAGGTCACAACAAGTGACGTAAGGTCATAGTCCATCTCATTGTACAAGGGAACCGTTCAATAGTCTTATCACAGTGGGGTAGAAGCTGTCCTTAAGTCTGGTGGTACGTGCCCTCAGGCTCCTGTATCTTCTACCCCATGGAAGAGGAGAGAAGAGAGAATGTCCCAGGTGGGTAGGGTCTTTGATTATGCTGGCTGCTACACCAAGACAACGAGAGGTAAAAGGAGGGGAGGCTGGTGTCAGTGATACGCTGGGCTGTGTCCACAACTCTCTGCAGCTTCTTGCGGTCCTGGGTGGAGCAGTTGCCATACCAAGCCGTGATACATCCAGATAGGATGCTTTCTATGGTGCATCAGTAAAAGTTAGTGAGAGCCAAAGGGGACAAACCAAATTTCTCATTCATTGAATGACATTTACACCTGCAGGTGCTTACATGGTGATCTTCAACAACCTATCAAGAACTAGTTGCAACACATTTGGTTAGATTAGTAAATAAGAACATTGCTAGGAACATGATTGCTCTCCTCGCCAGTGTTCTTCTGCGATCTTTGTAAATGAAGTGAACTTTAAATTAACTAACTGACCCCAAGATGATAGACAAATTCAACATGCACATCAGGTATCGATTACGACTGTCAGAGTGCATGTGGTGTCGGCAGCTGATGGCGGAACAAGCTGAAGAGTACTGGAACCAGATCATGAGTGTGGTAATCCAGGGAAGAGAATGTAAAAAGAAGGCTTAGTGCCAGAGAGAAGCAGCAGCTGGGAGTGGACAGTGGAAAATAATGTGGAAGTATACCAGGCGGTATCAATTTCAGTCTTTAAATGCTCTTTAAGCTTTCTTTCAACAGTCCATGGAATATGCAAACCAACTGCTGGTCTTGCACTGCAGTTGTATAAACACTACCAAGATTAGTCGAGCTGTTGATGGTGTGGAGGGTAGTCTTAGGTTGAAGGGTGATATCAATGTGTTAGTGAAATGGTCTGACAAATGGCAGACAGAGTTTAATGGAGATAAATGTGAGTTGATTCATTTTGGGAGTATGAATGAAGCTAGGCTATACACCATGAATGGTAGGACATACTGAGGAGCAGAGGGACTTTGGTGTACCAGTCCAAAGGTCATTGAAGTTGGCAGCACAGGTAGATAATGTAGTTAAGAAACCATATGGGATACTGGCCTTCAATAGTTGCAGTACTGAATACGAGAGCAGCAAGGTTATGTTCCAATTTTATAAAAGCTTGATCAAACTTCAGCTGGAGTGCTGCATACAATTTTGGTCACCACACTATAGGAAGGATATGACAGCACTGGAGAGGGTGCAGAAGAGATTCACCAGAACGTTGCCCAGGATGGAGAGTTTCAGTCCTGAGGAGAGACAGTTGGTTTTCCCTGGAGTAGAGGTGGTTAAGGTTCATAATTATTTAAAATTATGAGTGATAGGGCAGATTGCAGGGACTATTCACCATGTCACAAGTGAATAAAACTAGACGATGTAGATTTAGGGTTGGGGTAAGAAATTTAAAGGAGATCTGAAGGGGGACCTTTTTCACCCAGAGAGTCATCAGTACCTGGAGTGCACTGCCGGAGAGAGTGGTGGAAGCAGAGTTGCTGACAGCATTAAGAAGTGTCTAGACAAGCACTTGAATTGCCTGTCTTTATGCCTTGCACTGTACTGCTGCCACAAAACAACAGATTTCACGACCTATGTCAGTGATAATAAACCTGATTCTGGAATTCACTGTCATAATTCACTGTCCAATGATTCAGAAGTCCCTGAAGTTCAGGCTCATCAAGTGATGTTTACCACGTTCCCTTCCCACTCACTGGGGCTCCAGTTCTTGCGTTTCCTTCCCACTCACTGGGGCACAGTCCTTGTGCTCCATTTAAACATGCTGGCTACACAGTGTTTATTAAAATGTATAACACCTTAAAGGTAAATTTAAAGTATGTTGGAATATTAACAGAAATGACATTGTCCTTTCCATTAATAGTTCCAAGTGTGCCAGATTGGAGTTTCACTGAAGTTATCTTCAGAAGCTGGTGTGAATTGAGAAGGTTCATCTACGGCAGAAAGAGAATGAAAATAATACATATTAAAGCATGAGATTAAAAAAATGTGATTGACTGTAGGAATCCAATTTATTTTCTGATTAATTGTTTCTTGTTGTTGACAGGTTGGATAAACTTGGATTGTTTTCTTTGGAGTATTGGAGGTTGGGGGGCAACCTGTTAGAAGTATATAAAATAGTGTGAGGCATAGATAGGATGAATAGTCTTTTTCTGCGGGGTGGAAATGTTAAATACTAAAGGCATAGTTTTAAGGTGTGATGGAGAAAATTTAAAGGAGATTTATGAGACAAGGTTTGTTTTAGAAGCACAGAGAGTTAGGTGCCTGGAACACAGTGCCAGGGGAAGTGGTAGAAGCAGATACAATAGCAATGTTCAAGAAGCACTTAGGCAGGGAATAGAGTGAGGTAGACAGGCTGATGTGCAGCATAAATTGGCATCATGGTCAGTACAGACACCATTGGCCGAAGAGCCTGTTCCAATGACGTACTGTTCTCTGTTTAATCAGATTGCGAAACCAAAACCAGAAAGCAAACATGACGCCTGTTTGGGGAAAACATCTCCGCACACTGGCACACAAAGCTGTTCTTACAGTAACAAGAGTGGGTGGCAATCGGGCAAACAGCCCAATAGTAGATGAGGCAGAGACCAGTGGTAGCCAGAACTAGGGTATATATGCCACCATTAAATTAACATTGATTTCAGGAGAGACTAGTTTAATTAAATAGCGAACAGATTTTGGAATAAAATCAGAAAATGCTGCAAGTACTAAGTCACGAGGCACATTTGGAGAAAGAAAATCAGTCAACATCTCAGATCACTGATCTTTCATTAGAACTGAAAGTCATTAGCAGATAAACTATGGAACTTGCTATTCAAAATGAGCAACAGTGATAAATTGATTGCATTTAAACGGTCTTTGGATAAGTACATGAAAGAGAAAGGAGTGGAAAAAATAAATGGACAGGGTAGATTCTGTAGGGTGGGAGGAGTCTCGTGCCGAGCTACACATGTGTGCAGACCAGCTGGGCCAATGGCGTGCCCCTGTACTGTAAATTCCATGCAGCTCAATAAACAAGGCAAGTCACAGCACGTTAACAGGAAACTGGAGAGAAGCTGAAGTTTGCCACCTTACCTGTAGAGGGCGCGGCCTGCTTCCACTGCCATCCAGTCAATTGCAAAGTCCATCTGACGGACAAATGGAGACATTCTAACAGCCACATTGTGTGCGGTACTGAGGACAACATTGGGCTGTTCACGCATTATCCTGCAAAAATAAACAATTGGCATAAATTAGACAGTGGACCACTGTCACTACCAATTATCAGAATCATGATTACCGTCTATTTTCTACCCTCAGCCAATGAAGCTTTCTGACTAAATGCCGATGAACTGATTGTAAGACGACAACTGCCCTCTGGGTCAAGGGCTAGGGTGGAGAATTTCAAAGAATGGCATGGTAGCACCACCACTGATGAGCTGCCATAAAAGAGGCAAGAGTTAGACTGGGCAAGGGAGAGCTCAGAGACCCAACTCAGTGATGCCTCCCAGACCAAAATACCCGTTGCATGTACGTTTGTTCAGACCAGTACTCGTATGAGTGACCAATCCACAATCCTTAAAGTGCCCAAAGTCCCACCTTCATATGGAGGAGAACCTTCAATGTGTTTTGTGGCACCATCACAGAGCTAAATGAAAATGATTCAGATCAATTCTCAGGGATGGAAGCTGGGTATCCATGAGATACCACGGGCCAACAGCAGCCACAAAACAAAAATTTCACCTCAAGCTATAGTATTGTTGACTCCCTCAAGTCAAGAAACCAATATCTTATCAAAGAGGCGCACAGGAGAACATGCCAGAAGCAGCATCTAAGAATGGAGTCCCAACATGAACTAGCTACAACACAGGACTCTGTGCCTGCTAACTAGAAAAGGAACATGCTATAATGGAGCAAGCTGATGCCACAGACAACCGCTCCAATCAAATATTGGGAGTACTGCCACATCTAGTCATGAATGACAGTAGGTAATTGAACAACTAATGGAGGCGGCTCTAAGAGCATCCTTCATCTCAAGGATGTGGAGACTAGCATGAAGGCTAGAATACCAAGGCTAAAGAGTTTGTTGGGGTGGATTCATCTCACCTTCCACTCAAGGTGTATTACAATGCTGGTCCTTGAGCAATTCAATTAACTCGACATATCAAGAAATGGCCGAGTACACTAGATGTAGCAAAGGCTATGGATCTGACAACATCCCAACAATTAGCCATGCCTCTAGTCACAGTGTTCCCATTAAGCTGCAAGCTGATAATTTGGAAAATTGTCCAGGCACATAGTGACAAATGTGATCAAAGGAGCTAGTTATCTTAATGGAGAGGTCAAAGATCAGTGGTGATAGATTTAACGTAGAAAGGTTATGGAAGAATGGAGAAAAATGGTTCACCCCAAACATGTTGGGGGTCTGAACTCACTATCTAGATAGCAAGAGTGGCTGAAACCTCCACCACATTGGAAGTATGTGGATGAACGTCTGACATGTTGTGAAAAGTAGAATTAGAGTCAATTGTTCTTTTTGAACCAGCATGGATCCAATAGGACAAGTTACTTCCTCCTCTGCTTTAAATTTCTGGTTCCGCTCACACAAAAAAAAAGCAAGACAATTTGAATTTAGCATCACTGAGCATACTATCAAGCAGCACTTACTCACAGTGATCTGTTTAATGATACAGAGTTTGGGTTTTGCCAGTAAGTCGCAACTTTAAGCCACATTACACTCATTGGTCAGATAACCCCCGAGCTTATCCCCATGGTCACCCTAGTTTTACCCTGTCAGACCAGCCCCTCCCCCACCCATCTCTGCAGCTTAACAAGCTGTTTCTGTTTCCTTCTCAGTTCTGACAAAAGGACTTCAATCTGAAACATTAACAGTTTCTCTTCCCACAGATGTGGCCTGACCTGCTGAGTATTTCCAGCATTTCCTATTTTTATTTTAGATTTCCAGTATCTGCAGTTTTATTGATTTTTACATTACACTCTTGATTGAAACATGGCAAATGAGTTGGATTCCAGTAGGTGTGGAGAGAGTGACTGCACTTGGTACAAAACCAGATCTGAGGCTGCCCTGATGTCAAGGATTTCAGGTAAAACTGCATGGGACATGGAGCAAAACTCTGTCCTGGCTGGTTATACCCACAACACGGGATAGCTGTGGCTTTGGTTATCAGAGCTCAGTAAGCTCACCTCATGATATTGCTGCTGGACATTTTCTGGTGGTACTTTATGCTTAATCATCTTCATTTAATTGTCTCGTCAACAACCATTATAAAAGATTAGTAATAAGGATTTCACCAACAACTACACGAATTTCAGTTCCATCTTCCATTCTTCACATAATGAAACAGACTACAAACTGCAAGACCTGTACAGCCTTCAGCTTTGGGCTGAGACACGGCAAGTAACATTTGCACTGCTCAAGCATCATCTCCAACCAACCCTACCTCACCTCGCACATCAGCTGTGTTAGCAACTCCCACCTCCAACTCACTGTGTATCAATACTGACCAGAAACTTATCTGGATCGGCAATACAAATGTGGCTGCAGAGCAAGTCAGAAGTCTGAATATTCCACAGCGAGCGACTCGCCGAAACTGGTCACTATCCAGGTCAGGAGCATGATGGAATGCTTTCCCCTTAGTGGAGTGAAGCTCCAATGACAATCAAACAGTTTGACAACATCCAGGTCAAAGCAGTCCATTTGACTGAAAGTGTATACGTTTAAAACATCATTACTGAGTTCAGTCCTTTGAGTTCTCCCCGCACACACTGCAGTAACTCAACAAAGACCTTAAAGATCCACAACCTTTATCACATGGAAGAACAAGGGCATCAGGTCAGGGGCATGAAAACATCATTCTATTTTCTTCGCAAGTCACAAATCATCCTGCCTTGGAAGTTTATTGCTGCCATAACACTGCCACTGGATCAAAATCCTGGAATTCCCTCCTGACAGCACTTCAGGAGCTCCTTCACCACATGGAGCAGTGCAGCTGAAGTCAGTGACTCAAGACCAATCAGAGGTTTTGTCAGTGGCACCTCCAACCCACAGAAGAATAAATAAAAAGAAAATTAGTTATCACACCTAACGAGAACCCAAATTACATGGTGCAGGTGCATTTCAACAGCTGCACAATGACAGTTCCACCAAATAAATTAAATTTTAAATTTAAATTTTATTTACAGCGTGGTAACAGGCCCTTCTGGCCCAACAAGTCTGCACCGCCCATTTTAAACCCAAATTAACCTACCCATACGTCTTTGCAATGTGGGAGGAAACCGGAGCACCCGGAGGAAACCCCACGCAGACACGGGAGAACGTACAAACTCCTTACAGACAGCGACGGGAATTGAACCCCGATCGCTGGCACTGTAATAGCGTCGCACTAACTGCTACACTACCGTACCGCCCCTCATGGACCATGAAATGGCAAGGCTTGAATGATGAGAATTTGGTTAAAGTTGTTAAGCTGGAAATACATCTCAAATCTATTCAGAAAAGAAATTTAATCCAAGTCCAAATGTTGCCAAATACTTCGTCAAAGAGTGGGTTTTATGGAAATTCTTATTCAGGATCAAGGGAGTTGGCAAGGAGGCACAGGAACAGCCCACAACATTGTGCCAAACTATTAAACTAGGTATTAAATGCTTAACTAATCCCTTCTGTCCACATTCATCCTTTCTCTGCACATTCATGTGCCTAAGAGCCTCTTATATGCCTCCATCATATCTGCCTCCACCAACACCCCTGGCAGCGCATCCACCACGCGCTATGTAAAAAAGCTTGCCATGCACATCTCCTTCAACCCCCCCCCCCCCCTTTAAATGCATGCCCTGTAGTATTAGGCATTTCAACCCAGGGAAAAAGATACCGGCTGTCTACTCTACCCATTTTGCTCAATCTCATAATATCCTCAGCCTCTGCCACACCAGAGAAAATAACCCAAGTTTAACCAACCTCTCCTTATAGCACATGTTCTGTAATCCAGGCAGCATCCTGGTAAACCTCTTCTGCACCCTCTCCAAAGCCTCCACATTCTTCCCATAAAAGGGAGACCAGAATTGAATGCAATACTCCAGATGCAGCCTAACCAGAGTTTTATAAACCTGCTACATAATTTCCCGATGCTTGAACTCCACACCTCGACTGAGAAAGGCAAGCATACCATACGCCTTCTCTACCACCGTCAACCTGTGCAGCCACTTTCAGCGAGCTATGGACTTAGACCCCGAGATCCCTCTGTACATCAACACCGTTAAGGGTCCTGCCATTAACCGTGTATTGTCCCTTTACTTTTGATCTCCCAAAGAGCAGCACCTCACATTTGGCCGGATTAAACTCCATCTGCTATTTCTCCGCCCATATCTGCAACTGATCTATATACCACTGTATTCTTTGGCAATCTTTTACACTATCCACAATACCACCAATCTTTGACCTTTCGGGTTGGGCCCCTTCAAGCAGCATCTATGGAGGGAAATCTTGAAGGGTCTTGACCCAAAACGTTAACGTCCACTTCCCTCCGCAGATGCTGCCTGTCCTGTTGAGTTCCTCCAGCGTTTTGTGTGTTGCTCCATATTTCAACATCTGCAGTCTCCTGTGTCTCCAGTTGGCAAAGACAGACAGGAATGCTCACAAAACCAGAATCAGTGTCAGAGTAATGGAGATTTTGAGCAGGGCAAGATTTTGGGGTGGGAGAATTAAAGGCAGTAAAAGGAATGAATGAAATTGAACAAAGATGAAAACGTTAAAGCTGTTTGACTGTGAAAGCTGTCAGGTACCACAGCTTAACGAGAAGAGGAGCAAAAACAAAATGCTGCAAACACCCTGCAGGCGAAGCAACATACGTAGAGATGGAAACAGAGTTACGGCTTTAGTCCAATGATCACCAGAAGTAGGCAATGGTTAGAAAACAAGCACGGTTAACACCGCAAAGAGACAGAGGTGGAGAGAACAAAAGGAAATGCCAGTGATGGGATGGAAGCCAAGAGAGATTGTGAAGCAAATGGTAGTGGTGTCTGAGGGAGGATGGTGAAGGTTTGCCATTGCAGTTGATCTGTCTGGAAGAGACGAAAGAGAACAGAGGAGAGAGGAAAAAAAAAAGAATGCTGGAATTGAAATACAAAGCACTGTAGCTGCTAGAAATCTGAAATAAAAGACAATGTTGGGAATACTCAACAGGTCAGATAGCACGCGTGTTCTAACGATCAGCTGTTGAACTAAAGTAGTATCTCTATTCCTCCCCACCCACCCACGTAGCCTAACTGCTGGGTACTTCCAACATTTTCTGCTTTTATACTAAGCAAAATAGCACAGATTTCTATCCAGTAGCTTGCTGGTTACGTATCTGAAGAAATGAGCATACAACGATTGCAGGCATCTCCAATCAAATTCTAAATTGTGAAACAAAACGGAACCTTTTCCCATCATCAGTATTCCCATGATAATCAGAGACTGGGGAATGGGGGGGGGGGGGGTGGGGGGAGGATGGTGAAGAGTTAGGCACTTGGTCTGGCTCCATTAGTCACTATGCCTTCTGTTCACACTGCATCCTCTCTGCTAATAACTACACAACTGTCTGCTGTGTGCTGGTGGGGTCAGAGAGTGTTGCAGGGCGAGGTATGCGGCTTCGGCCAGTGGCCTGCCCCTTCCCCCAACCCTTTGTACAAGCAGTCCTCTCAGGAAGCTTTGGACCTTCATTTAAACTATTTGACTTTGACACATCAGGACACCACAGAGTGAGGAAGACATGCCATCAACAACATGACGCAACACTTCATTTTGCAGTCAGCATAGTCACATCACGCAGAGTCCCTACAACGCATGGAATTAACAGTACATCAATAGAAGGAACATTTACAGAAAACTGGAGGAAGGAAATGGACAAACAACATGTGTACATAATGAATAAGATGAAAATACTCACTCGTAGAAGTCGGATTTGGAGATCTTGAGGAAGATGCAGTCGCGGTTTGCTTTGATGGTGAAGATCAGCGGTTCCCCTGTCAGGACAGCCAGCTGGCCCACCATTTCACCAGGGTAGGTCACAAATAGGCACACGTCGTCCTCCTTATCGATCATTCGCTGGTAAATGTGCAAGCAGCCAGACAACACAAAATGTAAACTGACATCCTGAGGTGGAGAGAGAGAGATCACAGCACATATGTCACAAAACTGACAGCGAGGACAGAGACTAGATCACATTGTATATGACTCATTAAGCAAGATGAAGTTTACAATCCATCTACCTGCATTGCACATTCACTGTAACTGTAACTCTATATTCTGTATTGTTTTTCCTTTTTACTACCTTGATGTACTCAAGTATTGGTTGATGTGTCTGTATGGCATGCAAACAAAAGCTCTTCACTGTACCTCGGTATAGGTGACAATAATAAACCAATACCAATTGTCCAGAAATATTAAATTATTTCACTTTTTGAAAAACAGATTAAGTTCATGAGGTTCAAGAACAACCCTCTCTAAAACTGATAGGTGGAATGGTCATGGTAATCATCTAATCAAGGTTATGGGATCAAATCTTACTCCAGAGACCGGAGTCCACAATCCAAAGTGGCACTCAACTGCACTGACATACCCTCTTTTAAACCATAGCCACACTTCTCCCTTCAAATGAATGTAAAAGTTTCAGAGACCCTATAATGAAGAAGAACAGGCTGTTCACTCAGTGCCCTTTTAGCCCAATGGACAAAAACACAAGAAAACAGGAGTAGGCCACTTGGCCCCTCAAGACACAATTCCTTGATCTTTGAAATATTTATCCATCTCCACCTTAGCTATATCTAATGATCTGGCCTCCACTACCCTCAGAAGCAGAAAATTCCAGAGGTTCACTAACCTCTGAGAAAAGTTTCTATGCATCTCAGTTTTAAATGATGTCCCCTTGTTCGTGACTCTCCCGCTAGTGGAAACATGTCAACACCGACCCCATCAACCCCTTATGTTTGAATCTAAACTCCAAGGAATGCAGGCCGAAACTGTCTAGCCTCTCTTGATAGGACAACCCTCTCATCCCAGGAATTAGCTAGGTAAATCTCCTTTGGACTTCCTCCAATAGTTCTATATTCTTTTTGATAAGGGGACCAAAAATGGGTGCTGTGTTGTGGTTTCACCAACACCCTGTACAACTGCAACAAAACCTCCCTATTCTTAAATACCAACCCCTTTGCAATAAAGGCCAATCTCAATTTGTCTTCTTAACTACTTGTTGGACCTGCCTGCTAGCTTTTAGCGAATCATGGACTAAAACACTTAGATCCCTCTGTACTTCACTCATTTACAGTCTCTCTCCATTTTGATGATAAGCTGCCTTTTGAATACTCTTACTGAAGTGCATGATCTCACACTTCCCCACATTAAACTCAATTTGCCAGATTTTCACCCAATTACTCAATGTATTGATATCCCATTGCAGAATCACAATGCCCTCATCACAACATGCTCTTCCACCCATTTTTGTATCTTGGCAATCTTGGAAACCCTACATTTTGTTCCCTCCTCCAGATCCTTAATGTAAATTAAGGGCCAAGAATTGATCCCTGGGGTACTCAACTAGTTGCATCCCACCAGCCTGAAGGACCCATTTATTCCAATTTTGTCTTCTATGTGACAGCCAGTTCTCAGTCCATGCTGACACACTTCCTCCAAAACTTGGGGCTCTTAATTTATGCATCAGCTCTTCATGTGGCACCTTGTCAAATGCCTTTTGGAAATCTAAATACACTACATAAACATGTTTCCCTCTTTCAACTGTCCCTGTCATATCCTCAAAGAATTTGAGGAAATTTGTCAAACATGCTTTACCTTTCATTAAACCATGTTGACTCTGTATGGTTATATTCAGCTTTCCTAAGTGATTTTTATATCCACTCTGATTATTGACTCTAGCATCTTGCCAATAATAGATGCTAAACTAACTGGTCTATAGTTTCCCACCTTCTGTCTTCCTGCCTTTTTGAAGAAAGAAATCACATGAGCTGTTTTCCAATTATCTGGTACCATCCCTGAATTTAGTGAGATACGAAAAAAAGTGGGTCCATCTCTGCAACCACTTCCTTTAAAACCCTTGGGTGCAAGCCATCGGGTCCCGGTGATTTATCTGCCTTTAGACCTGTGAGTTTCTCTAATATATTCCTTGTGATTGGGACTTTTACAAGTTCCTCCCTGTAATTTCAAATTAAAAAGTTGTGGACACAGCCCAGCACATCACGGACACCAGCTTCCCCTCCTTGGACTCTGTCCTTGCCTCTCTGTCTTGGTGAAGCAGCCAGCATAATCAAAGACCCCACCCACCCGGGTCATTCTCTCTTCTCTCCTCTTCCATTGGGTAGAAGATACAGGAGTCTGAGGGCATGTACCACCAGACTTAAGGGCAGCTTCTACCCCACTGTGATAAGACTATTGAACGGTTACCTTATACAATGAGACGGACCTCACGATCTACCTTGTTGTGACCTTGCACCTTATTGCACTGCACTTTATCTGTAGCTGTGACACTTTACTCTGTACTGTTCTACCTCAATGCACTCTGTACTAACTCAATGTAACTGCACTGTGTAATGAATTGACCTGTACGATCTGTATGCAAGACAAGTTCTTCACTGTGCCTCGGTACAAGTGACAATAATAAACCAATACCATCTGTTATCTTAGGGATATTTGCAGTATCCTCATGGTGGAGATTGATGCAAAAAACTGATTTAACATATCTACCATTTCTTTGTCTCCTGTGATTAATTCAGCAGCCAATGCAATTTTAATCCCACAAAGCAGATCATCTAGTCATACGTCTTCCTGCTAGCAGTGGCAACCCGCTGTATATAACCTTGCTGCCCATGGTCCTTAGATTACAATAGTACCTACTCTTCAAAAGTGCATCATTGGTAATAAGGATCTGTGAAATATGTTATGGTCATTGCCAGATGATTTTGCCATTACAGATCCTAGCTGGCAAGAATATCAGTGCACTCACCTGGTCTCCTTGACGGGCTAGCAAGGTCCCAGATTTGGCATGGTGCAGTGTTACGCGATTGTTGAGAAGTGATGGATCCTAGGTCAAAAAGGAAAGTGATTAATCATACTTCTGCATTTCTCGATCACTATACTTGAGGTAAAAGTACGTGCATTGACAGAACAGGGTGAGTAATGAGGTTTTTGCAAAGTTGGAAGTGACCAAGCCTGTTGGTACATTGTAATAAAGCGTCCACACTTCTGAGCCAAGCCTTGAGGTGGTAACGGGGCAGCGGGGTAAGCATTGTGTTTGTGGGAACAAAGAGGACAATTTTAGTATCGCTGCCATTAAGCACAAAGGATCTTTGGAGCACGTCAAGCATCATCAAATCCCGTACTTAGAATCAGTGTTTTTGTTAGCATTAAGGAGGTCAACAAAGATGACCTGGGGCGCAGCAAAGGTGACGTATTAGAGAAAACATTTGAGAAAATGTACTAGCATGAGAAGTGAAAGAGCACAATGGAACCAAGAAAGAGCATGGAGCTGAACATGCAGGGGAGTTGCACAACTCTGTTTAGCAGAGTCAAGTGGAGCAATGTAACTCTGTACTGTTGTTGTTTTTACCTGTTCTACCTCAATGCACTCTGTACTAACTCAATGTAACTGCACTGTGTAATGAATTGACCTGTACGATCGGTTTGTAAGATGAGCTTTTCACTGAACCTCGGTACAAGTGACAATAATAAACCAATACCAGTGAAGAGAACAGAGCGTTAAAGACAGCCTGCAAAAGATTCATTTGCCTAAATAACTGATGACAATTCTTCTTTAGAAATGGAGAAGTTATCCAAAACAGAATTTCTTAAGATAAGGATTACCAAAAGGGATTAGAAGGAATCAAGGCAGCATCAAGCGGAACCAAATATCTGCAGCTGCAATCCTGTAGGTAAGGGAGCTAAAGCCAGAACCCCTAGATGACAAAGGAGATAAATCTGATCAAATTAAAAAAGTCTATGTTGCGTGATTGAGAACCAGGTCGAATGCAGTCAGCTGAGAGAGGAAATGAAAAGGCAAATAAAACTGGTAAGAGAGAATGAGAGAAAGACTGGCAGTTAACATGAAAAGGAACCCAAATGTCTCCAGCAGGCTTATAAATAATAAAAGGGATAATACAAACAGGCGAGGCCAATTAATGGCCAGGAAGGTAATCTAAGAGACACAACATGGTTGGAAACTACAATTCAATCTTGTCATTAGATAACATTTTAGGAACAGAAATCAGGGAAATAATTAACAGCACTTGGAGCAATATACAAAAAGTGCTGGAGGAACTCAGCAGGTCAGGCAGCATCCACGGAGGGAAATAAACAGTCGACTTTACCGGCCGAGACCCTTCATCAGGACTGGAAAGGAAGAGGGCAGAAGCCAGAATAAGAAGGTGGGGGGAGGGGGAGGAGCACACGCAGGCAGGGGATGGGTGAGATCAGGTGATGGGGGAAGGTAATGTGGGTGGGGGAGGGGGAGAAGATGTAATAAGCTGAGAGGTGATAGGTAGAAGAGGCAAAGGGCTGAAGGAGAAGGAATCCAGTAGGAGAGGGCAGTGGACCACAGAATAAAGGATGGGGGAGGGGAGGAGGGGAAATGGGCATGTCATCAAGGCAGGGGAAGGGAGCCATAGGAGTAAGAGAAGACAAAGGAATTGGTGGAGGGGGGTGGTGGTGGTAGGTTACTGGAAATTAGAGAAATTGATGTTAAGGCCATCAGGTTGGAGACTCCAATGCGGAATATGAGGTGTTATTCCTCCAACCTGCGCCTGGCCTCAACGTGGCAGTAGAGGAGGCCATGGACAGACATGTCAGTATGGGAATGGGATGTGGAATTGAAGGGGGAGGCCACTGGGAGGTCCTGGCTGTTGTGGCAGACGGAGAGAAGGTGCTCAAAGACAGACAGCGGCGGGAATTCAAGACTGCTCCACCATTCAATGCAATCACGGGCTAATCCTCTATCTCAATACCATATTCCCATTTTCTCCCAGCACCATTTGTTGCCTTTTACAAGTTGAAATTTGTCTGCCTCCTTTTTAAACACGTTGAGCAACTTGGTCTCTATGTAATGGGCCCAGGGAAGAAGTATTTCAGCAACAAAGTCTGAATGAAGCTGGATTTGATTTCAACAGAGCAAAGATCAAGAGGAGATTTGATAGAGGTGGACACCATCATTATTAATTTAGAAAGGGCAATTAAAGGGAAAGTGTTCCCATTAGCAGATGGGTTAAGGACCAAGGGTCACATTTGAAGTGATGGACAAAATATACAGTGTGGGAGGTGGTGGTAGGAAATAATGGGCCATTTTCTCATTGACACAATGGTTATGATCTTCTAGCCTGTGGAAACAACCAGGGCTTTCAATAGAAACTTGAGGAAAAATGATCTGCAGGGGAATGTGACTAACAGGCTTACTTTGCGAAGAGGTGATATGTTCTCACTGGACCAAATGGCTAATGGCCTTCTCCTGTTACATTATATTTCTACGGCTGGAGCTCCTTTCTGTGTTGCTCAAGATTTCCAGCATCTGCAGTCTCTTGTGTCTCCATTACATTTCTGTGGTTGTGTTCAATAAGTTTGGATCAATGCCACTGGAACTACAATGATCAGAAATGTGCTTAAACAGCCAGAACTGTGTCCCACAGCCAATTCAGGGGTACCGTGCTCAACAGCTGATTAAACAACTTATTTTAAATTTACAGAATGTGGGCAGCACTTATTGCACAATTCTTAGTGCTACTAAGAAAGGTTTGGTGACAACCAAGTGTCTCACTACACCATTTCAGAGGGCCAGCCAGGGAGGGAACTGGGTAATTCCCACATCAATCAAGTACAGTGACCCCAGCACCATTAGGGATCAACTTTGACTCAATGCACATAATTAATATGCAACTATAATCACTCTGGATAACACTTCTGGATATATTACTCATTTTTAATGAGCCGTTGCCCTCAGGGATGAAAATGCAGAGCAGCAGAATGAGAGATAGGTACATTTCCTGCATGAATGTGGGTGGGCCTTTGTTTTAATTCTCGGATTTGTACCTACATTTATTGCGAAAATCCTTCATAAGATTGCATCATCATTCACAGACATACAAACATACAAGTATCTGGAGAAATGAGAACTCCGTACAAGAATGCATGAGGTAACCAACAAGCAAAATGTCTACCTCGATCCGCATCAACTTCAAGAGCTCCTGCTTTGCCTCCTCAAAAATCGTTCCAACGGGTTTCACCTGTTCTGCTCCATAGATGTCATCTGGTTCATCCTCTGGATAAAGGAACACAGATGATGGCTGTCCCTCCACAGTCACAGACTTGCGCTCCCTAGTATCTTGTGATGCTGTCTAGTATAGACAAAACTAGTTATTCAGGGAATCAGAGCCTTTATAGTTTATTCACGTCCCCTTCTCCAATACCCCTTCTTTCTGGACCTTTGAGCAAAGAGGTCCAGAACCCCTGAGCAGTGCCAACTATGAGCAACTTTCAGAGAGCCACAGAATTGCTTGGTTTTCCAATACTTGCTCTTTCTTCACAAGCTTGCAAGGGCAATGTTGGGCAGAGAGCTACGTGGGCTCACTACGTACAACTGCACTGCTATATCTCCAAGGCCATTCCAGTTTCATAGTGTTCTTTCCTTTTAAGATTTCTGGGAACATTTTAACACTTAAAATGAAAATAAGATGCAATATACAACATTATTTCTGTAAATACTCAAGAGAAGTGCACAGTCTCCATCAAATCATGACTATTTATTCAACCCACGACACAAATAACAGACCAGAGCACCAGCTGAGATGTATCAATTGGTTGCAGAACATTCAGGGAGGGGAGAATAGGAAAACAGGCTGCTTGGGCTCCACTCCACTAACAGTGAGCCTGCCAAAACTGGTCTAAACTGTCTCATAAATAATAGACTTAAGTACCAGAGGATAACTTATATTTGAAATAGTGACAGTTTAAAAGTTACTATATTTGATAAAGTGGTGCACTGGAGAAGGAAAGGAGGCAAAAAACAAATAAAGATCACAGATCAGTGAAGCGCCAGCCTAGCAGGGCAGCACTCTGAACTCTGTTCAGGGACACAACCTTTGGTCTCTTGAAACAAGCCCACTGAAGTGGAGGCGGTGCCAGAACCTCTGTTCCCAACAGCTCCCATTTCCCTCATGTGGCCCTGTACAATGCTGGAGACAATTATTCCCAGTGAGATGGGGCACTCAGTTTCTGGTCAGGACCTCAGTTTGGGGAGGAGTCCCCAAAGGCTCTGTGCAGTTATATATTTCTGGAAGGAGGAAAACTTGACCAGCTGAGTGCACCATCATCTCATTAGCATTGTCTTCCTGTTGACACGCTAACATTGGAAGGATCAGCTCTGGAGGTCACATTCTTAGCCTGGCTACCGGGACTACTGCTGTGCAATATCAGCACCTTAAATTCAACCTGCACTTATAAATGAAGGTAGGGATGTATCTCAGATGCCACGTCTGTGATTTGGCACCATTCAGCATCAGCAATGCACCTGCAAGTGAAGTTCACCTTCATACCAAATCTCAAATAATGATGTCAGAGTACAGGAAGGAGATAGAGAGCCTAGTGACATGGTGTCATGACAACAATCTTTCCCTCAATGTCAGCAAAACAAAAGAGCTGAACACTGACTTCAGGAAGGGGAGTGGTGCACACATGCTTCTGTTTACATTAACGGTGCTGAGATCGAGAGGGTTGAGAACTTCAAGTTCCTAGGATTGAACATCACCAATAGCCTCTCCTGGTTCAACCACGCAGATGCCACGGCCAAGAAAGCTCACCAGTACCTCTACTTCCTCAGGAGGCTAAAGAAATTTGGCATATCCCCTTTGACCCTCACCAATTTTTTATCGATGCACCACAGAAAGCATCCTATCATGGCTTGGTATGGCAACTGCAACATGACCACAAGAAACTTCAAAGAGAGTTGTGGACACAGTACAGCACATCACGTAAACCAGCCTCCCCTTCATGGACTCTGTCTACACTTCTCACTGCCTTGGTAAAGCAGCCAACATAATCAAAGACCCCACCCACCCCAGACGTTCTCTATTCTCACCAACACCCCCACCCCATCGGGTAGAAGATGCAAAAGCCTGAAAGCACGTACCACCAGGCTCAAGGACAGCTTCTATCCCACTGTTATAAGACTATTGAACAGTATTCTAGTATGACAAGATGGAATCATCTACCTGCACTGCACTCTGTAACTGTAACACTTTATTCTGCATTCTGTCATTATTTTACCTTGTGCTACCTCAGTGCACTGTTGTAATGAAATGATTTGTAGGGGCGGTATCCAAGACAAGTGTTTCTCTGTACCTCAGTACTTGTGACAATAATAAACCAATTTAAGAATAATTCGGCCAGTTTATATTCGGCACAATTGATGGGGATATCTGAACAAAAGCCCTTGAGGTGTAAATGACCAATCTCTGCCATAAGTAATTACAGGGCTAACATGGTAGTTCCCAGGTGCACCTTTAACTCTACGAGTTGGAACAGTGTTACACTTACTCTGCTAAATGAAGAAGGATAAAATGGTATTTCCTCTTGCAGGGACACTGAAATCCTCCCTCTTTCATATGCCATATCAAAATCTGAACACATTCCTTTCTGTATTCCTAAAATGGAAGCGACAACAGTTTTTTCATCCTCTATTAGAAAAGTATAATACTAACCCTGATTTTCACAGCAGTTCATTTGTGAGATTGTGACCTGCAGCCTCTTATTACCAGTGTCACTGCTCTTTCCAATACATTGGTGAATTAACATTAATAACATAGGAACCAGAAGGAAAAGAATACTACTAATCCTCATAGCTGAGAGGATTTAGCACAAACTAATAAAATTTGCAACTTCTCATGTTTTAGTTATAATTTCTTATGCTTTTCAGGCATTAGCCATTTAAGATGTGACACTATGTTGGCCACAACACACAGCTTGTATTTCCCAAAGCTCAGTATTATTACACAAGATATGTGCAGCCACATGCACATGTAATTGTTCCATGCATGCACACACATTCGTTCACAGGTATATGCACTCAGTCAAAATGGTTCTGTGCTCTGAAAGCTAGAGCATCCAAAATACAGAGAAGCTTTCGTTGGGTAATCCCATTTTTACTGCTAACCCCTCCATCTCAAGGGCTACTTGGCCCAATGTACTTTGTGTAAAGAATGGTTTCTGGGGAAATGCTGTGTCTATGAAAATGGACCCTCAGTTTGTTACAGGAAAAGGCAAAGAAAACATTTATAGAGAAAATATAAAATAAATAATATTATTCCCCTTCAACTCTTACATTTAGATGCATGAGAACTACACGTAGAGTAAATGGTGCTGTTCAGAATTTTATCTGCTATTTCTTATCTGAGAGCTTCAAATTTTAGTCTGAGCAGTGTCTGATGGCTGACACCTTAAGATCTATGCTCCAAGTATATAAGTGGTCCAATTTTCAACATGCCAAAAGATAGCATCCAGGCTCACCTGAAATGTCCACTGGCATGGATATACACCGGCTCAGCAACGCAGCCCGATTGTTCTCCGAAGTCTGTGCCTTTGGTCCCTCAGTCCCTACAGAAAGAGACAGAGCTGATGAATAGTTGCACTTGCAGGGTCAACATTCCACTCTGGCTGTCTCAGCATAGAGCTCCCAGTTGTTCCCGTATGTGGAGTTACAAGGAGAGGAAATTTTGAGATAATCCCAAATGAGGCAGCATGACTGGAGCACCCAAATCCAGTCTCAAAGTCTGCATGGGAACAGCTGCAAGGGGGCATTCCTGGTGAGATGGATGGTAGACGCCCCTGATGGAGGAAAGCCACGTCACACCACTGGAACGCGAGTTTCAGTCAGCTTTTAGAATGACATCGAGCCTAGAAGAGAAAAGCGCAAGCCAACCATGCAGAGAGGTGCACATAAAGAACATGCAAAGAGATATAGATAGGCTATGCAAGGCAGCAAAAATTTAGCAGATGTGGGGAAATGTGAGGCTATGCACCTTTCAAGGGAGAACAGAAACTACAAGGATGTACAGAGGGTTTGGGTTTCCTTGTACCTGGCCCATGAAAAGTTAACATGCAGCTACAGCAAACAACTGGAAAGGCAAGTGGAATGTTGCCCTTTATTGCAAAAAGTAGAAAAACAGGAAGCCTTGCTACAAATGTACAGTGCACTGGTGGGATCACATCTGATGTAATGCTGTAATTTTCATCCCCTTATTTAAGGAGAGAAGGTTCATTAGGATGATTGGCAAGTTGACTTCTAAGGATAGGTCGGGCAGGGTAGCCTATACTCAGTGGGAATTTTGAAGAATGAAGGTAATTTTAATCAAACATTCTGAGAGGACGTATGAAAGATACTGAGGGGAGATGACAAGGTAGATGCTGAGAGGATGTTTGTCTCATGGGGTAAATCTAAAACTAGGGTGCTGTTTCAGAATAAGGAATTAGTCAGAACTTCGGCCCATCACATCCACGCTGACCTTTTTGCCCATCTACATCAAACCTTACACTGAATTTTATATACCTGTTTCGGGCCACTCTTCAGCATTTGACATGAGAATTGCTCACTTAACATGGAGACGAGGAGACATTTCTTCTCTCAGTGTTGCGAATCTTTGAAATTGTCTCAAAATTACTTAGTGCAATTTTTATGTCTGTACTGTACTACTGCCACAAAACAACAAATATTACGACATATGTCAGTGATAATAAACCTGATTCTGATCCCATGGAATTGTGCAAGTTTTGTTCTAAAGGAGAGTAAAAGGGTTACGGGGAACCAGCAGAAAAACAAAGCCAGGCTCAGACCATCCAGGATCTTCACGAATGGTCTAGCAGGCTGGAGAGGCCACAAGGCCTCCTTCAGCTCCTACTTAAGTTCCCAGCAGATAAATACTGCAATCAATGTCCCTGTGACCGCTGAAGCCCGTCTCCATCTCACACTTTGCTTTCTCCCAAGCACAATCGCTGTGCAGAGACTGGCTGTACAAGTTACTTGTAAAGAAGTAGTCTAAAAGCCATTATTCAGTGTTCACCCCTTGCATTCACATCCAATATCTCCATCTCTTCCCCACCATGTTCCCTTAACATCAGCACAATGCTATCTCCATTCCCCACCCCCATACCCAAGCAGAGAATAAAAGGAACATGGACTCCTCTGTGCTACAAATCTAGAAACAAGACCTGCCAGGGCTATCCAAATATGGAAGGGGTGGTGGGGGAAGTGGGCTATGCTTTGTGGGTGTATTTTCTCCCAACCCGATGACACGGAGGTGAACTGTAAAACCCCATGTGCGATCCTGGATGGGATCTCATAACTCAGCCAAGGCCAGTATAGGTTAGGGTGTTCTAGACAGCATGGGTGAGGGTGTTCCATGCTGCTGCCTTCATTTACCTGTTCATTCATAAACTGTAGATAAAGTATCAGAGATATTCTCTGCCATTCTATACTCATTTAATGTGTATTGTCACAATTTTCTCAATTAGAAAAAGGTAATTTTATACAGCACGAAATTCAAAATATTCAACTTTAAATGGAGAGTGGCTTATATCCAATGCTTTGGATAAAGATTTGAAATTTGTGCTTAGTAGCATTTAAAAATGTCAATGTTTCCTTAGCAGAACCAGTTAAGTGGCTGCCTCATGGCTTTCCCAACTCAGTTATAAAGTATGTTACTGACCTACGTCGGCTGTCTGGGCTTCATCACTGGGACCTAGGCTTGCTTCCTTCCTTTGCCTCTGTAATAGCAGATCTATATTTTCCTCACTCGAACTTTTAGCTACGTCCTGCTGAAATACTTCAACAGGAGGTGGTTGAACAGTCGCAATCGTGACTCGTCTTGCTGGCTTTTTTTTTGCCCGTTTCTTTTTGCTGATTTCCTTGCCTGATAGATCCTCTGTTTTTGATTTTTCTCTGCATTGGGATCCATCTCGATTACCTGAATCTGTACACGCCTGCCTCTCCTTAGCCACCTTGGAGCGCTCTCCCTTCGCCGAGGAACGGCGTCTTGTGGCTTTCCTGCTCTCTAAGCTATCTGCACCATTGCACTCATAGTTGATTTTAAACACTGCTACGTAGAGGAAGTCAGGGGGCTCCTTTAAAGCAGGGTCCATGGCTATACCTTTACAGAAGAGAAAGTAATAGGTGAAACACTCCATCATCACCATGCCACCCTAACATTGTATTCTGCAATCAAATTTAAACCGCAGCTGGGTGGGAGAAGCTTCACAAATTGAACATCTCAAATCATAGAGTAAATACAGCACAGAAACAGGCCCTTTGGCCCAACTCATCCATGCTGAGACCAAGGTGTCCACCTAAGCCAGTCCAATTTGCCCGAGTTTGGCCTGTATCCCTCTAAACCTTTCCTATCCATATACTTATGTAGATGTCTCTTAAATGACATTATTGTACCTGCCTCAACTACTCTCTCTGGCAGCTCGTTCCATAAACACACCACGTTCTGCATGAAGTTGTCGTCCCTGGGAAAAAGATTGTGGGCACTCACCCCATCTATGCCCCTCAATTTTATACACCTCTATAAGGTCACCCCTCAGTCTCTTAAGCACCAGGGAATGAAGTCCAAGCCTGTCCAACCTCTCCCTACAACTCAGACCCTCGAATCCTGGCAACGTTCTCATAATCATCTTTGCACTCTTTCCAGCTTAATAACGTGACCAAAACTGTACACAATATTTGCAAGTATAGCCTCACCAATGTCTTGTACAACTGCAAAATAATGTGCCAACTCTTATACTCAATGCCCTAATGAAGGCCAGAATGCCAAACACATTCTTCACCACTCTATCTAACTATGACACCATTTTCAGTGAACTGCATATCTGCACTCCTGGGTCCCTCGGTTCCACAACACTCAAGGCCCTAGCATTCACTGTACAAGTCCTGCCCTGGTTTGACTCCCCAAAATGCAACACCTCACTCTTAACTGGATTGAATGCCATTTGCCAATCCTCAGCCCATTTACCATAGAACAATACAGGCCCTTCAGCCCACCATGTTGTGCCGACCTTCAAACCATGCCTAAGATCTAACTCCTTCCTCCCACATATCCCTCTATTTTAAATTCCTCCATATGCTTATCTAACAATCCTTCTGTAATTTTTGATAACTTTCTTCACTGTCTAACACACGACCTATTTTAGGTATGATCCACGAACTTAACCTTGCCTTGTACAATCTTATCCAAATCATTTATACAAATAATGAACAACAAAGGCCCCAGCACTGATCCCTGTGGCACACCACTAGTCACAGCCTCCAGTCCAAGAAATAATCTTCCACCATCACGCCAATTATGAATCCAGTTGGCTAGCTCTCCCTGGATCCCTTGTGATCTAACCTTCCAGATTAGTCTTCCATGGGACCCTGTCAAAGGCCTTGCTAAAGTCCGTGTAGACAATGTTCGCTGCCCTGCCATCATCAGCCCTGCCTTGCCCTCTTAGTCACCTCTTTGAAAAACTAACAGATTTGTTAGAAGATTTCCCATGCACAAAGCCATGCTAACTATCTCTAATCAGACCTCGTCTATCCAAATACTGGTAGATCCTGTCCGTCAGAATTTCCTCCAGTAACTTACTGATGTCAGACTCATTGGCCTGTAATTCCCAGATTCATTTTGCAGAATGCTACTCTGTAATCTGAAAATGTATATTACAGATTACTATAAACATACATTTTCTACTGTGCTAACAGGAGGTTATTTAAATATAGGAAACTAGAGTTTGACCACAGATACTGGGATGACTCAATTAAGGACTGGGTGGCAAAGGGAAGTGAAGAGGGGTGCACTACGAGGTAGGTGATGGAGACCACCTTGCTATAGGTTCAAGAAAGTAAGCGGACTGTAATAAATTAGACAAAACATTTATATTAAAATAATTTACAATTTTCTTTCATATCCTCAGGATGTCCCAAAGCTCTACACCGCTGTATTATATGGAATTCAGCGGGCAATTAGCTGAAAGACAAGTGTTGCCAACATTAGGAAAGCCTTTGCTCTTCTTCAAATAGTCCCATGGGATCGTTTACCTTAGAAGGCAAAGCGGGCTTCGATTTATCATCGAGAGGAGGCAGCGTTTCAGTCAGTGCATCACTCCTTCAGTACTGGTACCCAGTTAACCCAGATAACAGGCTCAAGCTGAGGCTGCATCCAGAACCAGAGTAAGAGACAAGAGCCAATCTAACATGACAAGGCTGATGCCTAAAGTTAGGAACATTAAAATTGAGCATTGAATTTAAAACTTCAGGTTTATTAGGAATATTTTCCATTTTTACTTCACTTTTTTTTTGCAATAATAAAAAAAACAGGAGAAGAGCTCAAGAAAAGAATAAATTTGGAGATAAATGAATAAAAATATATCATTAAACAAATATACAAAGCATGAATAAGTGGGCTAAATTGCTGCCAAATAGTCAAAGAAACAAAAAAATCTTCCTATTTAAAATCAGGCATTGGAAACTTAAAAGAAACATCCACAAAGCCAATGAACCGGTCCTTATCCACCCACCAATGTACGAGATTTCCCATAATTGTGCACTAACATCTAATGCAACGGGCGAACAAACTTGTATCTGTAAAGTAACTTTCAGGATTACAGGACTTCACAAGCCTTCTGCACAGTAGAAAATGTGACAACCACCTTGTGCAGCTGAGGGAAACATCATGGCACAGCTGGTAGAGCTGCTGCCTCACAGTGCCAGAGACCAGAGTTCAATCCCGACCTTGGGTGATATCTATGTGGAATTTGCACACTCTCTCTGTCATTGTGTGGGTTTCCTCCCACATCCCAAGGATGAGCAGGTTGGTAGGTTAATAGGCCACTGTAAATTACTCCCAGTGAGTGATAGAATTTGAGAAAACTTGTTGAGAATGTGGGGGGCAATTAAAAAAATGGGAATAATATAACGTTAATAATATAACTGTACCTGCCCACTTGGATCATTTTGTGTATGAAAGGATTAGACAGAGTGGAATTTTTAAAGTGCATTCAGGAGAATGTGTTGTGCCAGTATGTAGGCAGGCCTACCAAGGATGGAACAGTGCTAGGGTCTAATCCTAGGGAATGGAGATGGCCAAGTGGATGAAGTGTCAGTGGGCAAACACTTTGGGTGGGGATAGTGACCATAACTTGGCAAGTTTTAAAGCAATTATGGAAGGGGATAAGGATCATCCAGAAATTAAATGTCTGAATAATCGGGGAGGGGGAGGGGGAGGGGTCAGGGTCATGGACTGTTTCTCACTGCCTCAGTAAAGCAGCCAACATAATCAAAGACCCCACCCACCCAGAACATTCTCTCTGCTCCCCCCTCCCATCAGGCAGAAGATACAAAAGCCTGAAAGCACGTACCACCAGGCTCAAGGACAGCTTCTATCCCACTGTCATAAAACTATTGTATGGTCCCCTACTACGATACGATGGACTCTTGGGTTCACAATCTCAATATGGCCTTGCACCTTATTGTCTGCCTGCACTGCACTTTCTCTGCAACTGTTATGCTTTATTCTGCATTCTGTTATTGTTTTACCTTGTACCACTTCAATGCACTGATGTGATGAAATGATCTGTATGGATGGCATCCAAAACAAAGTTTTTCCTCTGTACCTTGGAATATCTGACAATAGTAAACCAATTTACCGATTTTCTACTAAGTTACCAGTTTCAATATCATTAGACAGGACCTGGCAAACAGACTGGGAACAGCTACTTGTAAGCCTACATTTGTGGGAGTCTTTTAAAAGTGAAGTAGTGAGTTCAGAGCAAACATGACATGTCAAAGGATACCAAGAATTGATTAACAAACAAAAAAAGCAAGCATATAGTAGGTATAGAGAACTGAAAACAGGAGAGCCCTTTGTGTGTATAGAGGGGGTGCTTAAAGAGGAAATTAGGAGGGCAAAAAGGGGCACAAAATATCACTGGCAGAGAGGATTAAGGAAAATACCAAGGTACTGCACAAGTACATTAAGAGCAGAAGGGTAACCAGGGAGAGAATGGGACCCATTATAGACCAAAGATGCAGTCTGTGTACGGGACCAGAGGATGTGGGGAAGGACTTAAATAAATACTTCTCATTTCTATTCACAAAGGAGAAAGACAGTGGGAGATTTCGGTTGGGCTTGTGAAATTCTACAGCATTATTAATTCTTTAAAAATGTCTTAGTGGACATAAAGGTTGATAAATCCCTGGGCCCTGATGAGATGTATCCCAGAATGCTGTAGGTACCTTTATTGAATATGGACACGAGGGATAAGCCAGGTAATTATAGGCCAGTTAGTCTAAACTCTGTGGTAAGGAAATTACTGGAAAAAAGTTTGGAGAAATAGGATTAATCTAAACCTGAACAGGCAGAGACTGACCAGGGACAGTCAGCACAGTTAGTGGGAGATCCTGTCTGACTAATATAATTGGAGTTTTTTTTGAGGAGGTAATTAAATACATGTACAAGGGCATTGTAGCTGGTGTGGTTTATATGGACCAGGAAGACATTCCGGTTCAAAGCCTTTGTTGAGGGATAACATATAGGTGGATGCAAGGGATTTCACCATATACCTTATTTGGCTGTCTCCTCTCTTGGCACACCCAAACTTCACCACTGATCTTCACCTCTGATTTCCACCACTTGTGCTGGGCCTGAAAATTGGTTTCTTTGAAAAAGTCAACCACAGCACACTATAAACAAGATTTTTGCTGACTATTCCCAGTAATTTCTGTTTTTATTTTAAGTAATAATTAGCTGGGCTGCCAGCAACCCATTCATTATAATTAAACAGCCTCATGCACTGCCTAGAATTCTGTGAACAACCAGCCTGAATAAGTATCTGACAGAACTGTTGCCCAGAACAAAAGCCCCGAGATCCCTGGAGATAGCTACCAAAGGCAATTGGAGGACTGATTGCAGTCCGCTCAGGGCCGAGGAATAAAATTGACCCAATTTGCCTGCTCCCTTTCCAAGGGCAGGAGAAATATCAAGAGCAAACCATTTGGCCTTGTGTGCCTGCTCCACCACTCAATACAATCATTTACCTAGCACCACTTTCTGCACCAATTCCACATCTTGATTTCCTTAATATCTAAAAACTTAATCACAAAAACCAGGACAACAGTCTCCTATGAGATGGAAGGGCTGAAGCACAGTCACAACTGAAATTATAAATCAGAGAACAGTTGCCTTTTCCAGCTGATTTTCAGAAACTTAATTAGCATTTAAATAAAATAGTAAAGCAATTCCGCTTCTTCACTTGGGGAGAAAATAGAAGCCAGTCCTTTAACAACTGTTGTTGATGACTGCTGTTAGAAGTAACTGTGTGATCAGAAAACACAATGAAAGATGAATCCAGATGACGTTATTCAAACATTGCGGGTAACACACCAATGCAAATTGTTCTTTAATCCCCTCCGCAGCTTTCACACAGTTCCGAACTAGAATCGATTCAGACATGCCCGAGTTTTGGATTTGAGAGGGAGTGGTGCATCGGTCATGGTCTCTAAAGTAATGCAACTTTGACATCTAGAGGCAGTTCACTGTCACTGCACCAAATGAACAAAAAGGGGAGGGGCTGTCAATCAAGAGCTGCCTGGGCTCCAGGTGGGTAACGAGGAAGGGAAAGGCATGAAAAGACACAGTATCCCTCATCTAGAGAGCTCAATTTTGAAGAAACAGTACAAAATTAAAAAGTGCAGAGAAGAAATTAAAACAAACATTACAAAGACACAGAGGACATGAGAAAAATACTGTCATTAAATAACGTGCGAGAAAGGGCACAACTTTGAATTATCTTTAACGTTTTTACATCTTTTCTCTGGAGCGTCAAAGGCTGAGGGGAGACCTGATAGAAATGATGAGAGGCATAGATAGGGTAGAAAGTCGGAATCTTTTTCTCAGGGTTCAGAGTAAAATACTAGAGGTTATGCATTTAAGGTGAGAAGGGGAAAGTTTAAAAGAAGTTTAAAAGATGTGCAGGGCAAGTTTTTTTAAAAAGCACATAAAGTGGTAGTTGCCTTGAACAGGCTGCCAGGGGTGGTGGAAGCAGATACGACAGTGGTGTTTAAGAGGCTTTTAGATAGACACTTGAATATGCAGGGAATCGAGGGATATGGATCATGTGCAGACAGAAGAGATTTGGTTTAATTTGGCATCGTGTTTGGCACAGACATCATGGGCTGAAGGTACTGTTCTAAGATTAACTTGTGGTCCACCCAAAAAGTACTTCCAAGACACATGACGAAAGGGTTGGAAGTTAGGACTATGGTTCCTAATGAATATTTTGTGTCTACCTTTGTAACAGAGGGAGATGGCACAAATATTGCAACTGGTATTGGTTTACTATTGTCACTTGTACCAAGGTTCAGTGAAAACCTTGTCTTGCAAATCGATCGTACGGGTCAATTCATCACACAGTGCGGTTACATTGGGTTAGTACAGAGTGCATTGATGTAGTACAGGTAAAAACAATAACAATACAGAGTAAAGTGTCACAGCTACAGAGAAAGTACAGTGCAATAAGGTGCAAGGTCAGGAATTGTGTGAAATGTTGGGCAAGGTGAACTCAGATTAAGCATCTTTGAAAGTAGATTACTAGACTTGAATGAAGTGTTTTCCTGGTTAGGGGAACTAAATGAGGAAGTCACAAGGCTCTGACCCTCATTTTCAGAATTCAGGCATTGCTATCAAGACCAACATTTATTACCCAGCCCCAATTGCCCTTGGGAAGATGATGAGCAACTTTCTGAACCCTGGCACTGCTTCTGGTGAAGGTACTCTCTCAATATTGTTGGACAGGAATTTCCTGGATTTAGACCCACCAAAGATTTACATTTCCATCAGGTTGGTGTGCATCTTGGAGGGATCCTGCAGGTGGTGGTGGTGTTCCCTTGCACTCATGATAGAATCGTGGGATTAGGAGGTGCTGTTTGAGTAGTATATTTTGGATACGGTGTGCGGTAAGGCCACGGTATGTGGTGGATGGAAGGCAAAAAACAAGTCAGATTGTTTTGCCCCTAGATGGTGTTAAATCTTTTTGAAAGTTATTGGAGCTTCACTCATCCAAAGAAGAAAGCATTACATCAAACTCCTGCCTTGTAGATGGAGGAAACTTCTGAGGTGTCAGGAGGCGACTCACTTGCCACAAAGTAATTAGTCTCTGATGTGCTCTTGTAGACACAGTATTTTTCTGGTGATCCAGTTGCTTTTCCGACCCCACCCCCCACCACCACCCAGCCCCAACCAGGATGTTGATGGTAGGGGACATGGCATAGGTAATGCCATTGTATCTGTTACTGAAAATGGTCACTACATTCTAAACTTGGTGGTCATTTCTCGATCTTGCTGGTCTACCTAAAGTGGCAAGAGATTTACATAAGATTTTCCACAAGACCATCTCACTAGAGTAGGGAATGATTCAAATTGGGTGGCAAATGCATGAAAGCAGCCTTCAAAATAGAATAAAAAATGCAGTCCAGCCTTCCTCTGCAACCGCAGACTGGTGAGGAATCACACAGTAAAGGAGCCATCCTCAGATCCCTTGCAGAACTCCACTGCACATCTCAAACTTTACTGCAACAGTAAGAACCACAACAGCAAGAACCACATGAACAGAAATCAGACAGGAAACTCAGACCTATAATGCCTTTGTTAGTGAAGTTCCAGACCCAACGTATCTCTGACCCTGGACTGGATGCATTCCAGGAGGGAGGTTCATGGATACCAAGTATTCTCAACTGCCCAGCAGTGCCACAGAATGCTCGACTGGATAACACACTGCCCCTTTCTATGTTCACCCTTGAACACCACACCCTTGTGCAACAACCAACAATCTGTAATGCATACTGGCATAGGGCAATATAAACACCAGACTGTGTACGACTACCCAGCCTCACTAATTGCGATTACTTACATTATAATCAGCGGTAACCACAGCCAAAATGAGAAACTGTTGAGAAATCCTCCCATGTTTCAGAGAACCAGAGTTGCTGCGCAGTAATAATAGGTTATGCAAAATGTTAAAAGGAAATGTTGCTGTAAATGATACTTTTCATAGCATGCCTCTGTAGCATTCAGTGAAAGGGTCATAATATTAGGCAAAGCAGGATAATAATCCCTTGTATTCAATGTTACTGCTTCTGCTTTTCAACTGCAATATTTACAAAACAAATAACGGGAATTTAACGTGTTTCTTTAAGGCATATTTACTTAATTTCTGATGCAGTGTGCTATCCTTTGCAGCAAACAGTATCACAGATGGACATTAGAATCACAGCATCTGCAATACAGTGCCACTTAGATAGTCTGTTGTTCAGCAGCCCTTCACTGCTTCCCCAGGCTTCATCTGTCTTGCCTTGAACTCTCATCTTTCCCTGGCTCCACGCATATTTCCCATCTCCCCTCATTTCCTCTCTGAGCGCAACTTGCCCTTTAGAAACAGCTACATAGGTGCTCTGGAGAGGGAGGGAACAAAGCAAGTGGATGGAAGGCAGCAAACTCTAATGACTAAATTATAAACTCCCATTTTATACGATTGAAGCAGCATAATGTTCTGAGGTATTTGACTTCAGAACTAGTATTTCTCATTTTCTCCATTTCAAAATTTTTTCTTTATTTCTAATTTCCTTGAGCAGCAACACTCCACCACAAGTATTACAGTATACCAAACGCTAGAATCAAAAAGCACCAATTTTTTCAGGAAATAAGAAGAGTGCCAGTGGTGGGATATACAGCTGTCTTTAACACCCAGAAGTAATACAATTGTGGAAAAACAAACTGCTGATGCTGGAAATCTGAAATAAAAACAGAAAATGCTGGAAATATTCAACAGGTTAGGCAGCATCTATGGAGAAACAGAGTTAGTGCTTAAGCTCGATGATGTTTTAGCAGCAGTGATTGAATTGTAATCAGTCTACAATGAAATGAAGTCTCCTGTGTATCTGATGATTTAGCTCAGTCAAGGATGAGGATATAAACTTCCATAGCACTGTAATAAAGATCATAAACGTGCACTTCAGTGTAGGATGTGTGTTATGTATTCATGTTTAAGACACAAGATGTCTGAAAATCATACATACTTCTACAGTAACATAAACGTATGATTAGCAAAATGACCCCTAGGCCAGAGGTCCAGATTTTGCAGGAAAATGCAGTTGTATGCAGAATTATTTACAGTTTACATACAAGTGCCAACAAACTTGGAATTCCCACAAACGTATGTAGGAATGCTGAAGTCCAGTGGTGGGAGTGAAGTTTGGTAAATGAAATAACAGTGTCAGCAGGGGAATGGACAGGGACACCTGGGAGAGACAAAAGGTTTCAGCAGCCTTTATTTTTTGAAAAATATTTAATAAAATTCCATTAATTATTCCTAAGCTTTTCTTTATAGGTGATGTGCTTGGCACTTCTGAATCCCAGCTATTGAGCACACAACAGCTAATTTTAAAAATCCACACCTGTTCACCATCAGGTATAGGGGCATTCTGTAAACTGTTGATCTAAGGGTCTGTATACAATCTGTATCTGGCCCTACAGCTGTTCATTTGAATGAGTTCACCAGTTTTCATTTAAAAAGGCAAGGTTAGTTTTTTTTCTATTTTGATGTATTTGAGGTTTTAAATGAATAAATAGCAATTCTGTGCACTTTAAATTAAACATCAATATTTATTAAAATAATTTCACTTTTCCAATTTAATGTTTCTCAAACTAATTTCAAAAACCTCTGACCATCAGATATGTTTGGAAACAATGAGAAAGGCACAAGCTCTCAGAAGACCATTGCGAAGTCCATGGACAGGGCACAGACAGAGCCAGGCAGCCCAGTCGCCACCCTGGCTCACTGCACCTCACAGAAGGGTCGCAGGACTCTGGGCATCACATAGCTGCAAACAAATTTAATGCCACCACAGGGCTAACGCAGACAGTGACCAGCGTGATCCGACCCACCACAATCATGGAAAGGGCTGACACAACTGGATAAGCCACTGGTAGGAAATTGCGTAATAATTTAGAATTGAGCAACTACTTTTGTAGTCGCCTTCCAGTTTTCCTAAGCCCACCAGCCATTTTGGTATCCTTGGGGATTCAACAGGGCACCGGGCTGATGTGTTGATGCTCATGGTATTTTGTGGACCTGCCCTCCAAGCTACAATTCCAGAATAAATCTGGTGACAAAGGTGAATCTGATGAACTGCACAGCAGAAAGAAAAGGGAGACCTTGTGGCTGGGGGTGCCAGTGACTAGGATGTGGCCCAGACTGTAGCTGTGGACGTTGTGGGAGGTTGATGATGGAGAGCACTGGGCAAGACAAATACTGATGATTATTAAATAATAACCCATTAAACTGCACAAAAATGAAACATTTAAACTGTCTTCTACATTAGCAAACGGTTGCCCAAGACTGCTTTGGGCATAGTTAAGTATGACTGACAAATGTGGCACCAAACGGCAGTGGAGTTGGGAGGCGGTGGGCATGGTATAAAATGTGAGGGCAGGAAAGGGGCATTCAGCAATGATTGTATTGAAAGGTGGAGCAGATCCAAGAGATCATGGATCTGTTTGGCTCCAAATCTTATTTTCTTATCTATGCGCTTCCAGGTACAAGTAGAGACGAAGTTCAAAGCTGTCCATGCAGTATGAACAATTCAAAAGGCAAATTCCAATGTGGATAAAGAATTTCAAAGTGGAGAGATTGGCACGTCAAATGACGCAAACAGACTGCTGACACAAAACTGCTGTCTACCTTGCGACAGACAAGAACCAACTGATTGTGGCCACCCACCTACATCTGAACTCGATTTCCCAGCTGCATCCTTCTGATCATCGGCAACCGACGTACTTATGAACCGTCTGTGTCGCACAGGGCTCATCCGAGTGGCAGAGTTCGGCTGAGGAAGCAGACGTGAAGGCTGGTTCTCCTACCATTAAACACAGAACATGCTTCCTGTCAGTAAGTGTTAGAGAAGCCGACACCCCCACATACACAGTCCACCGGTTCCTGCATCTGTCATGCAGTTATAAAATCAGCACAGCCATCAGTGAATTTGGTCACACCAGCTGACAATCACACTCATGAAATGTTTCTCGGCTGGACAAACGGACCATTACATCAGGCCTTTCTGCAGTCAGTTTCTTACCTCTGCACTGTGGTGACCTAGAGGAGGTTCATCTTTACCCACCACAAGGTCTCCTAAAGTGGGCAGTCACAGCCAAAGGTAAATGGAATTGACTGAGAGGAGAGGAAAGGAAGAGGAAATATGCAGATACCACCTTAAAAAGGGAAATACTCAGTGGATCAAATTGCACGAGTGGAAAGAGATACATTTGGTGTTGATGATCTTTCATCAGAGAGTTCCAATGAAAGACCGCCAATCTGAATATTAGCCATTTTTTGTCTTTTCATAAACTGATCAACTTGAAAATTTCTGGCTTTTTGACTTAGTAATTCAGATTTCCAGCATCCACAATATCTTGCCATTAAAAGGGTGAGATTTCCACCCAGGACCTTGATTCAACGTCATGCACTACTGGCTTGGCTATCTTCCACAATTACAGATGCCAAAAAATGGTCTGAGCCACCTCCAGCCCCACTCCTTGTCATCCACCATGGCCAGTCGCTGCCATGACCCGACTTTTCATCGGTGGTTCTACACATTGTTAAGTCACAACATGTGGATTGCATTGGAATGATCGACCTCTTACATTCTGCACACTTGTGTTATCCACATCACTGATCCATTTTGTGCATGTTAGAATAGCCTCGAATGAACGCAACTCTACAGTGAATACTAGTCCAAAGCAACCCGCAGACACGCCGGTACTAACAGCAGACGGCACAGCACACATTTGCTCCTGCCTTCATCAACCATCAGAGGCTCCATGATCTGCAGGAATCAGAATTATCACTGATACATGATGTCAATTTGTTGTTTTGCAGCAGCAGTACAGTGCAAAGACATAAAAATCTATAAATTACAAAAGTAAATAAATAATGCCAAGAAGGAAAATGAATAGTGAGGTAGTGCTCATGGACAATTCAGAAATCTGATGGCAGAGGGGAAGAAGCTGTTCCTGAATTGTTGAGTGTGGGTCTTCAGGCTCTTCTACCTCCTCTCTGATGGTAGTAACGAGAAAAGGGCACATCCCAGATGGTGACAGTCCTTAATGATGGATGCTGCCTTCTTGAGACACCACCTCTAGAAGATGTCCTCGATGGTGGGGAGGGTTGTGACCGTGATGGAGCTAGCTGAGTCTATAACCTTCTGCAGCCTCTTGTGATCCTGTGCATTGGAGGCTCCATACCAGGCGGTGATGCAACCAGTCAGAATGCTCTGCACCATATACCTAGAGAAATTTGAGAGAGCCTTTGGTGACATAACGAAGTAGAGCCACTGGCGTGCCATCTTTGTGACTGCATCAATGTGTTGGGCCCAGGAACTTGAAGCTGCTCACCCTTTCCGCCACTGACCCCTCAATGAGGACTGGTGTGTGTTCTCCCGACTTCCCCTTCCTGATATCCACAATCAGCTCCTTGGTCTGGCTGACATCGAGTGCAAGGTTGTTGTTGTGACACCACTCAACTACCTGATCTATCTCAATCCTGTACCCCTCATCGCCAGCTGACATCCTACCAACAACAGTGGGTCATCGTCAAATTCATAGATGGTGTTTGAGCTGTGCTTAGCCACAGTCATGTGTAGAGAGAGCAGAGCAGTGAGCTAAGCACTCATCCTTGAGGTGCGCTTGTGTTGATAGTCAGCGAGGAGATGTTATTGCCAATCCGCACTGATTGTGGTCTCCCAATAAGGGGGTCGAGGATCCAGTTGCAGAGGGAGGTACAGAGGCCCTGGTTTTGAAGCTTAGTTATTAGTACTGAGCAGATGGTGGTGTTGAACGCCGAGCTGGAATTGATAAACAGTAGCCTGACGTATGTCTTGCGGTTGTCGAGATGCTCCATTGTGGACAACCAGTGAGATTGTGTCTGCTGTAGACTTATTGTGGCAGTCAGCGAATTGCAGTGGATCCAGGTCCTTGCTCAGGCAGGAGTTAATTCTAGCTATAACCAACCTCTCAAAGCACTTTGTCACAGTAGATGTGAGTGCTACCAGGTGATAGTTGTTGAGGCAGCTCACCCTGCTCTTCTTGGGCACCAGAATGATTGCTGTCCTCTTGAAGCAGCTGGGAACCTCTGACTGCAGCAGTGAGAGGTTGAAGATGTCCTTGAACACTCCAGCCAGTTGGTCGGCACAGGTTTTTGGTAACCGGCCAGGTACACCGTCGGGGCCTGACGCCTTGTGAGGGTTCACCCTCTTGAAGGATGTTCGGACATCGGCCTCCGAGACAGAGGTCACAGGATCGCTGGATGCTGAGGGGATTTGCACAGATGTAGTGTTATTCTCTCTTTCAAAGGCATTGAGCTTGTCAGGGAGTGAAGCACCACTGTCATTTATGCTGTTAGGTTTTGCCTTATAGGAACCAATGGGATGCAAACCCCTGTTACAGTTGTCACACATCCAATTGTGTTTCTAGGTTCGCTCGGAATTGCCTTCCATAGTTCATACTTGGATTTCTTGAAGGATTCTGGATCGCTGGTCTTGAATGCCACAGATCTAGCCCTCAGCAGGATTATCCAGGGCTTCTGGTTTGGGAAAACTTGGTATGTTCTCGAAGGCACACACGCGTCTACACAGGTCTTCATGAAGTCAGTGACGGCTGTGGCATATTCATTCAGGTCCGAAGATGAATCCCTGAATATGGTCCAGTCCACTGATTCAAAGCAGTCCTGTAAATGGTCCTCTGCCTCCCTTGACCAGACCTTCGCGGTCCTGACCACTGGTGCTGCAGTCTTCAGTCTCTGCCTACATGCCAGGAGTAGAAGTACAGCCAGGTGATCGGACTTGCCAAAGTCTGGGCATGGGATGGCACAGCAGGCATTCTTGATGGTGGTGTAACAGTGACTGAATGTGCTGGCTCCGCAGGGCCACAGTGTGGCTGAAACCTTCCAATCTATCCCCAGTGTGGCCAGCTTAGGAGAGTGGGTTACATCTGACCACCAGAGAGATGATGACTGAGGAAATTCCTACATGGATAGGGGCTCTGCAAATCCCACTACAAGAGATGGGAAGTGCAGAAGACAGATCCTGCCGCAAGACAACAAATTTCACGACATGCAAGTCAGTGATAATAAACCTGATTCTGAGTTACAATAGGAGATAAGAATTCCTGCAAGTGCAGGCACCTTGCTGCGGGCTCCTGAACAGATAACAGCAGGAGAGTCACCTGATTGAACAGCTCGTTAGTCAGGCCCAGGTAGTTGTGTAAAGCCACGAAAGTCACCCTCTGCAGCCTCACCATGATGATCTGGGAGAGATACACAAAGTGAAAAGAAGTTAATTAATTGCACCATAGGTTAAGACGTAGCTGGACAGCTGTTTGTTGTGTCTATTGATTACAGTTCTACTGAAACCTCAAAAGATAAAAGAAAAAATCCATCCATAGATTTTTTAGATCCACTGCTCAACCTTTCACCCCTCTCTCAAACTTTCTCCTTCCATCAATGCTGCTTGATCTACTGAGCATTTCCAAAAACATGTTTTATAGGCTCACACCTCTTGCTTATCAAGTTTTTTCCTTAAAAATACTCATGAACTCTGCTTGCACTGCTCTGAGGTAGAGAGTTGCAAAGACTTGTAACCCTCAGAGAAAAACAAAATCATCTTGATCTTAAATGAGCAACTCTTCATTCTTGACCAGTTTCTAGATATTCCCCCCAATGGAAACATTTTCTCCATATCTACCATGTCAAGAACAACCTCCCCCCCACCCCACCCCTAACAAAAAGGATCTTTTACATTTCAGTAAAGGCCCCTTTCACTCTAAGTTCCAGTGGATACACAACCAATCTTTCCTCACAAGGCAACTGCCTCAAGTTCCTCATCCTTTCATCCCAAAGCTTCCTTGGCTTCAATGCTCAGAAATATTTCTTTTCTATGTCACTCCTGATGCTCTTCCAATCTCTGCAACCTCCTTCAAACTCTTCTATTCCTCTCCTCACTCTGCTTCATCTTCTGTCAATGGATCCTTTACTTACCTCATCTCTACACTCTGCTAAAGTTATAACCCGCTCCATACTACATCAATGGACTCTGTACTAACCCAATGTAACTGCACTGTGTAATGAAATCACCTGTATGATCGGTATGCACGACAAGTTTTTCACTGTACTCGGTACAAGTGACAATAATAAACTATACCAATATTACCACTCACCATCTCCTACTGCCTTCAAGGTTTGATCATCATCCCTCATTCCCTTGCCACTCTATACCTTTCTAACACCTCAACATATTAAAAATCTCATAACTGTGAACTGTAATAGCCAACTCAGATTAGAATATATAACTGATTTGATGAAGTATTCAGTTTGCTATATTTGAATAACTAGAATGGGCTTGGCAGTAATATGAAGTCTGGACAGTTTAAAAGACCTACATTCAGTTCTGACAAGATTATGAAACACAAGATGCTTATTCTTATATAAATACCTTTCAAATTATGCAACAATTAATGTAAGTGTCCGTGCCTCTGTGTATAGCTGTGGTTGTAGGGGTGGATGTCTGGAGTGAGAGAGATAACCCAATTCAAAAATGCTCTCACCTGCACCACCCTGACCAGACTTTCAGGATACTTCTCAAAGATTGTCTGGAATGCCTCCACGGGTAAGCAAAGTACAGTTGATACTTCAGTAGCTCGAGCTGACACAGTTTTGTATGGTCGTTGGTGACCCTGGAACAAGTAAATATTGACATCCTTACATTTGATCATCCTGTGGAAGATGAACCCCTGAAAGAACTTCCACATAAAAGCCAACTGCAAATCTGGGTCAGGACACAGAACACTCACCATTTAACAATCAAAGATGTGAGCTCAGATTTTCAATAGGTAGCCCTGGATCCATTGTTATAGAGACATACTGCACAGAAACTGGCCCCTTGGCCCTTCGAGTCTGAGGAGAGTACCACACACCCATTTATACTAATCTCATTTTATTTTCCCCAGACTAGGGCTAATTTATAGTGGCCAAGTGACCTACTAACCCACGTCTTTGGGATCTGGGAGGAAACTGGAGCACCTAGGGAAAACACGCAGGGTCATAGTAAGAATGCAAATTCCACATGGACAGCACCTGAGGGTAGGATTGAACCTGGGTCACTGGAACCATGAAGCAGTGTTCTTCCAGCTGCACCACAGCACCTCCCCAATTGCTCAGTTTCACTGGATAAAGCTGCTTTTGCAGAGATAGGCTTATATGCAAAACATACAATCCAAATACATGCAAGTATCAGAATGGCAATTTGTATAAACATTGCCAAAGGTTTCCTGAGACAGCTTCCGCTCATCTACACCATCAAAAAACTGTGCATACCTGCCAATGAACACACTTCTTTCTTTCTACTTTCTGGCACATTTCTGGTCTCTCAGTCATGTTATTAAGTAGGCTATTCTTCACATCGGGTAGTGGAGAAGACACTCACTCGGCATGCTTGCCTTCATAGGACAAGGCAGTGAGTACCGGAGTTGTGATGCCAAACTGCAGCTGTACAAAGCATTGCTCAGGTTGCACTTGAAGTGCAGGTGATCCCACGTTACAGCCATTTACATAACGGAAATTCGACCTTATAGAATTCATAAATCACTACCCAAATATCTGAGATGCGGAATAAACTTCACTCTCATGGACTTTATTTGAAAAAAGTAAGTAACATTTATTTTATTTCCCCCCAATTCTTGTTTCTTGATGAACGTGCAGGCACAGCTTCACGTTATGGAAAACTGTGATACAGGCCATTTTCTCAGCACTCAACTCCCCCAAAACGCAGAGGTCACTCTTATCGTGTACAATTCTGGCTGGCATGAAGAAAGTGGTAGCAATAGAGATAGTGCAGATAAGGTTGTTGTAACCCAGACAATGAGAGATTGGACAGGTTGGGTCTAATCTCACTGGAACCTAGGAGGCTGAGGGGTGACTTTATACAGGTTTATAAAATTACGAGGGCATAGACAGGGTAGATAGCTGGTCTTTATTCTAGGGTGGGAGAGTCTAAACCTGGAGGACAGGTTTAAGGTGAGAGGGGAGAAATTTAAAGGAGGTCTGAGAGGCAAGTTTTTCCACAGGAGGTGGTGGTTATATGGAACAAGCAGCCAGAGGAAATGATAGAGGCAAATACAATTACAATGTTTAAAAGGTATTTTGACACATACTTGGATCGAAAAGGACTAGGAGGGATGCCCAGTGGGATTAGCATAGGTAGGCATCATGGTTGGCATGGGTGAGCTGGGCTGAAGGGCCAGTTTTGTGCTTTACAACTCTATGAAGCGTCTTGACGGCTGGCTTGTGGCTCCTCACATCCTGCCTCTACCTGGCACATACAGCCCCAGAGATCGGAGAATGTGTAGGTATAGGAGGCAAAAACAAGTTTCTCAATGTTCTACACCCTACCCTCCTGAACACACACCACCCCCAAAAAACATGAAAAAGCATGGGTAGATGTGGCCCCTTGAACCCAGTCCACTATTCACTGGGATCATGGCTGATCCTTTAACTCAAAGCATTTTCTACACTTGTCGAGTCCTTTAGTATCTACAAATACATTAATCTGCAACTTGATGGCATTCTTGCCTGGGTGAAGGAACTTCTCATCTTTATCCAGAATGACCAACCCCTTATTGCGAGAGACTGCAACACCTGGTTGTGAACATCACATACCTACACTTACCCCATCAGGCTCTGAAGGAAGTCTGTACACTTCAATGAGATCACCTCACATTTTTCTAAACCTCAATCCCAGTTATCGATCTGGTGAACCTTAGCTGCAGTCCCTCCATCTCAAGTACATCTTACCCGAGACCAACACACAATATTCCAATGCATTAAATCGAGCCCTGGAGCATTATCACCAGGAATCTACATAACTGGAGCAATACTTCTCTACTCTTATACATGAATCTCTTGCAATAAAGGTACTGTTTACCTGCCTAATTGCTCACAGTCTTCACATCTGCACTTTCAGTGTACATTTGTCTCTCTAAACATCAATTAAGTTCTCACCATTTAAAATATTCCATTTTTCTATTTTGTTTTACTACAAAAGACAATGCCCCCACATTATATCCCATCTGCCATGTCCTTGTCTCCACACTTATTCTGTGTATATTCCCATGAAGCCCCTCTGCATCCTTCTCAGCCACACTGCCACCCAGCTCTGGATCAAGCTGAAGATTCCTTCTCTAACAGTTACTGCGAATCAAGTCTGGGCAGTCACTGATTTGAAACACTTTAAGACCGCAAGATTCATTTACCAACCATGCTTGTGGGGCACATTTTAAAACGTGGAAGCAAGATATCAAATGCAGTTACTTACAGTAATGACATCAAGAATGCTGAGCAAACTATGTACACTATCACCAGGGAAAACCTCCTTTACCACACATTCTTTACCTTCCTGCAGGAAAATAAAATAGTTGAGTTACATTGATATAATTATGGTTTTGATACAGATACATTTACAACAACAACTTCAAGCACGAGCTCAGTGTCTCCATTCTCACAGTCACACTATGACAAACACCTTCACGCTGAAAAACCTGATCTTCAGCATGGCCTCTCCACCCCTAATATCACAATGAATAAACATTGGCACAAGGCCATATTTCGGAGAAGGCCAATGGGATCAACAGGACTTGCAAACTGGAAATTACCCAGTTTTTCACATCTGCGAACATTTCTAAAATCACACAAAAAGATTTTAAATTTTAAAAAGTTCCCTTAAAGCCTTTAAAAAAATGAACATTCCACATTACTAAGGTGTGTTAATCTTCATGGAGGTAGATGATAGTTATGTACAGAAATGGGTTATTCTATCCTTCCTCAGCGAAAAACACTGATCTGTACCTTTGCAAATTTTGTTTTTAATGAAGGAACTCTGCTGTGGCTTCGTTTTTCCTTCTTATCTTAATCAACTTTCAATAATCCAGACTGGGGTTGTAATTCCTTAACACTATGCCTGCATCCAGCCTGATAGCACACTACCCTCCACACACCTACCTAACAACTGCACGCACCCTTTCCCCAGTCCTGATGGAGGGTCTTGACTCAAAGCGTCGACAACTCCTTCACCCCGCAGCCCCATCCCCCCCCCCCCCCCAACAGTTGCTGCTCAACCCGCCGAGGTCCTCCAGCAGTTTGCTTTTTGTCCTTTCCCCAATGGTCTGTTATTTCCCACAGTTTATAATTCAAACAACTTTAACATAGGAGGTACAAATTATTTGAGAATCTTCAGATCAAACCAACTTCATTAGTGCTTTCTACTGAAGTGGAAGAAATACTTTAAACTTTATGGTGGAAAATCCTGCACAGATCTCTCCCTGGAATTTGAATCCACAAGTTTTGCTTTTAATGTTTTACTGAAAGCTTACAGCCATAAGTAGAGGGAAATAGGATTAGAAATAAAAGATGGATGGAAATTGGAATCAAAGAACAGAAGAATCTTTGATGGAGAGCATGACTCATTGTGGCAAAATTCAATTTCTGGAAGCTGTCTTGTATGAATTAATGGTGTCGTTTCCTGGGCAACAATCCAGGTTCTTCAGATGACAAGAATGAGCTAAACAATTCAAGCTGAGGACCAAATGGGAAACCAAATGCCTACTCCCCATGGAAAGATGAGCAATCACTGCTAGTCAGAGACTAAACAGTGCAGCAGGCGCTCAGGGACAATACCTAGGAGATCAAACACAACTTAAATGGGAGAGGAAGCAAAATACTGCCGGTCAGAAAGGAATGTGTTGTGCAGCTAAGATTCTGGAGTTTGTGACATAGCAGGGTGATCAACGTGTTAAAAGAGATCTGGGACCAAAGACAGAACTCTAATCTCAGCCCACAGTCACCCATGTCAAGGTGAAACCATTGGTGCTCAATGGCACCCCAATCTTAAGTCAAAAATCATATTGCGTCCATAATATCCAAGAGCACTATTGATTGAGGAATGTGTGCTCAAATTCCATCACAGCAAATGGGAAATCTTAATTCAAATAATGAAATAAAGTATTAAAAAAGACTGGTGTCAGTAATGACCATGAAATTCAGACTGTTACTAATCTATTTCATCCACTAATGTCCTTCAGGGGAGAAAATCTGCCATTCTTACCTGGTCTGGCCTATATGAGACTCCAGACCAATTACGTGTTTTAATTTTTAACTGCCCTCTGAAATGGCCCAGCCAGCAATTGTTTTAGGGAGCCATTCAGTATGGGTAATCTGTTAGTCTCACCAGGGCCACCCATGTCCCAGGAAAGAATAAAACAAAAATACAAGTTAACTTTATCCAGCAGCATAGGAGGCAATGTAACTGGTGGAAAATGAAGAGCAGAACCAGCTCCTTGAAGGGAACATTGAAAACAATAACTGAGAGAGAATATTTCCCAGGCAATTAATGTGAAGATTGAACTTACAGGCCCCATCAGGCTGAGCTCCAGTTTGCCATCCTGTACCACATAGATGCTGTTGTCCGCCTGCCCCAGTTTAAAGACATATTCTCCTTGCTGAAATTGCTGGAAGACCATGTGTTTACACAGCTCCAGAAACAGAGGCTTCTCAAAGTGGCCCAGAACTCTGTGGGGACAAGATTCAATAGAATGACCAAAAATTAAACCAGTATTTGGCAATAAAATTAGACAGTCCTATATAAAGTACATTTAGCTGGTACAAGATACATGGCCTATGCTGTTGTAATGAAAGATGTAGGCAGCTTGAAGAATAGCTCTTCATCTTTTGATTAGATACTTTACAATGCATTACTGAAAGACCAACTTCTCACGTGAACAGACAGAACAGATCTGTATGAACATGCATCTAGATGTACATGAATTAATCTTCCTCTAACATGGAGCAGACCTTTCCTTAATTCACCATTTTTCATCACTTAGTCAACTTGAAAGTTGAATACTTACACACTTGCGGCACTCTCTCGTTTTGTACGGATGCTGGAAAACTAAACTTTTAGTTTTTACCATCATTCTATCCCTTGTCCCCAACTCAAAATGTTCTAACCCTGGTCATGAGGCTACCACATCACTCAGTCCTCTGCATCATTCTTGCCTATTTTGTTGCTTCTTCAATGAATTCAGTAAGATTTGACAAGCACATTACTCCCCATCAGAAAAACATGCTGACTATACAATATTTTCAGTTTTAGATGTTTTCCTCTAAAAGTAGAGTCCAATAAACATGGCTTCAATCCATTCAAAACAAGGTTTCATCAACTCTATACTTGTCTACTTTATCAGTTTCCTACACCACTTTCGAACCAGCTTCTCCAGCAACTTACAGAAATAATCGCTGAGCCCTGATTTCAGATAGAACTGCAGCTTACTGCTGAAGGGCCCAACCTCAGAACTGCCTGCTAGGGCTCACCAATCCCTGGCACTTCAGAGCACATGGGAGCATCTGAACACCACTGCACAGCTGCAATCAGGCACATTGGTCCATGAATACAGGAAGCACAGAGATGTGTAGTGACTCCCCAAAGCCCATATTTTGCTGCTGTAAATATGCAGGTAAGCTTGCAAATCTACAAATGGGTCTGTGAAACAGCCCAGGTGGGGCCCCGGCTACAACAAGTATTTATTTTGCCTCAACATTTGTCGGAGGGAAAACAGCAACATTCCACAGGAGTCTTTGGCCTGGTCTCCAGCAGCATGAACAAGTGTCCACATCATTTCGTACCATATCTCAAAATCAAACATGGACTCCTGCAGACCCCAACCTGAGCAAATGCCCACCCCCAAATGCCTTTTAGGTGGTGATGTGTTGCTTTCTTCAACAGCCTTCCCATACTTGGGTACTGAATTCAGGATTTAGACCCAGCCATAATGAAGCAACAATACATTTCCAGCTCAGTTTAGCGTGCGACTTGCAGGTGGTAGTGTTCCCTCTGCCCCCGAGTTTATAGGTGGTAAAAATTGTGGGCTTGCGAGGTTCTGACAAGTAGCCTTGGCAAGATGCTTCAATATATTTAAAGCTGAACCATGTCGCAGCCATGGTGCACTGGCAGTGGGTGGGTGCCAATAGAGCAGTCTGCTTCATTCTTATTCTCCTATGGAAAAGCTGCACCCTAAAGTTTGAAGTCAGATGAATGCATCTACAGATATAATGTGACAATTATATGCTGCTATTCTTTTCCAATTCCAACACAATACCCAAATCTGTATATAAAGAATCACTGCTGATTAGTAACTGGGGGGGGGAAGAAAAGTTAAGGCTTGCAAGATTTACCTGACATTTTTCAGCATATACAGTACTTCCAAAGGCAAGTGTGAGCTGGCAACGTCAAATTCAGTTAAATCAGCCTCAAGAACAGAGGGTGGGGGCTCCTTCGGTTGTAGGGTTGGAACTTCCTTATTAATGTGCAAGAACCTGTGGAAATGACAGAAGTCCTTAAACAAATGGAGAGATGTATGCAGAAGAAGAGATTTAGACTCAAAGGGGCAATTGTAGATGCAGGGAGACAAAGCACATCAACTTACTTAACAATGCAATGATGTACATCACTTACACACAAAATACAGTAGTATTAAACATACTAAACATTGTTCAATCATTCATAATTTCCATATCTATATTGATGCCAATTCTCTGAAGCAGGTACAAGGTGATTTTCTACAAAAACAATGATATTCAGCAAGTCATTAAAGGAACCGCTGGCACTGGAAGAAAGACCAACTATCCAATATCCTAGCTCACGTGAAAGGCATCCTCCATAAACTGTCCCGGCACCCAAGGGAGGGAGGCAAGAGGGAATGGGGAGATCACAGAGAAAGCTTCCAACCAATAAAACTGTCCTTGGTGCAGGGTTACCAGCCAAGCAAATCACTGACAATTCACGTCAGGTATTATACTAAGCTCACTGATCTTCTGCCAATCAAGATGCAGAACCAGAGTCACGAGTGGCATACTGTGCTTTAATCAAAATCCCTAATAGTCAGAATGCTGCGCGGTTACTTCTGGTCAATGCTAGATTATCACTAGCACCACTGAGCATCCCTAGCTCGGTGGTATTAACCCAACTGGATTTAAGCACAAGAAGCCCTTACACCTAGTTATAAAGTGCTTCATGCAAAATGACAAAAGGAAACAAAGATATGTGCTTGAGAAAACACAAGGTAGACACCTTCAAGGAACTATGAACAAGAAAATACTGTTATTTAATACTATTTATAGGAAAGTATTTTAACATTACTGTAGGTATTTTGGAATTTAATTTAAAGGGAACTGATGTCTCTTTTAACAGTGTCAATATTACCACAGGAATCCTGTACATTTACTGTAATTTTCTTAATACAAATCAGAGGCAGCAGCTCACTACAAATTGCAGTAAAACAGAACTACTGCAAAACTTCACTAAGTCTCCTGAGCAATGGTCCTGGACCATGTACATCATTGCATTTAAGAGGATGAATAGTCGACACAGGGTCAAACAAACCCCATAGGATCTTGACGAGAGATGTCAACAATTCCTTCCCCTACCCCCGCCACAGATGCTGTTTGACCCACTGAGATCTTCCAACTGATTGGTTGTTGCTCCAGATTCCAGCATCTGCAGACTCTCGTGTCTCTTATTCGTTTAACACCCACAATGCAACAAACATTCGTGAAGCAACATAAACACTAAAACATTCAGAATACAAATCAACCAAAGCAGCAAGTCAACATATAAAATTAATGATCACATAAAATTATGATCACACTTATCAGGAGCTGGCTAAAATTACAGATTAAAAACCCTCACAGACAATGCATTTCTTAAATTGAAGTGAGATCCTGACTGGCATTTCAAAATTTCTTATCCTATGCTTCTAACAACACAGGAGGCTGCCATATGGCCCACTGGGTCCATGTCAGTTCCAAAGGGAGCAATCCTCTGCTCTGAAAAATTTCAGCCGATTCCTGCCCAGCAACACAAAGTGGCCATAGTTGCAACACAGCTCATTCACAACTGGATGCCGAAGAGTCGGCTCCTTGATGAAAAAGCTAAAGGTCTGAAAATCTCTTCTGTTGCACACCGGTGCTGAAGAATCTCAACAACCAAGTCATCTCTGGTTCTAATGTGATCTAATGAACACACACCTCAAAAGGCAGAAGCTTCAGCAGAACTTTTTCCACACTAATGTAATACAAGTTATCACTGGAGTTGGAAAACTGGGTGCCTGCTATATGCAACAACTATTTTATGTTATTTCTTCAAAAGAAAAACATCCCCATCTAGTGCATGCTGAACAAAGAAAAGCTGAGTTAAAAGATACTGCAAGGCAATTTTGATGAAGGTGGTGTAGCTTTTGGAAGGAATTTCAGAGCATGGAACTGGATGCTTAAAGGCACACTAACCATTGATAAACCAAAGGGAATGAGTGAGCGGGTCACCAGAAGACAGTGAGGAGTGGAGAATGCTATCATGCAAGAGGTAGATGGAGGGATGAACAGCACTTAAGATATTTAGATACAAGTGTGAGAATTTTAAATTTAGGATATTGGGTGACCGGAAGCCAACAGAGTCAACGAGGGCAAGACTTGATGTGGGGTGGAACACAAATGGAGGCCACCCTTCATTGCTTTTTTGAGACAAATAGTGAAGGTGGAGTGGCAGATGCTCAGAAGCAGGAGTGAAGCCTGATGATGTCAGAGTTTCATGTACTTCTGATAGAGAAGACAAGCAGTTAATAACTCAAGTGGTATGTGAAGAATCCAGTTCGGTCACTTAGGGCAGTTGTGGAGTTTTCTGTAAAGGTAAAGATTTACAATTTTGCAAAAGTTCATCTGTAGGATGATACGTCTCATGGAAGATTAAATACGAGACAAGCAGTGCAATCATACAGGGATGGTAAAGGGTTGAAGAGAGCAGTCATCAGTGGACATGTGGCAAATGACCCATTTGTGGAGCTTATAATCTAAGGTAACAGTGAAAGGCTGGAAGAAAGGGCATTTCCTCAGAAACTGAAAATTAAGGGGGAAAACAAGTGTGCGATTGGCTGTATGACCCTTATCACCATGGCTTGGATGGAGTAATGGAACATATAGACAGGTGGGAGGGTGAAATGCCCTTATCTAGTAGCCAAGTTATACTCAAACTCAGGGCATCACAAACTGGAAATTAGTGCCTGGATTGTGTTTCCAGGTGGCAATGTGGAGGAGGGCACCAAGAGCTGAACTGTGACAGAAGACGGGAAGAGTTGGATGGGAAGCAGCTCAGTAATGTCAACCACCACAGACATAACAGATGGGAAGGTCAGCATCTGAGGACACGGGGAGTTGGTGCTGCACCTCAGAAGATGGCGACAAATACCATCGTATGCCTCTGAATAACGTCACAAGATGTTGTCATACAGGTCCTTATAGTTGGGATAGTAGAGTGACTAATCCTCAGTACAAATCAACAAGCTTCAAAACCAGGGCCTCTGTACCTCCCTCTGCAACTGGATCTTCGACTTCCTTATCAGGAGACCAGTCAGTGCAGCTCTGTGGTAACAGCTCCTTCTCGCTGACAATCAACACAGGCACACCGCAAGGATGTGTGCTTAACCCACTGCCCTACTCTCTACACTCATGACTGTGGCTAGGCACAGCTCAAACACCATCTATAAATTCGCTAATGACACCACTTGTTTGAAGAATCTCAGATGGTGATGAGGAAGTGTACAGAAGTGAGATTAGATCAGCTGGTTGAGTGGTGTCGCAACAACAACCTTGCACCCAACATCAGCAAGACCAAGGAATTGATTGTGGACTTCAGGAAGGGGAAGTCAGGAGAACACACACCAGTCCTCATCGAGGGGTCAGCGGTGGAAAGGGTGAGCAGCTTCATGTTCCTGGGTGTCAACATTTCAGAGGATCTACCTTGGGCCCAAGATAGATCAATCATGAAGAAGGCATGCCATTTTAGGAGTTTGAGCAGATTTGGTATGTCACCAAAGACTCTTGCAAATTTCTACAGATGTACAATGGAGAGCATTCTGGTATAGAGGCTTCAATGTGCATCGAAAGAGGCTGCAGAGGGTTGTAGACTCAGCCAGCTCCATCAAGGGCATAACCCTCCCGCTATTGAAGACATCTTCAAGAGGCGGCGCCTCAAGATGGCGGCATCTGTCCTTAAGGCCCCTCACCACCCAGGATGTGCCCTCTTCACGTCACTACCATCAGGGAGGTGGTACAGGAGCCTGAAGACCCCCACTCAATGTCTCAGGAACAGCTTCTTCCCCTCCACTATCATATTTCTGAATGGTCCATGAACACTACCTCGTCATTCCTCTTTTGAACTACTTATTTTTGTAACTTATAGTAATTTTTTACGTCTTTATGTCTTGCACTGTACTGCTGCCACAAAACAATAAATTTCACAACATACGTCAGTGATAATAAACCTGATTCTGACTGGGGTAGGAAATCTTAGAAAATTTACTGTGCAGGAGCCAAACATTTTGCCCGGCTGAAGCTACCCAATGCTATTCCATCTTCCAGTGCCTGGTCCACAGTCCTGCAGGTCACGACTCTTCAAGTACACATCTAACTACTTTTTAAATATGAAGAGGGTTTCTGCCTTGTCCACTCCAGGCAGTGAGTTCCAGTTTTCCATTACTTTCTGGGTGAGATAAAATCTCATCTCCCCTCTAATCCTTCTAAACAAAAATACTGAGATCTCTTTCCTCTGTTGTGACCCCTCTACCAAGGAAAACACATTATTTTTACTTACTCTATTTAGCCCCCTCATAATTTTACACCCCTCAATCAATTCTCTCCTCAGCATCTCCTGTTCCAATTAAAACAGTCCTAGCTTATCCCACCCTCACCTTTCCTCATTAAAATGTTCTGCTCCTGACAACATTTTCCAATCTCTGTGGCATCCTTTTCAGTGTACTGAGGCTTCAAGAGGGAAGGAAGAGAGGTAGAAATGGATTAGGTTGGACCAGCAGCCTCAGGAACATCAATATTTAGGGGAAAAGGTCAAATGATTGATTCAACTTCTAGCCCAGCCTTTATTTAATTTTATCTCAACATTGGAAAATGCTGGTAAGGATACATTTACTGCCCATGTTACTTGACATTAGAGAACCAATTAGGTTGAGATGAACATGAAGCTTCTTATTCTTTTTTGCTATCCAGTCACAAGTGAACAGGTTTCTTAAATTTAGCTTCACAACTTGTCATGCTGCATCACAATTCCATTAAATACGTTGTAACCCAGTGTCATTATCATGCCTTTAATGCACAGTTATTGAGCAATGTTACCCCTTCCTTGGTAATCAGCATTCCACATACTGACAGAATAGATTTGAGGCTGTACCGTTTTGCAATGATCAGCATTTTTTGTTTCCTTTTTGCTCTTGGTCTTATCGAAGTTCCAACAAAGGAAGATGTGGATTGGGACACCTAGAAAAAGGCGACCAGAAGCCAAACTTTAATGCATCATAGATTATATTGATAGAGTGAAACTAAATCTAAACACTAAGTACTCACATATTTTAAAACCTGAACAGCCAATCTTCAGGTTTAATGGATTTTAGGAACTGGTGAAGAGGCAACCATTTTACTATAACCACGCACAAAAGAACATTACTCTGCTATTGTATGACAACATTATTATGGCTCTCCTTGGTGAGGTCAACTTAAAAACAAGTCTTGCAATGTAGTTCAACACAGGTAGAGATGAACTTACCACATAATGGTTGACTGAACACAATGGTCCAGAATCTGCGACTGCAGTAACAGGAAAACTGCCAGCTTATTACAGTGCAAAAGTGAATGAAACTTCTGGAGTGTGCACATGTCCAGGGAAATGCAACAAGCTTCAAGCTGCTGTCAATGATTCTGTGCTTTTCCATTGGATGTGCTGTCTGTAATCTTTACTAACAAAACCTTCAGCAATCAGTGAACTAATGAGAATTTACACCTACTTATACAGAAATTTTACCATTGAAAAAACAAGGCCCTTAAAATGTCAAGTTTCAGATCATGAGGTACACATTTTTAATGGTGTACTAAACCATAACTACTGTACAACAACCTCTTACCATAAATCTCACATTGTATTGTACAGATTGCAATAATGTCAGGTAAACATTTCAAAATACTGATTTAAACAAAAACATTATTATGCTTCATCTTCTACCTTTATAGAACGTTTGTGAGGGGCAAGGGAACTGGAGGAGTAGGTCAGAGGAAGAAGGGGATGGGGAAAAGTTAGATCAAACAGGTAGAGAGGCTTTGGGGAAGGAGAAGCAGAGTACAGGCTATAAAAGTAGTAAGGTAGATGGACTGGTGTGTTTACTTAAATATAAGTGTCAGGAATAAGGGAGATGAACTGAGGGCTTGGATAAGTATGGGGGACTATGATATTGTGGCTATTACTGAGACATGGCTGACGTCAGGGCAGGAGTGGATAGTGAATATTCCTGGTTTTCGGTGTTTTAAGAGGAATAGGGAAGGGGGGAGAAGAGGAGGAGAGGTGGCGATACTGGTCAGGGACACTCTGTCTTGGCTGTGGAAAGGATGGATGTCGTAGAAGGATCAGCTCTAGAGTCTGTATGGGTGGAAGTAAGGAACAAGAAAGGAGCAGTTACTCTACTAGGAGTATTCTATAGGCCCCCCGGTAGCGGTAGAGATATAGAGGAGCAGATTGGCAGGCAGTGTTTGGAGAGAAGCAAAAATAACAGGGTTGTTATAATGGGAGACTTCAACTTCCCAAATATAGACTGGAACCTGCTTAGTGCCAAAGGTTTAGATGGGACGGAATTTGTTAAATGTGTCCAGGAGGGATTCCTGATGCAGTGTGTTGACAGGCCAACTAGAGGGAATGCCATGTTAGATCTAGTTTTAGGAAATGAACCGGGACAGGTGAAGGATCTATTGGTGGGTGAGCATTTGGGGGACAGTGACCATTGCTCCATAACCTTTAAAATTGTCATGGACAGGGACAGGTGCAGAGAGGACAAGAAGATATTTAACTGGGGAAGGGCAAACTATGAGGCTATAAGGAGAGAACTTGGGAATGTAAAGTGGGATGTCCTTTTTGAAGGGAAATGTACCATGGAGATGTGGTCGATGTTCAGGGATCTTATGCAGGATGTTAGGGATAAATATGTCCCGGTGAGGCAGAGAAGGAATGGCAGGGTGAAGGAGCCGTGGGTGAAGAGAGAGGTTGAACGACTAGTTAGGGAGAAGAAGGTAGCATACATAAGGTATGAGCAGCAAAGTTCGACAGGGCCTGTGAGGAATATAGGGTAGCGAGGAAGGAACTTAAGAAAGGGCTGAGGAGAGCTAGAAGGGGACATGAAAAGGCATTGGCTAGTAAGGTTAAGGAAAATCCCAAGGCTTTTTTCACCTACGTGAAGTGAAGGGTAGGAGGATGGCTAGGGTAAAGGTAGGTCCGATTAAAGACAAAGGTGGGAGAATGTGCCTGGAGGCGGCGGAAGTGGGAGAAGTTCTCAATGAAGACTTCTCTTCGGTATTCACCAAGGAGAGGGGTCTTGAGGACTTGGAAGGGAGTGCTGGTAAGGGTAATGTTCTCGAGGTTGTAGATATCGAGAGAGAGGATGTGTTGAAGTTGTTAAATAATATCAAGACAGATAAATCTCCGGGGCCTGACGGGATTTTCCCCAGGCTGCTTCGAGAGGCGAGGGAGGAGATTGCTGAACCGCTGGTAAGGATTTTCGAGTCCTTGTTGTCCACGGGGATGGTGCCGGAGGATTGGAGGGTGGCGAGTATTGTCCCCTTGTTCAAAAAAGGTAGTAGGGATAGTCCAGGGAATTACAGACTGGTGAGCCTTAAATCTGTGGTGGGTAAGCTGTTAGAAAGGATTCTAAGGGATAGGATCTATGAACACCTGGAGAATAATGGACTGATTAGGGACAGCCAGCATGGCCTTGTGAAGGGAAGATCTTGCCTCACAAGCCTGATAGAGTTCTTTGAGGAGGTGACGAGGAAGATCGATGAGGGTAGTGCAGTGGATGTGGTCTATATGGATTTTAGTAAGGCGTTTGATAAGGTACCTCATGGTAGGCTTCTTCAGAAGGTCAGAGGCCAAGGGATCCAGGGAAGCTTGGCTGTGTGGATTAGGAATTGGCTTGCCTGTAGAAAGCAGAGGGTTGTGGTGGAAGGAGTGCCCTCGGATTGGAGGGCAGTGACTAGTGGTGTCCCGCAGGGATCGGTTCTGGGACCTCTACTTTTTGTGATATTTATTGATGACTTAGATGAGGGGGTGGAAGGCTGGGTTAGCAAGTTTGCGGACGACACTTAGATTGGCGGTGTTGTGGATAGTGTGGAGGGCTGTCAGAACTTACAGAGGGATATTGATAGGATGCAGAGCTGTGCTGAGAAGTGGCAGATGGAGTTCAATCCGGAGAAGTGTGAGGTGGTACACTTTGGAAGGACAAACTCCAGGGCAGAGTACAGGGTAAATGGCAAGGTACTTGGCAGTGTAGAGGAGCAGAGGGATCTGGGGGTTCATATTCACAGTTCACTGAAAGTTGCCTCACAGGTGGATAGAGCAGTTAAGAAGGCCTATGAGACGTTAGCTTTCATAAATCGTGGGATTGAGTTTAAGAGCCGCAAAGTGATGATGCAGCTTTACAAAACTCTAGTTAGACCACACTTAGAGTACTGTGTTCAGTTCTGGTCGCTGCATTATAGGAAGGATGTGGAGGCATTGGAGAGGGTGCAGAGGAGATTTACCAGGATGCTGCCTGGATTAGAGCGTATGGAATATGAGGAGAGGCTTAAGGTGCTAGGGCTTTATTCACTGGAAAGGAGGAGGATGAGGGGAGACATGATAGAGGTATATAAAATATTGAGAGGAATAGATAGAGTAGACAGCCAGCGCCTCCTTCCCAGGGCACCAATGCTCAAGACGAGAGGGCATAGCTTTAAGGTTATGGGTGGGAGGTTCAGGGGAGATATCAGGGGGAGGTTTTTCACCCAGAGAGTGGTTGGTGCATGGAATGCACTGCCTGGGGTGGTGGTGGAGGCAGATACATTGGACAGGTTCAAGAGTTTGTTGGATAGGCACATGGAGGAATATGAGATAGAGGGATATGCGGGAGGAAAGGTTTAGATAGTGTGAGAGTGGTTTGACAGACGGCACAACATGGTGGGCCGAAGGGCCTGTTTTTGTGCTGTATGGTTCTATGGTAACAATTTTAGCTAAAAATCTCATATTAAAATGTGTGTCTTCATTGTGCAGTTTGAGAATTCTTCATTGTCACAGCATCTAACCTCACTCAATGACACCCCTGTTGCTGAATATCACGACCCCTTAGAGCTGACACCTGGCAATAGAAGACACTCAGAAGAGAGATATCCATGTCACAGAATGCTAGACTATTGTGGGCAACTTTCTGCTGATTGCAAAATCTTGACTTGCAAAATGGAATAATATTAGCAGTTAGATACTAAATGAAATGCTTATTCTTAAGGCACTGAAAAATGAAGGATCCTGATAGGATAACTTGGAATTTGATTTATTTCAAGATTTTAGAAACAAAAGTTTGGCCATAAATTTTACAATGTCACTCAGTTTATCCAGCAGGTCCCTGGTCCATAACGCACACAAGTGGCTTCAAGTACCATCTGGCAATTTAGTTAGGTTAGGGGAGGGTGACAGTGGTGTCAACTAGCACTGTTCTGTAGTGTACATTCTATATTGATTGATGATAGGATCAGGCTCAGTTCTGATACCCTGGCTGATGAGCACGTTCCTGTTAAGAGTGAAGGGCAAGGCTGGCAGGACTAGGGAACGCTAGTCGATGAGGGTTATTGAAGCTTTGGTCAGGAAAAAGAAGGCATGTGTCAGGTATAGGCTGCTGGGATCAAGTAAATCTCTTGAGTACAAGGGATGCAGGAGTACACTCAAGGAGGAAAATCGGGGGAGGGGGGTGGGGGCAGAAAGGGGACACGAAATATCCTTGGCAGATAAAAGGTAAAGAAGAATTCTAAAAGATTCAACAGGTATAATAAGAGCAAAAGAGCAACAAGGGTGAGAATAGGTCCTCTTTAAGGATCTGTGTGGTCATCTATGTGTGGATTCAAGGGAGATGGGAGAGATCTTAAATAAATACTTCTCATCTGTATTTACCGTGGAGAAGGTCATGGCAGCTGGGGAATTCACAGAAGAGAACAGTGGTGCCCTGAAACGTAACATCACAAAAGAGGTATTGGTGGTCTTGAAGCACAAAAGGTGGATAAATCCCCAGGGTCTGACCAGAGGTATCCTAGGACCTTGTGGGAAGCTAGGAAATAGCTTCCTGGCAGAAATGCTCGTCTCATCATTAGCCATGGGTGAGGAACTGGAAGATGGCAAATGTTGTGCCTTTAAGGGCTACAAAGACAAGCAAGGGAACTAAAGACCAGTGAGCCTAACATCAGTGGTGGGAAAGTTACTGGAGGGGATTCTGAGAGACCAGATCTACTTGCATTTGGAAAGGCAAAGACTGATCAGGGATAGTCAGCATAGCTTTGTGCATGGTAAATCTCTCATGAATTTAATTGAGTATTTTTGAAGAGGTGGCCAAGAGGATTAATGAGGGCAGGGCAGTAGATGTTGTCTATGTAGACTTGAGCAAGGCTTTTGACAAGGTTGTACATGTTAGGCTGGTCCAGAAAGTTAGATCCAGGGCAATCTAACCAAGTGGATACAAAATTGGCGGTGGTAGGAGAGAGGGTGGCTTTTCAGATTGGAGGCCTGTGACCAGTGGTGTGCCTCAGGGATCAGTGCTGGATCCCTGGTTGTTTGTCACATAAATACAAACAATTTGGTTGAGAAGGTAGGTGGCATACATAGGACAGCACAAGGACAGGTCCTTCGGCTCACAATGTCTGTGCCCACCATGCCAATTTAAACTAAACCCATCTGCCTGCACATGGTCCATATCCCTCCGTCCCCTGTCTGGACGAGTGCCTCTTAAATGTTATTACTATATCTGCTTCCACCACTTCCCTTGGCAGTATGCTCCAGGCACGTACCACAGCGTTTAAAAAAATCTTGCCTTGCAAATCTCCTTTAAACTTTCCCCCTCTCACCTTAAATCGACACCCTCTAGTATCTGACATTTACACTCTGGGGAAAAAGACAGACTTTCTACCCTATGTCTCTGATAATTTTATACACTCCTATCAGGTTGCCCTTCAGCCTCCGAGCTCCAGAGAAAACAATTCGAGTTTGTCCACTGTCTCCTTGTAGCTAATATTCTCTAATCCAGGCAACATCCTGGTGAACCCCTTTTGCACCCTCTCCGAAGTCTCCACATCCTTTCTGTAACGTGGTGATCACAAACGCACACCATACTCCACACATGGCCTAACCAAAGTTTTATACAATTGCAACATGACTTCTCAACTTTTACATTCAATACCCCAACCGGTAAAGGCAACCATGCTATATGCTTTGTTTACCACCCTATCTACTTGGGGTGCAAGTCCATAGATCCCTGAAAGTAGCAACACAAGATCCCACTGTACATCAATGCTCCCAAGGGTCCTGCCATTTACCTGCTACTTCTGACCTCTCAAAGTTCAACACTTCACACTTGTCCAGATTAAACTCCAATTACCATGTTCCACCCATATTTCCAACTGGTCTGTATCCTGCTGAATCCTTTTGACAACCTTCCTCACTATCCACAACTCTGCCAAATTTTGCATTATCTGCAAACTTACTAATGAGCCCACCTTCAATTTTATTCAATTCATTTATGTACATCACAGAGGTCCCAGAACTGATGCCCAAGAATCAGAATAACACCCCTCTAGTCAGAATAACACCCCTCCACCACTACCCTCTGCCTTCTATGGCCAAGTCAAATTCTAATCTAATATGCGAAGTCTCTGTGGATCCCATGTGCCTTCGTCTTCTAGATCAGCCCATCCTGAGGGACCTTGTGGAACGCTTTACTGAAGTCCATGCACAACCTCATCATCACCAACTGAAATTAATGCTGAACTTGGAGGCAAATCTTCCAGCAGATACCAGTTGCCATGGTCTGGGTCCAGTGCAGCCATTCAGCCAGGCAAAAGTAAAGCACCAGCAGAGTCCATGCTATGCTGCAACCTCTGACACTGGGTAAAGGGTTAAAAATGATGTGTGGGCAGCTCGACACAGAAGCCCAAATCTCTCCAAGCCCCATGAATGGCCTCTATTGAAACAGAGGCGGCTTCAGCAGACCCTTCCTGAGTGTAAATAAGATGGATAAGTTAATTTAGTCACATATATTTACAGTGCAGGAAGAGGCCATTCAGCTCAGACAAGTTTTTAGGATCATCTCAGCTCCAGTCACACTTATCTCCGTTGAATCCTGAACAATGGGGATAAGTACCATTCAGCTCAGACAAGTTTTTAGGATCATCTCAGCTCCAGTCACACTTATCTCCGTTGAATCCTGAACAATGGGGATAAGTAATATCTGGCAGATTCACTCACTGATAGACTACGGATTAACCATGTCCTTAGACCATGCCTTCATACCTTTCTCATGATCTTGCGGCCGTAGAACATTACTTTGTCACGTTTTCGGAATCTGTATTTGGGAGTTTCCTGAGCTTGAATTTCTAAGCAGTAGCAACAAATACACAAGAACAATTAATTGCTGTACACACAAATTAATTACAGAATGAAACTAGTTTTTCCAAGAACAATGATTTGCTCCCGTACTCTGAGAGCATATCCATTAGGGACCACTCACTCTTCATTGTAGCAGTTCTCCTATCTTGATGTATGTTCAATAATTAATCAATACTTCAGGGGATCTCTGAACCAGGACTATTTCATACACTGATTTTTTTTAAGCAGCGAGTCAACCCTGCAACCAATATTTCTCCAAAGTGGTTTACCATCACGAGACAGGCTTGGTTAGCCAAGTTCAATGAACCTTGGCAAATGAACTTGATCCTAAAAAAATTACGTGTGTGGTATTACATGTTCCACAATGGTAGAACATGAATTTCCAGAGTTTGCAGTGAATTTGTAGGACTCTGCTGAAGTAAAAAATAATAGATTGTCCAAACAAACACAGGAATTAGGTTAATTTGAATTTACGTAGTACCACATTGAACCTCTGAAATGTCCCAAAGCAGCTCATGAATTAGTTCATTCATAAATTAAGGAGACTAGTGTGGCAGCCATTTTCAAACATCTGTGGGACTTTTAACATCCTTCTGAAGAGATAGGGAGGGGTATCAATTCACCACCTCATCTGAAGAATGGAAAGTGCAATAAAAATCAGTAAAAGAAGTCAAATCAGTCCAGACAGGATGAACCACTAAAATAGAAAAGTCAGAGGACAAATGGGCATACAATATCTCAAAGCCCTTCTCAAAAGTTTGAGCATTTAAAATCAGCCCTGCCTCCATTTTGGACCTCCCGAAGGAGTTAGTGACATTCACTCTTCCAAAACCAAAGACAGACTTTGAGGTAATGTTTCAGGTCCCTTACCTCATCCCATTCATACCTCAATACACAATTTCAGTTTCTACTTTTTTTCCCCTTTTCTATTACAACCCCAACTTTTGTTTTTAAGGGACTCCACGTTATACCAGTTTGAACATAGACATAAAACTATTTCCTCCCCATCACTTGAAATTTGTTAAACTTCCTGTTTACATGCTTTATTCTTTACATAACTGAACAAGCACATTATTTTATTTGCACAGTTTTGAGCCTACCCTTCTAGCTTTCATAAACCCTTCCCACTTTCTGCAGTGAGCCTTGATTCAATTTTGGTTTCCTTACAAGAAGCCCAAGGTTCACCATGTCCCAAATTTCTAGAACGCTGAGCAAATCCAGTTTTGACTCAAAGACAAGGGAACCAACCCTGAGCCAAAACCAAGGAACAGATATCTTTTTCCCCCTTCATCCAAGTACAAATCCCTTTACTTCCACAATTATTCTGGATACATAATACCAGAGAATGGGTGGTCAATCTGCAGCTGGGGATATTAAAGCACATGACATGGCCCTGGATTCTCAGTTCTAATGATTAGCCTCCCCTAGTTGCTTTTTTATAAATTCATTTAAAGGACGTTTGCTTTGCAGGCTTGCCAGCATTTAATTGCCCATTGTTAATCGCCCTCAAGAAGATGGTGGTGGAGCTGTAGGTGGTAGATGGTACAAACTGTTGCTACTGTCTGTCAGTGGTGCTTTGACGGTTGTGGATGGGGTGTCTCTGAAGTGGGCTGTTAAGTCCTGTACGGTGTTAATCTTCTTGACTGTTGTTGAAGCTGCACTTATCCAGGCAAGTGGAGAATATTCCATCACACTCCTGACTTGATACTTGTAGATGGTGGACGGGCTTTGGTAGTTAGAGGCGAGTTACTTGCCGCTGGATTCCTAGCCTCTGACCTGCTTTTATAGCCACATCGTGTACATGGCTACTCCAGTTCAGTTTGTGTCAATGATAACCCACAAGATATTGATAGTACGGAATTCAGTGATGGTAACACCATTGAATGTAAGGGGATGATAGATGGACTTTCTCTTGTTGGATACAGTCACTGCCTGGCACTTGTGTGACGCAAATATTATTTGCTACCTATTAGTCCGGACCTGGATAGTGTCCAGGTCTTGCTGCATTCGGATATGGACTGCTTAGTTATCCTGACTCCCATCAACTCCATTTTAGCCAGGCTTCCTTGATAGAAAGTCTTCTGGATACGTTGTACATAAATGAAGGCTCTGGCCACTTAACTTGTATTGCTTAACGAGCCAGCAAAAATGAGTTTAAATTCAACATGGGGGAGACAGTGCACTACTACAAAATGACACTGAACTGTTCAATCAGGATAGTAAGTGGACTGAGAGTACATGGGGTAACAGTCATAGAACACGTTGGAACTGCAGTCATACTTACTTCTCTCTTGCAGCCGCCTATGTACAATGAGAATGGTGGTGGCAATCAGCACCACTGCCACACCAGCCCCCAAAATTACTCCTATCATCTGAAAAACAGAAGAATTGACTCTTTTAATAAAGGTAAAAGATAAAATTATAAAGCGATCATCTCTTTTACAAGCTTCGATCTAAAGCAGTATTATGAAATGATACAAAGTATCACAAAGATTTATACTTTGCTTAGCATGGACGTGAAATTATCCTGAACCATAGCTTCCGTCCTGCTATAGGGGACATCCTCCTTGACTGCATCACATCTATTTCCAACACCGTTGCTCTCAACCCCTTCCCTCCTGGAAGCAGCAAGGAGAGAGAGCCCTGGTCCTCATCCACCTCACCAGCCTCCACATCCAACCAATTATCGTTCACATTTTCTGCTGGCAACAACAATATTCCACTGTCAGACACATCTTCCTCTCCTGACATTTTGAAAAGACTGTCCACTCCCAACTCTCTCATGCACTCTTCTGTCACTCTGTACCATTCCCCATCCTACAACACTTTCCCATACAAACGCAGGAGTTACAATACTATGTTTTCACCTCTTCCATTCCCACCATGCAGGAATGGAAGCTGTCTTTCCAAGCGAAGCAGTGATTCACTTGCACTCCTTCCAATCATTTGGTGTTCACAAAATGGCCTGCATTACGTTGGAGAAACCAAGCACAGATTGGGTGAGCACCATGTCCAGTCCACAGGAGTACCCCTGAGCTTCTGGTTGCCTGCCACTTTAATTCTCCATCCCACTCCAGCCTCTGTGGCCTCTTGCACTCCTACAACATGGCCCAATGCACGCTTGAATAACAGCATCACACTTTCTGTCTGGACATGTTGCACACTTCTGGAAGCAATATCAAATTCTCCACCTTCTGATAATTCATTATCTCGGTCTATATCAGCACTGGCTATTTTTGCTGTAGGTCATAATTGTATGTGATATTGGTTCTGTTTTTTTGGTTTTTTCTCCCCCCCTCTTCATTAGCCCATCGTAACCTGCTATTTGCAACACATCAGGATCTCTAACTGCTCCACCGATAACTCAGCCCCATAACACTGGGTTCACACTATTATAGATATCTCCTCCATCCTATTCATCCCTCCTGCCAGCAATTTAAAACTAAGGTTTGTTTTTTCTCTTCCCCAGTCTGACAAAGGGTTTTCAACCTGAAATGTTAACTCAGGTTCACTTTCTATGGAAGCTGTAACCTGCTGAGTACTTCCCGCAGTTTGTTTGATTCAGAATTCCACCATCTACGGTATTTTTATTTTCATGAAATTTTTTCTGCCATACTGTAATGTTTCTTGAGCACAAACTGAAGTGGAGGATCGATTCCCATGCGAGTGTGCTTTGAAGTAGGGCAAGAATTTCCACTACAGACAGATCTTCGTGCTGATAATGGCTACTGCATTTCCAGGCTCAAACTTTAGGAGTGAGGGAATTCTATGACTTCGTGGGAGGGAACTGGAGATTATCTAATGTGCTTAGTCTTGCTTCTCCTCCTGCTTTTGCACAGCTTTCTATTTCTTGGCTCATGCCAAGTTAGTTCAGGTGTAGGAGCATCAGTAAAAACCTCACTCTCCACAGGTGGCTGGGGAAGGTGTTGTTAAACAGACCTGAACTCTCATTCTTATTCAGTGAATAAGGGAGAAAACAGGATTACAGTCAGAGACAATTAGGGACGGACAGTAAATCTGGATGTGGATGCTGTCAGCAGCATCCGCATTCACGTACAGATAACTAATGGAAATAAAGCTACTTTATATTGTAGATAGGTTGAGCACTAATCCAAGACACCTGACTTGTTACTACTTGCTAACTTGAAACTGAATTGTTTAAGTCTTTCTGTTCTGCCAGTTAACCAATCCACTATCCATGCTAAACATAATAGGCTCGGTCCTACAAGCCCTCATCTTCTGCAATAACATTGGTGTGGCATTTTATCTAATGCCATTTGAAAAGCTAACTACACTGCACCTACTGGCTCCCCTTCATAGAGTCAATGTTGTACAGCACAGAAACAGGCCCTTCGGCCCACCACGTCCATGCTGACCTTTTTGCCCATTTACACTAATCCCATTTTCCCCACAACAGGACTGTATCCTTCTGTGCCTTGTCCATTTAAGTGTCTGTTTAAATGCCTCCTAATTATATCTGATTCCACCATCTCCACCAGCAGCACGTTCCAGATGTCAACCACTCTTTAAAAAAAAGGAAACATTCCATGCATTTTTAATCATTCCCTGCAATGTCAACTGTGTTTCTCATACAAGAACACTAAAATGTTTAATGTCATTGCCATTTCCTTATTCAGCATTTTCGTCTCTAATATCCTAGCTTCTTAAACCCTCAAAAGTTTTGTCACTCTTTTTATATGCAGAATGTTCTCTTTTCCAGGTAGCAAGGGCCATGACTTGCAGCAAGAAGCAGGACTCTCAGTGCAAGAAGTGGAAGCCATATAATGAGGCGAGTGTCAGGACCCAGTTCTCTTCCAGGTATTTCCAGACAAAATAAAAGAGCCACAGCTGCAAGTTGTTAGGTGATAATTGGATGGGAAATTAGCCAATTGGCAACAACCAATAAAAAGAAGGTAGGGGGCAAGCAGAGAGGCTATTTTAGAGTGGACCAGTGCTAGAGCAGGGGAGCTGAGGCTTCGGCAAGAAGCGGTTAAGTTTCATTCTTTATCTATTAGTGCCTAGCTAAAGTAGTGATAATGGATCCAGGATCAATGATGTGTTCTTCCTGCCAGATGTGAGAGATCTCAAGTCTCCCTGATAGCTACACCTGCAGAAGGTGCATCCAGCTGCAGCTCCTTACAGATCATGTTAGGGAACTGGAGCTGCAGCTGGATGACTCAGCTCATACGGGAGAATGAGGTGATAGATAAAAGCTGCAGGGAGGTAACCACACCTAGGTTGCAGGAGGCAGGTAGCTGGGTGACTATCAGGAGAGGGGAAAGGAATAGGCAGATGGTGCAGACCACCCCTATGGCTGTTCCCCTCAATAACTGGTATACTGCTTTGGACACTGTTGGGGGGAACAACCTACCAGGGGAAATTTGCAGTGGTCAGGTCGCTGGCACTTAGCTCTGTGGCTCAGAAGGGAAGTGGGTAGAAGAGCAGAGCAATAGTGATAGCTGACCTTGTAGTTAGGGGAGCAGACAGGAGATTCTGGACGTGAAAGAGACTCCCGGATGGTACGTTGCCTCCCAGGTGCCAGGGTCAGGGATGTCTCAGATCGGATCAACTGCATTCTAAAGGGGGAGGGTGAGAAGCCAGAAGTCGTGGTACATATTGGTACCAATGATGTAGGTAGGAAAAAGGATGAGGTCCTGTAAAGTGAATATGGGGAACTAGGTAGGAAGCTGAAAAGTAGGACCTCCAGGGTAGGAATCTCTGGATTGCTGCCTGTGCCATGGGCCAGTGAGGGTAAGAATAGGTTGATTTGGCAGATGACTGTGTGGCTGAGAAATTGGTGCAGGGGGCAGGGTTTCAGATTTGTGGATCACTGGGATTTCTTCTGGGGAATGTGTGACCTGTACAAAAGGGACAGGTTGCACCTGAACTGCAGGGGGACGAATATCCTTGCGGGCAGGTTTGCTAGAGCTGTTGCGGAGGGTTTATACTAGTTTGGCAGGGGGATGGGAACCTGAGTGATAGGTCAGAGGATGGGGCAGTTGGTGTACAGGTTGATGCAGCATGTAGAGAGACTAAGGATAGGCAGTTGATAAGACAAAATTACAGTCAGTTGGATGGGTTGAAGTGTGCCTATTTTTAATGCAAGTAGTATCAGGAACAATGGTGATGAACTTGGAGTATGCGTCAGTACATGGAATTAATATTGTGGCCACTACAGAGACTTGGCTGTCACAAGGGCAGGAATGGCTGCTTGATATTCCAGGGTTTAGATGTTTCAAAAGAGACAGGGAGGGAGGTAAAATAGATGGGGAGTAGCATTGATACTCACGGATAGTTTCACAGCTGCAGAAAGGGAAGATGCCCTGTGTGGATGGAGGTCAGAAACAGGAAGGGAGCAATCACTCTATTGGGAACATTCTATAGAATGCCCCCCCCACCACCTGACAACAGACACTGAGGAACAGATCGGGAGGCAGATTTTGGAAAGGTGCAAAAATAACAGGGTTGTCCACATGGGTGATTTCAACTTCCCAATATTGATTAGAAACCTCCTTAGTGCAAAAGGTTTGGATGGGGCAGAATTTGTTAGGTGTGTCCAGGAAGGATTCCTGGCAATATGTAGACAGGCTGACTAGAGGAGAGACCATTCTGGATCTGGTACTAGGCAATGAACCTGGTCAGGTGTCAAATCTCACAGTAGGTGACCATTTCAGAGATGATGACCACAACTCCCTGACCTTTACTCTCTCCTTGATGAAGGATAGGAGCAGACCATATGGGAAAGTATTTAATTGGGGGAGGGGAAATTATGATGCTATTAGGCAGGAACTTGGGAGTGTAAATTGGGAGCAGATGGTCTCTGGGAAATGCACAATGGAAATGTGAAAGTTGTTTAGAAATCACTTGCATGGGGTTTTGAATAGGTTTGTCCCATTGAAGCAGGAAAAGGATGGTAGGGTGAAGGAACCATGGTTGACAAGAGATGTGGAATATCTAACTAAGAGGAAGAAGCAAGCTTGCTTAAGGTTTAGGAAGCAAGGATCAGACAGGGCTCTAGAGAGTTACAAGGTAGCCAGGAAGGAGCTTAAGAATGGATTTAGAGCTAGAAGGGGGCATGAGAAGGCCTTGGCAAGTAGGATTAAGGAAAACCCCAAGGCATTCTACTCTTATCTGAAGAACAGGAGGATGACTAGAGTGAAGGCATGATCAATTAGGGATAGAGGAGGAAACATGTGCCTGGAGTTGGAGGAGGTCCTTGATGAATACTTTGCTTCAATATTTGCCTGTGAGAGACACCTTGATGTTTGTGAGAACAGCATAAAACGGGCTGATAAGCTAGAACACGTCGATGTTAAGGAGGAGGATGTGCTGGAACTTTTGGAAAAACATTAGGACAAGTCCCTGGGGCCAGATGGGATATATCCCTGGATATTACAGGAAGTAAGGGAAGAGATTTCTGAGACCTTGGCGATGATCTTTCTGCCTGGAGGTCTGTGAACAATGGTGTTCCGCAGGGATCTGTTCTGGGACCCTTGCTCTTTGATTTTTATAAATAACTTGGATGAAGATGTGGAAGGGTGGGTTAGTAAGTTTGCAGATGACATGAAGGTTGGTGGTGTTGTGGATAGTGTAGAAGGCTGTTGAGGGTTACAATGGGACATTGATAGGATGCAGAGATGGGTTGAGAAGTAGCAGGTGGAGTTCAACCTGGAAAAGTGTGAAGTGATTCACTTTGGAAGGTTGAATTTGAAGGTAGAATACAGGGTTAATGGCAGGATTCTTAGCACTGCGGAGGAACAGAGTGATTTTGGGGTCCAAGTCCATAATACCTCAAAGTTGCTGCACAAGTTGATAGGGTTGTTAAAAGGGTGTATGGTGTGTTGGCCTTCGTTAGTCAGGGGATTGAGTTCAAGAGCCACGAAGTAATGTTGCAACTCTAGAAAACCCTGATTAGACCACAGTTCTGGTCACCTCACTATAGGAAGCATATGGAAGCTTTAGAAACTGTGCAGGAGATTTACTAGGATGCCACCTGGATTGGACAGTATGTCTTGAGGATAGGTTAAGTAAGCTAGGGCTTTTCTCTTTGGAGCAAAGGAGGATGAGAGGACACCCAACAGAGGAGTACAAGACAAGAGGCATTGATCAAGGGACAGCCAGAAGTTTTCCCAGGGCAGAAATGGCTAACATGAGGGGGCATAATTTTAAGGTGACTGGACAGAGTACAGGGGGATATCATAAGTTTTTTTTTACACAAAGTGGTTGGTACATGGAACATGCTGCTGGGAGAGGCAGAGACACTAGGGACATTTGAGACTCTTAGATAGCCTTTCATTTTCCTATCATCCATGTATCTATGTAGGAGGGTTTAAAAAGTAGGTTAAAAATTCGGCACAACATTGTGGGCCAAAGGGCCTGTGCTGTGCTGTAATGTTCTTATGTTTTGTCTTTTTATTTCTTGCTCATTTTACATTTGTGATTTTAAAAATATAGTGTCCTTTGCTGGCTAAAATGTCCTTTCAAAACTCCAAATCCTCAGGCCTACAACTAATCTTTAACTTAATCTTTTCATTTAATCTAATACCATCCTCGACTTTAGTGTGCCATAGAGAGAATACTTTTCCCATATCAACAATGTGAGAACCATGAATCATTTCACTATGTCTCCCAAGTTTACATTTTTACCATGGTTTTAATTTAATTTCACAAATTTATCCAACTCAATACTCAGGTTTAATTTAACCTTAAATTTGTCAATGTGGATGCAGTTTGTTTATAACTATCGCTCTTCCCCAGAGGATGCTCTACCACTAAATTCAAGTTCATGAAGTTCAAAGAGCCATCACCGTAGACACAATCCATAGTAGCTCACAGAGGTTCCCTAGTCATTTAACCTTAAGGTATCAAACTCATCTAGAAGGAAGTGTTTACTCACCGGTGATCTGGTTGGTGAATGTTGAAGCATCCCAAACTCTGGTTGGGTAAACTAACAGAAGATCTTTCACTTCTCTGCTAAGGTGTCCACATTGTCTGACTGCCTCGATAATGTTCTGTGTAATAGCTAAGGTTGTAAATATCAACTCACTTCTTCTTGTCCAAGCTATTTCTAAGCCAGCCTTCCTGGCAGTAGCCTGAAATCTGGAGGGAATTGGCATTCTATTTAGTCCAAAGTTATCATGTTTACTGTTGCAGGAAACCACTTAACTTTATATTAAATAATTCATTTTATGGTTCTCCTCCATTTCTAATTAGCATTGTCAGTTTTGACTAAACTATGTAGACGCAGAAGTACAAATTTAAAACCAGGCAAAGTGCATTTAGAATCTACAATAAGCTCCCATGAAAATCAAACCTCTGAATCCACAGACAGTTAAGGACAAGAAGATTCAGAAAATAGAACCACAAGTAAAAACACAAATTATCCAGATTTAGGAACAGAAACAATCACAAAAATTATTAAACTAATCTGGGAAAGTCTCCTAACCTGCCTGCTAGACTGAGACCACAGGCAGACAAGGATGGGTCAGCCAAATGGGGAGTAAATGGCGTGTTCAGAAAAAGGAATAGTTCATCTTGGATTCAGAGTCACACAATCATCACATGGTATCAGGTGACTATGCAACATATAGAATCAGTACCAGCTCTTTGCATAAGCAATCTACTCACCCTGGCTCTTTTGCCCTTTCCTCGTAGCCCTGCAATTTCTCATGTCCCTCACTTATCTATCTACTTCCCTTTCGAAAGGCAAGATTATATCCACTTCCACTGTTTCACAACGTCACTGCCTTGAATTTGTGGCCTTGGTTCTCAACTCTTCTGACAATTTGTTTTATTCTGTCTTGACACATCCTGATTTTGAATATGTCAGCAAAATTACCTCTCTACTTTCTCAGTTCTGTAGAGAACAGTCCAATATTCATAATCTGTCCACGTAATTAAAGTTACTTACCTTTAGGATCATTGTACTGATTTTTTTAACCCCCTGTACTCTTTCCCCTAAGGCCATCAACAATCTTTCACACAGATGATCAGAACTGGACACTATATTTTTACTTTAGCTGCAACTGAATCATTGTTTTGTATAGATTCAACATAATCTCTTTGCCTTTATCCACTTGTAAAGCCCAGGCACCATATTTCTAATTGTTTTCTCAACCCGTCCTGTTATCTACAAATAATACCTGCATCTCTCAGTTCCTGCATCCTCTTTAGAACTGTATACTTTCTTCTATTGCCTTCCTAGTTTTCTTCAACAAAATGGACCAGTTTGCAGCTGAGGTCATCTGTCATACATTCACCCATTTCACCAGCTTGTCTATACTCTTAGTCCATTTGCATCCTTCCTATTGTTTACCACCCTCCCAGGGGAGTGTAAATTCCCGAGTTCTGCACATTTTGAAATGGCTCCCTGTGCACCCAATTAGTAATATGTATTTAGTAAGCTGTGGTCCTAGTACCTGCACCACTGCTCATCATTCCTGCCCAAGAATCAACTATTCACCACACTGTTTAATGTCCATAAGCCATTTCTGTATCAAGTTACTATTATCCTTTTTAGTGAAAGGGTTTCAATTTTGAGTGAGTCTATTAGGCTGTATTTTATCAAATTACTAATTTAAATCATGACATTTAGTAGGTAACATGAGAACAAATCGCAAATTACTTTGGACATGGAGCTAGAAATTTGTCTTCAATGTTTTGCTGGTTTTAAGTAGTGTTAACAATCTCCCTAATGCTGCTTCAAAAATCTCAAAAATATTGCAAAAGTCATTAGTGCTGGGTTGAAAATACTTCTATTAGTGCAGCCCTATTCTGTTTCAGGAGTAGCAGACATTAAGGGTCAAGCTTCCCATGTTAGTAGCATCTTTGTTCACAGCTCTGACTTCACCAAAAGGATCACAACACAATTCAGCTAGCACATGTTCAGTACTGGGGAGTGTTGGCAAGGCACCAGTGCATGCTGCAGTGATAGGAAGAGGCTGGCAAATTCCTCAAGGAGACAGAGGAACACACAAGCTTTGGAACAACAGTGCATGCAAAAGGCATTGAAAATAGGGTTCAATGGATTTAAGGGAATTAAGGGATATGGGGATGGTGCAGGAAAGTGGTGCTGATGTAGTAGATCAGCCTGGTGCAGGTTCAGTGAACAGATTTCTGTGTCAGAGAACAATGGTGATGACCTCCCAGGAAAGTTTCAGCTCGAATGAGTTTGTGTCTCTTGGTGTTTCAGATCATCAATCTAGCCCTTCTGGGGAAAAAAAAATGTGCACCTTTATTTCATCTCCACTCCAATGTCATTACCACTTGTGAGGAGCGGTAGAGTAGGCTTGAAGGGCCACGTGACTTTTCATCCCTTGACAACATTGAATAAGGCCATTTCAGTGCATGGGATTTGTGCTGCTCATGCAGCAATCCTACTCCATTCATTTTTCCTGTAACCTACCCCCCACATTTCCCTCAGTTGCCCCCACCTTCTACCACTCACCTACACACAAGGGGCAAATTATAGCAGCTGGCTATCTTAACAACCCTCAGCTCTGGGATGTGGGAGGAAACAGAAGTGCCCATGTTGTCACAGGAAGTTCGTGCAAACTCCACACAGACAGCAACAGGATTCAAAACTGAACCAGGGTTGTTGGAGCTGTGAGGCAGGCAGCCACTATCTGTGCCACTACTCCTGCTCTTAGTTCTTATTTTCAATGTTGAGAACAATATATTGACAGGCTAGCCTACATGCATGTGATTTCACGTAAACATCAATGTGCTGCTAGTCAAGTTAATGCTTTGCAAAAGTTGCAATTGGTCTCTCTCTCTACCTCACACACACCTACCACCTTTAAGATGCATTTTTTAAAAAAAAATGTACCTCTTTGACCAAACTTTAGATTATTATCCCAGTAAGATTTTATGTGTCTCAATATCAATGTTTCTGCATGATAATACTCCAGTTAAATGACCTCTAGATGTTTTTAACCACATTAAAAGACATCATATAAATGGAAGTGGTTAGGAGAGGAGATATTATCAAAGCATACAAAATTCTGATAGAGAAGAGGGTGAGAAGTGGTTAGTGAAACTAGAATTCTGCACCCCACCTCAAAATAAAGGGTACGCACAATTAGGATTGAGATAGAAATTTCTTCATATGGAATTTTCCATTCTAAAGAGCTCTGGATGGCAAATATATTCAAGGAATTTTCAAATATCTGCTGATCTCCAAGAAACTTTAGTTTAAGAATAGTGCAGGACATTGGAGTGGAGGTGAAATAAAGGTGCAAAATTTTGTTTCCCCCCTAGAAGGGCCAGACTGACAATCTGAAACACCAGGAGAGAAACTCAGTCAAGCTGAAACTTTCCGAGGAGGTCATCACCATTATTCTCTGACACCATTATTCTCTGCTCGCTGAACCTGCACCAGGTTAGATCTAGTGCAAGCTCAGCAACCCCATTCCTTTTAGATGACAGTATTTGGTTCCAAGAGCACTGGCGTATTAAATATTTGACTGCATTGAATAGTGTTTTTGGTGTTTTAAGTATTTCAATTTACATTGAAATTCTCATTATTTAAAACAATTATTTTTGGTTTTAAAAGCACTAATTTTTTTGATAGTTTGCAAAACTCCAACAGTCAAAAACCTCTGTCAGTTTTGACAGCTGGTAAATTGGTATTGCAGCCTGTCTGGCTGTCTAGGATGCAAGGGATCCACATGTCAGGAGCTGGGAACCAAGTTGCTGCCACAGATTGGTAATTGGTTTATTATTGTCACATGTATCGAGGTACAGCAAAAAAAAATTTTGTTTTGCATACCATCCATTCAGATCATTTCACACCTCAGTACATCAAGGGAAATGCAATAACAATGTACAATATAGTATTACAGTCACAGAAAATGCGGTGCAGGCACACAACAAGGTGCAAGGTCATGATGAGGTAGATTGTAAGGTGAAGAGTTCATCCCATCACACCACAGGTCCATTCAATAGTCTTCTAACAGTGGGACAGAAGCTGTCCTTGAGCTTGGTGGTATGTGTTTTCAGACTTTTGCATCTTCTACCCAATGGGAGGGGGAGGGGGAAGGTGGAGAGAAGAGAGAATGTCTGGGTGGGATGGGTCTTTGATTATGTTGGCTGCTTTTCCGAGGCAGCAAAGTGTAGACAGAGGGGAAGCTGGTTTTCGTGATGTGCTGGGTTGTGTTCACAGCTCCCTGCTGTTTCTTGCAGTCTTGGGCAGAGCAGTTGCCATACCAAGCTGTGATGCATCCAGATAGAATGCTTTCTGTGGTGCATTGATAAAAATTGCCAAGGGGCAACAGGGACAGTCGGTTAGAGAAATAAGGAACATTTACCCTTAATGGCTCTTTGAATTGTGAAGTTGTAACAGAATGCAACTTTTAATCTGCATTGCTGTGTGTAGGCAGCAAGAGCAGTGAGCATGGGGTAGATTATTGCTCACCCAAGTAAGTCAGATGGAACTGGGCCTTGGGGGTTTCATAGGGCTCAGTACTCAGTCCCTTGATTTTTGTAGTACTTATTAATGATTCAGATTTAAATATAGGCAAAATTTTAAAGAAATATCCAGGCAATACAACAAATTGCTCGTGTGTGTCTGACAACAAGGATGAATGCTCTAGAGTGCAGTAAGACAAAAGACAATCTAGTCAGTCAGGTGGAACACTAGCAAATACAATTTAATCTGGAGCAGAGAGAGGTAATATATTTCTCGAGGTGCAAGACAATAAATGAGACATTTATTGACATGAAGGAACAGAGGGACATTGGAATGTATGTCAACAGATTCTTTTAAGTAGCAGCTACTCTTTCAAGTAGCTCCTTAATCAGCTACAGTTTAGAACAGTAGGGAAGTTGTGCTAGAGCTGTGTAGAGCACTGGTTTGACCACAGTTTGATTACTGTGCACAGTTCTGGGCATGAGAGAAAAGATGGGATGGTACTGGAGAGGATATAGAGGACGTATACAATGATAATGGCAGGATTGGAAAATTTTAGTTCCTTGAAAAAAAAAATCAGACAAGCTGGATTGTTTCCTTTGGAACAGAGGAGATGAAGCAGAATTATGACAGGTCTAGATATAGGAAGAACCGTTTCCTTTTGCAGAGGGGCCAAAGATTTAAAGTAATTAGATTAGAGGTCAGGAAAAATGTTTTCACCCATATTCTGGTGGGGGTCTGGAAGTCACTAACTGAAGCGGCAGTAGAGGCAGAAATTTATATTTTAAGAAGTACTTAGAAACGTATGTGAAGAGTCAAGGCCTACAAAGCTACAGTCCTAATGCAGGACAGTGGGATTAGGGTAGGCAACTTTCTTTGCAATGAGATGATTGGCCTTCTTCCATCTCATGATTTTCCACAATCAGTTGAGTGGAGCACATCCACAAGAGATCCTTTTTAATTATCCACAAGGAGGGAATAACTTGTTAATAGACCCTTCAATCTTGCTCAGAATACCATTTTAAGCCAGATACATTCTGTCAGTGACTCACTATATACACTCTGGAATCTATAAACTTGGGCTCTTGTTAATATACATTCAGGACTTGCTCATCCTGAACCCAAGGTGTCACTGTGGAACACAAAAGCTTTACAAGGTGTTTTATTTTCTGCAGTTTAGTTTGAAGAACTTTAAGTACGGTTTCATTGGTCTAATTATCAGATGTCAAGCCACCCAAAGGGAAATAAATACCACTTACCATGGTTGTTTGTAACTGGTTTTCAACCAGAGTCTTCAGATCTAATAAACTGCCATCAGATTCATTCTATGAAAAATTGCAAAGAAATATTACTGCACTCTACTTTGCAGTTAAGATAAAGCTTAAATGTTTAATTGATATCATCTTATCACAGCAACTTAATGTGGTCACCGTTACACAGTTTTGAAGAGTAAACAACCTTATCTCATATTAAAGTGCTGAGCTATTTATCTCTATCACACCTCCCAAAAAGCTTTCCTCACTGAACAAAGATGCCAAGAGTGAGCACATGCTGGCTGGTGAAAGAACCAATGGGTAGAGAACCATATCAAATTCTTGAAGGTCCCGGCAAGGCAGTGAGAGCAAACATTTCACTGGTTGGAGTGATTAGAAAATTTGTCAACATCATAGAATAAAGGTATGGTCACTTTGGATGCAGCAGAGATTATAATAACACCCCACCCCACCCCCAAGTAAAGGGATTGTGAACCTTTAGAATTTTCTACGACAAGAGAGCTGTGGATGCTTTGTTGTTAAATATATTCAAAGCAAAGATCAATGGGGATATTTAGGGAAAAGGGGATAGTATGTTGAAATTGAGGAAGGTCATCCAGAATCTTATTGCATGACAGAGCAGGCTTGAAGGACCAAAAACAATCTATCCTTGATCCTTTTTAATCATCAAACATCATCCATCCTAATCGTCACAAAGTGCTGCAGATGCACCTGTCAAAGGACAACCTTTGAGGAATACAGCACGAGCACTGTGCTAATTGAAATAGATTCGAAACAGGCACAGCAGGTCAAAATTGAGCATCCATGAAGCTCAAGAACTGTACACCACCACAACCTGCAACTGCAAGGCCCAACATATACCTCACTCAACTGTTAGCAAGTCACCTAACCAATTCTAGTTCCTGCTGTCAAGGAGTATGCCTGAAACAGGCATAACTAAAAACTGAGGCGCCAACATAGTGAAGCTGCAACACGAGGCTGACAGGAAGCTAAATAACAGAAGCAGCATACTACATTCTGAGTCAAGTTCACTCTGTAGGACATCAAGAAATAGAGAAGCACATTGGAGTTAAAGGCCATGATAATATGCTAGTTGTAAACTGAAGGTGGTCTCCAGATCTAACTATGCCTTGACCCAAGCTATCCAAGCACTGTTACAACATTAGCATTCACAAGAGTGGGGAAAAAAAAGCTGGGATAAAACCAATCCAAGCAAAATGCCCAAATTGTTTAACCACAATATTCAGCAATGATGGAAAGTGGCAATGCTATCAAGTGACACTTAGTCATTAATGACCTGCTAAATGACAATCCATTTGTATTCTGCCAGGACTTCTCGCTCTGGACACTATTATAATCTTGGTCCAACGATGGACAAAGGAGCCAAGTTCCAGAGGCAAAGAAAGAGTCAGGGCCTTTGAGTTCAAGACAACATTTGTATGTATGAGACACCAATGATCTCTAATAGGTTTAATAGACTCAGGAGGAAAGGTCTTCACTGGCTGCACTTGTACCTCAGCCCTAAAATATCACTACAGGAGTCTCTCAGGGAACTGCTTTAAGATCAGTAAACCTCAACTACTTGAAGCATTACCTCTGTCACGAGATCACAGTTAGGGATGGTCACTTATGATTGCACAATGTTCAGGTCTGGTCACAACTTCTCAGATAATGAAGCAGTCTGCCCCAGCACACAATGAAACTTCAGCAATAGACAGGTTAAAGTTCATTCAGAAGAAAGTGTGACCACTTTCCCAGGAGAATCAATGGAATTTACTGAACCATAAGAACACAAGAAATGAAATGCAAGCAGCGGTCATCCATCCAGCCCTTCACACCTGCTCCCCATTTATTATCATCTACCTATAAGAATCCATCACCATTCTAGGGGTTCTCCATTGACCATAAACCTAATTGGATTGATATAAAATATCTGTGACTAAAACTGAAACGGAGACTTGGTACCATTGCAAGAATAGAAGCAAAGCATTTGGTCTTTCTGCCATTCAAAAAAAATAATAACCAGTCTTCAACCTTCTGCTCTTTTGTCATATCCCTTGACCCAAAAAAAATAGCAAATTTTCTTTTTTCCTGAATATATCCAAATGTGGACCCATAGCTCGCTAAAGGATTTCAATGATTCCTCACAATGAGTGAAGCAATTTTTTACATCAGTTCCAAATAGACAGCTGCTAATTCCAAAACGATGATGCTAGCTTTAGTCTCCCCTACCAGACTTCCACCATGTATTGTCCTCTCCCCGAGCTTTCAATGTTTCAAGATATCAGCTCGCATTCATCTGAACTCTTGGGTTTGACTAAACAGGCTCAATTCCTCCCAACTCTGTAATCATTATGGAATCTTCCCATCCAGATATTATCTTCTTAGGTAAAAAGAGACCAAAACAGTCCACCTCTTCAGACATGGTCTCACAAAAAGCCTCACCTAACTTCTGCAATTTCTGTACAAGGACACCAGACCCTTCTGCAAACTTTTCCCAATTTCAGCTTTTGTGGATGTCTTGCTTTTCTTGTTTTTATATTGAAGTGGATAACTTAACATTTCTTCATATTATAACCTATTTGTTGAATTCAGTCTCTTGTGTATCAACTTGCAGCCTCGTGTCCTCCTCAATGTACTGTTTAACCAGGCTTTGTATCATGAAAAATCTTATACACATTACTCTCAATTCTTTCATTCATATCAATGATGTACATTCTAAATAGTCAAGGACAAAGAACTGATCTTTGCAGTAGCAACATGAAAAAGGCACGGTAGCATTGTGGTTAGCATAATGCTTTACAGCGCCAGTGCCCCGGGTTCAAATCCGGCCACTGTCTGTAAGGAGTTTGTACGTTCTCCCCGTGTCTGTGTGGGTTTCCTCCGGGTGCTCCGGTTTCCTCCCACATTCCAAAGACATACAGGTTAGGAAGTTATGGGCATGCTATGTTGGCGCCGGAAGCGTGGCGACACTGGCGGGCTGCCTCCCAAAATCACTACGCAAAAGATGTATTTCACTGTGTTTCGATGTACATGTGACTAATAAAGATCTTATGACTATTTCTGCTCAGCCATATGTTCTTTGAACATGTCAACTATTCCTCAATCCAGTACATGACCCCTATTCCCTTAGCCCCAAGTTTTGTTACAACCCAAACACTGTTCAAAAACCTAATTACAGTACCTGCTACTGGCTCCCTTTTAACTACCATGCAAACTAGAACTTTAAAAAAATCTCTTCATTTTATTATCTTGCCATGCTCTTAAAAAATGGGTTCCAAGATTTTATTCTCTATTGATGTAGGCTAATTGGTCTACAGTTCTGACAAGGGTTTTGGACCTCAAGCATTAACTCTATTTCACTTTTAACAGATACTGACCTGGTAAGTATTTACAGCATCTGCAGTTTCTTTTTGACTTTCATTGGCCTAAACTTCTGTTTTCTCTCCCCTTCCTTACACAGTGGAGTTGTCTTTACTGACTTCAAATTCCCAAGGATCATTCTGAAATATAGGGAAGTCCAGAAGATCAAAACTAAAGCACCCACAACTTAAAAGCTCAATTTAACTCTTCAGCTCCAAGGGAGATTTGTTGCCTTGTATGCTAATTAGTTTTTCAGTAATGTTCCTTTAGTGATACTAATCTCTTTACATGTTCCTCATTCTCACTGTACCTCAGTTTATCACTATTTCCATATCATTTTCACATTCTACCACTTAAACAAATATTCTGTGTCTAATGATCAATTCCTTATTCCCTGTTACAATTCACTTTCCTGCCTGTTCCCATTATCCTCGACTGGCCCATAATTCTATCCATTAGTTCATAAATCTGTCTTCTCAGCTTTGAATATATTCAGTGCATCCACCTCCACAGCTGTCAGAGGTCGAGAATTCTAAAGTTTCTTCCCCTCCGCCATCAGATTTCTGAACGGTCCATGAACACTACCTTGTTATTTCCTCTTTTGCACTATTTATTTTTGTAACTTATAGTAATTTTTATGGTCTTTGCACTGTACTGCTGCAGCAAAACAACAAACATTACCACATATGTTGGTGACAATAAACCCAATTCTGATTCTGTCAACACATGGAACAGATACTGCCAGTCTCCAGCAACAGTCACACACACCATACTGACCAGGGTGCAGCCTCGAGCCCCAGGCTCAGCACCAAGTGCATGCACTGCTTACCCAGCCCCGCTTCCCCCGCGCCCCCCCCCCCCCCCACCAGACTGATCCTCACAGGCAGCCTCTTCACATCCAGCCTTGGCCAAATCATTGGTGGAGTCGCATCAGGTTCCTGGCACAGCAGCACATCATACAAGGGAGGGCAGGAGATCACGTCAGGTTCCTGACACCCAGACACCCAAAGCAGCAATGTGCAGCACTGGGGAGGGCAGGAACTCCTGCCAGGGCCTGCCCAGCAGCGTTGTCATAAGCACATCTATGTGTATAAAATACCCTAACAACCCCTTTACAGAATCTATTCCATTGGCGCTGTTGTTCCTTGGAACGTATGCATGGTGCTGAGCAAGGTATCACTGTACTCCAATGATACAAGTTCATACACTGCAGTAATCTTCTATGTGGCATATTACCAAGTGCCTTTTGAAAATCCAAATACACTGTACCCACTGGCTTCCCCTTCACACCCAGCTCATTATATCCTAAAAGGATTCTTGATCTTCAAACACCATTTCCCTTTCATACAATTGTGTTGACAGCTTAATTGTATTATGATTTTCTAAATGTCTGGTTCCTTTAATAATGAAGTAATATGACAGATGTCCATTTAACTGGTCTGTAGCTCCTGCTTTCTGTGATGAGATTGCAGTGGAGAGGGTTCAGAGGTGATTCACCAGGTTGTTGCCTGGGATGGAGTAATTCAGTTATGAGGAGAGACTGGAGAGGTTATTGTTTTCCCTGGAGTGGAGGCAGTTAATAGGGGACGTGACTGAGGTATATAAAATTGAGAGATATAGATAGGGTAAACTAGATGAAATTATTCCCCATATTAGAGGTAGATAAAACTAACAGACAGGTTTATGGTAAGGTGTGAGAAATTTAGAGGGGATCCGAGAGCGGCAAAGTACACTCCCAGAGGGTAGTGGGAGCAGAGTTGCGGACAGCATGCAAGTGTCCAGACAAGCACTTGAATTGCCGTGCGCAGAAGACTGGAAGATGGGATTAATTATGAATGGATCGCCATGAGTCAGCATGGATGTAGTGGGCCAAATGGCTGTTTCCATGTTCCAAGACACTATGGCTGCTTTCTTAAATAGGGGAGTTATACTTGCATTTTTCCAGTCTGCTGGAATCCTTCCAAAATCTTGGAAATTTTTAAAGTCTTTGAATATTTTTATTGGGTCTAGATATATGGCAAGCAAGGGAGATGAACGGTTACTGGTGGTAAGTGGGAATGAAGATTTCAAGTTACAATCAGATCAGCTACAAGGACAAGACTGGCCTACTCCTGCTCCCAATTCTTATTTGGTTTATTACATTATCTAGTGATAATGACTGTTTTAAGTTCCTTCCTCACTTCTGACCCCAATCTTCAACTATCCCTGGGATGCTTTACATGTCTTTGACTGTGAAGATGTGTACAAAATATTTGTTCGGAATCTCGACCATTTCCTTCTCTATTATTAATTCCTCCATCTTATCTTTTGGAGGACACAGATTTTATCTATTTTCTTCTTCACTAGATATTTGCAGAAGTTCTGACTGGCGGCTTTGATATTTCTTGCTAGCTTATTTTCATAATCTACTTGCTTCCATTTTTTTTTCCAGTCATCCTTTGCTGGTTTCTAAATGTTTACCCAATATTCTGACCACGAATTTTCATAACACTGCATGCCTCAGTCATGCAGCATGGAAACAGGCCCTTCAGCCCACTGAGTCTGTGCAATCAAGCACCCATCTACACTAATCTTTCAATGTTAACTTCAGTTAGCTACAAGTTCATCTTCCTTCTCAGTTTTAATATCACATTTGAGTATGACATTTCCTTAAATGCCTGCTGCTACTTATCTCGCCTCTTGCATCTTAATGTTTTTCAATGCACATTAACTAACTTTACCTTCCTGCTTTTGTGAATCTCTTTAAAGTTTAGATCTGAGTTTTTGATCCAAGTTTTGCACTCAGATTGATCCTACTGCATTTCGCATGACCCAATCGAAAATAGGTTGTTCCTTGGTTGCTTCCACAACAGTGTCTGAAGAAAATCTCCAAATACACTCTACACAAACCTATCCTCAACATTTTCTTTGCCTCTTTAATCTATCCAGTCATATCCATTTACTTCTACTTGTGCTATTGTGTAACTTGTTATAAATGCAACATATAAAGAGCCATTAAACGTTTTATTAACCGTTTTCTCTAGTCTACCTTTGCAGATAGGGTCAGTCTTATGTTTGTACATTGTCACTTCCTATCACACTTATTAACTGTTACCGATATTGCAACCAATCACTATTGTCTTGATCTTTTGCTAACCTGCCCCTCCCCTGCCCCACCCCAATTCCAAATATGTAATTTAAAGCTCTTCCTGCAACCAAATTATTCAACCATCAATTAACCAAGTTATTCAATTCACCAGTTTCGTTCCAATTTAAGTAAAATCCACCCCAACAGAAACCTATTTCCCAGTTCTGGTGCCAGTGCCCCTTGAACTGAAATGCATTCTGCAATGAATGCCCCATCTCCTGACTTCCCAAAATCTATCAACAAGGAACACAAGAGGAGTGTAATGGAATTCTCTCCACCTTGCAATAGCCAACAGGCTTTACACCATTCAGAACAATGCAGTCCACCTGATCAGCACCCCAACCACTGCCCCAAACCATTGATTAGCACCTTCCCACCACTCATCAGCTGCAGTGTGTACCTCCTTCAGGCACTTTCCTCTTCTTTCCCAGCTGATTGCCCATTTAAAATTCTAGTTCTCTACCACCTACTTGCATGTTAATTTATTCTCACTCAGACACCTTCAGTTCTTTCCTCCCTCACCTTCTACACCATGCATCTTTCCATCTTCAGTGATTTCAACATCTTGATTTGTATCGTTCACTGCCCTCCTATACTCCTTCAATTCTTCCCTTCAAGGTCACTCCTCCGAACCCTTCATCTTCTTACTTGCACCTCGTCACTTCCTTATACTGTTCTCTATCCAATTCCTTCCCTCCCCAACCCAAATAAACCTCCTTCCTCTGTATGTGCCTCCAGAAATAACTCCCTCTTTCATTACTTTTGATACCCTTGTCCCAATTAAAACAATTACTTTCTAACTTGGGCTGGTTCCCCAACTCCAGCCTCCCAGACAATCTCGACCCACTGCAATTCACCTGTCGCTGAAACAGGTCTACAGTAGACACCATCTCCCTGGCCCTACACTCAGCTCTGGAGCATCTGGACGGTAAAGACACCTACGTTAGACTATTGTTTATTGACTACAGCTCCACCTTCAATACTATAAACCCAAGCAAACTTGTCACCAAACTCCGAGACCTAGGACTCAACACCTCCCTGTGTAACTGGATCCTTGACTTTCTAACCAACTGACTGCAATCAGTGAGGATAGGCAGCAATACCTCTAGCATGATTATTCTCAACACTGGTGCCCCACAAGGCTGCGTCCTCAGCCCTCTACTCCCGAAACACTCATGACTGTGTAGCCAGATTCTGCTCTAACTCCATCTACAAGTTTGCAGATGATACCACCGTTGTAGGCCGTATCTCAAACAGCAATGAGTCGGAGTACAGGAAGGAGAGAGAGAGCTTAGCGAAATGGTGTCACGACAACAACCTCTCTGTCAATGTCAACAAAAGAGCTGGTCATTGACTTCAGGAAAGGGGGTGGTGTACATGCACCTGTCTACATCAATGGTGCTGAGGTCAAGACGGTTGAGAGCTTCAAGTTCCTGGGAGTGAACATTACTAACAGCCTGTCCTGGTCAAATCGCATAGATGCCACGGCCAAGAAAGCTCACTAGCGCGTCTACTTCCTCAGGAGGCTAAAGAAATTCGGTTTGTCCCCTTTGACTCTCACCAACTTTTATCAATGCACCATAGAAAGCATCCTATCTGGATGCATCGCGGCTTGGTACAGCAACTGCTCTACCCAGGACCGCAAGAAACTGCAGAGAGCTGTGGAAACCAGCCTTCCCTCCTTGGACTAAACCTCTAGCTGCCTTGGTGAAGCAGCCAGCATAATCAAAGACCCCACCCACCCAGGACATTCTCTCTTCTCTCCTCTTCCGTCAGGTGGAAGATACAGGAGCCTGAGGGCATGTACCGCCAGACTTAAGGACAGCTTCTACCCCACTGTGATAGGACTATTGAATGGTTCCCTTATACGATGAGATGGACTCTGACCTCATGATCTACCTTGTTGTGACCTTGCACCTTATTGCACTGCACTTTCTCTGTAGCTGTGACACTTTACTCTGTACTGTTATTGTTTTTACCTGTACTACATCAATGCACTCTGTACTAACTCAATGTAACTGCACCGTGTAATGAATTGACCTCTACGATCGGTATGCAAGACAAGATTTTCACTGTACCTTGGTACAAGTGATAATAATAAACCAATACCAACATGACCCTCACCTTCATTTCCTTAATTTCAAGGAGCTGTACCTTTAAAGACCATGCAGGGCAGTTAATGGAGACAAGAAATTCTGCAGATGCTGGAATCTGGAGCAATACACAAAAAGTGCTGGAGGAACCTAGCAGGTCAGGCAGCGTCTATGGAGGGAAATAAACAGTTGACGTTTCAGGCCGAGACCCTTCATCAGGACTGGAAAGGAAGAGGGCGGAAGCCAGAATAAAAAGGTAGGGGGAGGAGCGCACGCAGGCAGGGGATAGGCCAGTTAAGATGATATGCGAGTCCACCAGGTGAGAGGGGAAAGGTGGGGGTGGGGGAGAGGGATGGGGGAAGATGTAATAAGCTGAGAGGTGATAGGTAGAAGAGGCAAAGGGCTGAAGAAGGAATCCAGTAGGAGAGGGCAGTGGGCCATGGAATAAAGGATGGAGGAGGGAAGGAGAGGAGATGGGCAGGTCATCGAGGCAGGGGAAGGGAGCCACAGGAATAAGGGAAGACAAAGGAGTGCGGGGGGGGGGGGGTGGGGGTGGTGGTGGTTAAGAAACAGAAGGGGTGGGGTTACCGGAAGTTAGAGAAATTGATGTTGAGACCATCAGGTTGGAGACTCTCAAGGCGGAATATGAGGTGTTGTTCCTCCAACCTGCGCCTGGCCTCAACATGGCAGTAGAGGGGGCCATGGATGGACATGTCAGTATGGGAGTGGGATGTGGAATTGAAGTGGGTGGTCACCAGGAGGTCCTGGCTGTTGCAGCAGATGGAGCAACGGTGCTCGACAAAGCGGTCACTCAATCTGTGTCAGGTCTCACTGGTGTACAGGAGGCTGCACCAGATGCAAGAAATGATACCCTCGGACTCTCAGGTGAAGCGCTGCCTCACCTGGAAGGATTGTCTGGGACCCTGAATGGCGAGAGAGATGGTGTAGGGACAGGTGTAGCACTTGGTGCGGTTGCAGGCATAAGTGTTAGGGGGGTTATCAGTAGTGAGGGACGAGTGGACAAGAGTCACTGTTAATGTACCTGTTCACCACTAAATCTGGTTTGATCACCAAGACAGAAAGACAAGCCGTTGCAGATGATTCTCTGGCTGCAATGAGTGGAAATGAGTGTGGAGGGACTGGAGGTGAAGGCAAACCAACTGCTCAAACATAGTAGAGAGGGAGAAGAGGACAGGTCACTATTGTCACAGTCACACAGGATGGAATTTCTAGCTGATAGGAACTGATTTGGTCATCTGACAGAATACCTTTTGATCCATTTCAGACAGAGTTTTGTGAAAGATCACTACAGCTTTAGCAATGACAGCATATTTAATGACTTGGGAGCAAAGGAATGACCACAGACACAGGAGCAGAATTAGGCCATTCGGCCCATCGAGTCTGCTCCACCATTTGATCATGGCTGATTTATTTTTCCCTTTCAACCTTATTCTCCTGCCTTCTCCCTGTAACCTTTGACACCCTTACTAATCAAGAACCTATCAGCCTCCATTTTAAATATACCCAATGACTTGGCCTCCACAGCCATATGTGGCAATGAATTCCACAGATTCACCACCCTCTGACTAAAGAAATTCCTCCTCATCTCAGTTCTAAAGGGAAATCCTTTTATTCCGAGACCTTCTGGTCCTAGACTCTTCCACTACTGGAAATATCCTCTCCACATCCACTCTATTCAGGCCTTTCAATATTCGGTAGGTTTCAATGAGATCCCCCCTCATCCTTCTAAACTCCAGCGAGTACAGGCCAAAGGATCCTCTTACGTTAACCTTTTCATCCCTGGGATCATTCTTGCAAACCTCCTCTGGACCCTCTCCAAAACCAGCACATCCTTCCTTAGATATGGGGCTCAAAACTGCTCACAGTATTCCAAATGTGGTCTGACCAATGCCTTTTAAAGCCTCGGCGTAACATCCTTACTCTTATACTCTAATCCTCTTGAAATGAATGCTAACATTACATTTGCTTTCCTTACTACAAACTCAACCTCCAAGTTAACCTCTAGGGAATCCTGCACTAGGACTCCCAAGTCCCTTTGCACTGGATTTCTGAATTCTCTCCCCGTTTAGAAAATAGTCTACACCTTTATTTCTTCTACCAAAGTGCATGACCGTACACTTCCCTACGCTGTATTCCATCTGCCGCTTCTTTGCTCATTCTCCCAACGTGTCCAAGTCCTTCTGCAGACTCCCTGCTTCCTCAACACTACCTGCCCCTCCACCTGTCATTGTATCATTCGCAAATTGGCCACAAAGCCATCAATTCCATCATCCAGATCATTAATATAAATGAAAATATAGGGTGTTTGCTGATTATGTCCAAATCACACTGTGCCTTTCCACACTCACCAATGAACTAACCAAGCTTCAAAGACTCACAATAAGATCCACCTCAATTTCAGAATTCTATTATAAATCCCTTTGTGTCTTTACTGCTGTCTCCGATCTCCTCCCAACATATAATCCTTCCAGATATCCACACTCCTCCAGTTCTGGCCTCTGCAAATTCAACCATTTCAGTTGCTAAAGCTTTGCTGTCCACTACCAAGACCACATGTTTTGGAATTCTCTCCTGAAACCACTCCAGTTCCCCTTGAGGACACTTAAATCAAGGAGCATAAACAAAAGAGGACTAATGGTAGAGCCATTCAAGGTCAATGTTAAATGCCTCATTGTAATAAGACTCCTGCTTGCTTGGTGACACAGAAAAGAATGGCGAACTGATCTTTAGAAGATTAAATGAGCACATTGTACTAAGAGAATCCATGACCCTACACTGCAAGGAGCTACCAACAGCCTACACTCACATTACTCAGTTACAGTAGTGACGGAATTCAGTTCCAGGAACCTCAGCTGGAATGTCAGAAATTGATCTCATTACTGAAGTCAATTCATTCCTAGTTCCAGGAGCTAGAGGACAGTAACTGAAGATAGCTTCCAACAGTTCAATTGTAATCTTCTCCACAGCTGTCTTTAGAGTCAGTTCCCATGTGATTTCAAGAGAAAACAATGAATCAGTACTGCCTGCTCTTGCTGACTTTAACTTTGCACAGGAGCCTTCCAAGAATGATTAGAAACCACACGAGGTGAGGGCCTTATGCCAGTTAGCAAAGAGGGAAGGGAGGTGCAAGATCAAGGTGGGATACTCAGTCTCCAGCTAAATATGCTTGGTTGAGTGATATTAATTCAGCAAAGGAGGACAGAAATATGGAGAGTTAGGAATAAATAAATAAAATGTGAATGGCTCAAAAGCTAACTGGATCATTCAAGCAACACATTTGCTGCTAAGTCATACACAGAAATGACACTTCCAAGTGAGGACATCCACTTCCCTAAACAGTCACATAACTTGAGTCTCAAAGCTAGATAAACCCTATAGATTTCCATAATGCCAATTCTCAGTCAAACCCTCTAAAACCCGGCAAAAATATGCAAGCTTCAAAACATCTCATTTAAAAGCCATTGCATCATTTTCAATGAGGTACCTCTAAATCCTCCGCATGGCGAGCTTCATTCTGCCCCATTCTTTTCAGTTCACTTTGTCAAATCCTCCCATAAGGCAGGGCGCTTGTCCAGAGTACAAGGGTGGAAAGTGAAAAGAAAAACAAAAGCCACAAATAATTCAAAGTTCTCAGTCTTTAGGTTAAATTCCAATCTCTTACACAGTTTGGAAATGTGCCAGGCACGCCCAGCTTCAAGCAGCAGCTTTTTACTTTTCTCTGAAAACATGCAACGTCGTGAGGTATGGATTGTTCCCAACTTTTCACACAACTCACTTCTACTTTTATATGTAAATACTGCAGGGAGCCTCTCTTCTAGCAGAAGCACAAGGCACAGGTAAGAACAGTCGTATGCAGTCTTCGCCATTGGTTGCTGTTGCAAGTACATGAGCCATTTTTAAACATGATTCTACAAATCTTGAACTCACCTGTACTGTCATTTCTCTACAAGTTAATGCAGGAACTCTACGTAAAGCAACAATGCTTTGTACATTCCTTGAATTTTCTGACATCCCACTTGCTGAGCACAAACTCAATGGAGCATTTTTTGCTTCAGCTTTCTGCATGGCTGCCTTGTATGAGCTTCAATTTCTTCTAAATTAACAATGAAAATCCAATGTCTTTGGTCTGTCTCAAACTTTTGTCCCTCATTAACGATTCTACTTGACCACTGTTCCAGCTAAATCAGCTGTTCACTACCTGGAGATGAGTTTCCACCCCAATATCCCATCTATCACCAAGGCCTCCTACTTCTATCTCCAGAACAGTTCTCATCTCCACTACACCTCAATTTATCTGCTGCTCACCCTGAAATCCTCAAACATACTTCAGCTACTTTCAAATCTGACTCTGCTCAGCTAAACGGCCACCCATCTTCCTCTCACCATTGAGAGAATTTTGCACTCCTGCCACTCTGACTTCTACCATCCATTTCCTTTACCTTACTCTTAGTAGCAGAACCTCCAGTTGTCTAGCTCCTAATTTCCCCTTAAACTTTCCGGCTCTTCCTGTTCCTTACAAATAACTGACAAGTAAGTGCCACTCAATGGCACTACAAGCACCTTTCATCATTCTTGTTTAATTTATATATTCTTTGGGATGGGCGAGTCACTGACAAAGTTGGCACATATTGCCTATGGTGATGCGAGCTGTCTTTAGGGATCACAGCAATCCTTTTGGAGGAGGTATCTCCAGAATACTATTTGGTAGCCGACAATTGGTGGATAGGAATACTACTAGTACCAAGAGTTTTATTTTCCTTGCCACCTGAAAGGCATGTGGGGACAATTAGGGAAAGGCGACAAATGCTGGCTTTGCCAGTAATGATCACATCCTAAAAAATGAATAAATTTAAAAATTGATGAAAGGTCTTAACAGTGCATCAAGTGACACTTATTCACCAGTTATCTGGTTATCACTGCTACCCTTTGGGTTTTGCCTGGACCATGCAACTCCAGATCTCAATACAATGTTGGTCAAATATAGATAATAGAGTTCAATCTAAGGAAATATGGGAACAACTTCCCTTGACTTCAAGGCAACATTTAATGATGTGCGGCATCAAGGAGCCCAGGCAAAACCAAAGCATGGTAAATTGCTTCACTGGCTAGATTTGTGCCTTGCACAAAGAATGATAGTTGTGCTCACTGGAGGTGACTCATTGCAAACACTAGTACATCTAAAAGAATTCCTCAGCATGGTATCCTAGGTGCGCCAATGTTAAGCTGCTTCATCAACAGCCTTCCCTCATGATAAAGGTGGAAGTGGTATGGCAGCCGGTGATTGCAGTGTTGGATTCTAGTCACAGTTCCTCAGATAATGAAAGATTCACAACAGTCAGGGATGTCAAATTAAAGACCCCACCCACCCAGGACATTCTCTCTTCTCCCCTCTCCCATCAGGCAGAAGGTACAAGAGCCTGAGGGCACATACCACCAGGCTCAAGGACAGCTTCTATCCCACTGCAATAAGACTATTGAACGGTTCCCTTATACACTAAGATGGACTCTGACCTCACAATCTACCTTGTTATGACCTTGCACCTTATTGTTTACCTGCACTGCACCTCCTCTGTAGCTGTGACACTTTACTCTGTATTTTGTTATTGTTTTTACTCTGTACTACCTCAATGCACTGTGTAATGAATTGATCTATATGAACGGTATGCAAGACAAGTTTTTCACTGTACCTTGGTACACATGACAATAATAAACCAATATCATAAATGGCAAGCAACATTCATGTCACACCATCAGGCAGATTTCATCTCCAACAAGAAAGCCTCATCACAATGCTTGACAATCAATTGCATTACTATTGCCGAATACCAACTGCATTACCATTTCTCCACTTACCAAAATACTCAAGAACTTGACATCACCCAGGTGGATTGGTACACCATCTGCTAACCAAAATATTCTTTACCTATAGCAGACAATCTAGTCAATCTGGCAAGTGCATCCTTTCTTGGCAAGGAAACCAAAATTGTACACAATACTCCAGGTGTAGTTTCACTTCCAAGGCCCGAAACAGTTGCAATAAGACTCCCTTACTCCGATATTCAAATCTCCTTGTAATAAAAGCTACCATACCATTTACCCTCCTAATCACTTGCTTCACTTGCACATTGACCTTCAGTGACTTGTGGACCAACACATGGAGATCCTTTTGAACAACATTACCTAATCTCTTACCATTTAAGACAAAAATTTTACTTTTCTGATTATGTGCAAAGAGGGTAACTTCACTTTCCACCCACCAAACACTGTATTCTATCTACCATATTTGGAGATTATGGATTATGAGGAGAGACTCAGGGAGCTAGGGCTTTACTCTTTGGAAAGGAGGAGGATGAGGGGGAGACATGATAGAGGTATACAAAATATTAAGAGGAATAGATAGAGTAGACAGCTAGCACCTGTTTCCCAGGGCACCAATGCTCAATACAAGAGAGCATGGCTTTAAAGTAATGGATGGGAAGTTCAAGGGAGATATCAGAGGGAGGTTTTTCCACCCAGAGAGTGGTTGGTGCATGGAATGCACTGCCTGGGGTGGTGGTGGAGGCAGGAACATTAGTCGAGTTCAAGATTGTTAGATAAGCATGTGGAGGAATTTAAAATAGGGGAATGTGGGAGGAAGGGGTTAGATAGTTTTAGGTGTGGTTTAAAGGTTGGCACAACATGGTGGGCCGGAGGGCCTGTATTGTGCTGTACTGTTCTATGGTTATGTTCTCACCCACTCATTCGGTTCATCCAAATCCCCTTGAAGCCTCTTTACATCCTCTTCTGTACTCTTAAATCCATCTGATTTAGTCCTGTCAACAAGCTTGGAAATAATGACATTTGGTCCCTCGGCCAAATTATTGACAGATTATGAAAAGCTGGGGTCCAAGGACTGATCTGTGGTATCCCACTAACCCACTTTTATTCCTGCTCTTGTTTACTGTCTGATAACCAATTCTCAATCCATGTCAGTATACTACTCCAAAATCCACGTGTTCCAACATTGTTGATGAACTCCTGTGCAGGACCTTATCGAGAACCTTCAGAAAACTCAAACATGAACACACCTCACTCATCGGTTCTCCCTTAACTACTCGTCACATCCTCAGAAAACTCTAGATCAGTAAAACACACGTTTCTTAAGTCCATGCTGATTCTGTTCAATCCTATTATTCTTTTCAAAGTGCTCAGTTATTAGATGGCACAGCAGTTAGAGCTGCTGTCTCACAGCCCCAGTGACTTGCGTTCAATCCTGACTTCCTGTCTGTGTGGAGTTTGCACAGGAACCCATGGGTCCCCTGGTGTCCTCCCATATCCCAGTGATGTGTAGGTTAATGGTAAATTGCCCCTACTGTTGCGGGGAGGAAGGGTGGCAGGAGAACTGGGGGGGAAATTAATGGGTACATTAGGTTACAAGGAAATGTGGGATAGTGGGATTGATGGGAATGCTCTAAGTATTGGAAATATGGGAGTGGCATAGATGGGTACCTGATAGTCAGTGCAGACATGGTGGGCTGAAAGGCCTGCTTCCTTGCTCTATGACTATTTCTCCATATGCACAGTTTTATTCAAAATTGTATGTCATCTTTGACAACTTTTAAAAATATTAATTCCAAGAAGCACCTCCATATATGTTACATTCGGACGTCCTGATCACAGTAAGCAGCTTATTGGTTGCTCCCTTCTATATAACACTTGACTACACTTCAATGGTACTTCAATGGCACAGAAAAACTTTGAGTACTAGGAGAGATGCTATTATGTGCAAGCTTCTTTAACACTATTAGCAAAAATAGTGTTCATGCAAAGCATTAATAAAACATGAACACTGAGGTGCCGTCTCCCTGTTCCACTATGACAACTTGTGCGATTACCCATCTGCACTATATTGGTTGACCTCTGCCACAATTCTTCACGGAAGGAGTGTAGTGCTACAAATCCACAGAAGTTCTATAATCTGTGCTATCTTAATGAGTTCATTATCCACAATTACGTGCATTCTGCAACTTGCAAAAGGAGAAAATGGAGTCCCTTTCGCAATCGTGGAACCAATGCTCCAGCTTAAAGAACATACAGCACACATTTAGGCAAATCTGCTGCTACTTCAGCACAAGCAGAAGGTCAATGACTACTTATTTAAGCCTGGATTAACTCCAGTAAAAAGTAGCCACAGTTGAAAACAACAAAGCGACACCAGAGAGCACAATGCAGGCAACTAAACATGCTGGTCATATGCTGACAGAAAGCAATAGGACAGCAATGTAGAGTATAACTGCCACTGCCGTAAACACACCCAGCTCTCCTAGCAAGGGCAAATCCTACTGAGCTTCATATCACTAGGCTATTTCCATTTCTGCTCTTCCAGAACCATATTTATATTAATGACACTGGGGGAAGGAGCTTTGACCAAAGAGGATACACAGTAAAGAACCTGAAATCTGGGTGATGTACTGTTCCATTCAAAAAGTTTGCAATTCAAATTGCCAGCATATTTGTCTTTATCCCTCTAATAGACTAATGCAAGTAAAGCACCTCTCTACAGGTAAATGTAACATCAGCTCATGCTAACACATAAATACAATCCATCAAATACAAGCTGGTAATAGAAGATATAGAAAGAAAAGGGTGGGGGGAGGGAAGGGGGGTGGTGGAATTTCCTTCTAGGGCTTGCATTCACCACACCACAGCATTTGTCTCAACATTCAAGACTAGATTGGACAGGTGGATGAAAAAGTGAGATAAATGGAAGTAAAGCAGTAAAAACCAGTGTGAGGGAAAATGATTGGATTAATAATCCAGAGCCATAATCTATGATTTGCAAATTCAGCTCTGAACTCGTCAACCTGAAGGGGATAAATCTGGTAATTTGTGAATGGTAACACACAAAAACCACCATGACATTCTTCTGAGAAGAGGGATCTGCCACCATTACTTGCTTTGGATTACATAGAATTCTAATTCCACACTTAGTTGTCATTTAAATATCCCAATTTCTTTTGGAAAGTACAGACATACAATTCACTATGCCCTGCCATCCCAGGAACAAGGTATGCATTGCCCCACCAAAATTAAACAGTTTCCATTTTGAAACAACTGTTATAAATGAATTGAGAAACCACAAATGCAAACAGATTTAAATAATATATGCAAAGGGTGAAAACAGAGGAATTATCTTAAAACCTTGCCATGCTAAGCCCAGAATTCACACTGCTGCAAACAATGCAAGTTCAGTTCTTCATGCAAGTCATGTACTCATTGGGACTGCTCAAAAAAATATCAAGTATAACTCAATATAGCCCAAGCAGCTTCATATCAGGTCCTCTGTTGCACTACACATATGCAAAGATGTGACACCAATACAGTAAATACCAGAAAAAAATAAAACTCAAATTGAAAAGTAAAACTGTAGATGCTGGAAATCTGAAATAAAAGCAGAATATGCTAAATTTGCTGATGACACAAAGCTAGGTAGGGAAGTAAGTGTTAGTGAAAAGGACATAAGCAAGACACAATGGGATACAGGTAAGGATAAGTCAGTGAACAAAAAAAAAAATCAGCAAATGAAATACAATGTGGGAAAACATAAAAATTGTCCACTGGGCAGGAAAAATAAATGTGTATTATCTGAACAGTGAGAGTTTGAAAAGCTCTGTAATGCAGAGGGATCTGCGTATCCTACAGCACGATTCACAAAAGGCTAGCATACAGATACAGTATGCAATTAGGAAAGCTGACCATGTTGATGCAGGAAGGTGATGCCATGGGGCACTGGCAAGACCACACCTGAAGTACCGTGTAAAGCTCTGGTCTCCTGATTTAAAGGAAGGATGCTAATGAATTGACAGCAGTTCAGAGAGGTTTACTAGACCAACACCTGGAATGGATGTATTGTTTTATGAGAATTTGGACAAGCAAGGCTTACATTCAAAAGCAAGAGGGGACTTAATTGAAGCATACAAAGATCTGAGATGTCTTCAAAAGGTGGATGTGGAGACGGTGTTTCCTCTTGTGGGAAAACATAGAACTAGGAGTTCTAATTTAAAACTTTTGATACTTATGAAAAACAGCCATGATCTGAAGTGTCAATTCAATTCCTCTTTCCATTGATGCTGCCTGACCTGCAGACAATTTCCAACATTTTGGGTTGATAACCTTTAACGAGCAACAAAGCTCAAACTTTGAGAACTTGTGTCAGTGAAGCAGCTATTAAATAACCAAAGGGGCACTGATTGATCTCTTATTTCCAATAGTGCGTTGCAAGCCTAAAGCTGCCACACAGCAATTCATCAACAACATCTCTAAGGAAATTAGGAATAGCAAACAAATGCTGGCTGTGCTTCTGAAGTCTAATAAACAACCTGCTCCACGATACAGGTGAATGGAGGGGTCACCAATAATACTTTGCCTGTTTAACAATTTTTGATGGTGCATAGTCACGTGAAGTCCAAAGCTGCTTGGCTGTTATTTATGCAAGCTTTACAGATACATGCTGTTTAAGTATTTAACTAGTCCTGGCCTTCAAGCCAAACGCTACAGAAACTTTGTTCTTTGGTAATTATGATCACAGACAAAGTTTTCTATCTATTCATATGTTGGCAATTATAAGCACTTGCAGTTGCTTTTGGTTGGATATCAGCTTGACCAGCTGCATTAAACAGTAGCACAATCCTCTCGATTCCCTGCTGACACGGAGTTAAAGCAGTATTCTGACGATTCAGCCTTTTCTTCACATTCTCTATGCAAACACAACCACATTGTAAAATTATATGCACCTCAGCTGAAAGACCAAAAAGGTGACTCTTCACTAATGTAGGCACAGCTACCTACTCTAATTCTCTGCCTGTTCTCAGCGTATTCTCAAAAACTGTTCAACAAACTCAGCCACAGTTCACCTCCTCTGCCTAAACCGTCTAGAGGTTGAGCTCATCCTCAACTCACTTTTTCAACTCCAAACTCATCTTCTGATCATGACTTTTCATCTGATCCTCACTAATACAAGCAGCACCTGAAATAGAAGTGTATAACGTCTGCACAGAAATAGCTCAAATCCCAGAAATAAAGATAAGGGAACAACATATGGCTCATTTGCTTTATAATGAACAACTATAGACCATCTGGCTGAGTCCCAGCTTCAAACAGCCATTTAAATGCAGAGTCCTGCATATTCTGCAGAATCCAACAATGACATGAGCACAATTGCACCATCACGTGGGGGTGCATGGTGGAAAGACAGGGGATGAATGAAAGGGTCAGGAGTATAAATTGGGAGAGCAGAGAGTTGGGATTCTGTGGTGGGGGTGGGAGGGTGAAGGGGAGCAGAGGCATACAGTGACAGACACTGAGATCAAACAAGAGAAAACGTCAAGAGGCTGTGGCCAAAGGGCAGAGAGAAACAATGTCTGAAGCCAGGGGGTCAGAGTGTGATGGGCTTGGGTCAAAGGACAGAGGGGGACAGGTAGGCTGGGCTCAGAAGGTGCTGGGCTAAGGTCAAGGGGCAGTGACAGGGATATGGGTCAAAGGGTAGAAAGCAACAGAGACTGCAGTTAGGAGCAGTCAGAACGTGACAGGGGCTGGGGCCAAAGGGCAAAGGGAAAAGGGAGACAGGGGCAGTTTTGTGGGTTACTACTGAGGGTGCCCAGGCTGGTGGGGTGGGGCAGCAAAGTGGGAGGGAGGGGGATGTATGGTGGTGCTGGTGCGGGAGGGCTGGGAAAGGGCTGAGTGGGGTGGGTGCTGGGGTTGGGGAGGCATTGGGGTGGGTGCTGGGGTTGGAGTGGGTTGTGGCTGGGGATGGGGATGGGTTGGGGAGGCACTGGGGTGAGTGCTGGGGTTGGGGGGGCATTGGGGTGAGTGCTGGGGTTGGGGGGGCATTGGGGTGGGTGCTGGGGTTGGAGTGGGTTGTGGCTGAGGATGGGTTGGGTTGAGGAGGCATTGGGGTGGGTGCTGGGGTTGGGGGGGTATTGGGGTGGGTGCTGGGGTTGGGGGGGTATTGGGGTGGGTGCTGGGGTTGGGGGGGTATTGGGGTGGGTGCTGGGGTTGGGGGGCATTGGGGTGGGTGCTGGGGTTGGGGGGGTATTGGGGTGGGTGCTGGGGTTGGGGGGGCATTGGGGTGGGTGCTGGGGTTGGGGGGGTATTGGGGTGGGTGCTGGGGTTGGGGGGGCATTGGGGTGGGTGCTGGGGTTGGGGGGGTATTGGGGTGGGTGCTGGGGTTGGGGGGGCATTGGGGTGGGTGCTGGGGTTGGGGGGGTATTGGGGTGGGTGCTGGGGTTGGGGGGGCATTGGGGTGGGTGCTGGGGTTGGGGGGGTATTGGGGTGGGTGCTGGGGTTGGGGGGGCATTGGGGTGGGTGCTGGGGTTGGGGGGGTATTGGGGTGGGTGCTGGGGTTGGGGGGGCATTGGGGTGGGTGCTGGGGTTGGGGGGGTATTGGGGTGGGTGCTGGGGTTGGGGGGGCATTGGGGTGGGTGCTGGGGTTGGGGGGGTATTGGGGTGGGTGCTGGGGTTGGGGGGGCATTGGGGTGGGTGCTGGGGTTGGGGGGGCATTGGGGTGGGTGCTGGGGTTGGGGGGGTATTGGGGTGGGTGCTGGGGTTGGAGTGGGTTGTGGCTGGGGATGGGTTGGGATCAGAACCCGCCCCTAGCCGGCCTCCGGGTGATCCCGGAGCTCCAGGTCCTCCCCCGCCCCGCCGCTCGCTGCACCTACCAGACTGCCGTCGCCGCCGCAATGCTCTCCGCAGCCTCTTGTCACATCACCGAGCCAACGCACCGGAAACACACGCCCCAATACCTGCCCATCAGCCAGAGCAGCCAATAGAAAAACAGCAAACGCCAGTGATTAGCAGATGGTTCACCAATGAAAATACAAAGTAACATTCAATTGACAGCTTAATTCGCCAATAGAAATAAGGAATGTCCACGCACGCCATCCAATGAGGGTGGAGAGTGGGCGGGATTCTGTTTGAGTGACAGGCCGTGTGCCCGGGATGCTGCGCTGGGCGAGGTTGGCACCGTGCCGCTGTCCTGGTTCATCCCCGCACCGAGCGCGGCGCGTCCAACACAGGTCGCAGGCACGGTTCAAATCTAGAAACCGCTGGAGGCAGAGACGGGGTATTCTGGATATCAGAACCTGCAATTAAAAGGGGTAGGGAGTCACAACAGACTGCAGATGCTGGAATCTGCAACAAGTGATCTGCCGGAAGAAGTCAGTGGGTCGAGCAGCGTCTGTGGGGACAGGCATTGTCGACGTTTCGGACCGAGCACTGGTGATGCTCCAGTCCAGTCCCTCCAGCAGATTGGTTATTGCATTAAAACGGAGAGTGCTCGAACTATTCCGGAGGGTCTGGCGGAGACAGTGAAGAGTTTGGGCAGCAGAGTGGGTACAGCTGGTAGAAGCGCTGCCTCACAGCGCCAGTGAGCCGGGTTCGATCCCAACCTCTGGTGCTGCCTGTGTGGAGTTTGTCCATTCTCCCTGTCACCACCGTGGGTTCTCCCCGGGTGCTCTAGATTCCTCCGCCGCCCTAGTCGTAAGTTGCCCCTAGTGTTATGGGTGAGTGGTAGAATCTGGAAGGAGTTGATGAGAATATGGGGAGAATAGAATGGGAATAACGTAAATGGGTGGTTGATGGCCAGTGAGGATTTGATGGGCCGAAGGGCCTGTTTCCCTGCTGCATGGCTCTATCATTTATCGGACCAATTTGTTTCTCTGTGAAAATTAATGTCAGAGTATGGCGAGGAGTGGGATAGCTTTTGTTTTTGTTTTGAAGGGTGGTCCCAACACCTGCGCTCTGATTATGTCCCCTGTGAAAAACTCCTCGGAGCTAAAACAATCAGTGCAGAAGTTGACCTCAGTGCTTATTTAGAATTTTATTTACCTATTTTTATTTTAATTCAGAACTATGATTCTAAAGCTTAATAAGGGACACAATATGATCAAGGTGCTTAAAATAAGTTTGGGAAGGAGAGAGATGAGAGGGGTACCCTTAAACGAGGGAACTAATGATAATGGAAATCTGGAAACATCTGCCCCCAAAAGACAGTGGAATATGAGGTTTAAAGCAATATTATTAGAAAATGCTGGAAAATCTCAGGTCAGGCAGTATCTGTGGAAAGTGAAACAGAGCCACTTTAATTCTCCATTTCATTCCCACTGTGACCTTCATGTCTGTGACTTATTGCACTGATATAACGGGGCCCAACACAAGCTTGAGGAGCAACGTCTAATCTTCCGTCTGAGCCTGTTGCAAGCTTCTGGACCCAATATTGAATTCCCCAACTTCAGGTAACTTTCTGCCAGTCATCCATCTGTGATTTTGGACTCCCATTTGTGATATTTATAGATGACTTAGATGAGGGGGTGGAGGGCTGGGTTAGTAAGTTTGCAGACGATAGGCAGTGTTGTGGATAGTGTGGAGGGCTGTCGGAGCTTACAGAGGGATATTGATAGGATGCAGAGCTGGGCTGACAAGTGGCAGATGGAGTTCAATCCGGAGAAGTGTGAGGTGGTACACTTTGGAAGGACAAACTCCAGGGCAGAGTACAGGGTAAACGGCAAGGTACTTGGCAGTGTAGAGGAGCAGAGGGATCTGGGGCTTCATATTCACAGTTCATTGAAAGTTGCCTCACAGGTGGAAAGACCAGTTAAGAAGGCCAATGGGATGTTGGCTTTCATAAATCGCGGGATTGAGTTTAAGAGCCGCGAGGTTATGATGCAGCTTTACAAAACTCTAGTTAGGCCACACTTAGAGTACTGTGTTCAGTTCTGGTCGCCTCATTATAGGAAGGATGTGGAGGCATTGGAGAGGGTGCAGAGGAGATTTACCAGGATGCTGCCTGGATTGGAGGGTATTGAATATGAGGAGAGGCTTAAGGTGCTAGGGCTTTATTCACTGGAAAGGAGAAGGATGAGAGGAGACATGATAGAGGTATATAAAATATTGAGAGGAATAGATAGAGTAGACAGTCAGTGCCTCCTTCCCAGGGCACCAATGCTCAAGACGAGAGGTCATGGCTTTAAGATTATGGGTGGGAGGTTCAGGGGAGATGTCAGAGGGAGGTTTTTCACCCAAAGAGTGGTTGGTGCATGGAATGCACTGCCTGGGGTGGTGGTGGAGGCAGATACATTGAACAGGTTCAAGAGCTTGTTGGATAGGCATATGGAGGAACGTGAGATAGAGGGATATGCGGGAGGAAGGGGTTAGGTAGTGTGAGGGTGGTCTGATGGACGGCACAACACGGTGGGCCGAAGGGCCTGTTTTGTGCTGTATGATTCTATGGTTCTATGGTTCTGTGGTTCCATTCGTACAGCCTCACCTACTGAGCATGTCCCACAGCCCTGTCAATAGCACGACGTAACACAGACAAAGAAGCTTAAAGTGCTTCAAACTGCCAAATTAACTCTTTGGTCCCACACTCTCGCAGATATTCCCTTTGTTCTACCCATCTTCCTTCACCTTCTCTGCTACTAAAAACTAACATTTTTCTCTCTTTCCCAGTTCTGACGAAGGGCCTCAGCCTTGAAACATTAACTGTTTCTCTCTCCACAGATGCTGCCTGATCTGCTGAGTATTTCCAACATTGTTTATTTTACAGATTTCCACCTATTGCATTTTCTTTTATCTTCAAAGAATATTACAATAATTCTTATGTTTCCTTCCAACATAGAAAGGCCCATTCAGCCTTTCAAGTCCATGCCAGCTCTCAGAATAACTCCATCAACCCCATCCTCCACTTAATTCACGGTAACCTACTCTCTCTCCATGTGCCCATTAACACCCCTTGGTTCTCCCACCAGTCACCTAAACTCGGGGTAATTTGCAGAAGCCAACTAACTTAACGACCAGCAGTATTTGGGATGTGAGACAAAACCAGAGCACCTGGGGGAAACCTTCACAGTTACGGGGAGTACGTGCAAACTCTGCACATACAGTACTGGCCTTCAGAATTGAACCCAGGTCACTGGAGTTATGAGACGGCATTACTACCCACCAGACCTCTGTGTTGGAGAATTAAAGTGAAGCACAAAATAATGCTTAGAGACACAAGGGACTGCAGATGCTGTAATCTGGAGCAACAAACAACCTGCTGGAGGAACTCGGTGGGTTGAGCAGCAAACGCCAACCATTTCTTTTCCCACGCAGATGCTGTTCGACCCGCTGAGTTCCTCCAGCAGATGGTTTGTTGCTCAAAATAAGGAGAGATCTGCTGCAAAGCTATCACGCAATCTCATTTATTGCCCAAATGTGAGTAGCAAATTGAAAAGTATAAACCTTTTGACTTCAAAGAAGTATTTTGTGCCCTGGAGATTGGGAATGAAAAAGGTAAAAGTACAGCATCTCCTGTGATATCTCAGGAAGGTGCCATGGGAAGGGAAGTGGATGGTGATTGAGGAATGAATAGTTCCGTTGGAGTCCTGGGAGGGGGGAATGTGTGGTAATTTTATCTACTTGTGTCAGAAATGGGGGAGATTGTTGATATTTGGCTGATATATGAGGACAAGGGGGCCTCCATCCTGGTTCTTGGGGGGAGAAGAAGGGGTGAGAGCCGAAGTGCAGGAAATGGAACAGACATGATGGTGGGAGGGAAGCCATGGTTGAAGAAGAAGGAAGACATTTTGGAAGAGGAGCATGACACAGCATCATCGGGAAAGATGTAATGGAGACAAAAAGGTGAATGGAATGGAGTCCCTACAGGAAGTAGAGTTGGAGGAGAACATTGCAATAGCTGTGGGAGGCTGTGGACATGGTGGATCCTGTTTATTAGGTGAGGGTAAGGGTGGGGTGGAGATTGTCAGCCATGGGCAGGTTGAACGGTGGAGGACACTTGGGGAACTGAATGCTCCTGTTCTTGTCCTTTGATCATTCAATGGACATGAAAATTGGGTGAGCTATTAGAGAGACTGCTGACCTCCTTGACACTAACACAGTCTGAATGACCCTTTGCTTTTAGTCATACCCAAGATGAAGGCCTTCTGAGGATTTTGTCTATTTCATTGACACTCGGTCTTTAGTGATTAATTACAACTAAATTCTTGAGGAAACAACGTACATGAAACAACAGTATTTTGTTGTATTTTGATTTGTTTTATTGAAGTGGTCTGATCCACAGTGTAAACATTCACAAAAGGCAATAGTTACATTCTTCCAAACATCAATGGCGACTAATCACAGAGAGATTAAACCGCATTTGAAACAAAAAGTATGTAAGTTTAGATGTCAGGGAGAATTTGCTATGCTGACTGCTGATGCCTCACTTCAGCATGTCCTTCATTTGCAGCCTGTGCATATCTGATCCGCAGGATACAAAACAACTGATCCATTGAAAGGCAATCTTTCTAACATCGGAGCACAATCCCGTCACTGGGAATGAACGTGTGATCTGTGTCATGTGATTACTGTGGGCATAACCACTCCACACGGCTGAACAGTTCAGCAACTTGATAAATATAATGGGAGCAGGGTGAATGTCGCTGTAAGGTGGACTGTGCCACAAGGAGGAAAGTGCAAATCAGCTCTTGCACTAACTTATATCAGGAAGACTCTGTGTCCTTTGATAAAGTGGACACCTAGTAGGTACTGTTACGTTCTCACTGAAGAGGAATGGACATGGAAACCCACTGCTACCATCTGGGTTGAAATCATCAGAGGGAGTATTGCAACAAGACACAAAGCACAATAAAGGAAACGTTAAATATTCTCAAGTTAGAAGAAGCACTCTAGCTGCAGAATTAAATCCCATCAATGGGCATTAAGCAGTCTGGAAATGTCAGCTTTTTTGCTAAATTTGACAGAGCGAAGTTCAAGACAGCAATTTTATCTGGTGGTTAGGCCATGGTTGCAACACAGCTTATAACAGGATCAGAAAATATGTTTACTAACAAAAGATTTGGGTCTTTAACTAAGTGAAGAGTTATTTAAAACGACAGAACACAGGGCGTTCACAGATGAAATTCATTTTTTCACTACATGAATACACAACCCAATTCCCATCACGATTTGTACCAACACAGGGTTCGTAACTTCCAATACTTCTGGGCTCACCAGAGGACCAAAACCTAAACAATAGAATAACATCAGTAAGAATGATTGCACCTTTCGTGACTTCAGGATGAATCAAAACAGTTCGGTACTTCTGGAGAGTAACTATTGGCATCATGGAGGGAACATTAGCTGAGTATCCATCGACTAGAATAGTGTTTCTCTCCCCTCAGATGCCACCTGACTGGTGAGTACTTCTTCTATTCCAAATTTCCACTACTATAGCAGAACTCGTGAACTATTAAAGCCTTTACGGAATGTTTAATCCATGGAAATGTTGCTAGTGAATTTGTATTGGACTTCTACTGGAACTTCCAAACTGGTTCTTTGGCAGGAACTACCCTGGAGAAATAGATATCATTTATATTTCTCCAGGGTTTTCGTTAACTATCAGCTGATGTAATGGAATGAGGTTGGGACGGCCTCACGGAAATCCAGCCATGAGGTTTTGACCCAATTACATCACAGAAGCCAGTGCAGGTCACTGCCTGCCCACCTCCTCCCAATCGATGGGAAGTACTCCAGCCGTTGGCAGAAGTGACTCCCCTGGCAGCTGTAAGTGGAATGTCAGACTTTCTTCACAGCAGTACCTTACACAAAGCAGTTCGAAAAGGTCACTCAGATTCATCAGGTGTGACACACCTTTTGTGAATGCACTCTTGTCTCGCTCTGATCAAATGGCAGTTTTCAAGATCTTTAGTCATTCTCGTTAACTATAGACAGATTAATTCCCCAGCAGTGAACCAGCCTGTATTTTCCTGGGACTCGCTCCTTCAGCTTCCTTAAATAGTGGAGTGGCATGTGGAAATCTCCAACCTAAAGGATTGTTCCTGAGTTGACAGAACTCTGGAAGATTATGTGGAAAATAAAACTGCAGGTACTGGAAATCTGAAATAAAAAAAGAGTATACTGGCAGAACTCAGCAGGGCAGGCGGCGTCTGTGGGGGAAGAAACAGGGTTAATGCTTCAGGTTTTTGTCAAATGAGTATTTACAGCATTTTCTGTTTTCCTATAGAAAATTATAGTTAGGTCAACCGAGATCTTCTTTTCTCCTTTTAAAAACTTTCAACAGAATCTGTCTGAGACATTGTAAAGCAGTTGGTGGCAGCGGTGAGAGGGGAGGACTTGGGAGAGATCGCATGAAGGAGGGGCCTGGACATGAATAGAGTGGGAGGGTGCAGTGTGGCCTACACTTGGCAGCAGTGGCAAGCGAGGAAGACCTGGGAGAGAGCAGGAAGGAGGGACCAGGCCCTCCGCATCTCATGGAGACCACAGCAGGATTCAAACTGACGTCACTCTTCAGAAAGTGAGAGGCAGCAGTAGAGAAGGCTGATTGGTGAGCATCAAAGCTACTTTCTATGTTTCTCTAACTATTTCAGGTTCTTAGATTGCAGCAGCTGGTGCTTAAAATCGGAGAAGGTCCCTTGTGCCTTAAAGTCTACATTAAAGGGGATAACTAAGTGCCGAGTCCAAGAGTATGGCAGGAAACCAGTACCAATACCAAAAGCTCCTCCTGCAATATGTGGGAATCAGGGAGACTTCCAGTGTACCCGGTGACCGTCTAGCTGCAGCTCCTGACTGACCGTATTGCACAGCTGGAGCTGCGATGGACTTGTTATGGAGCTTTTAAGATGCTGAGGACTTTGTGGACAGCATGTCTAATAAGTTGGTCACTCTATAACCAGGCAGAAAGAGTAGCGAGAGTAGTAAATGTAGGAGCACTGATGTAAGAGGGACAAATCCACAGGCCCCTGACAGTGGATGGGATGGTGAAGAAGGCATACAGCATGCTTACCTTCATTGGTTGGGACACTGAGTATAAAAGTTGGGATGTCACTTTGCAACTGTATAAAACTTTGGTCAGGCCACATTTGGAGAATTGTGTGCAGTTCTGGTCGCCCCATTACAGGAAGGATGTGGACACTATGGAGTGGGTGCAGAAGAGGTTCACCAGGACGTTGTCTGGACTTGAGAGTAATAGTTGGACAGATCTGGGTTGTTTTCTCTGGAGCATCAGAGACTGGGGTGAGACCTGATAGAAGTTTATAAAATTATGGCAGGAATAGATGGGGTAGACAGTCAGAGACTCTTCCCCAGGGTGGCAATGTCAAATACTAGAAGGAATAGGTTTAAGGTGAAAGGGAGAACATTTAAAGGAGCTTTGCGATGCAAGTCTTTTACACAGAGAGTGATAGGGGAGGTGATGGAAGTAGGTCTGAGAGCAATGTGTGAGAGGCATTTAGACAAGTACATCAGCAGGCAGAGAATGGAGGGATACAGACCGTGTCCAGGCAAATGGGATTAGTTAGGTTGGCATCATGGTCGGCACAGACACGGTGGGCCAAAGGGCCTGTTCCTGTGCTGTACTGTTCTGTGTTCTGTGACCCCTTGTGACCATCCCCCTCTCAAACAGATATACCATGTTGGATACTGCTGGGGGATGGCCTCTCGGTGGAAAGCAGCAGAAGCCAAGTTAGTGGTAAGACAATCAGGAGGGGAGTGAAGAGACCAGGTGACCTACAGCGATAGGGAAGGCAGTTCTGAGGACGGCAGCGGGCGTTTCTGTGGCTGTGAGCGAGACTCTTGAATGGTATGTCCCCTTCCTAGTTCCAGGGTCAGTCATGTCTCAGAGTGGCAGAGATTCTGAAAGGAGAGGGCGATCAGCCAGAAGTCATGGTCCACATTGGCCCCAATGACATGGGCAGAGAAAGGGATGAGGTCCTGCAAACATGAATTTAGGGAGTTTGGTAGCAGATTAAAGAGAAGGGTCTCTAAGGTTGTAGCGTCTGGATTATTTCCAGTGCCACACGTCACAGGAATAGGAGAATGGGTTGGATGAATATGTGACTAAAGGAATATTCCTGCAACATGTGGGGATCAGGGAGACTTCCAGTGTCCTTAGTGACCACGTGTGCTGGAAGTGTGTCCAGCTGCAGCACGTTCCTCCTCCCTGTACCCTAACTGATTGCATCATGGTCTGGTACGCCAACTCGAATGCACAGGCATGTAAGAAGCTGCAGAAAGTAGTGGACTCGGCCCAATACATCACAGGCATATTCCTCCCCACCATTGGTAGTATCTACAGGAGGCGCTGCCTCAAGAGGGCAACATCTATCATCAAAGATCCCCACCATCTGAGCCATGCCATCTTCTCGCAGCTACCATCGGGCAGGAGGTACAGAAGCCTGAAGTCCCACACCACCAGGTTCAAGAACAGCTACTTCTCTTCAACCATTCGGTTCTTGAACCAACCTGTACAACCCCAATCACTACCTCAGTATAGCAACACTATGACCACTTTCACCACTTTGCATTACTTCACTTTTTTTTTGTTTGAATTGTGTTCTTTCTTGCATAATTTTGTATAACATGTTTAATTTACGTTTATCTTGTGAATGCTGTATCTCTAATGCTCTGTGCCTGTGATGCTGCTGCAAGTAAGTTTTTCATTGCACCTGTGCCCACATGTACTTGTGCATAGGACAATAAACTCAACTTTGACACATACCCAGGCCTAGGCGCCAACACCAGCAAGACCCCAAACATCCTCTGATCTCATCTCCCCCACCTCCACCTTCACTTGCCTGGACAAGTACAGCGCCACAACACTTAACATCATCCAGGGCAAATCAGCCCATTGTTTGATACCCCATCCACCATTCTAAACATTCACTCCCTCCACTGTCAGCACAGTGTTTCTGCAGTGCATTACTGTCTACTAGATGCACAGCAGTTATTTGCACAAGCTACTCCGACAGCACCTCCCAGACCTGGGACATCCACCACCAAGGACAAGAGCTTCAGGCACAGGGGAATGAAAATCAAAAGCAAACTGCAGATGGTGGAGATCGAATAGAAACAGAAAATGCTGGAAACACTCAGCAGGTCAGGCGGCATCTGTGGAGAGAGAAACAGAGTTAACGTTTTGGGTCAGTGACCCTTTGTCAGAACTGGGCAAGTGTAATTATTTCAGGCGTGGGGGAGCCCCACCAACTGCAAGTTCTCCTCTTCGGCACAAGCCTGACCTGGAAGTATGTCGTTGTTCCTTCATCGTGGCTGAGCCTAAGTCCTGGAACTCCCTCCCAATACAGTGTGGAAGCACCTACCCCACATGGATGGCAGTGGTTCACCACCACCTTCACAAAGGCAGTCAGAAACAGGCAATCAACACTGGTCTTGCCAATGTTGCTCTCATCTCCATTTATGTATTGGTCTAAACCCGAGTTAAACTTTGCTAAGTTGATTAAGCAGGGAGGAAATCTTCTATTGTAATGCAGAGAGATAAGGTTTCCCTTTGCCCTACATTCTAATTAATTTTAAGACTGCACCTTCCTGTCAAAAGACAGTTTCCCTTTTCCCGTTCAAAGTTCTTTCAAAGAGTCAAAGTGCATCTCAGAGCTCCCCTAGTGCAACAATCCAACTCACAACCAACCAAAGGAAATGAGGAGGGAGCAGGGGTGCCGATGGAGGCCTCCCACCCTGAGCCTGGGGGTCAGGGGTCCAGGGCAAGGTCCGCAGGTCCTGGAAGCTGCAGGTAGGGAGCTGCACGGGTTTCATGCAAAAATCGGCAGAGCTCTCTGTTCCCCTCAAAGGACCTTGTGGATGGGAAACCTTGGGCTCCTTCCCCAGCAGTATGGTTAAAATCACCCCAGTATATTTCTCCTGGTTTCAGACATACAGGCTGGGCAGTGGGTGGGATGGAGGTGGTCATCATGGTTGGTCAAATCACATAAAATCTGCTGGAGGAGCTCAGCAGGTCGAGAAGCATCTGTGGGGAGAGGGGGAACGAATTGTGGACATCTTGGATCAAATCCCTGGATCAAGTCATGTTGGTCAGATGCCTTTTCAAGGCAAGACACGTTCCCGCTTTTACAAAAAACTCATCTCCATTCAGTCCCAGTGGTGTTTGGAATTGATTACACAAAATCCCATCTAACAACAGAGGATCACATTAATGTACCAATCAGCCCATTCCACTGTAAAGAGAACTTACTTCTGTGAGGAAGGATAATCGGTACCATCCACCCAGAGCCAGGTTCCGCCCGTGCTTGACTCATTCAGGCCGATCCAATGCCGTGTTGACTTGATCTCATTTACAACAAATGCCTGTGGTATAAAGAAATGTACAAATATGTGAGGCATCCAATGGTGCCATAGAATGATTCAGTAAAACCACTGGAACCTCGGCAACCCCCACCTCTTGCCATGGCGGATTCTCCGCCTACTCACAAGCGGAGTGTGGGACGCTGAGCCTCGGACTTTACTGGGAAGAGCGTGGAGATGACCGAGGGATTAGGGTTCAATGAGGAGTCAGTATCACAGGCAGGGAAAATCAATAGCTTGGGGCAGATAACTGGTACCTGGGAAGAATCTGGGATGGGTGAGGGGGGGATTGGGGGGAGAGAGGGGTAAAGGGAGGAGGAATCTGCTGGTTTTGAGGTAGGGATGGAAGGGTTGGGGTGGGGAGAAGGAGCCAGGAATTGGTAGGGACTTAACTCCAACGTACAAAAGTTAAAGTTTCGTACGTTGCCTTTTCCCTTTCCTTTTCTCATTCTCGTGGTGCTTCGGGGTCCAAACATCCTGACCATTGTCCTGTGAGGGTCACCACCCCCGAGCCAGAGTATGAGCAAAACCTTCTCACTCACCACAAGTCTGGCCTTTGGCCTTCAATGTTGCCTTCTCTGTCTCTGTTGCGTAGGGACTACTCTGCACTTTTCCTTCCCATTCCTCCTGAACACAAGGTCACAGGCATCATCCATGTACAACCACAGTGCTGAGGTCAGGATTTCTAACATCTGCATTTTTGTTTCTTCAAACAATTGAACTGATTACTTTGCAGTTTTGAATTCCTCCTACAATCTACAAATGTTAACGTCTCCTCAGTAAATGAAAGTCAAAAACACTTCAGATGCTGGGGATCAGAAATAAAATCAGAAAATCCTGGAAAAGCTCACCAGGTCAGGCAGCATCTGTGGAAAGGCAAACAGTTCACGTTAGCAGATTCTGAGGAAGAGTCTCAGACCTGAAATGTTAACTGCTTCTCTCTCCACAGATGCTGTCTGACCTGCTGAGTACAGGAAGGAGATAGAGTGCCTCGTGACATGGTGTCATGACAACAAGCTTTCCTTCAATGTCAGCAAAACAAAGGCGCTGGCCATTGACTTCAGGAAGTGGGCCAGAGTACGTGCTGCTGTCTGTATCAATGGTGAGAACCTCAGGTTCCTGGGTGTAAATATCACCAACAATTTGGATGGGGTTCCTGGTGAAGGGCAAGGTGTTCCAAGGACTTGCATTGAGGTGAAGTCATACCTGTTTGTCAGAACGGTCAATCACAGCCAAGTTGGCCATGTTTGAAGCACAAAACCTCTGGGACGACAACCAATCTTCCACGCGTGGTGAGAAGTAGTAACACTTCTGACCAAATAACGTCCACTGGTCAGGGCACTCGAACCGGGGCCGACCTGTGAAGAGCAATCAGTCACCAATCTCCCCAGCAGAACCGCAGCAATGTACGCCAGAACACAGGCTACACAAACCACTCCACAGGTGTCAGGGACTCCTCACCCACAGAGAATCCCTCCTTGCCTTGGTCAAATGCCCCATGGGCAGCTGTGAAGTGAGAGAAGTCTACGGTGCGGGGAATGATTGAGCAGTGCTGGGAGTTAAGGATCGCTCCCTTTCCTCTGGTGCCTCTCTCATTTCACCTGTGAAAGGGAATTTTGACCTCCATGGGAACCGAGAACAACCCCACCGTTAGCCTTGAATCTTGCACAAAAGTTCTCTGAAGGACTTCCGTTTGCACGGTAACACAGCCTGCCTGCTATTACCAAACCTTCGTAAGTTGCTGGTTACCTCCCAGCGGGAATACCAGTTCTGGGCACCCCTTCCCAGGAAGCTGCTGGAACGGTATGAGGGTGGGGAACTTCAGTGGTGTGCAGAGACCGGAGAGACTTTGATTCGTGCAGCAGAGAGGGTCAGGGGGAGATTTAATGGAAACACTGACAGTTTTGAAGGACTGATGGGATAACTCAGGGGAAACCCTGTCCAGTGGAGAAATGGTCGCTGACAACAGAGTCAGGGGCAAGGTGAGGGGGACTTCCTCTCACTGTGCCAGTTCCTGCAGTCTGGGGTATGTTGACTGAAAGATGCTGAACGCAGATTCAGTAACTCAAATTAACCTAAATTGAGACGGTGACATTTGCAGAGTCTGGGGAAAGAGCAGGAAGGTGGGATGATCTGGACTGGCTCCCACGGATACACCCAGACATGGGATTCAAGTTTTGAAGAGATGGGGAGTGGAGCAGAAGCAACTGAGAGGGTGTTGTGCCTGGTGGGTGGGATGAAAGGGGATTAGAGATAGGACAGGGAGTAAGGCTCAGGGTCTTAATGGATGTAGGAAGATGCCTGTCTGGCCTTGGGCAGCTGCTGGAGGGTGCTTGTGCCGTGATAGCCAAAGGGGAATGTCTCTGGGAATACGTCCAATCAAAAGGTCGAACCCCTCTAAGTGTGGCCAGTGCCTGCTGGCTTTGTGAGTTAACCTTGAGCTTTGGACTTCCATGGTTAAAAGTGATGACGTCGTTGGGTCCGCTCAGTGAGTTGGGAATCTCGCAAACCAGTCAGCACGGCACAGGTCAGCAAGTTGGAGGGTGTCTCCAAATTCCACACCTCGACACAGTGGGCGAAGGGGGTTGGGGGTGGGATGGTGAGGAGATAAAATGTGCAGGTGGATGTCACAGACTCCACGTGAATCCTCAGCCGGATCCCCTCGACGCTTGGCCCTGTGGTCCACTCTCAACACAACGTCCTGCCTGAATTGTCTAATGCCCTGACAGAGTGTATGAGATACTTCAGGAGATGTAAGGATGGCTCCCCAACACTCACAGTTGTTCTTCATGTCTGCTATCTGAGCCCGCAGGTCACTGTGCCATTTGCGTATCAGATCAGTCAAACTCGAAACTGCAAAAGAAACTCAGGTTTACTGTGGTGCTGGGATGTTTTGGTCACACCGGCCGGTTTCACCTCAGCTTCCATGTGACAAGATCAGTGGCAGGACAAGGCTGAACAATCAAAGGCCAGGGAAACCAGGAAACCTCTCACATGGGCAATGCCCAGTGTCCCTGGTGAACGCTGGGAATATAGAGACATATAGATACCATAGACCCCACAGTCTAGAAGGCTTGAAGCCTACGAGCCAAGCAGTCAGGAGAGGGTTAACCGTGAGCTGGTCGACACCCCGCACACCACCACCCCCCCCCCCACCCCCATCTCTGAGTCTGAACTTCGCAGGCTCAATCCAAAGACTTGGACACAAAATGGTGAACAGTGACACACAGACGGGCCGGTGTCAGTGTGGCTCATTGAACAGCACGATCCCCTCTGAGTCGGGGGTAGGTGTCCGCAGTGCAGCCACGTGGCCAGCTCTGCTGAGGGACGGCTGCACTGGAGGTGCCAGCAGCTGACCTGAGCTGCCAGCAATCCTTGCAGGTGGATTTTGAAGAGCTGTGCGGAGATATTCCTAGTGTTCTGGCCAGTATTTAATCCTTTATGCAATATCTCAAATTATAATGATACAGAAAGAGGCCATTCAGCCCATTGGGTCCATTCTGTCTTCCAGAGCATTAATCCTATCAGTTCATTTGCCCCTGTCATTGGCCTGTTTCCGTGCTGCACAACTCTAGGACTCCTTAATTCCATTTATCCCTGTAACTTATTCTCTCCCACACATGTCTGTCAACTCCCATTTGATTCTTTCTGAGGTTAGCCTGCACTAAGGGATAATTTAAAGCAGTCAATTAACGACTCAGCATGTCTTTGGTATGCAGCACCTGGGAGAAACCCATGGTGTCACAGGGGGAACGTACAAACTCCACACAGACAGTGCCCGAGGTCAGGATTGAACCAGGTCCCGGGAGCTGTGAGGCAGCAGCAATACCTAATGCACCACTGTGCCATTATCTTTCCGTGATCAGACTGCAACGTGTGGCATCTTGCTGTGTACACATCGGTACTGCACTTCCCACACTCTACCACAGACAACAGTTCAAACAAGCTTCACTGAAAGATAGACCTGTGATTATGTAGCACCTGTCGAAAGCTCGGGATATGGGAGTGCCCCTCACAGCCAGAAACAGCGGTGCCCCACTCTCAGGGTGCATCACTGCCACCTTCTCCTTCCTCTAACCATTACTGGCTCTACACTATGGCAACAAACGTAGAACATAGAACAGTACAGCACAGCAACAGGCCCTTCAGCCCACGATGTCTGTGTTGAACACAATGCCGTATCCCTCTATTCCCTGTACATTCGTGTGTCTGTCTAAAGCCTCTCAAACACCACCATTGTATTTGCTTACACCACTGCCTCTGGCAGCCCGTTCCAGGCACCCACCACCCTCTGTGTAAAATATTTGCCTCGCACATCTCCTTCAAATGTTCCCCCTCTCACCTTAAATGCATGTCCTCTGGTATTTGACATTTCTACCCTGGGAAAAAAGATTCTGATCTATGCCTCTCATGATTTTATAAATGTATGCTCTGTATTTGTTTATGGAGTCTACTGCAATGAGCATACACTGATTTAGTTATCAGGGAGCTGCTCAGGCAATAGAGAGGTTGGCTTTGATCAAACTGACTGCCAGGATAGGTTCGAGAAGCTGAATGGCCTCCTACATTCCCATCACCATTGTCTATTACAGCACATAATGATCGGTTAAAGCCGGCCATTTGCAGATGTGCTTTGTCTTGGATGTGCCCAGCTCCCCCTGCCACTGAGAGTACTTGACGTACAGCTCTGGTGAGACCATGGCACGGGACCATACTGGGCAAGGATGCAGCAGAAGGGATAGCACCGCCCCCTGCTGGAATGTACAGCCTGCTGCAACGATCCACAGCAGGGTGGTGAGTGGACGGATGCATACACAAGTGAATCATTTGTCTCTCTCATCACAGAAAGACAGAGGGCAGAGTGAAAGGCTCACTTACTCTTGTTCTCAATGTTTCCGTGTCCCGCCAACAGGGTATGTCCCATCTGGTTTATAGCGGTCAGCTCTGTAATGGACATGAAACATTAGTTAAAGAATTCAGGGGTACTGAACTTGGCACAGAGTAACCCACACTAAGGTGACACAGCAACCATACACACTCTACAGCGCAGTCCAAATACACACCACACAGTGCAGTCAAACACAAACTACACAATACAATCAAAACCCATTGCAGAGTGTGGTCTGTACATGCACTGCGCGATCCAAACACACTTCACAGTACAATCCAAACAAATGCTCCACAGTGAGGTGCAAACACACTCATCACAGTGCAATCCAAACACACTCAGCGCAGTCCAATCCAAACACACTCTGCACTGTGCAATCCAAACACAAACTCCATGGTATAATCAAAACCCACTGCACAGTGCAATACATGCACACACTGCACAGTACAATCCATGCACACACTGCACAGTGCGATGCATGCACACACTGCACAGTGCAATACATGCACACACTGCACAGCGAAAGGCAAATACACTCTATACAGTGATTCAAACAGTTTACACCGTGCGTTCCAAACACACTGCAGAGTGTAATCCAATTATACAAGTACAGTACGATCAAAACCCATTGTGCCGTGTGGTCCATGCACACAATGCATCGTGCAATCCAAGCACACAGTTTACAGTGAGTTCCATTTACTGCACAGTGTGATCCAAACTCATTCTGCAGAGTGCGATCCAAACACAACCTCAACCATAAGGTCCAAACACAGTTGCTGGGAGGTGTTACTGGCTGATGGTCCTTTCTGTCTGCTGAATGCACTTGTGCTCCCTGGAGCTCTCTGCATACTTCCTGCTCTCTGGAACTCTCTGCACACTCCCTGCTCTCTGGAAACCTCTGCCTGCTCATTGGAACTCTCTGCACACTCCCTGCTCTCTGGAACTCTCTGCACGCTCCCTGCTCACTGGAGGTTAATGCAGAAGTTTTTAGCAGCACAGACGGAGGCCAGTCAGCCCATTAAGTCAATGTTGGTTCCCAGTGAGCAATCCCAACCAGTTCTTTGCCCTGCACTCTCCCCACAGCCCCGAAAATGATTCCCTCTTAATACACACCCAGTTTCCTTTCGAGACCCTGCCTGACTGGGCTGGAAGCCAAGGTCCTCACTGCTTCCTGTATAGAAGTAGATCTCCCATTACATAGAACATAGAACACTACAGCACAGTACAGGCCCTTTGGCCCACAATGTTGTGCCGACATTTTATCCTGCTCTAAGATCTATCTAACCCTTCCCTCCCACATAGCCCCCCATTTCTCAATCATTCATGTGTCTACCTAAGAGTCTCTTAAATGTCCCTAATGTATCTGCCCCCACAACCTCTGCTGGCAGTGTGTTCCACGCACCCACCACTCTCTGTGTAAAAAAACTCACCCCTGACATCCCCCTTATACCTTCCTCCAATCACCTTAAAATTATGCCCCCTCGTGTGAGCCATTGTCATCCTGGGAAAAAGTCTCTGACTGTCCACTTAATCTATGCCTCTTATCATCTTGTACACATTTGTCAAGTCACCTCTCCTCCTCCTTCGCTCCAAAGAGAAAAGCCCTAGCTCACTCAACCTATCCTCATAAGACATGCTCTCCAATCCAGGCAGCATCCTGGTAAATCTCCTCTGTATCCTCTCTGAAGCTTCCACATCCTTCCTACAATAAGACGACCAGAACTGAACACAATTACATCCTCCTTGTGGCCCTTGGCACTCAAGCTGTGCCTTGAACCATCACTAATGTGAACAACTCCCCTCCGTTTACCCTGCCTAATGTGGTCACCATCAGTCCCCCTCTCGGCTGTCTCACTTCCCAGCAGAATGATCCCGGCCCTTCCCGCCTGACCTTGCAGCTGAAATCCCTCCTCCCTGGGACAGTTCCAGGAACTCTTGTCACTGCGCCAGGAGCTGCCCTTCCATCCTGAACTGGGCTGGCCAGGTTTGGATGCAGTCTCCATTCGCGCCTTGCCAGTCCTCGATACTCTCTGCCCACGGGCTCTCGTGGTGAGTTCCCTCACTACAGGGAGCTCCCTCACGCATTACAAGGAGCTCCTCCATCACCGAGTGCTCCCTCCCTCCACAAGTGACATCCCCTATCAAACCCTCTCAGCTGTGGTCTGCTGTCCAGGTAATGGTGTCCTGTCCTGGTGGAGCTGGCTAACGAACCACAGTCCCACTCTCTGGCCCCCACCATATCTGGCCTGTGGTGCTGGCAGCTTTGTTGGGGACCCTCGGCTGGATTACCCTGGGACCTTTCACTTGGTTTGAGGAGCTGCACAGATGCAAATTATTCCTGTCAATCCGTGAGAGGCCCACCCAGCAGAGAGGATGGGAAGCTGAAGGTGCACGCAACAAACCGAAAACTCAGCCGCCTGTGACCTCAGGCCTCTGCTGATTAACCAGTCACGGCACACTCCAGCTTGGGACAGTGAGGGTGGGTTCAGGGAAGGGGTGTAGCTGGGAGGGATGAGGAAGGTGACCAGTCCTGCTCCCTCTACACCCAACCTCCATGGGGAATTGAGTCTGAGCACACTGCAGGTGCACAGGAAGAGGTTGCACCTCAGTCCACACCACAGTTATAGAGGCATAGATTAATACAGCACAGAGGAAGGCCCTTCGGCCCAACTCATCCATGCCGGCCATTTGCCCATGTTTGGCCCATATCTGTCTGTCCTATGGGTGTACCTACCCAAATGTCTTTTAAATGTTGTTACTGTACCTGCTTCAACCACCCCCTCTGCAGCTCGTCCCACACATACATCAAAACACACAGTGAAGTGCAACTTTTGCGTAGAGTGTTCTGGTGGCAGCCCGCAAGTGTCAGCACGCTTCTAGTGCCAATGTAGCACGCCCACAACTTCCTAACCTGTACGTCTTTGGAGTGTGGAAGGAAACCCATGCAGACACGGGGAGAACGTACAAACAGGCAGCGGCAGGAAATGAACCCAGGTTGCTGGCACTGTAATAGCATCATGCTACACTACCATATACACACTGGCCTCCACGTGAAGAAGTTGCCCCTTGGGTTCCTCTTAATTTTCTCCCCTCTCACCTTATTCCTGTGCCTTCCAGTTCTTGATTCCCTGTCCCTGGGAAAAAGACTATGTGTTCACCCTATCTATGCCCCTCATGATTTTACACACCTCGATAAGGTCACCCCGCAATCTATGCTCCAAGGAATGAAGTCTGAGCCTTCCCAACCTCTCCCTGCAGCGCTGACCGTACCGCGGCCTACGCGCATCATGTGGCAGGTTTTGCTGCTGGAGGTTGGCCACTTGGCAGAGGTCCCGAGGTCCTGCACCTCTGGGGACCACGGCTCAGTGAAGGAGATGGAGAGTCTGGTGAGGAGGTGTTGGGAAGCCCAGGGAAGGGGGGAGAGGAGGTTACCCCCTGTCAGCGATGGACAAGCCTGAGGTGACAGGAGGCTGGCAAGTGAAGGGAAAATGAACCCGGCATGGAGCGATTTACTGCCCAGAGGAACGACGTCAGCCAGTGAAACCGCCGAAGGAGTGAAGGGAAGGGAGAGGCCAAAATTGGGCCTGAAGTGTTGCCAGAGGCTGCAGTCTGTGACTCACAGAGACCGTCCATCTGCAAATCGTCCTTCTGCTTCTTCAACCCAGTTCCTGTTCAATGTTCATAGCTTCTGAGAAATGCCATTGGGACCAGGGAGCAACCACTTGCTGGGTGATCACTGCACAAGAGGCCACTGGACCTATTCCGCCCCATTCCAACTGCCCCCGTCTACCCTGCCCCCAGATTCCTCTGTCACCGCCCCCCCCCCCCCGCTCACCCCTCAGATGTGTCCTTGCTTCATCCAACACCAGTGCCAAGGGATTTCCCTCAGAATGTTGCTGCTCAGCAACATGTGCTGTAGGCAAAGAGGCCATTCGACCCATTGCTTGTGTGCTGGCTCTCTCGAACAACCCATTCCATTCGCCATCTCCTTGCTTCCCAATTAATTGTGATCTTCCTTTCAGATATCCTGGACCCACTTCCTGTTTCTGGTTCTGATCGCATTTCCCAAAATGCCTGAGGGGGCAACATTTCCCAGAAACACTGCCTCTGTTCCTCTGGGATTTAATTCCAACTTCTCTTCATCCCCAATAATTCAATTACTCAGGCACCACTTTCCCCTGAATAAACTTCTCAGAGATTTGGCACCCCTTTCAGATAGACGGAGCCAACGAAAGGACCTTCGGTCTCTCCTCACTGTGGGAGTTTTCAGTTATTTGTTTTTCCAGATCTGGTCATCGCTGGCGAGACCAGCATTTCTTGCCCATCCCTAACTGCCCTGGAAACATGCAAACTTCTCAGAGAGCTCGACATGTTACATACAGGGAGGATGCATCCTTGTCTGAGGAGCCACGGCCCCAGAATAAGGGCCAGGCTGTTTGGGACTAAACTGAGGAGAAATTTCTTCACTCGGAGAGTGGTGAGACTTGGAAATCCTTTACCCTGGAGCGCTGTGGAGGGCCAGTCTCTGAGTACATACAGCATGATCGATAGATTTTTGGATGTGAAGAGTCCAAGTTTGTGAGGATAAGGATAGAAAGTGTTGAGACAGGCAGGAGATTGGCCATCGTTTTGTCGAGGGATGGAGGCAGGTTTGAGGGGCCAAATGACCTTGGGCCGACTAGGTTTGCATTCTTATGGAAAGCTGGTGGTGAGCTGTCTTAAACCGCTGCAGTCCTGGTGAAGGGGCTCCCACAGCACCATTGGGGAGGGAGATAGAGCCAAGGGCAATGAAGGAATGGTGTCGGTGGGTGACGTGAAGGGGAACCTACGGCTGGTGGGGCCCCATGTGCCTGGTGCTCTGGTCCTTCGTGGTGATAGAGGTGGTGGGTTTGGGAGGTGCTGTTCAAGCAGCCCGAGTGAGTGACTGCAGTGTATTTTGTAGATAGAACACAGAACAGTACGGCACAGGAACGGGCCCTTCGGCCCACCATGTCTGTGCTGAACACGATGCCAAATTAAACTAAACCCCTACTGCCTGCACAATCCATATCCCTCCATCCCTGCATGTTCATGTGTCTCTCTAAAAGCCTCTTAAATGCCACCATCATAGAACATAGAAAGAACATAGAAAACCTACAGCACAATTCAGGCCCTTCGGCCCACAAAGCTGTGCCGAACATGTCCCTACCAAAGAAATTACTAGGCTTACCCATAGCCCTCTATTTTACTCAGCTCCATGTACCTATCAACAGTCTCTTAAAAGACCCTATCGTATCCGCCTCCACCACCGTTGCCAGCAGCCCATTCCACGCATTCACCACTCTCTGAGTAAAAAACTTACCCCTGACATCTCTGTACCTATTCCCCAGCACCTTAAACCTATGTCCTCTTGTGGCCACCATTTCAGCCCTGGGAAAAAATCTCTGACTATCTACCCAATCAATACCTCTCATCATCTTATACACCTCTATCAGGTCCCCCCTCATCCTCTGTCGCTCCAAGGAGAAAAGGCCGAGTTCCCTCAACCTGCTTTCATAAGGCATGCTCTGCATTCCAGGCAGCATCCTTGTAAATCTCCTCTGCACCCTTTCTATGGCTTTCACATCCTTCCTGTAGTGAGGCGACCAGAACTGAGCACAGTACTCCAAGTGGGGTCTGACCAGGGTCCTATATAGCTGCAACAATACCTCTCGGCTCCTAAGTTCAATTCCACGATTGATGAAGGACAATACACCATATGCCTTCTTAACCACAGAGTCAACCTAAGCAGCTGCTTTGAGTATATTCTGCCATCATATTTGACCTACCAAAATGAACCACTTCACACTTATCTGGGTTGAACTGCATCTGCCACTTCTCAGCCCAGCTTTGCATCCTATCTATGTCCAGCTGTAACCTCTGACAGCCCTCTATACTATCCACAACACCTCCAACCTTTGTGTCATCCGCAAACTTACTAACCCGTCCCTCCACTTCCTCATCCAGGTCATTTATAAAAATCACAAACAGTAAAAGTCCCAGTACAGAACCCTGAGGTACACCGCTGGTCACCAACCTCCATGCAGAATACGACTCTTCAACAACTACTCTTTGCCTTCTGTGGGGCAGCCAGTTCTGGATCCACACTGCAATGTCCCCTTGGATCCCATGCCTCCTTACTTTCTCAATAAGCCTTGCATGGGGTACCTTATCAAATGCCTTGCTGAAATCCATATACACTACATCTACTGCTCTCCCTTCATCAATGTGTTTAGTCACATCCTCAAAAAATTCAATCAGGCTCGTAAGGCAGGACCTACCCTTGACAAAGCCATGCTGACTATTCCTAATCATATTATACCTCTCCAAATGTTCATAAATCCTGCCTCTCAGGATCTTCTCCATCAGCTTACCAACCATCGTATCTGCTTCCACCCCCTACCACCCCTAGCAGTGCGTTCCAGGCACCCACCACTCTCCGTGTAAAATTCCTGTCTCGCACATCTCCTTTGAACTTTCCCCCTCTCACCTTACATGCATGCCCTCTGGTATTCAACGTTTCTACCCTGGGAAAAAGATACCAGCTGTCCACCCTATCTATGCCTCTCAGAATCTTATAAACATCTATCAGGTCTCACCGTTCCAGAGAAAACAATGCAAGGCTGGTACACACTGTGGTCCCGGTGGAGAGAATGGATGTTCAGGTGGTCAAGTGAGTTGTTTTATCCTGTGTGGCGGTTAGTTTCTTGATTCCAACAAGAGAGTGTTCTATCACTGTGTCAACTGGTGCTTTGCAGATGGTCCGAGGGCATTGGGGTGTCAGGGGATGGGTCACTTACTACAGAATACACAGCCTTTGACTTGCTCTTGTAGACACGATATTTATGTGGCCGGACCAGTTGAGTTTCTGAGCAACGCATGGGCTGTTTCATTTGCTGAGGAGTTGTGAATGGAATTGAACGTTGTGCAGCCATCCATCCTTCTGATGGAAGGAAACGGCTGAGGATGGTCGGACCAAGGACTCTGCCCTGGGGAACACCTGCCCTGATGTCCTGGGGCTCCAATTCCTTTGCGCACGGTCTGACCCAATCCGTGGAGTTTTCCCCCTTGATGCCCATTGATTTCCATTTCAGAGGGCTCCTTGGTCAAATACTGCCTTGATGTGAAGAGTAACCTCACTACACAAGTTCAGCCCTTTGGTCCATGTTTGGACCAAGGTTGGGATGAGATCTGAAGCTGAGTGAACCAGGCATCGACGAGCAGGTTATTGGTAAGTAAATGCCATCCTTTGGTGACCATCCTATCAGTTTTGCTGGTGATTGACAGTCCACTGATTAACTGGTGACTGGACAGATTGCATTTGAGAACAAGACATACCCGAGCAACTTTCCACATTGTAGGTAACATTTTGGAGTTATAACTGCACTGGAGCACTACCAGAGCTGGAGTTTGGGTCTTCAGTACAACAGCCAAGTTGATGTCTGATCCCAAATCCTTTGCTGTATCTGGTGCTTTCATTTGTTTCCTGAGATCCCCTGGGATGAATGAAATTGGTTTCTGATCTGGTGGGGATCCTGGGATGGAGCTACACTCCACATCCCCGGCTAAGCACAACACTGAGAACAACTGAGTGCTGGTCCCCTCCATCGTTGGGGGTGGGGATGTTACTGGAGTTTCCACCTGCTGCTAGCGGTGTAGTTGTCCACCACCATTCACTGAATGTGGTCGATTCTCAACCTGAGCCACTGAGGGATCGCAAGGCTCTGTCCAGTGCCACTGTTCTTGTTGTTTAACGTACAGTGGTCCTGTGTTACAGCTTCACCAGCTGGGTACTGCAGCCAGAGGTAGGCCTGGTGCTGCTCCCAGTCAATCAACCGGGTTGATGTAACAGTGGAGTGCGGACGTCCTGGGTGGCAGAGGTGACACATCGCCAAGGTGGACATGTCCTCTGCTGCTGATGGTCCACAGTGCCTCTGGAATGACTTGTTTTGATCTGCGAGGTTTGTTTTGCTTCCGTCCCACTGAGAATAATGTTTGTCAGACACCACAATGGAGGGTGCTCTCCATGTGAAGATGAGGCTCTGCCAATGCCAATGGACAGGTGCATCTGCCACAGGTAGAGGTGAGGATAACCCAAGGAGGTTTAAGATAAGATATAAGAAATCTTTATTAGTCACATGTACATCGAAACACACAGTGAAATGCATCTTTTTGTGCAGAGTGTTCTGGGGGCAGCCCGCAAGTGTCGCCACACTTCCGGCGCCAACATAGCATGCCCACAACTTCCTAACTCGTACGTCTTTGGAATGTGGGAGGAAACCGGAGCACCCCGAGGAAACCCACGCAGTCACAGGGAGAACGTACAAACTCCTTACAGACAACGGCGGGAATCGATACCCTCTGTATTGGTCCCCTCCTCCTCCCTTGAACTCTGTCTTTACTTCTTGTTATCTTGGTGAAGCAGTCAGTATAATCAAAGACCCCACCCACCCGGGACATTCTCTCTTCTCTCCTCTTCCATTGGGTAGAAGATATAGGAGCCTGAGGGCACGTACCACCAGACTTAAGGACAGCTTCTACCCCACTGTGATAAGACTATTGAACGGTTCCCTTATACAATGAGATGGACTCTGACCTCACGATCTACCTTGTTGTGACCTTGCATCTTATTGCACTGCACTTTCTCTGTAGCTGTGACGCTTTACTCCGTACTGTTATTGTTTTTACCTGTACTAACTCAATGCACTCTGTACTAACTCAATGTAACTGCACTGTGTAATGAATTGACCTGTATGATCAATTTGCAAGACAAGTTTTTCACCAATACCTCCCTTTCTGCCTTGTTCCTGGTCCTTCAGGAGTCAGCCAGCACCATCAGTGAAGGGGCTCCCAAAGCTACCCTGGTGATGGGCACTGACGACCCCACCCAGAGCCTTCGCTTACTTTCATCACTTCTTCAGCGCGTTGTCCAACATGGAGGAGCACTGATTCCTCAGCTGAGAGAGGACGGTGGTGGGAATCAGGAGGAGGTTTCCTTGTCAAATTTCATCTAATGCCATGAACCTTCTTGGGACCTGGAGCCAATGTTCTGGGATGACGTGCACACCACTGTGGAACGGGAGGCACTCAGCGATTATGATCGAGTCTGACACGATGCTTGTGAGGTTGATTCTGTGAGGATGACTGTGTCAGGCTGTTGCTTGACTGCTCTGTATTTAGCTGCTCCTCTCCAGATGTGCGTGAGGAGAACTTTGCAAGGTTGGCTGAGCTGGGAGCATCTCTACCATGTCCAGACTGGGTGGCAGGCTCACAGCTGGGTGATCTGTCTGGTTTTATCCTTTCTCCATCCTAACACAGCACTTTGAAACTACAAATGGTTTGCTGGCCAGTTCAGAGGGTAATTAAGAGGCAGCCACATTGTTCTAACCCCAGGTATCCTCCTCGGAAGGACATTCGGGCAGCATGGTAGTGTAGCGGTTAGCATAATGGTATTACAGCGCCAGCAACCAGGGTTCAATTCCCGCCGCTGTCTGTAAGGAGTTTGTACGTTCTCCACGTGTCTGTGTGGGTTTCCTCCGGGTGCTCCGGTTTCCTCCCACATTCTAAAGACGCACAGGTTAGGAGCTGAGGGCATGCCATGTTGGTGCCGGCACAGTGGCGACACTTGCGGGCTGCCCCCAGCACATTCTCAGTAACTCAGAAAGACTCACTTTACTATGTGTTTCGATGTACATGTGACTAATAAATAAATATCTTATCAACCAAGCAGATTTTAGTGACATATGGTAGCCGTGCAGTCGCCATTACTGAGACCACGTCCTGGAGTTGCTATGGTGGGATCTGAATTCACACTTCTGGATATTTAGTCTGGTTTTCAGATTTTTTTTCCAAAATTGAACCATTGTTACCCAGTGTGGCTGTTGTTGGCTGTGAGCTCAGACTCCAGAGGTTTGACCATTGGGTCGAGGCAGACACCAGAGGGCAGCACTGAGGCTGTTGTGCTCTTGGGGGCCTTGCCTCTGGATAAGGCCCATCTCAGGTGGACGCGGACAACCCCAGGGAGCTATTCCGAATTTCCTGGGGGTCTATGCAGGCTTCAGCAGGACAAGGTTCAGTTCCATTCACAACTCTTTAGATGAGGAGGCGTTCGATCCCAGCACGCAGCAAGGTGCAGACAGCTTGGGCTGATTGTGGTAACAAACGTTGACAGATAGTTGAGGAGAGTCAACCTACTCCTACCTCCCTGTTGTCAGTACCCTGGGATCGTCATTAACCAGAGCAGCCATGAAGAGACAGTAACTACAGGAGCAGGTCAGAAGCTGGGTCTCTGCAGTGAAGGGCTCACTAAAGCCTTTGTACCAGGCAGGTCAAGGACATGATGGAACAGCTCCCAAAACCACAGTATCAACCGCCTAGGAGATCCTGAACATTCCCCACGTTAAAAGGCTGCAGTCAGAGACGCTGCCCACTGTGCTTTGAGCTCGGTCCATGTTCTGAGATTAAACCCAGAGAGCCCAATAGTTCACCACAGTGAGACGCATCCAGACACAGACACAGACTCGCTCTGGGGTACGCAGAGATATACACAATCCCACCTACCTTCAGTACCATCCCATTCACTTTATTACTGTCAGAACCCTAACACCCTGGCAGTGCACCCACCACAGGGACAGAGTGGTAACAGCGGGTCCCTCACCAGCGGCAGTAAATGCTGTCCTTGCCAACAGTGCCCACACCCCAGGAATGAACAAGAAAAAGACAAGGAGACACCGAGCCTTCAGCTGCTGGAATCTGGAGCAAAGACAAACTACTGGAGAAACTCAGTGGGTCAGGCAGCATCTGTGGAGGGAGATGCACGACATTCATTTGGACCGCTGAGCTCATCCAGTAGTTTGTTTTTTGCTCAAGTAAAAGACAGGAATGGTGAAAAGGGCCCTGTAAGTAGAAAACTGTGAAGCAATTGATTTTCAGAGGAAAAATCTTGCAAGGTAATATGAACTGACGTGCTCATGTCTCGAGGAGTTGAGATACAAGGGAGCGTGTGAAGTGGAACTCCTCGAGGGTGGTTGTGAATGATGAATACACGGTAATGATAGAAGCCCGAGGACTTATTTCATGATATGTTAAACATTTATAAGATACTGGTTTGGCCAGTAGTGCTGTGACCAACTACGGGATGATGTTTTAGTGTGCAGAGGATATTTATTGGGAAGGTACAAGATGAAGGGAGCAGTGAGATGGAGAGGGAGAGCAGCCGGGGATGGGTGGGGCAGGTTGAGAGCTGGTTTGATGGAAGGGTTCAGAATAACGAGTAGTTTTGATAGAATGAATCACAGAATCACAGAATGGTTTCAAGCAAAGGAGGCATTTTAGCCCAATGCGTCTCCAGCAGAGGCACAGAAACAGACCCTTCGGCCCACTGAGTCCATGCCAGCCATCAGCCACCCATTTACACTGATCATACATCAGTCTCGTTTCATTATTCACCCCACAAGCCCATCAACTCCCCCAGATTCTAGCACATTGGGGGCAATTTACAGCGGCCAATTTCCTCACCAACTCACATGTCTTTGGGATGTGGGAGGAAACTGGAGAACCTGGAGAAAACCCACACAGTCACAGGGAGAACGTGCAAACTCCACACTGACAGCACCCGAGGTCAGGACTGAACAATGGTTGTTCACACTCTGAGGCAGCGGCTCTCCCAGCTGCACCACTGTGTGCTCTAATTCCAAACCCCAGCTCTTTATCCGGAGCCTTACACATTTCTTCCAACATGTATGTCTCCAGTTGTCTGCAGACCACAACACTGGAACCTGCCCCACCAGTTCTACAGGCAGTGTATTCCTGTCTCACCACACCTACAGGTGGTGTATTCTTGTCTCACCACATCTACAGGTGGTGTATTCTTGTCTCACCACATCTACAGGTGGTGTATTCTTGTCTCACCATGTCTACAGGCAGTGTATTCCTGTCTCACCACATCTACAGGTGGTGTATTCCTGCCTCGCCACATCTACAGGCGGTGTATTCCTGGTCCACCATGTCTACAGGCAGTGTATTCCTGGTTCACATGTCTACAGGCAGTGTATTCCTGGTTCACCCCCTCTACAGGAGGAGTATTCCTGGTTCACATGTCTACAGGCAGTGTATTCCTCGTTTCAACCACATGCGGCATGAGAAAGTTTGCGCTCTTGAGGAAGCCATTTGTTCTGGCGGAAGGGCCGCGAGTCAGGGATTTAACGTGAGTGGCTGCTTTCAGGAAAATACTTTGACGCAGTGTGTCACTGTGACGTGGAGTGCGTCACTGTGACGTGGAGTTCGTTACTGTGACGTGGAGGGTGTCACTGTGACGTGGAGTTAGTCACTGTGACGTGGAGGGTGTCACTGTGACGTGGAGTGCGTCACTGTGACGTGGAGTTCGTCACTGTGACGTGGAGGGTGTCACTGTGACGTGGAGTGCGTCACTGTGACGTGGAGTTTGTTACTGTGACGTGGAGTGTGTCACTGTGACGTGGAGTTCGTCACTGTGACGTGGAGGGTGTCACTGTGACGTGGAGTTCGTTACTGTGACGTGGAGGGTGTCACTGTGACGTGGAGTGCGTCACTGTGACGTGGAGTTCGTTACTGTGACGTGGAGTGTGTCACTGTGACGTGGAGTTCGTTACTGTGACGTGGAGTGTGTCACTGTGACGTGGAGTTCGTTACTGTGACGTGGAGTGTGTCACTGTGACGTGGAGTTCGTTACTGTGACGTGGAGTGTGTCACTGTGACGTGGAGTTCGTTACTGTGACGTGGAGTTCGTTACTGTGACGTGGAGGGTGTCACTGTGACGTGGAGGGTGTCACTGTGACGTGGAGGATACCTCCTGTAAGGTTGGTGTTGAACTAATGCACAGAAGGGATATGGAACTATCTGACAGTGAAATGTTGCCAGGACAATGGGAGAGGGGAAGGGGAGTGGGACGGAGTGTGTTGTCCTCAAACAGCATGGACAGCCTCAATGGACTGAATGGCCTTATCCATGCAGGATCATTCCATGACCTTTGATTCCATGAATACATCACTGTATGTGGGATCTTGCTGTGCACCAGTGGGTTTAATTGCTTCAGTGTACTGCAGGCTGTGAAGAGGCAATAACAAGATTTTTTTTCATTTCCCTCTGATGTTACCAACTACATGGGTGGGCCAGCGGCTGGTGTTACAGCAGAAATCCTGCATGGAAAATGTTGTTCCTCCCACGTCCAAGGATGTTTAAAACTGTAGTCAGAGCCACTGCTCACTGAGCTCAGTCTGTGACCCAGAGCAACAGCCAGCAGAGCCCAATGATTCACCACCTACCTGGGGTGAGATGATCCCAGACAGACACAGACTCACCCTGAGTACACAGAGATATGCGCAAGCTCACCTGTACGCACGGGCACAGTACAGATTAACGCACATCCACATAGAGGTACAGGGACACACACACACACACACACACACACACACACACACACACACACACACACACACACGCCTATCCATTTACACACACACACAAACATACACACAGACTCACATCCACACCTACTCATACACACACACCCCTACCCCCCCCCCCACACACACACACACACACACACACACACGCACACACACACACACACACACACACAGAGGTATTTTGTGGGTATTTTCCCAGCTGAGGTTGGGCTGATCCCAGCTTCTGACCCAAGGACCCTGGGACCATTGGAACCCACACACGGAGCATCCTCTGAATCCTTGGCCGGTCACAGTCACATAGTACAGTCAGTGCCCTTGAATCCTCCTGCTCACACAGAACAGGAGTGAAGTTTGGAGCCAATGCTGACCTTCAGTGGTTCTGCTGACCCTGATTGGAAAGTCTAACAGTACTTTTGGCAACTGTGCCAGAAAGAACTTGTGGAAAATTGGGAGGCCTCCTGTGGGACCACCCCCATCATCAGGACCATGGGGCGGGACAGGGGAGCACAAATGAATCAGTGCACTCCCACAAAGTGTCAATGTTTCAGTCCTTTATAAACACTCCGACTGCTTTATGGGAAACCATTTCATAAAAAAATGAAAAAAAGTGGTTAAAATACTTAACAAACTAAAACACTTTTGAATGTTTCCAAATATTTTCAAACATAGTTAAAAACTTTAAGATGATCCATATTAATAAGGAATTTAAAGAAAAAGTTTTGCAAAGATTTAAAGAAGTATTTTTAAACCAATAACCGTTCTGAAAGTCTTTTCCATGACTAACTCTCAGCTGCGACCAGCAGAACGTGATTCCAGTCAGCAGAACGTCTCTCACTGTGTGGAGTTCCCCGGACAGCTTGTGGTGTTAAGTGCAGGGGCATTCAGCCCCGGTCCCTCTGACCTCACACAAACTGCCAGAGGGACTCACCGGGTCAAGCAGCATCTGTGGAGGGAAAGGAGTAGTTGTCGTTTCGGTTCAAAACCCTACACCAGGACTGAGAGTGGAGAGGCGAGATATCTGGTATAAAGAGGAGAAGGAAAGGGGTGAGACAGGGGCCAGTTGTTGAACCGAGGAGGGGGAAAGATGACGGGCAGATGCAGCCAGGTAGGGGAGGAGGAGGGGAGGAGTTGGGAGACAGAGGCAGGTGAATGGTAGGTGGAGGCAGAGAAACAAAAAGTAGATGGAGCCAGATTGGCAGATGGACCGATTTGCCGAACGCAGGTGACATCAGTTCTGATGCAGGGTTTCAACCTGAAATGTCAACAATTCCTTTCCTGTCCCCGAGGCTGCTCGACCCGCTGAGTTCCTCCAGCAGATTGTTTATTGCTGCAGATTCCAGCATCGGCAGTCTCTTGCGTCTCCCCGTTACAGTGGAGAGTCAGAGCCAGCTTCTCAATCTCACACCGTGCACTTCCTGGACCCACTGTGTCACCGGGAATCCCCGAGAGCATTCCTGAGATGTACCGATGCTGATGCTTCCAGCAGTAGCTGGGTGCAGGCAGAGTTTGGGCATTTTACCAAAGACTCACCGTCCTTCATTCTTGCAAGTTTCTCCGTCATGTCGTCCTTCAGATCTTTAATTTCACCGGATATCTGTCGAACTGAAAGTGAGGAAATTACTACCAGTGTCGTTGGGTCCCACCTCTGACCTTCTCAAGCAGCAGGTTGGGGGCTGTCGGAGCCCAGGGTGGATGAACAGTAGGGGGTGAATTTGGGATCTGGGAAGCAGCAGATCTTTCCACGTTGCCCAGCTCAGCAGCTGTATCACAACCGTCCATTTATCTACTCTTGCTCCATAACTAACACACACCCAGCAATCTCACATTCCATATTTTTGGAGAATAACCTCAGCATTTTTTCTACAAGGAATCTCTAGCACCGTGAGGGAGAGTTTTCGGACATTTTCTCTGACCGACTTCCATCATCAGTCTCTGAGGAAATCCATACCTGATCCATACAACCTTTCTTTATTTAACCCATTCCTCCCCCGTATCATTCTGGTAACTTTTTAACGAGGTTCTTCAGTAGGTGGAAGGGTGAGCACTGATCAGGGACGGAGAGTGCAGGGTGTGCCTTCCCCCGCTGTGGCCTGTTCTTTCTGTCAAGACGTGAGGCAAGGTTGAGGAAGTCGGGGCGGTCCTGTAGAACCGGTCCCTCGGGCCTGTCCTGGATCTCCCACACATGCCAATCCGTCGTGCCTGCTGACTCCCTTCTTTCCCCGGTCCACCACAGTTCAACTGGCTGCTGCTTCCCCATGTCCCTGGTCCAGAATTGGTGCCACCTCCAACATATTATCAGGGACCGACTGCCCAGATCCTCGAAGGGTCCGTGGTTAAATAATCACTCCCTTTTGCAGACTATCCCTGACCGTCCCTCCCACAGCTCATCAAAGGAGGAGACCATTTGGCTCAACATGCCTGTGCTGGGCCAAAAATGGCCATAAGGTTAATCCTCTATCCCACTCTTGCTCACAGCCTTGTCAATGGTGGCACTTTGGTGGTTGATCTCGGATATTGTTTAACTGTAATGGAAGCTTCTGTCTGCCCCACTCTTCAGCCCCAGACATTGCACTCCTTCAATCCCTCTACCAATTAATGATCTACTGCACTTTCTGCTGAGGGAGAGGCCCTTCCTGCTAACCTTCCCGGCTTCTTATCATTTTATTCCCCTCAATTAAACTTCCTTTCAGTATCTTCTGTTCTAAAGAAATCTCCCTCGGCCTCTTCATAACTATAACTAACTCTCCTTCGCACCCTCTGCAGTGCTACCACGTCCCCTGTAGTGTGATGACCCAGAACATCCACAGTACAGGCAACCCCCGCGTTATGAGGAGTTGCGTTCCTCGAAAACGGTCTGTATCGCAATCTTCTTTAATGCAAAGCCAAGTTACCTGCACACATGCCAAGAAGCGTGAGTTGAAAAGAAAATTTTTACCTTGATTTATTCACACAGATTCTGTCAGAGCAAATCTTATTCCATATCTCAGATTTCTGGGCAGTGATCTGTGGATTCGGTGGGGGTGAATGTCCATAAGCTGAATGGCAGTAATGCATGGGGGTGCCTGTATCATTCAGCCCATTGATTCTATGCCAGCCCTTAAGGCAATCCCACTCCCCAGTCATTTCCTTGTAACCTATTCTCTCTCCCCCTGATTCTCCTGACACACATTTACATGGTGGGGGGAGGGAGTAATTTAACCTACCAACCCGCACATCTTTGTGATGTGGGAAGAAGCCGGAGCACCCATAGGAAACTCACACGGTCACAGGGAGAACATGCAAACTCCACACAGACAGCTCCCGAGGTCGGGACCGAACCCGGGTTGTTGGAACTGTGAGACAGCAGCACTACCTGCTGTACCACCACTTGGCCCAATATGTTTATTCCAGATCTACTGCAGCATCCTTGCTCTTGTATTGCACGCCCAGCCAATAAAGGCAAGTATCCTGCAAGTCTTTTAACCACTCGGCACTCAGCCGTCAGGGATCCATGGGGATGGACTCAGCTCCTTCCCACTCAGTGTCCCACCACTCCCTGCCTTGTCTGTCCCTCCCATTACTCTGCCTCACACTTCCCTGGACCACAATCCACCTAATGGGACCAAAGCTCCCATCCATCATCGCTTTCTCCCAAGTTCCAGTGATGAGAGGGAAGTGACATGGAAGAGAATCACTGGCAGTTTTCAGACTTCTGTAGAAATCTATAAAATCGTCTTAGTGGGTGTTAAACGAGCTGGTCACTAGTTACCTTGAATATTGCTGTTGGGTGAATATAGAACATAGAACAGTACAGCACAGGAACAGGTCCATCAGCCCATGACGTTGTGCTGAACTAATTAAGCTAATGAAGCCTAATTCTTTCTGTATGCACATGGTCCATAGCCCTCCATTCCCTGCACACCCATGGGCCTACCTAAGAGCCTCTTAAAATGCTACAATCATATCTGCCTCCACCACCACCCCTGGCAGCACATTCCAGGCACCCACCACCCTCTGTGTATATAAACTTGCCCTGCACACCTCCTTTGAACGTACCCTCCTCACCTTAAATGTATGCCCTCTAGTATTAGACATTTTGACTCTGGGAAAGAGATACCAGCTGTCTACTCTATCTATGCCTCTCATAATCTATCAGGTCTCCCCTCACCCTCTGCCGCTCCAGAGAAAACAACCCAAGTTTGTCCAACCTCTCATTATAGCACGTGCCCTCTAATCCAGGCAGCATCCTGGTAAACCTATTCTGCTTTCTCTCCAAAGCCTCCACATCCTTCCTGTAATAGGGAGACCAGAATTGAATGCAATACTCCAGATGCAGCCTAACCAGAGTTTTATAAGGCTGCTCTATGGATTCCTGACAAACTGAATATATTTAGACATGGGTGAAACCTTGTGACCTGGGCCTTTCTGACCTCTCTCACTTCCTTCGGCACATGGTGACTGACCGTCTGCTGACCTTTTGGGAATGATTCCTCCACAACACTTCCACAAAGCAGCAAACAAACCCTTGCTCCGTCCCTGTCATCACACAGCCCTCGCACACTGTTAGTGACTTACACTTCAGCAGCTCCACAACGAACATTACAGTCAGTAGGACGAACAGACCCAGGAGAATGCAGGTCACAATCCCGAAGGGTTTCCTTGATGCTGCTCCCGGCGTCCCTTTTGCAGGATCTGGAAGGAGGGGAGGAGGTGATGAATCCACTGACCGGGGTTGTCAGCAGCTGATCGAAGGCTGATTGAAGCCCTGTTCACCAGTGACCTTCACATCATTCAAAGTGGAAGCCTGATATGACAATCCAGGTGACAGCCTCTGCACTCAGTATTGAAGTGTCCAAATCCCAGCTCGCTTCCCCCCTTGACAGAAGGACTGGCCATTTTTGCTGTAAGTCTTGTCTGTGATATTGCCTCAGAGATTTCTCCCCCTCTCCATTAGACCACCCTGCCCTGTGATTTGCTTCAATCACACCCCTTCGTCACCCTCAAACTGCCCCAGTAATAAGCATGCCCACAGCCTATCACAGGCATTCTCTTTGTCCTGTCCATCCCCTCCCCTCACCCTCTCTGAAACTAACATAGCTTTTTCTTTCCCAGTTCTCATATAGAGTCTTTGACCTGAAACGTTAACTCTTGTTTCTCTCTCTGCGGTTGCTGCCTGACCTGCTGAGTGTTTGCAGCGGTTTCTGTTTTTGTGTCAGGATCCAGGTGATAGTTTTGGACGTGCCAGGTGTTCAGATGGCAGGTGGCAGGAGCTGCGAATGGACAGATTTAGCCAAGCGCCAGGATCTTCCAGCTGTTGGGATTTGCCAGGTGTTGGGGATTTTCCAGCTGTTGGAATTTGTAGCTGTTGGGGATTTTCCAGATGTTGGGGATTTGCCAAGTGTTTGGATTTTCCAAGTGTTTGGATTTTCCAGGTGTCCTGATGCCAGTGACAGGTTTATACTACCCCTGGCACAGGTCTCCATGGGCAACTGTTTTGGGACTGATTTAGGAACCTGTGACTCAGGAGCCAGACCCCAAGAGCATTAATGGAGAGAACGGCTTCTGAACCTGCCCCAGCCCAACAGTTGAAGGACTAATCCTCGTTCTAGCTCTGATAACACTGGACAAATTGGGTGGAGTCTTTGATTATGTTGGCTGCTTTACTGAGCCAACGAGAAAATAAATAGACAGAGTCAATTTGTTTTCCAAAGATTGCATTAGCCAGGAGGAAGGTAGGGAGGGAAGGGGACCAGTTTCACCTGCAGCCCTGCCCTGCAGCCACATTTCCTGAGACAATGGAGATGTTCCCTGAGCTTCTGGCTGCTGCCCTCACCCCCGGGGTGGTCTGGAGTCCCAAGTCTGTCAGGTCTTAAGATCGCTAGTTTTTTTTAAATGACTTGAAACAATGTCGCTTAGCGCAGTCTCTGTGGCTGCAGATTCCGCTGTAGTGCTTGTAACCGGGAGTATTTTATAATTCCCTTGGGAGCTGCACACAAAAAGTCGCTTCTCTCCAGCTCCATCTTTCACATATGAAACGGGGAATAAGCTCGTTATTCCTCTTACCTCGTTATTCCTCTTTTGCAATATTTAATTATTTTTGTAACTTATAGTAAATTTTATGTCTTGCACTGTACTGCTGCTGCAAAACAATGAATTTCATGACACGTGTCAGTGATAATAAACCTGATTCTGATTCTGAATTCAGAGTCTATGGAGGGGAGGCTGGTTTCATGATGTGCTGAGCTGTGTCTGCAACTCTCTGCAGTTTCTTGTGGTCCCAGGTAGAGCAGCTGCTGTATCAAGCCGAGATGCATCCAGATAGGATGCTTCCTATGGTGCATTGGTAAAAATTGGTGAGGGTCAAAGTGGACGTGCCACATTTCTTTAGGCTCCTAAGGAAGTAGAGGCGCTGGTGAGCTTTCTTGGCCGCGGCATCTATGTGACTGCAAAGAACATAGAACAGTACAGCATAGAACAGGTCTTTCGGCCCACAATGTTGTGCCAACATAGCTCCTTGTTTACACTACCTAGTTCCTGCCTTATGCCTTCATAATTAGCCCTGCTCCAATTTAAAACCCTCCCACTAGCCCCACACCTATCCTTACCTATAGCTATCCTGAAAGTTAATGAGCTGTGGTCACTGTTCTCCAATTGCTCACCCACAGACAGGTGAATCACCTGGCCGGGCTCATTACCCAACACCAGGTCCAGAATAACCTCTCCCCTTGTTGGACTGCCAACATATTGATTTAAGAACCCCTCCTGGATACACCTAACAAATTCTGTCCTGGTCCGACCAGGACAGGTTATTGGTGATGGTCACTCTTTGAACTTGAAGCTCTCAACCCCCTCTCGACCTCAGCACCACTGACATAGACAGGAGAATGTGCACCGCCCCCCTTCCTGAAGTCGATGACCAGCTCTTTTGTTTTGCTGACAGTGAGGGAAAGGTTGTTGTCATGACACCATTTTACTAAACTCTCTATTTCTTTCCTGTACTCTGAGATCATTATTTGAGATACAGCCCAGTACGGAGGTATCATCTACAAACTTGCAGATGGAGTTAGAGCAGAATTTGACCACACAGTCGTGAGTGTATAGGGAGTAGAGCAGGGGGCTGAAGACGCAGCCTTGTGGGGCACCAGTGTTGAGGATAATCGTGGCAGAGGTGTTGCTGCCTGTCCTCACTGACTGCGGTCTGTTGGTCAGACTGTTGGTCAGGGAGTCAAGGATCCAGATGCAAAGTGAAGGAACATGGACTGTGTTTCTCCAGAATAACTGGGAGGATTGTGTTGGTCAATCCCCAGAGCACCAGGTAGATCTTTGAAAGGTGGGTACTGAGGCTGGCATTTGCCAGCTGCTCAGTCACAGTGCAGCACTGGCCCAGGGATCCTGGCAAAGGTACTGCAGTGAGTTACTCTGGGCAAAGCACAGTGTGAGAGTGTGTATGTATGTCTGTGTATACATGTGTGTGTGTGTGTGTGTGTGTGTGAGTGAATACATGAGTGCATGTTTCTGTGTGTATGTGTGCACATGAATATGTGTATTTGTGGGATCATGTGCGTGTGCGTGTGCCTGAGTGGGTTTGTCTGTGTGTGTGTGTGTGTGTGTGTATGACTCTGTTTGCATGATTGTGCGTGTGTGTGTGTGTGCATGTTTGCATGTATGTGTGTTTGTGACTGTGTGTGCACACGTTTACATGCGTGCATGTGTTTCCATAAGTATGTGTTTGTCTGTGTGTGAGTCTTTGTTTGTTTGTGTTTGTGTGTGTGTGTGTGTGAGTCTGTGTATGTGTGTTTGTGTTTGTGTGTGTGTGTGTGTGTGTGTGAGTCTGTGTATGTGTTTGTGTTAGTGTGTGTGTGTGTGAATGTGTATGTGTGTTTGTGTATGTGTGTGTGTGTGTGTGTGTTAGTTAGTTAGTTAGTGCTCAGCCAGTTGTAGACACAGTGACACAGCTGGATACTTTGTAGACCACCTCAGAGGGAACCAAGTTGGTGTGAGTCTGGAGTCACATCATGGCCCCCACAGCAGTTTCCCCTCCCTAAGGGATATTGGTGTGTGGACTGGGTACTTTCATCCATCCCAACTTATATCGCTGGATTCTAAAAACTGAATTCAGCCTGTGTTACACGGTGAATTATGATTTCCTGCTGCCTGGTTCACTGCCCCGGCCCTCAGATTATTGTTGGAGTGTGATCCCACGCCCCCACGATATGAGTCAGTCTAATCTTTGTGGGGACATTCCGCAGCTCTGTAGATGGACATTGGTTTTGACGCAGCCACTTCTGGTAGTTAAGCAGCTATTCTTGGGGAGTGAGTGCGTGTGTGTAATGTGTTCCAGATGGTCAGTTCAGGAAGAAAGTTCTGAATAACGAGAAACATTTGTAAAATGAGTAACTGCTGAGTGAGTCACAGAACATTCTGCTGATTTTATAGAGCATCCATTTAAAGCTGAAAGAGAGACCGAGTGGGGTGGGGAGAGGGGTGGGGATGGGAGAGGGGTGTGGATGCATAGAGGAGGGAGTGGGGAGGGAGTGGCGGGAGTGGGGAGGGAGTAGGGAGGGAATGGGGAGGGTGGGGAGGGAGTGGGGAGGGAATGGGGAGTGAGTGAGGAGGGAATGGGGAGGGAGTGAGGAGGGAATGGGGAGGGAGTGAGGAGGGAGTGGGGAGTAGAGAGGGAGTGGGGAGGGAGTGGGGAGTGGGGAGCGAGTAGGGAGGGAGTGGGGAGGGAGTGTGGGAGTGGGGAGGGAGTAGGGAGGGGAGTGGGGGGAGTGGGGAGGGAGTAGGGAGGGAGTGGGGGAGTGGGGAGGGAGTAGGGAGGGGAGTGGGGAGAGTGGGGAGGGAGTAGGGAGGGAGTGGGGGAGTGGGGAGGGAGTAGGGAGGGGAGTGGGGGGAGTGGGGAGGGAGTAGGGAGGGAGTGGGGGAGTGGGGAGGGAGTAGGGAGGGAGTGGGGAGGGAGCGCGGGAGTGGGGAGGGAGTAGGGAGGGAGTGGGGAGAGTGGGGAGAGTGGGGAGGGAGTGGGGAGGGAGCGCGGGAGTGGGGAGGGAGTAGGGAGGGAGTGGGGAGAGTGGGGAGGGAGTAGGGAGGGAGTGGGGAGAGTGGGGAGGGAGTAGGGAGGGAGTGGGGAGGGAGTGAGAAGTGGGGGAGTGGGATGCAAGGGATGGGGGTCTGAGTTGGAGAGAGTTTGGTCAGGGTATGAAGGGTTAGGAGCTCAGGTGGAACAAGAGGGCAGCGAATCAGACTCAAGGGGCCGAATGGTCTCCCCCCGTAATGGATTCCTGTGGGAGATGTGGGGCATGTTTCTCCACGTTCTCCAGCCTCCCCCCAGACACAGGGAGCAGTGTGTAGTGTACCTGTGCTCCGCACATCCTTCTGGCTCTCGTCCTTACCCTGTGGGTCTCCGGTGCTGTCCTTCATCACTCTCCACGCCAGCGATCCTTACACCTGCCCGAGAGGAGAGGGTCAGAGGTGAAGCGGAGCTTTACGTCATTCCAGGGCCCCTCTCCCACCCATCTCAGAGCCCCTCTCCCACACCTGTGTGCTAAGCTTAGTCACGGAGTTAAACAGGCCCTTCAGCCCAACTGGTCCATACCGACCACGATGTCCATTCAAGCTAGTCCCATTTGCCCTCATCTGGCCCATATCCCTCTGAGCCTTTCCTATCCATGCACCTGTACAAGTACCTTTTAAATGTTGTTAATGTACCTGCCTCAACCACTTCCTCTGGCAGCTTGTTCCATATACGGACCACCCTCTGGGTGAAAAAGTTGCCCCTCAGGTTCCTATTAAATCTTTTCCCTCTCACCTTAAACCTATGTCTTTTAGTTCCTAATTCCCCTTCCCTGAGGAAAAAAAAACTACACTCACTCTATCTATGCCCCTTGATTTTATACACCTCTATCAAGTCACCCCTACTCTCCAATGAATAAGGTCCCAACCTGCTCAACCTCCCCCTATAACTCAGTCCCTCGAGTCCTAGCAATATCCTCGTAGATCTCCTCTGTACTCGTCCCACCTCAGTGGCATCTTTCCTATAGCAGGGTGACAAAAGCTGAACACAATATTCCAAATGTGGCCTCACCAACGCCTTGTACGACTGCAACATAACATCACTACTTCTGTACTGATGTCTGCTCAGCACAATTCCAAGTGGGTGTAACTCTGCAGGCTGGACACTGAAGTCAGCATGTGATCACCCTTCCCCACTCCCACCCCTGAATCTCCTGAATCTTCCATTCTGTCCTGAACAACTCTAATTTTAAATCAAAATCAAAAAACCTGCAGACAGTGGATATCTGAAATAAAGTATATCGGTATAATCAGGGAATGCTGGAAACACTCAACAGGTCAGGCAGTGTCTGTGGGAGGAGAAACAGTGTTGCAGTCAGAATAGATCTGACGAAGGGCCTTTAACCTCATACACTGACCTTATTTCTCTCCACAGATGCTGCCTGATCTATATTTTCTGTTTTTATTATCTTTAACTTTAACCTTCTTCAGACTGGGCGACGGAGGAGTAATTTGAACTTTGGGTTGTGTGGGGAACACACCTCCGCGGGTCACTCCCTGCACTCTGAGTGGATTCAGACTCCACTGCAGAGCCCCAGGAAGGAAACCTCAGTTGACTCACCCATCTCCCTACCAAGGGGGCACTGCTTCTTGCCCTTACCCCTTGGTCAATAACCGTGCAGATACACTGTCGTCCTGACCTCTCTCCCTCCATGTCACCTGTCCCATCTCAACCTGGGCCGTAGGTCAGCTGACTGCTGAAGAAAAATGCAAAGAGCATCTTTCTCAGCCGTCCCTGCTTGGTAGTGGTGGAGCAGCCATAGAGCGGGGATGAAGCTAAGGCTAACTTCTCTTCCCGGGCTGATCCTATGGGAGTGGGTGACCAGTGATTTTATACTCTGTCTCTGGTTAGCATTGGCAGCTGGTACCCATGGAGCTACTTAAGGGGAAAGGTGAGGACTATCCCCATCTCCTGTGCAATAATTGTCTGAGTCAACAACACACGCAGGTGATCCGTATGAATTGCAATCTGATTGGGAAAGGGGGAGATGCAATGAGAGCTGGTGTCCTTGTACACTGGCTGCTGGGGGTAAGCAGTGGGCAATTACGAAGCTAAATGGTGCGTTGGCCTTGACAATGAGATCATTCAAGTACAAAAGCAAGGGAGTCTTGTTGCAAGGTACTGGGACCTTGCAACAAACAATCTGCTGGAGAAACTCAGCCGGTCGAGCAGTATCTGTGGGGGGGAAAGGAACCATCAAGGTTTCAGGTCGAATCCCTGCATCAGGATTGCACCAGGTTTGGATTAAGATTTCTTTATTAGTCAAATGTACATCGAAACACACAGTGAAATACATCTTTTGCGTAGAGTGTTCTGGGGGCAGCCCGCAAGTGTCGCCACACTTCCGGCGCCAACATAGTATGCCCACAACTTCCTAACCCGTAGGTCTTTGGAATGTGGGAGGAAACCAGAGCACCTGGAGGAAACCCACACAAACACGGGGAGAACGTACAAACTCCTTACAGACAGTGGCCGGAATTGAACCCAGGTCGCTGGCGCTGTAATAGTGTTACGCTAACCGCTACACTACTGAGCTGAGAGTGTGAGAGGGTGTGGAGTGTGTGGTCTGGGGTAACACAGAATCCAGGGAATTTTTGGAGTCTTGCATTATAATCGCCTAGAACTTGGAACCTTCTGCAGTTCAACCACTTTGGCCGGAACCATTCCTTGTTGCTGTTGATACTGGTTCTTTAAACAATAGAAGGAAATGTGGGGTCTGGTTCTCAACCAAACGTTACTGGGCCTTTTTCTGTGCTGTATGACTCTATGACCACTACAAGGCATAGCACAGGAGTTGTAGGGTGGGGGGAAGGAGATACGGAGAGGGTTTGACTGAGGGATGTATGGAGGTGGTTATTGAAGGCAGGTGACCAAAGGCCTGGCTGACAGAATTGGCTTAAAGTTTCCATCCTGAATGAGCAGTGGAGTGGTTTCAGGAGGAAGTTCAAGTCTGGTCAGCCGAGGGTCCCAGCCGCAGAGGTGGGGCGGATTGACATCAGGGACGCTCAAGCAGATGAAACTGGAGGGGTCCACATACGTCAACAGATGTGGGACAGCAGGAGATGAGGGAGGTATGGAGGGAGATGGCAGAGGAGGTGAGGGGATATGGAGGGGGGAGAGGTAACAAGGGCTAAGGGAGATTTGGAGGAGGGGTTGTGTCAGAGTCACAAGGGCAGATTTCTCCACCACTCCAACTGATATTTGCAAACCTCCGTTGGGGGTTGAGTCGAAAAGTCAGGGATATTGTAGAGAGAATTCCAGAGCTTTGGGCCGGGAGAGCCGAGGACCCCGCCCCCAGCACTGGGGCGGCTGAAATCGGGGAGGCTCCAGCAGCTGGAATGGGTGACTTAGTGGAAGTCATGTTGATGGAGCAGCTGGGAGAATTGGATCCCCCGGGAGCAGGGCTCCATGGTGGGAAATCCAATCGAGGGCAATTGTCGGGAAGGTTAACGGGAGGTGAGAAATGATTTGATGCAAGTTGTGATCCAGAATGGAGCAGTGGAAGATGGAGTGGGGAGGGTGTGAGGGAGGGTGTGAGGGTGGGGGGGAAGGTGTGAGGGTTTGGGGGAAGCTGTGAGGGTGTGGGGAGAGGGAGTGGGTGAGGGTGTGGGGAGGGTGTGAGGGAGGGTGTGAGGGAGGGTGTGAGGCAGGGAGTGGGGAGGGTGTGGAGGAGAGTGTAGGGGAGGGTGTGAGGGTGTGGGTAGAGGGAGTGAAGGAGGGTGAGGGTGTGAGGGAGGGACTGGGGAGGACGTGAGGGTGTGGGGAGGGTGTGAGGGAGGGAGTGGGGGAGGGAAAGGGCAAGGGAGTGGGCGATGGTGTGGGGGACTGTGAGGGAGTGGAGGAGGGAGTGGGGGGTGTGGGGGGAGGGAGTGGAGAAGGGAGCTGGGGGAAGAGGGAGGGAGTGGGGGGCTGGGGGAGGGGCAACACATAAGCAACTGGAGACCAGCAGCGGACACTGGGGCAGCTCTGTGCCTGCACTGGGCCCGACTGCATCTGATCCAGTCCACTCAATTCCATAACTCTGACCGAGCCTGTCAGACAGGTGCCGTCTGCAAGCACAGCTCTCCCACACAAACCCGGCCGGGAGGACCAAGGTGTGGGTTCGCTTCATGCTTTTAAACTTCGATTTACGGTTTTTGCAAATGAGGTTAAGTTTGGCAGGGGAGGTTGATATTAAACAGAAGTGCCTCGTGAATGGCTGGCAGCACAGCTGCCCTGCTCCAGGGAACCAGCTTCCTGCGCCTTTTATACAGTGTAACTGGGAAGTTGTGACTTTGGATCCTTCTGTGCTTGTGTACGGCTCCAGAGTCACTCAGAGCAGGAGGTTTTGCAGACCATTCATCCTGTTGGTCACTCAATAGCTGTGGCCTGTTGGTCACTCAATAGCTGTAGCACTCAGCTCTGAGACACCAGATTATGGGCTTCAAACACACCCCAGTAAATCCCCTCCAGAGACTACAGCTGCCATCTCAGGTGACTTTGAGAGATACCTGGCCCAACTTCAAATCCTGGCACACACAAGCTCCTCGCAGGTTTAAAAGTAGAAAATTATCAGGACATCAATTTTACAGTTGTTTATGGGATCTTGCTGTGCAGATTGGCTTCAGTGTTTCTTACATTTCACTAGTGACTGCACGTTAAAGGCCCCTGATGGGTAATTTCCTTTTATTTCTGAATGTTCACCAGCCGTTTTTCACAGGAGCGCGATCAAACAAAGATCTGGCATCAGGCCTTTTAAGGACATATGAATCCTGATGATCCGAGGCTCCGTGGAAGAGCTCGGCTTCAGGAAACGCCTTAAATTAAGAAAGAGAACGGAAAGGCTCGGGGAGGCTGGGCAGCTGAAGGCATGGCAGCCAGTGGTGCAGCAAGGAACATCTGTATGCTGCAAAGGTCAGAGTGCAGGAGCACACAAATCTCGGAGAATTAACCGAGGTGGACAGGATTCCAGAACAAGAGGAAAATAATGCAGGATCACAGCTTGGCTTGACTGAGAACCAGTGTAGGTCAACGGTCATGGCAGTGATGATCAGAAGTTCTTTCTCTATGTCTCTCTCCTTTATTTCTCACCTCTCTTTGTCCTGTTTCTCTCCCATTTGTCCTCTCTCCCTTCTCTCTCTCTCTCCCCTTCTCTCCCTCTCTTTCCCCTTCTCTCCCTCTCTCCTCTCTCTAGATTCCTTCCCTTTATCTCTCTCTCTTTCTCTCCCTTTCCCCTCTCCAGCTCTCTCCCCTCAATCCCCCGCCCCCACACTCTCGTTCTCTCCCACTCACTCTCCGGACAGGTGGGGGGGGGGGGGGGGGGGGGGTCAGGAAATGGTCGACAGCTCATGTGAGAGCTGAGTTTCGGAAGATTTGGGGAAGAGAGCTCAAAAGTTCGAACTGGAAGCTCCGGCTGTGGGAGGGATCCCAGTCAGTCTCCCCCCTGCCACCCACCCCCCGCCCCCCCCATACAAAGAGGGGGTGAGGGGAAGAGATAAGTGAGAAAGGAAGAAGATAAGAGGGGAGAGAGAGAAGGAGGGGGGAGAGATTGAGTTAGAGGAAGAAAGGACGAACATTTCGTTACTCATTCCTGTGACCATTGACCTACTTTGGTTCTAAGTAAAGCCGAGCTGTGATCTCACACTTCCATCCCTGTTCGGGAGTCCTGTTACAGCTTTGTAACTCTGTTAATCCTTGGAGATTTCTGTGCTCCTCCACCTCTGACCTCTGCAGCATCTAATTTCTCCTCACCCCACCAGTGGTTGCCATGGCTTCAGCTGCCCAACCAGCCTTAGACTCGACGGGCCAAATGGGCTCCTTTGCCATTGTAAGGAGATACAAGAAATTCATATGGCTTTGTGGTTGGTCCGTTGACATGCTCTCCGTCCCAGTGCAACTCTCCATAGCTCTGCCGTATCTGCCTGACACACACCACATCCCCACCCACTCTGTGTAGGGCAGAGCTGCGCTTCAAATGTTCAAACAATTATATCCTGAGAGACTTTCTCCCTGAGAAGAAATTGTTCAAATTTAGTTTCTCAATTATTTGCTCAATTAGTTCAAAGTGGTCACCCAGACTGTGCCTGGTTTTACAATGTTCACAATCTTCTATAGTGGAGAAATAATGCAGATCGGGTGACCACCTCCGCTCAGACCACAGGGTGACCCTGAGCTACCTGTTACTGCCACCATAGTTGTCCATCCCATTCCCACTCGGACCTTCAGTCTGTGGTTCCTGCACAGTTACAGTGAGGCCCAGTGTGAGCTTGAGGAACAGCACTTCACCTTCCGTCAGGGCACCTCACTGCTGCTGGGTAATGCCTCACTGGTGAGACTTAACTCCTGACTGCTGTGGGTTAACTCCTCACTGCTGCCGGTTAACTCCCCACTTCTACTGGTTAACTCCTCACTGCTGCTGGTTAACTCCTCACTTCTACCGGTTAACTCCTCACTGCTGCTGGTTAATTCCTCACTGCTACTGGTTAACTTCTCACTTCTACTGGTTAACTCCTCACTGCTGCTGGTTAACTCCTCACTTCTACCGGTTAACTCCTCACTGCTGCTGGTTAATTCCTCACTGCTACTGGTTAACTTCTCACTTCTACTGGTTAACTCCTCACTTCTACCGGTTAACTCCTCACTGCTGCTGGTTAATTCCTCACTGCTACTGGTTAACTTCTCACTTCTACTGGTTAACTCCTCACTTCTACTGGTTAACTCCTCACTGCTGCCGGTTAACTCCTCACTGCTGCTGGTTAATTCCTCACTGCTACTGGTTAACTTCTCACTTCTACTGGTTAACTCCTCACTTCTACCGGTTAACTCCTCACTGCTGCTGGTTAATTCCTCACTGCTACTGGTTAACTTCTCACTTCTACTGGTTAACTCCTCACTTCTACTGGTTAACTCCTCACTGCTGCTGGTTAACTCCTCACTGCTGCCGGTTAATTCCCCACTGCTGCCAGTTAACTCCCCACTTCTACTGGTTAACTCCTCACTGTTGCCGATTAATTCCCCACTGCTGCCGGTTAATTCCCCACTTCTACTGGTTAACTCCTCACTGCTGCTGGTTAACTCCTCACTTCTACCAGTTAACTCCTCACTGCTGCTGGTTAATTCCTCACTGCTACTGGTTAACTTCTCACTTCTACTGGTTAACTCCTCACTGCTGCTGGTTAACTCCTCACTTCTACCGGTTAACTCCTCACTGCTGCTGGTTAATTCCTCACTGCTACTGGTTAACTTCTCACTTCTACTGGTTAACTCCTCACTGCTGCTGGTTAGTTCCTCACTGCTTCTGGTTAACTCCTCACTTCTACCGGTTAACTCCTCACTGCTGCTGGTTAATTCCTCACTGCTTCTGGTTAACTCCTCACTTCTACTGGTTAACTCCTCACTTCTACTGGTTAACTTCTCACTGCTGCTGGTTAACTCCTCACTGCTGCTGGTTAACTCCTCACACACTTTCATTTCACAACTTCCACACTCTTTTGTCTCTGTTCTCACTCTCTAACAGCTTCCATTCACTCACTAACCAGATAATATGTTTATTGCTTATCCCTGTGGTCACCGCGGTTTCACCCTCTCAGAGACACGCTCCCCACCCTCCCTGCAGCTTTTTGTTTGTCCCCTTCCCAGTTCTGATGAAGAGTCTTCAACCTGAAACGTTAACTCTGTTTCTCCCACTACAGAGGCAGCCTGACCTGCTGAGTGTTCCCAGCACGTTCTGTTTATACATTACAGTGGGGAAACTGCCAAGCTCCCAATGCAGAAGTCACTAAAAGTGGCAAAATTCTGCAGATGCTGGAAACCCGAAGTAGAACAGAAACTGCTGGAGACTTGGACCTCCTCCCTGCTCAGGGTGGGGTTGTGTTTTGGGCAGTGGAAGGAAATAATCCTCCGCACCTTCTCAGGAAGAGCTGAATGCAGCAATGGTTCCGAATATCGCAGCAGGAAAAGGCCGAGAAGCAAAATGAGAATGGAGCTTGTGATCCTGAGCTTCAGGTGCCCGTCTCTTTGATTCTCCAACATCCTTGTCTCTCAGGTCTCTGCCTCTGGCCTCCTCCAGTGAAGCCCAGTGTAAATTCAGGGCACTTGCACCTCCTCCTCTCTCTGGGCATGGTAGGGGCCTCTTGAGCTTCACCATCAAGTTCAACAAGCTCAGATAATCAGCAAGTCATAGGAACGCCGGAAACAGGAACAGCAGGAGACCATTCAGCCCCTCGAGCCTGCTCTGTCATTGGTTAAGATCATGGCTGATCTGCTACTTCAGCACCATTGTGAATGAACTCAGTGGTTGCCTTCACTAGTCGGGGCATTGAGTATAAGAGTCAAGGAGTCATGATGTAGCTGTATAAATTGGTGGGCTGCACTTGGAGTACTGTGTGCAGTTCTGGTCGCCCCATTACAGGAAGGATGTGGAGACTGTGGAGAGGGTGCAGAAGAGATTTACCAGGTTGCTGCCTGGGTTCGAGGGTATGAGCTATAAGGAGAGGTTGGACTAAGTTGGGTTGTTTTCACTGGAGCATTGGAGGCTGAGGGGAGACCTGATAGAAGTTTATAAAATTATGAGAGGCATAGCCAGGGTAAAGAGTTAGAATCTTTTTCCCAGGGTAGAAATGTCAAGTACTAGAGGACGTGCATTTACGGTGAGAGGGGGAGAGTTTAAAGGAGGTGTGCGGGGCAAGATTTTTACACAGTGAGTGGTGGGTGCCTGGAACAGGCTGCCAGGGATAGTGGTGGAAGCAGATACGATAGTGGTGGATAAGAGGCTCCTAGATAGACACATGAATACACAGGGAATGGAGGGATATGGATCACGTGCGGGCAGACGTGTTTCAGTTTAATTTGGCATCATGGTCGGCACAGACATGGTGGGCCGAAGGGCCTGTTCCTGTGCTGTACTGTTCTGCATTCTGTGTACTTATTTCAGTCTTCAACAGCCAACTCCTTATTTTGAGACGGTGACCCCTGGTCGTAGACTCTTCAGCCGAGGGAAACACCTTCCCTGCGCCCAGCCTATGGGGATTTTGTACGTCTCAATAAGATTTCTCTCATTCTTCTCAACACCAGGGAGAATGGGCTTGATTGTTGTAAGTTACCCCTTACTGAAAGTTAATGATAAGTAGAACCAAAGAGTTGATGGGTGTGTGTGAGAGAGAATAAGGAGGGGTAATGAGATTGATGGGATTGTTCTCCCTGGGAGCTAGCATGAGCCCAGTGGGCTGAATAGCCTTCTGATTTGTTACAGGAACATAAGGTGCTGTCTCATTTGTTGAGAATTTCCAGCACTTTCTGTTTTTTAAGAAAAGCCAGTACTTAGATATAAAAGTAATCGAAGTGAATGGAATTGTTTGGTGGTGCTGAATACCGAAGGAAGGTTTGTGTTTGAACATGGGCTCCATGCATCATGAACGCAACAGAAGTTCACAAATTAATCCACTGACTTGTTCAAGGAAGGTGAGGGAGAGGATCTTCCTGTATTGTTTAGGATGTTTAAAGGAGGTTGGTAAGGCTGCATCTGGAGTACTGTGTACGGTTTAGGTCACCCTATTGGAGGAAAGACACCGCTATGCTGGAAAGAGTGAAAGAAGATTTACAGGAATGTTGCCAGGACTTGAGAACCTGAGTTATAAGGAGAGGTTGGGCAGGCTAGGACTTTATTCCTTGGAGTGTAAGAGATTGAGAGGTGTATAAAATCATGAGGGGCATGGATAGGGTGAATGCACATTATCTTTTTCCCCAGGGAAAGGGAATTTAAAAAAAGTTCAAATTAAAGTTTAAGTTTATTTTCGTAGACATGCACACACAGGGTAGGCCAGAGGACATAGGCTTAAGGTGAGAGGGGAAAGGTTTAAAAGGGACCTAAGGGGTAACTCCTTCACCCAGAGGGTGGTACATATATGAAACGAGCTGCCAGAGGAAGTCATTGAGGCAGCTTCAATAATTACATTTAAAAGACATTTGGATAAATAAGATATTAGATATTTAAGATATTTATTTATTGGTCACATGTACATCGCAGCACACAGTGAAATGCGTCGCACTCTGCCGGCGCCAACATAGCATGCCCACAGCTCCTAATCTGTAGGTCTTTGGGATGTTGGAGGAAACCGGAGCACCCGGAGGAAACCCACGCTGATATGGGAAGAATGTACAAACTCCTTACAGACAGCAGCCAGAATTGAACCCGGGTCGCTGGCGCTGTAATAGTGTTACACTAACCGTTACGCTATTTAGAGGGATTTGGGCCAAACATGGGCAAATGGGACCAGCTGGGATGGGCATCTTGGTCGGCATGGACCAGTTGGCTGTAGGGTCTGTTTCTGTGCTGGATGACTCCATGATTCAATTGGGTAGGTGACGAAACTGGTCTGGAAATTGCCTTACTACATTTAATGTCCTTAGAAGTGTGTTGTGAGTCACCTTAACACTATTTACAGAAGTTCAATAAACAATGCAATCTTCTGTTTCAAGTTCCCCTGTGAAGATTCCCAGGAAGTCTCCCCATGTAATGCTGCTCTCTGGCACTTTCAACGTGCACGGTTGTCTTGGGCCACTGCAAGTTCTTGCAGCTGCTACACTTAGCCTAGCAGCTGCATCCGAGGCAGCCAGCTCTTTCAAGCAGCATCATCCAGTCAATGGGGAGCGCTGCTTCTTGAAGGATGGAAGCTGCAGTAATGAGAGAGGGAGTAGGAGGTGGTGCAGGAGGTCTGAAGAGGCTGGTGAACAGTATAGAACATAGAACACTACAGCACAGTACAGGCCCTTTGGCCCACAATGTTGTGCCGACATTTTATCCTGCTCGAAGATCTATCTAACCCTTCCCTCCCACATAGCCCCCTATTTTTCTATCATTCATGTGTCTATCAAAGAGTCTCTTAAATGTTCCTAATGTATCTGTCCCCACAACCTCTGCCGGCGGTGTGTTCCACACACCCACCACTCTCTGTGTAAAGAACTCACCCCTGACATCCCCCTTATACCTCCCTCCAATTGCCTTAAAATTATGCCCCCTAATGTTAGCCATTGTCATCCTGGGAAAAAGTCTCTGACTGTCCACTCGATCTCTGCCTCTTATCATCTTGTGCACCTCTATCAAGTCTCCTCTCATCCTCCCTCTCTCCAAAGACAAAAGCCCCAGCTCACTCAACCTATCCTCATAAGACATGCAACATCCTGGTAAATCTCCTCTACATCTTCTCTAAAGCTTCCACATCCTTTCTATAATGAGGCGACCAGAACTGAACACAATACTCCAAGTGTTGTCTGACCAGAGTTCTATAGAGCTGCAACATCACCTCGCCGCTCTTGAACTCAATACCCCGACTAATAAAGGCCAACACTCCATACGCCTTCCTAACAACCCTATCGACCTGCACGGCAACCTTGAGGGATCTACGGACACAAACCCCAAGATCCCTCTGTTCCTCCACAGTATGCGCAGGGGGCATGGTCCTTGTGTATGGGAGCATCTTCCTGGGCTACAGGCAGGTGCTTCAGGCAGTGGTTTGCTGGGAGCTCTCTTTACCAAGCAATATTACACGGGTGTCATCTCTACTTGCCTCCAGATCCCCACGGACACGCTGCTCAAACCTTTGGACTAGAGGAGAAGCCGATTCGGTGTGTGAGTTGGGCGACCTCGGTAAAGCAGCAGTGAGCAGCGGACTGTGAGGTGAGGCAGAGGTCCGAGATGCGGTGAGAGTGACCGTCGGGGAAAGCAGTCCCGGCGCAGTCGTTAGGCTGGAGGTGACAGGAGTGTTGGGTCCTTGAAATAACTTTTTCTGTCTCAGTCACAGGGAGAGACTGGACCGGCTGGGTTTGTTTCCCTTCGAGGAGGAAAGCTGAGGGGTGAGCTGTTGGAGGCATATAGGATTATGAGAACGGTAGATAGGGTAGATATTTTTCCTCTTAGCAGAGGTGAGTGCAACCAGAGGCGGTGGGTTTAAGGTAAGCAGTAAGATTAGAGAGGATGGAAGGAAGATTTTATTTTCACTGAGAGGGTGGTGGGACTCTGAAACAGACTGCCTGAGAAGGTGGCGGATGCAGAGACTCTCGCAACATTTAGGAAACATCTGGGCAAACACTTGAATCACCCAGGCACTGCAAGCTACGGAACAAGTGCTGGTGAATGGGATCAGTACGGATGGGTACTGGATGGTCAGCATGTACATAGTGGGCCGAAGGGCCTACTTCTGTGCTGTTTGACTCAGCGATGGCTTCTTCTAAGGCGGTCCCTGGGGATCGATGATGCCTTGTTTCTACTCTGGTTTTGCAGGAGTTGAGGCTGACGCGGGAACTGCCGACCCTTCTACGGAGGTACTGACGGGCTGGACACAAGCCACGAGGTTGTGAGGCGGTGCACTCCCTCTGCCTCTCACACAGCTCTCTGTCTGCACCTGATGCATCGACCTGGGGCTCTCCCTCCCACCTGAATGCTCGTCGTCCACTTTGAGCAATCGTGGACCAGGGATTCGCAGTGGGGACGTTACACTCTTTAAGCAGGCTCTGGGGCACTTCCTGAATCATGTCTTCTGTCCGCTGGTAATGTCTTCCCCTGATGGAGCTTGGAATAGAGTGTCTACTTCAGGAGTCTGGTGTCAGGCATGTGAAGGATGTGGCCTACCCGTCGGAGCTGACTGAGTATAATTAGAACTTGTCCTGTGAGAGGAGACTAACATTGGCAAGCCTGGCTGGCTCAGTCAGTAGATCATTTGCCCCAGCCTCAGGGCCGTGGGTTCAACACCCGGGTTGGGTGATGATTTTCTAAGTTACAGGATTTCAGGGGAAAGAGGTTGAGTGAAACCTGGTTGATCAGCGAGCAATTGTTTACATGTGTGATTGAATATCACACAGGAGATGAATTCTGGGAGCTGTTGACATAAATTGGGAAAGTTTTGTGTTGGAAATAAGACACTAGAGCAAACAAAAATCCTGTCTTAAAGTCAGGAGTCAAAGTTTGTACCACTGCTATTGTGTGATGTTACTCCATAAATAGAGCTCCTCAGCATCCTCTTGCCTGAGATGTGGCCAGTATTGTTCTGTTTTGGGACAGGCCTGTTTTCTACCACAGGTTGCTTTCCCCTGAGGTGTGTGAAGGAATTTTGGGTCTGCGTTTTCCTTCTGTGGGGAAATGTCAAGGGGGTGGGTTAGGTCTCGGTCTGGTGTGTAATCAAGAAACTTGTTCTCAAACAAAAGCTGCTGGAACTCGAGACCTCTCCACCTGAAGTGCATGGGTGTTGGGTTGGAAGGAACTTTGAAGGTTTTTGTTGGGTGGAGGGTGAGAATGGACAATGACCTCCCGTTCCCGGTGGCCCTGGATCCTGAGCAAAGTGCTGGGATCAGTGACAAACATCTCCCCATTAATCACCTTGTGCTGAGCATCCAGTGAGCTCAAAAGCTCTGATCATTGGCAACAAGTTAGTTACTGAGCAAGTAGCTGAAATGACCCTGCTCCAAAAACTACGACTATATTCCGGCGTGTGAGGTATGATTCCTGCCTATGTTGATTTATTCTTCTCAACCCTAATGACCAGCTTCACCAGGGCACTTTGAGGCCATACTCAGTCAAATGCTGCCCTGTTGTCAAGGGCAGTCACTCTCACCTCCTCTCTGGGTCCCTGGACTGACTGGGCTGTACTTAACTAGATCGGGTTGTCCTGCTTCTCGTGGGCAGGATGTCCCTGGGCAAATTCCACATTACCAAACAGATACCAGTGATGGGGCTGGAGCAGACAGTCCTGGAGTGATGGTCTTCAGCACTGCAGTGAGGACAGAGTTTGCCCCTTGAAGCCTTTGCTGTCTCTGGTAGTCTCGGCCATTTCCTGCCAGTCAGGGCTGGTTCCGTGATGGTGGAATGTCAGGAGAGGGCTAAGGTGGATCACCCACTTGGCACCTCTGGTGAAGGGGACGGTGAGTGCAGAGTTTTGATTTGACTCATTGGTCGTGGGGTCACCTCCCTCTGCTCACGGCGCGCTGTGTGTGTGTGTGTGTGTGTGTGTGTGTGTGTGTGTGTGTGTGTGTGTCAGATCCTGTGTTGCTGCTTCACCAGCTTGGCACCTGAGTTAGCTGCTCCCAGCATGCCCCTCTGCTCTCCTCATTGACCCAGGATTGTTCCCCTGTGTTCACGGTAACGGTGGGGTGGGAGATGTGCCGGGAACATTGTGCTGCTGCATATTTCTACTGCTGGGTGCCCAATTTTGAGCCTGACTCTATCCCATTCTGCGGAGTGTAATGGTCACACAACATATTAACGCGTGGTCTCAGTGGGACCTTGTCCCAAAAGGACTGTGCTGTAGTCACCCTGTAATGGAAGAGTCTGGTTGTGGCTGGGAGTATGAATGGGTCACGCTGTTACCTGACCAACCCGAGGGACAGCTCTCCAAATTTAAGCACCAGCCCCTCACCAACCCTGAGGAGGACTTTGGCAGGTTGACTGAGTGAGAGCCTCTTCACTGTGACTGCTGCTGGCACCTGGTTGAAACCTGGTTCTATTACTGTCGCTTCACACTGCAGTTTGATACAAATGAATGGATTGGCGGGTGATACTGGTTAGAGGTTAACCACACCCAGTAGTGGGCCTGAAGTCACACACAGACCGGAGCAGGCGAGGGTCCCTGAAGGATCTGACGTCCTACTCCCTGTTTATAAACTTTCCAATGGGCATGCCTTCCTTTCTAGCTGATCCTGGGCAGATCAGCTGGCGGGGGTATTAATCTCTCTCTGCTTCAATCTGAGGTTCCCACCTGCTTTAAGAAGACCACTATCAACCCGTACCTAAGAAAAACAAGGTAACATGCCTTAATGACTACTGCCCGGTGGCTCTGACATCCACCATCATGAAGTGCTTCGAGAGGCTGGTCATGGCACGCAGACAACCTCAACCCACTGCAATCTGCCTACTGCCGACACAGATCTACGATGGATGCCATCTCCCTGGCCCTACACTCATCTCTGGAGCATCTGGACAGTAAAGGCACCAAGACAGACTATTGTTTATTGACTACAGCTCTGTCTTCAATACTATAATTCCAAGCAAACTTGCCACCAAACTCCTAGATGGGACTCAACACCTCCCTTTACATGTGGATCCTTGAGTCCCCGACCAACCGACCACAATCAGTAAGGACAGGCAACAACACCTCCGGCATGATTATTCTCAACACTGGTGCCCCATGAGGCTGCGTTCTCAGCCCCCTACTCTACTCCCTATACACTGATGACGTTGTGGCCAGATTCTGCTCTAACTCCATCTACAAGTTTGCAGATGACACCACTGTAGTGGGCCGAATCTCAAATAACAATGTCAGAGTATAGGAAGGAGATAAGACAGCCTAGTGACATGGTGTCATAACAACAGCCTTTCCCTCAATGTCAGCAAAACAAAGAGCTGGTCATTGACTTCAGGAAGGGGGCCGGTGCACACACTCCTGTTTACATCAACGAGGCTGAGAAGTTTGAAAGCTTCAGGTTCGCAGGAGTGAACATCACCAATAGCCTGCCCTGGTCCAACTACGCAGATGCCACGGCCAAGGAAGCTCACCAGCACCTCTACTTCCTCAGGAGGCTGAAGAAATTTGGAATGTCCCCTTTGACCGTCACCAATTTTTATCGATACACCATAGAAAGCATCCCATCCAGATGCATCACAGCTTGGTACGGCAACTGCTCTGCCGCTGATCGCAAGAAACTGCAGAGGGTTGCGGACACAGCTCAGCACATCATGGAAACCAGCCTCCCCTCCATGGACTCTGTCTACATTTCTCACTGCCTCAGTAAAGCAGCCAACATAATCAAAGACCCCACCCACCCCGGACATTCACTCTTCTCCCCACTGCCATCAGGTTCTTGAACCGACCTGAAAAACCCTAACACTACTTCAGACTTCACTTTCTCTCAATTTGCACTAGTGGACAATTAGGAAGGTTGTCAGAAACTACAGGGGGATCTTAATCAGCTGAGTAAGTGGGCCGAGGAATGTCAAATGAAGTTTAATGTGGATAAGTGCGAGGTGTTGCATTTTGGAAAGTCAAATCCAGGTAGGGCTTTCACAGGTAGGGAGTGTTGTGGAACAGAAGGACCTCGGAGTACAAGTACATGGTTCACTGAAAGTGGAGTCACAGGTAGACAGGCTGGTGAAGGCTTTTGGCATGTTGGCCTTCATAAGTCAGGGCATTGAGTATAAAAGTTGGGAGGTCATGGTGTGGTTGTACAGTACGCTGGTGAGGCCACACTTGGATTATTGTGTTCAGTTTTGGTCACCCTGCTACAGGAAAGATGTGATTAAACTGGAAAAGATGCAGAAAGGATTTACAAGGATATTGCCAGGACTTGAGCGACTGAGTTATAGGGAGAGGTGGGTAGGCTAGGACTTCATTCCTTCGAGCCTAGGAGATTGAGAGGTGATCTTATAGAGGTGTATAAAATCATGAGAGGCATAGATTGAGAGAATGCACTCAGCCTTTTTCCCAGAATTGGGGTATCACGAACTGGGGGGCATAGGTTTGTGAAAGGGGAAAGATTTAAGAGGAACTTGAGGGTGGTATCCATGTGCAATGAGCTGCCAGAGGAAGTGGTTGATGCAGATACAATAACGACTTTTAAAAGACAGCTACATGGATTGGAAAGGTTTAGAAGGTTATGGGCCAAACACTGGCAGATGGGACTAGTTTGGATGGGGCATCTCTGTCGGCATGGACCAGTTGGGCCGAAGGTCCTGTTTCTGTGCTGTGTGACTCTGTGACTCTGGTGTCATCAGGTTTATCTTGTCGTGCAAGTTATGTATAATTTATGTTAACTTAAGTCTATGTTAACTTGTGTGTGTACTGTACGGTGCTGCTGCTGCAAAGAGTTAATTTTCACTGGCATTTATACCCTGGGTATGTACGCCTGTGACAATAAAGTCAAACTTGAACTTGAACTTGGAGGCACTGGAGAAGGTGCAGAGGAGATTCCCCAGAATGTTGCCTGGGGTGGAGTGTTTCAGCTGTGAGGAGAGACTGGAGAGGCTGGGGTTGTTTCCCTGGAGCGGAGGAGGCTGAGAGAGGTGTACCGAATTACCTAGATAGGGTAGACAGAAGGAAACCTCTTCATAATGAATCCCTCTAAAATCAGAGGACATAGGTTTAATGTGAGGGGTGAAAGGTTTAGAGGGATCTGATGAAATGTTTTTCACCCAGAGGGTGGCTGGGATCTGGAATGCACAGGCGCAGACAGAGGCTCTCACATTATTGGAATTGGTATTGGTATTGGCTTATTATTGTCACTTGTACCGGGGTACAGTGAAAAACTTGTCTTGCAATGCCGATCGTTCAGGTCAATTCATTACACAGTGCAGTTACATTGAGTTAGTACAGAGCGCATTTATGTAGTACAGGTAAAAACAATAACAGTACAGAGTAAAGTGTCACAGCCACAGAGAAAGTGCAGTGCAATGAGGTGCAAGGTCACAACAAGGTAGATTGTGAGGTCAGAGTCCATCTCATTGTATAAAGGAACCGTTCAATGGTCATTAAATATTAAAAAAGTATCTGGGTGGGCACGTGAATGGCCAAGGCACAGTAAGCTATGTGCGAGTAAATGGGATTACTACGGATAGATCCTTGATGGTCCACATGGACATGATGGTCTGAAAGGCCTGTTTCTGCGCTGTATGACTCTGTGACTCTATGAGGAGGATGATACACCTGTGACAGGTGGAGGGCATCCAGGATGAGACTGAGGTCTCGAGGTGGTGGATTGATGAAGTGTAGAGGCCCAATGTAACTGCTGGAAGGAGAGGATCACCTCGTAAAGATCCCACCCACCCGTCCTGCCAGTCCCCCTCACTCCATCTGGGGAAGAGTCTGTGGGTCCACATTGGGCCCATTCAGACACCTCAGAACACTCAAGAACTGTAGTGGACATATCCAGTCTGCAATGGGCAGGTTGAGTATGACACACACATAATGGGTCAGGGGATCAACTTGTCTGTAATGAGTGTGGGTCAACCCTGTAATGAGTATGGGTCGTGCTCGTCGTGAGTGTGGGTGATGCCTGAGAGGGAAAGTTGAAGGAAGGTAATGAAATGGGTGCAATGGTTGTCGAGGTGACGTACATGTAATGGTTGGAGAAATGTCCCCAAAGGTTGGAGTGACGTGTATGTGATGGTTGAGAGGGTGATACCTATGTGATTGTTGGAGGAGGGGAAGGAATGATTCAACTGTAATGGTGGGGGAGGCGCATACCACTTCCGGAGTGGATAAGAGGGCTGGTGCACAGTTGGTGGGCGAGACCACTGACCCCTGTTTAATGGGTGACAGGTCATGACACGTCTGGAATGGCTGGGGGTATGAGGTCTGTGGAACGAGTGAAGGGGAGGGACTGCTCACAACTGGCTGGAATGAATGACTTCTCTGCAATGGAAGGAAGGAAATGAGAGACTGCAATTGCGGAAACACTGAGTGCTTGCAATCACACCCCGCCCCGTGCAGAGCATGTCATTCCCTTCCACCCATTACAGGTGTGTACTGGATGGCAGGGAAACAATGAAATGTTTTAAAAAGGTTGGGGGTGGGTTGTAGAGCAGGAGCCAGTGAAATATCCAGTCTGCAATGGGCAGGTTGAGTATGACACACATAATGGGTCAGGGGATCAACTTGTCTGTAGTGAGTGTGGGTGAACCCCGTAATGAGTATGGGTCGTGCTCGTCATGAGCGTGGGTGATGCCTGTAGTGAGTGTGGGTCATGCCTGTAATGCCTGTGGGTGACCCATTTTGAGTGTGGGTGACCCCTGTAACGAGTGTGGGTCATGCCTGTAATGAGTGTGGGTGACCACTGTTATGATTTTGGGTGACGTCTGTAATTAATGTGGGCGACCGCTGTAACGAGTGTGGGTCATGCCTGTAGTGAGCGTGGGTGATACCTGTAATGAGTATGGGTGACATCTGTAATGACTTTGGGTGACCCCTATAATGAGTGTGGATGATGCCTGTAATGAGTGTGGGTGACTCCTGCAATGAGTCTGGGTGATGCCTGTAATGAGTTTGTGTGACCCCTGTAATGAGTGTGGGTGACGCCTGTAATGAGTGTGGGTGATGCCTGTAACATGGCGATGACCCAGCTGTTGGTGTTGGGTGTGTGACATGTGCACTGTACTGGGTTTGTGGTACTGTTGGGTGTATCAGACGGTCAGTGTATTGTGTCTGGCACTGACATCTGTGACTCTCCCCACCCCAGTGGAACTGGAGGCGTCTCTCGATCGAGCCTGTTTGGGGAACTTTCCTGCCTGCTCACAAAGGGTTAACGTGCAGGCGCCGGCCCATTCAGCTGTTCCAACCTCGGTGGTGATCTCTCTCCTTACACAGAGCAGTGCTCACGTTGCCTTGCGTTGGGGGTTATGGAGGCTGCTGGGCTGGGCCTGCCGCCACTCACTGTGTTGCCAGGTGTTGATTGTGTTGGGAAACATGCAGCGAGAGTCCTGCTCTGGAACAGGAAGGTGCCCCCTCCCAGGCCTCTGGCATCAGAACCACAGGCACTGAATGTGGTGACAGGCGGCTCCTGGAACCGAGCTCCCCCCGCCCGTGTTTGGAGGCCAGTCACCCCACACCCACAGGCTTTCTCTTCAGAGCTCAGAGGCCCCTGAACCCTAACCTTGACCCCCAAACTCTCACACTGACCCCTGAACCCCAACCCTGACCCCTGAACATATCCTGACCCCTGAACCCTAACATTGAACCCCTGAACCTCAATCTGACCCCTCAACCCTAACCCTGACCCCCAAACATTCACCCTGACCCCTGAACCCTAACCATGACTTCGGAACCTCACCCTGACTCCTTGAAAATCACCCTGAACCTTGACCTTCCTGAACATTGATCCTGACCCTCTAATGCCCACTCTAAACTTAACCCCTCACCGAGCCCTTGAATCTCACTCTGAACCCTGAACAGTGACCCTGAACATTGGCCCTGACCCTGATCATCACCTTGACCCTCTGAATCTCACCCTGACCCTAAATTTCACTGTGAACCCCTTCCCCACTCCTCCCCAACCACTCTGCAGCCTGACCTGAGCCAACGCCCCTTTGTAAAGTGAAGCCCGGTGTCCCGAGTGGGGCGGCGCTGGGAGCGTGCACAGACACGCACACACACACACACACACACACACACACACACGTACACACACACGTACACACACACACGTACACACACAGACACACATACAGACACAAATGAACATACAGACACATACATGCACATAGACACACAGAAACATGCACACACATACATACACATACACACTCACGCACGCACATGTACGCACATACAGACACACACACATACAGACACGCTCACAGACACAAACACACAGACACATACACATGCATAGACATATACCCACACAGACACACACACACACAGTACAGGCACATACAGGCACATGCACACAGACACACACGGACACAGACAAAGATACAGACAAGTACACACACACAGGCACACACAGAGACACACATACTCACACACAGACACACACACAGTCACACACACAGACACACCCCCACGCACACACAGATACACACAGAGACACACAGGCAGACACACACACACACAAACACCGAGACCCACACAAACACACAGAAACATACACACAAAAACATATACACACAGACACACAAACACAGTCACACACCCACGCACACACAGAGGCACACGCAGACACACACAGGCAGACACACAGACACACACAAACACTGAGACACACACAGGCACACAGAAACATACACACCCAGACACACAGACACACACAGACATAGAGACACAGAGACACACACACATGAACACACACACCACAGACACAGACACACAGAGACACACAGAAACATAAACACACACACACACACAGACACACACCCACGCACACACAGACACACACAAAGACACACAGGCAGACACACACACACACACAAACACCGAGACACAGAAACATACACACACAGATACACACACAGAGACACACACACACATAGAGACACACACGCACACACACAGACACGCAGAGACACACAGAAACACACACACACACACACACACACGGTGCCCCGCCCTGCCCCGGGCAACGAGTCCGCAGTCTCTCCCGCATCTCGGGCTCAGTCCCAGTGCGACCGCAGCCCCCGTGCCGTTGGTGTGGAGTTAGCGGAGCTCCCATACCGCCAGTGTCAGCCGTCAACCTACCTAACCCCCGAGGTGTGAGACACAGAGCACAGCCACTGTCGCGCCAGTCTTAACATAACATCCAGAGCTGCGATAGGAATTCATGAAGTAACTGTTTAACTCACTGGCAGCTTGCAATCTCCAGACTAACCGACCATGGGATACCTTTCAGTGCAAAGAATAAGATGCATTTTGCATTTGAAGGTTTGCAGTAATCAGATCACACTTACAGCTCTGTGCCGAGTGTCCAAGCACGCTGTCACCCAGAGACTGACCGATGTCCCGCCGTTAATTTCTCTCTGCAGCGGGAGGTGCAGGTCCGTTCACACAGGAACACTTCCAACCAACTTCGACAAAGAACCTTCACCCGGCGCTTTCCACGCAACCTGACTCCCCAAGCCCTGCCTCTCGCCACTCCCACCAGGCAGTTCCCCACCCGCACCCACTCACTATTTAACTGTTGCAAACTCTTTGACTTTTCTACCCAGCGGCCGGCACCTCTTTTAAGGTGAGCGCCTTCCTATGTATCCTGATGTGGCCAGGAGGCAGGCTCCCTGGGTGTGAACATCCAACGCCTCCTTCCCTCCGGGTCTGCAACCCTCAGCTGTAGACCACAGCAACTGGCCAATGCTGAGGAAGTTCAGCATGTCCTGGATGACCCTCACCAATTTTTACTGATGCACCATAGAAAGCATCCTATCTGGATGCATCGCAACTTGGTAAGGCAACTGTTCTACTCAAGACAGCAAGAAACTGCAGAGAGTTGTGGACACAGCTCAGTGCATAATGGAAACCAGCCTCCCCTACATGGACTTCCTCTACACTTCCTGCTGCTTGGGGAAAGCAGCCAACATAATCAAAGACCTCACCCTGTCATTCTCTTTTCTCCCCTCTTCCATTAGGCAGAAGATACAAACGCTTTAGAACACATACCACCAGATAAGTGAAAAGCTTTTATGTGCAGGCCATCCAGATAAACCATTTCATCATATCAGTACATTGAGGCAGTACAAGGGAAAACAATAACAGAATGCAGAATAAAGTGTTACAGTTATACAGAAAGTGCAGTGTAGGTAGACAATAAGGTGCAAGGGCCATGATGAGGTAAGTTGGGAGATCAGGAGTTCATCTTTATCAAGGTCCATTCAATAGTTTTACAATAGTGAGGTAGAAGCTGTTAAAGATGAACTCTTGACTTCTCAATCTACCACATCATGGCCCTTGCACTTTACTTGTCTGCCTGCACTGCACTTTCTCTGTAACTGAATATTCTGTATTCTGTTATTACTTTCCTTCTGCATTTCCTCGACATTAGATAAGATAAGATATCTTTATTCATCACAGGTACATCAAAACACACAACGAAATGCACCTTTTGTGTAGGGTGTTCTGGGGGCAGCCCGCAAGTGTCGCCACGCTTCCGGTGCCAACATAGCACGCCCACAACTTCCTAACCTGCACGTCTTTGGAATGTGGGAGGAAACTGGAGCACCCGGAGGAAACTCACGCAGACATGGGGAGAACATACAGACTCCTTACAGACAGCGGCTGGAATTGAACCTGGATTGTTAGCTCTGTAATAGCGTTACGCTAACTTATGTACTTATGTATGGAACAATCTGTCAGGATGACATGCATACAAAAGCTTCTCACTGTATCTCAGTACATGTGACAATAATGAACCAATCACCAATGACCAGTGTCACTGGAAACCTGGGGCCTCTGCTGTGGAGACGGACAAAGGCAGCAATGTAGCAGGCATCCTTTCACTTTGGGATCCCCTGTGCCATTCTCACCCACGTGGTGCAGTCGACTAACACTGCCACCCTTCTCATTCTGCTGTGGGACTGGGCCCAGCCAAGGCCGAGGAGGTGCTGGTGACTCCTGCTGTGTTGCTTCCGTCCTGATGCCATGAGTTTGGGGCAGAACTCGCTGACTGTCCCCTCACTGTGGGGTGGTTGGTTCAATGAGTAGCAGTGCTCAGTGACCCGGACCAGTGAGGTCCAAGAGGGTCAGGATTACACCGTAGGTAGAAGAAGGGAGATGGTTAGTCCGGGGCAGATTGGACCCGGGACCCAGACCCAACTCCAGCCCGGCAGCTGGAGCATGTGTGAGCAGAGAGACGTCCTTGACGTTATTCGACTTCCGGCAGTGGGTGACATCTATGTACGGTGGGCGTAGGGTCACACAGGATCTAGGGTTTGTTCCAATTCCTTCTCAACATACAGGACATCCAGTAACTTCCTGTAGGAGCACAGTTTGTGGAGAAGATCTCCCCTGGATCCAGCTTCCCCATATCCCAGGCAATCCATGTGGGATCTGCCCTCCCAGTGGGTTCTGTGATCTGCTGGGCCCAGGTGTAGAATCCGGGACCTTTCTCCCTCCACAGGACCCAGGGTGACGCATTTACCCATCGATTCATTGGGGCTTCCCACCTCCAGCACTCCGGCTAGATCGAGACACCGGAGACCGCGGATGCCGGAATCCGGAGCAACAAACAGTCTGCTGGAGGAACTCAACGGGTCGAGCAGCGTCTGTGAGGGGAAAGGAAATGTCGACGTTTCAGGTCGAAACCCTGCATCAGGACTGAGAGTGGAGAGGGGAGATGGCCGGTATAAAGATGGGCAGTGGTGAGACAGGGGCTCGAGGTGATTGGTGGACTGAGGAAGGGTGTAAGATGACGGGCAGGCTGCGCCAGGACGGGGAGGAGCTGGGAGACAGTGGCAGGTGGAGGTAGATGGAAACAGCTGCGGGAGGGAGATAAGCAGGAACACGAAGGGCTTTTAGCGCTGGACGCCAATAAGTAAAGGAGGTGGGAATGGGGACCATTAGGGGAGAGGTGTATGGCAGATGCAACTAGAACCAGATAGGAGTGTAGGGGAGGGGGGTGGGGGAGTCTGTGGGTGAACTTTGTGTGTGTAGTGGTGGATGGAACCAGAAATGGGAGGGGGTGAAAATGGATCTGGTTGGATCACACTTTACCCAAATTCTCTGGACGCACCATGGAATATTCCAGTATCCACACATTATTCTACAGAGTTGCCAGCACCATTGAGGCATTCCAGAATGAAAGAGTTAATCCACAGCTCTCACACCAGCACCAGGAATGCTCTGTAATCAAAGGGTTAACCTACAGGTCTCACACTGGCATGGTAGTGTAGCGATTAGCATAACGCTATCACAGCGCCAGCGTCCCGGGTTCAATTCCGGCCGCTGTCTGTAAGGAGTTTGTACATTCTCCCCGTGACCATGTGGGTTTCCTCCGGGTGCTCCGGTTTCTTCCCACATTCCGAAGACGTACGGATTAGGAAGTTGTGGGCGTGCTGTGCTGGAAGCTGCCGCCAGAACGCTCTACGCAAAAGATACATTTCACTGTGTGTTTCGATGTACATGTGACTAATAAAGATATCTTAAAAAAATGTTCTGGATTCAAGGAATCCAGACTTCACACTAGCATTGTTTAAATGTACAGCCACACCCACCGTGGAAGCCAAGTCCCATTAATAATTGGGAAATAGAACAAAACACGCCTGTCATTGGTACTGATGGCCACAGGGCCACGGGCTTGTCACAGAGAAATTCCTGTTCAGTAATCCCGGAGAAGGGAGGTCAGCTGTCTTCACCCGGCCTGCGTGAGACTCCAGACCCACCCGTGTGATGGATTCCCTCTCACTTGACCGAGTAGGTCACACAGTTCAGAAGGGATAGGCAACCAACCCAACCTCACCACTGAAAAATACACGTCAAGAGTGAAGGCCTCGTCCTAGGTCAGGGGTGTCTCGCAACCTGTCATCCGAGGCTGTCTGCTGTCCAGCTCTTCGGTCTGCGAGCAGTCACAGAGGTGATGAATTTCGTGGCACTGAAGGCTGTCTGGCCGATCACACCCATGCTGACTGAGAAAGAGCTGATACCAGCTCCCAGTCCGTCCCCCTGTCGTTTACCCTCGTCCCTCCTGGATGTGACGTCTATTTCTGCATCCACCCAATGCACCCTGGGTGAAGTATCTCCCCTTTCCTCTCAAATTCTGCCACCAGTTACCTTACATCAGTAATTATTACCCTCTGCTAAGGGAAATAGGCCCTTTTTGTACATCTTATCCAGGCATCCCATAATATTGATTACATTTCCCTTCAGTCTCCCCTGCTCCACAGAGGTTCATCCTACACCATCTGTCCCCGAGTTAAACCACCAGTATCCTGTACATCCCTTCTACATCCTCTCCAGCCAATGAGATCCTGTTGTGTGGCGACCAGAACTGTGCAAGTCCTCCAACTGCAACCTAACCAGTGTGTCCAGCTGATGAAACGTCACCTCCCTGGTCCTGTATTTGGTACCTTGGCCACTGTCCTGTATACCTCCTTAACCAACTGCCCCGCTCCCTTCCACAGCCTTTCGACATTCATTCCTACATCCCTCTGTTTCTTTGCAATTGTGTTTGTTTTCTACTTCACAATATCGAGAAATGCCTGTGAACTGATGCACCAAGAGCCCAGAGGAGACACGAGAGACCGCACTTGCCGCAATCTGGAGCAACACACAAAACACCAGAGGAACTCAGTCGGTCGGGCAGCATGTGTGGAAGGAAATGGACAGTCGACGCTTCGGGTTGAGACACTTCATTTGAAATTTGGCGTGTCCCCTTTGACACTCACCAACTTTTACCAATGCATCATAGAAAGCATCCTATCTGGATGCATCACGGCTTGGTATGGCAACTGCTCTGCCCAGGACTGCAAGAAACTGCGGAGAGTTGTGGACACAGCCCAGCGCGTCAATGACACCAGCCTCCCCTCATTGGACTCTTTACCTCTCGCTGCCTCAGTGAAGCAACCAGCATAATCAAAGACCCCACCCACCCGGGTCATTCTCTCTTCTCTCCTCTCGCATCAGGCAGAAGATACAGGAGTCTGAGGGCACGTACCACAAGGACAGCTTCTATCCCACTGTGATAAGACTATTGAACAGTTCCCTTATACGATAAGATGGACTCTGACCTCACAATCTACCTTGTTGTGACCTTGCACCTTATTGTCTACCTGCACTGTACTTCCTCTGTAGTTGTGACACTTTACTCTGTACTGTTATTGTTTTTACCTGTATGACCTCAATGCACTGTGTAATGAATTGACCTGTATGATCGGTATGCAAGACGCTGTTTTTCACTGTACCTCGGTACACGTGATAATAATAAACCAATACCAATACTGACTTTGGACTGGTGAAGTCCAGATGACCGGTAGCAGGGAAGGTGGGCGAAGGGGATGGGTGAAAGAGGGAACATCCCTGATGGGCCCACAAGAGATTCTGCGGATGCTGGAAATCTGGAACAACACGCACAAAATGCTAGAGGGATTCAGCAGGTCAGGCAGCATCTATGGAGGGAAATGAACATTTCCCAGTCCTGATGAAGGGTCTCAGCCCGAAACGTCTGTTAATTTCCCTCCATAGATGCTGCCTGACCTGCTGAGTTCCTCCAGCATATTGTGTGTGTTTTTCCCTGATGGATCATCCAGCTTCACCCTAATGTGACAGGTAAGGGGCAGATAAGCTCTGGTTCGGCTTCATTATCTGTATAATGTGTTGCTAATGGTGAGGCAGTGGGGCAAATCCATCAGGCCAGATTATACAAAAAAGTAGAAAAAAAAGGGAAGGACTCAGCAAAAGTGATGGCCAGTCCTCACACAGACATAAAGAACGAGTTATCTACACATGGAGAATTTGAAGGCTGCAACGTGCCCAGACAGAAGATGAGGCGTTGTTCCTCAAGCTTGTGTTGGGTCTTGTCTGACAGTACAGGAGGCCACAGACCGGAAGGTCACATGGGAGTGGGGTGGGGAATTAAAGTGGCAGGCAAGGGAGAGCTCAGGGTGCCCCTGTGGACTGAGCACAGGTGCTCTGCAAACAAGGTTCTGTGTGGGGACCTTGCAGCCTAATGGGATGAACACTGAATTCTCCCACTTTAAGTAATTCCCACCCCACCCCACCCCCCACCACACACCCAACCACGCCTCTTCTTTTCTTCTCTTAGCCTATCTCTATTTTTTCAAACCCCCCCCCTAACTTCCTCCTTACCTTTGACCCTTCCCTCGATGGATCTGCTCTCCCCTCCTCCCCCACACCTGTCTATCACTATCTCTTACCTGCATCTACCTTGTGCGCACCCCACCTCCCGTCTTTTGTCCACCTATCACTGCTCTGCTTTCCCCCCCTATATATCGGGCTTCCCCCTTTTCCTATCTTCAGTCCTGAAGAAGGGTCCTGACCCGAACCGTTGACCGCCTGCTTTTCTCCACAGATGCTGCCTGGCCTGCTGAGTTCCTCCAGCATCGTAGTGTTTTTCAGTCACCCAATCTGTGTTTGGTTCCTCCAGTGTAGAGGAGGCTGTACTGTGAACACTGAATGCAGTACACTAGTTTGGAAGAAGTGCAGGTGAATCACAGCTTCACCTGGAAACACTGTTTGTGTCCCTGGATTGTAGGAAGGGAAGGGGTAAAAGGCCAGGTGTGGCACCTCCTGCGGTTGTACGGGAAAGTGCCGTACGATGGGGACTGGTAGACAGAGATGGAAGTGCAGGGTGTTGCGATGGGAACAATCCTTTTGAACTGCTGTAATGTGTTTCTGGTGATGGAAGCTTGTTGGGAGTTGGCGGGAATTCTGGAGATCCTCATGCAGAACCCTCAGAGACTGTACCCCTTGTGGCCCCGATACCCAGGAGAACTCCCTTCACCTCCCACAGGGCCAGGTACCGTGTGGCCTGCAGTCTGCCCCTGGACATCTCGAGAGAGGTTTGCGCCCAGACCTGAACTCTGGTCCCTCTGTGGGCACTGACTGACCTGACGCACACTTCCAGCTGTGGTGTAAGTCAGATGGTTGTCCACAGCTGTGTGAACTAATTGATAGGACCCACTGCAAGCCCTGTCCCCTGATCCGACAGCAGCACAAGAAGGCTGTCTTCCCGGTCTGTGACAGGAGTTGTGATCAGTACTTCCCTGGTCTGCCTGGTAAGTATTCCTGGGAAAGGCAGCTCCTGCTAACGAGATCACCAACTGCATGAATCAATGTGTTTCAGTTTTCATTCTGGAAATCAATGGCCACCTCAGGCAAGTGTGGAAATATCTCCAGTGGGAGCTGGTCCTGGTCCCAGCCCTGTCCCAGGTCTCAGGGTGGTTCCTGGGTCAGCACAACTAGCTGCTGTAGTATATCACCTCCTCCACGGTGCTTGCGGAGACAGCTTCATCTTTAGTGAGGTGTTGCATTTTGGAAGGACAAATCAAGGGAGGACATACACAGTAAGTGGTAGGGCACTGAGGAGTGCGGAGGAACAAAGAGATCTGGGAGTTCAGATACGTAATTCCCTGAAAGTAGAGTCACAGGTAGATGGGGTTATAAAAAAGGCTCTTGGCATCCTGACATTTATAAATCAAAGTATTGAGTATAGGAGTTGGAATGTTTTGGTGAGGTTGTATAAGTCATTGGTGAGACCAAATTTAGAATATTGTGTGCAGTTCCGGTCACCGAACTACAGGAAGGATGTCAGTAAGATTGAAAGAGTGCAGAGGAGATTTACAAGAATGTTGCCGGGTCTTCAGGATTTGAGTTATAAGGAAAGATTGAGCATGTTAGGACTTTATTCCTTGGAGCGGAGAAGAATGAGGGGAGATATGATAGAGGTTTATAAAATGATGAGGGGCATAGACAGGGTTAATGCAAGTAGGCTCTTTCCACCTAGATTAGGAGAGATAAGTACGAGAGGACATGGCTTTAGGGTGAAAGGGGAAAGGTTTAGGGGGAACATTAGAAGGAACTTCTTCACTCAGAGAGTGGTGAGAGTGTGGAACGGGCTGCCATCTGATGTGGTAAACGCGGGCTCGCTCTTAACTTTTAAGAGTAAATTGGATGATGGACGAGAGAGGTCTGGAGGAGTATGGGCTGGGGGCAGGTAAATGGGACTAGCAGAATAATGTTTCGGCACAGACTAGAAGGGCCAAATGGCCTGTTTTCTGTGCTATAGTTTTCTATGGTTTCTATGGTTTCAGATTGGAGACACCCCCCATCAACTTGTGTGACACCACTGCTGTGTGAGTTGGGATCAATCTTGAACATATCCGACCACTCAACACTTGGCATCGATGTGGAGCTGTGGGCCATCAGATAAATGGCCTTTTGAGTTTTTTTAAGAAGACGCAAGTATTAGAGCATATATAGTGATAATCTGAACAAGGTCTCTTCCAGGAATGAGGTGGTTGTTCTACTAGGAGAGGTCATTAAGATTAAACAATTCTTCCTGGAGTTCAGAAGAATGAGTGGTGTTCTCAGGTTCTAAGGACACCAGGTTCCAAGAGGAGTTGCTAATGTAAAAAAAAGACAGACGTCTGGAAGATTTCAACGGTTCAAGACGTATCTGTGGAGGGGAAAGGCATATGTCGGTGTTCAGATTGAGACCTTGCATCAAGACAGATGGAAGAGGAAAGATTGCCAGTGTAAAGCGGGATGTAGGGTGGGGTGGGGTAAAGGCTGGTAGGTGATGGGTGGAACCAGATGGGGAGGGGTTGGTGAACAGATGGAACCAGGAGGGGGAGGGGATGGGAGGGATGAATAAAAGCAGGAGAAACGGAGGTGGGAAGGTGAGTGTGTGTGGGAGGAGAACTCCACGGGTGCAGGTTACCTGAAACTGGAAAATTCAATGTTCACTCCATTGGGCTGTCAGCTACCCAAGTGGAATATGAGATGTTGTTCTTCCATTTTGTGCTAAGTTTCCCCGTAGCAGTGGAGGAGGTCGAGGACAGACAGGTCGCTGTGGGAGTGGGAAGGAAAAATAGGATAAGGTAGCGTTATGAGTGACATTGAAACGCACAGTGAAATGCATCTTTGCGTCGAAGGCTCTGGGGGCAGCCCGCAAGTGTCGCCACGTTTCCAGCGCCAACATAGCATGCCCACAACTTCCTAACCCGTCCGTCTTTGGAATGTGGGAGGAAACCAGAGCACCCGGAGAAAACCCATACAGACAGAGGGAAAACGTACAAACTCCTTACAGACAGCAGCTGGAATTGAACCCAGGTCGCTGGTGCTGCGATAGCGTTACGCTAACCACTACACTACCATGTAACTGCAAGATCAAGACGACCATGGTGGACAGAGCATAGGTGCTCAACATAACGGTCGACATTTTGTCTCACCAGTGTGGATGGAGGAGGCCACATCGGGAGCACTGAATGCTGTAGACCAGGTTGGAAGAGGTGCAGGTGAATCTCTGCCTCACTTACAAGGGCTGCTTAGGTCCCTGGATGATAGTATTACACCTCCTAAGGTTGCAGAGGAAAGTGCCAGAGGACAGGGGGGAGTGGGTGGGAAGGGATGAGCGGACCAGGGAGTCCCAAAGAGAGTGATCCCTGCAGAAAGAAGCAGGAAGCGGGGGAGAGGGGAAGATGTGGGATGGTGGTGGGATCGTGTTGGAGCTGCTGGAAATGGCGGAGGACGATGTGTTGGACGCCGAGGCTGATGGGGTAAATGGTGGGGACCAAGGGCAGTCTCTCGCTCTTCCTTCTGGGGTGGGGGAGGTGGAGTGAGAGCAGACGTGTCCACAGTGTGTCAGTGAGTGGTGGAACCTATGGGGAGCTGATGGAGATGTGGGGAGAGTAGAGTTGGTGTAGGATTGGTCTAAATGTGTGACTGCTGGTAGCATGGGCTGGATGGGCTGAAGGGCCTGTTTCCATGGCCTGTGGCTTGATGACTCAGTGAAATGTATTTGCACGGAGAGTAGTTCTCTACCTCAAGGGGCTGCGGATGTTCCAAGCTGAGACTGAAAGGCTTTTGGACCCTGAGAGGGTTGGGGAGTTTGGATCAGCCATGATCCACTGGATCTGATTGGTAAACTGCTTCTGTCTCTTGACTTCTTGCCTGCTACAGGGTTTACAGGAGGCCATTGGGCCCTCCGAGTCTATGCCGGCTATCATCCGAGAATGGTGGAGTTATACGGCACAGATGCAGGCCCTTCAGCCCACCATATCCATGCCAACAGTGATTTCAGAATCAAAATCAGGTTTATTATCACTGACTCATGTCATGAAATGTGCTGTTTTGTGGCAGCAGTACAGTGCAAGGCATAATGTGGATGCCTATCTACACTGATCCCACTTGTCCACACTTGGCCCGTATCCCTCCACACCTTTCACAGAAAACCTACAGCACAATTCAGGCCCTTCGGCCCACAAAGCTGTGCCGAACATGTCCCTACCTTAGAAATTACTAGGCTTACCCATAGCCCTCTATTTTTCTCAGCTCCATGTACCTTTCCAACAGTCTCTTAAACGACCCTATCGTATCTGCCTCCACCACCGTTGCCGGCAGCCCATTCCACGCACTCACTACTCTCTGAGTAAAAAACTTACCCCTGACATCTCCTCTGTACCTACTCCCCTGCACCTTAAACCTGTGTCCTCTTGTGGCCACCATTTCAGCCCTGGGGAAAACCCTCTGACTATCCACACGATCAATGCCTCTCATCATCTTATACAGCTCGATCGGGTCCCCCCTCAGCCTCCGTCGCTCCAAGGAGAAAAGGCCGAGTTCACTCAACCTGTTCTCATAAGGCATGCTCCCCAATCCAGGCAACATCCTTGTAAATCTCCTCTGCACCCTCTCTATGGTTTCCACATCTTTCCTGTAGTGAGTCGACCAGAGCTGAGCACGGTACTCCAAGTGGGGTCTGACCAGGGTCCTATATAGCTGCAACGTTTCCTCTCGGCTCCTAAATTCAATTCCTTCTTACATCTTCCTACCTCTCTGCCTGCACACCTCACTAATTAACAGCTACTTTACTGGTAACTTACAGATACTATTACATATGCTTCACAGAAAGATTTCTACTTTAATTCTCTTGGATAATTCCTCCATTCCCTCCTCGATTCATTTAATGTTGCCCTTGCAGCTACAAAGGTTGTTAACTTGAAGCACACAAGATCTGGCAGATCTGAAGCCAACCATTACACTGACCCTGAGCCAGCAAGTAGGAAAAAAACAAGACCAAAGCTGAGACTGTAATTTACCTTTTAGTCTTCATCTGTTCTCGTAATTTACTGTACATCTCTAGAACTGGTAGACTGAGAGAGAGTCTTTCCTATCCAAGTACCTGTCCAAATACATTTTGAATATTTTAATCATATCTGCCTCCAGATACCCAGCACCCTCTGTGTGAAAAACACCTCAAATCTCCTTTAAAATTCTCCCCTCTCACCTTAAACCTGTGCTCTCTAGTTCTGGACTCCCCTGCCCTGGGAAGATAATTCTGACTACTTACCCAATCTATGCCCCTCATAATTTTATAAACCTCTTTCAGGTCACCCCTCAGCATCTGACGTCACAGTGAGAATACACCCAGTCTGTCCAGTCTCTCCTTATAACTCCAGCCCTCCGTTCCAGGCAACATCCTGCTGAATCTCCTCTGCACTCTCTCTATCGCTACCACATCCTATCAAACCTACTCCTCACAAGTGTAACCTCCCAGAGTGGATTATCCCTCACTGGACCATGGGCGGGGCGGCCCAGAGTGGATGGACACGTCGGGAGCAATAGCTGGAATACAGAAAGATGTGGTGCCAACCTGACGGGCTACAACACGGGACTTAATGCATGCTAAACTGTGAAAGTACCTTAGCGTGGGCAGGATTAAGTGACCCTACAGGCAATGAATCAGAAGTCAACAGGAGGGGGAGATCTCCCCATCCTCAACCGTGGTAGGGACCAGCACGTGAGGGCCAAAGACAAGGCTGAAGCATTGAGGCTGCGTTCAGCCGGAAGCTGAGTGGATGATCCAACCCAAACATCTCCTGACATCTAACAGTCATCAGTGCGGTGACAGAGGCATCTACAGTGTTGTAAAGCAGCGCTCACAGAGTTTGGTTCTTTCCAGAACAACTCAGCTCCAGAACCTGCTCCAACCTCAGACAAAAATTCCAGGGGTGAGGTGAGTGTGGGGTCAAGGAGCCCTGGTAAAACTGGTCAGTGGGATCTTCTGGTTCGAATGTAACCACGCATGGAGAAGGGTGGTTGCGGTTGCTGGAGGCCAATCATCTCAGCATCAGGACATCGCTGCAGGAGTTCCTCCATCTTCAGTCACTTCACAACTGACCTTCCTTCTATCCCAGGCTCCAAAGCGGGGATGTTCGCTGATGATTGCAGACATTCAGTCTCCCTCACAGCTTCTCAGATAATGAAGCAGTCTGGGGCCCTGTCCTTCTTGCTACGTGTCAGCCCAAGCCTGAGTGGGTTTGTGGAGCAACACACAAAGCGTTGGGGAAGGGTCGGGCAGCATCTATGGAGGGAAATGGACGGTTGACGTACGTACTCTGTTCCCATCTGCCCTCCCCACCTCCCTCATTCGATTCCATGCTTCACTTTCTTTTCCCAACAGATTCCATCAACTCCAGCTCTTTCTTGCCTCCACCTATCACCTCCCGGCCTCTGTGAGTAATTCTACCCTTCCCTCCCCCACCTGATTCTATCTGCCAATCAACCCCTTCCTCATCAGGGATCCACCTATCTCCTGCCAGCTCTTGCTTCACACCTCCCCTTTCCCTTTTTACACCAGCTATCTCCCTTCTGCTGTTTCAATCCAGATGAAGGGTCTTAACCCAAAATGTCGACTGTTCATTTCCTTCCACAGATGCCGCCTGACTCGCTGTGTGTCTCCAGCATCTTCTGCTTTTACTTCAGATTTCCGGCATCCGTGGTTTTGATTTCCATGTGCCCCCACCAGCCCTGGTGGAGTGCACGCTGGGCCTTTCACTTGTGTAGCTCCCGGTGGGAATTCCTGGTCCAGAGCTAGTTTTACCACTTCTATCCCAGTCGGTGATCTGGGTGAAGAGAGCGTTCGATATTCCAGCCCAGTGTCTAGCAAGAAGGGAAAGGGTTAACGTCTGCAGTCTGGAAAGTCCTTGCAGCACAAAGGAATTAAACATCCCATCATCTCCAGATGTTTCTCATCAAAACCCCGCTGCCTGCAGGAAGCAAACTTGCAGACCAGATGGCGGCCAGTCGCAGAGGCCTCAGAGTGAGGTAGCACCAACCAGTCAGCAGAATGTACCTGAGAGAGGGGCTGTGCTGGGGATCGGCATCCAGGTGACCAGGCTGGGGCAGAGCAGGCACCCTGGTCAGGGGGAAGGCTGCAGTGATGCACACACCATCCATAGGAATCACGGGCTGTGCATCCTCTGTCATCTCAAGCAACACACACACTCAGTGGGCAGCAACTCCCGAGATGTACCCTGTGTCTACACTAACACCACGTGCTCTCTGTACACTAATCCTCTGATTATACTGTGTAAGGACCAATATATCAGACTGTACTCAGCGTACATTATTCATCCAGATTGCGTTCTCTATATATACCCATAAGCCAGACTGTGTTCTCTGCATACACTAGGTTATGGGACTGTGCTTGTTGTATCCAGTAGTACACAGGCTGTGCACTTTGCACACCTTAATTCTGCAGATTGATACCCCAGGCAGTGTTCTGTGTAGATGAATCCCTAAACTACAGACAATGCTCTGTGTACACTAATATCCCAGACTGCTCACTCCCCAGAATGTGCTCTCAGTACACCAGTTCCGGGGACCGTGCTCTCTGTCTGCCCAGTTCCCGGGACTGTGCTCTCTGTGTGCACCAGTTCCCGGAACTGTACTCTCTGTGTACACCAGTGCCTGGGACCGTGTTCTCTGTGTGCACCAGTTCCCGGGACTGTGTTCTTTGTGTACACCAGTTTCTGGGACTGTTTTCTCTGTGTACCCAGTTCCCAGGACTGTACTCTCTGTGTACACCAGATCCCGGGACTGTACTCTCTGTGTACATCAGTTCTTGTGACTGTGTTCTCTGTGTACACCAGTTCCTGGACTGTATTCTCTGTCTACACCACTTCCCCAGCCAGTGCTCTGTGGACATTGATAACCAATAAATCCTGTTGTCTGGCTGGTACCTGATGATGTTGATCAGCTGGTGACTTGTACAACTTCAGTAGCTCACCTTCCACCACTGGGAGAAGGGACATTCCTGAAGGTCTCAAGAACGTGCCCATGTGATGATCTGTAAGAAGGGGGATGAATCTGACTTTGGAAGCACAGGAGATTTTCCTTCTCTACATTGTGGGTGAGACCCTGGCCCAAAATATCCTGAACTGACTCCAGGAGAACTTGATGGCGGGTCAGAGTAGCCCGGGAGAGTAACTGGGAGAGTACACACTGCAGCTGCTGTGTGCCGGTGGTGGGGGGAATGAATAGTTAGGGATATACAGCCCGTGACCAGTACTTGTGGCCAGAGTATTAATGAGGCCAGTCCAGTTGAGCTTCTAGTCAATGGTGACCCCAATAAGTTGATTGGAGGGGATTCAGTGATGGCATGTCAAGGGGCTGTGGTTAGGATCTCTTTTGTTGGAGATGGTCATTGCCTGGCACTTTTGTGGCACAAATGTCACTTATCAGTTCGTGCATCGTGCAGGCATGGTGTGTGAATGAATCACTCACGCTGTCCATTCTTCAAGTCCAACAGATGCACGTTGATTGCGATCAATGCTGCACTTGCAAGTGGCAGAGGGTGGTCCATGTTTTCTCCCCGATTGAATAGCATAGGACACTTTTACACACAGCCTGAGACATGGTACAGCTCCTTACAAAATTGTCGCCCAAAGTGCAGACCTTCTCTTGTCAGCCAGTCAGGTAGAGAGGAACTTGTGATCATCCTGTGCCTTGTGGCTCCCTCCTCCCCTGCGGAAGGCGTTATCCAGCCATGACTGAGTGCTGCACCAGGAACTGGCTGGATATCTATAAATATCACGTTTTCTCCAAGGGACCCTGAGTGGAGTCCGACAATTTCTGTCTAACCTAGGGTCAGGAGAGAACTTGCATTGTCCTCTCTATCTCTATCACCTTGCTTGGTTTTCCTGCTTGTTTTCTTTCTGACCCTCTTGAACTAACTGAAGACGCAGAGTATGTGTCATCCAACTTTAATCATGCAAAAATTATTCCTTAATGTTACTTATCCTGACACATTTGCTATTCCCTTCATATAGGAGTTGCTTCATTTGCTGAGGAGTTGTGAAAGGAACCATCAGCAAACCACTTTGACAGAAGTGAGGTCACTGATGAAGCAGCTGAAGATAGCTTGACCCAGGACACTGCGCTGAGGAACTCCTGATGCTGGGATGATTGACTTCCAACAGCCATCGCCACCTTCCTGTGTGCAAGGTATGACTCCAGCCACTGGAGAGTTCTTCCCTCGATGCTACACTTGGTCAAATGTTGCTCTGATGTCAAAGGTAGTCACTGCCACCTCACCTCTGATACTTGGTTGGAGCCTGGAAAAACCCAACCAGGCATCAGTGAGCAGGTCATCGGGAAGTTCAGTTTCCTGCGCTGTCGACGACACCTTCCTCCACTTTGCTGATGATTGGGGTTGAGGTCTGGTGTTGTGACGTGGTGTTACCTGGTGGTGTTGTGGTGTGGTTCCAGAGTGGTTGCTCATGTTAGGTCTTGTTCTGAGGATCAGTTGAAGATAATGTGCAATTTAACAATGCATGATGGAATGCTCAGAGTAAAGGTTTCAGAAAGGCAGGGACAGGAGGGGCAGTAGTTCACAGAGTCGTAGAGTTACACAGCCTACGACCCAACTTGTCCATGGGACCTAGCTGATCTAGTTCCATTTGCCTGGGTTTGGCCATTATCCCTCTAACCCTTTCCTATCCATAAACCTGTCCAAATATCTCTTAAACATTACAATTGTACCCGCCTCTACCACTTCTTCTGGCAGCTCGTTCCACATATCCACCAGCCTCTGTGTGAAAAACTTGCCCCTTAGATCCCCTTTAAATCTTACCCCTCTCACCTCAAACCTATGCCCTCTAGTTTTAGACTCCCCTACTTTGGAAAAAAGACAGTGACCGTCGACTTTATCTGTGCCCCTCATGGTTTTATAAACCTCTATAACGTCACCCCTCAGCCTCCTTCGCTCCAGGGAAACCAGTCCCAGCTAATCCAGTCGTAGGCCCTCCAGTCCAAGCAACGTCCTTGTGGATCCTTTCTGCACCCTTTCCAGCTTAATTGGTTCCTTCGGACAGCATGGTGATCAGAACAGCACACGATAGACCAAGCATGGTCTCATCAACATCTTGTACGGCTGTACATCCTTGTACTCAATGCCCCAACCGATGAAGCCAAGCATGCCATACACTTTCTTCAACACCCTGTCTACTTGTGTTGCCAATTTCAGGGAACTGTGTACTTGTACCCCAAGGTCTCTCTGTTCTACAACACTCCCCAGGGTCCTGCCATTCACAGGGTACATCCTGACCTGGTTAAACCTCCTAAACTGCATCACTTTGTACTTGTCCAAGTTAAATTCCATCAGCCATTCCTTGGCCCAATTTCCCAGTTGATCTAGATCCTGTTGTAGCCTGAGACAACCTTCTGCCCTGTCCACTGATGCACCAGGTTTGATGTCATTTGCAAACCACGTGAACTCATGCCACCTGCATTTTCCTCCAAGTCATTAATATAGTTGACATACAACAAGGGACCCGGCACCGATCCCTGCCGCACACCACTGGTCACAGGTCTCCCATCTGAAAGGCAACCCTCCACCTCTACCCTCTGACTCACTGTGTGTTTGGTGCTTCAACACAGGCTGATACAGCAGGACAGACGTCCAATCTGGGGGACTGGGACAGTTGCTGTGGACTCTGCATGCTCCTGCAGTGTGTGCATCAACTGCATTGAACGCAATTTGTGGAGTAGCGCTTGAGGCTGCAACGTTGCAATTGCGATCTGTCAACAACACTGGCACTTGCAGTTCATTTGTCGATCACCTTCCGCCAATGGGAACAGTTTCCCTCTTTCGGCTTTGCCTGTCCCCATCACAAGGGTCAATATGTCCTGTCAGATCCCCTCACAGCCTCCTCTGTACCAGAGAGAACAACCCCAGCTACTCCACAGAACCCTCATCCCTGGAAGCATTTTGGTAACTCTCTAATGCAACTGCTCCAAATGCTTCACATCTTTCCTAAGGTGTGGTGCCCAGAGCTCTACCCAATACTCCCAATTATCACGGACCTAGTGTTTTATAAAGCTCATCAGGACTCTTGTTGTACTCTGGGCCCAAATCCCAATATCCCAAGGTCCTATATGCTTGTCTAACCACATCCTCAAATTGCTCTGTACTACACATATATACTTCTGGATCTATCGTTCCTTGTAATCCTTTAGAATGATGCCCTCTAGTTCATATTGCCTCTATTCATTCTGTCTACTTTGCAATTTTTAACACTAAGTTTCATCTGCCATCGTTCTTTATATCTTTGTAATCTATTGCTCTCCTCCTCACAGTTCACTAGCTCTTCAGGTTCCAAATCTGCAGATTGGGAAATTGTGCTCTGTACCTCCGAGTCATAAAGTTGTACAGTACAGAAGCAGGTGGGGATAGGAACAGGAAGGTGGGACCTGTACAGAGAGGACAGGTTACACCCAAACCTGAGGGGGGCCAATATCCTTGCAGCCAGGCTTGCTAGGGTGGTTCAGGAGGGTTTGAACTAGATTGTGAGGGGGAAGGGAACCGGAGGAGTAGGTCAGAGGAAGAAGGGGGATGGGGAAAAGTCAGATCTGACAGGTAGAGAGGCTTTGAGGAAGGAGAAGCAGAGTACAGGCTATAAAAGTAGTAAGGTGGATGGGCTAAAGTGCATTTACTTAAATGCAGGAAGCATCAGGAATAAGGGAGATGAACTGAGAGCTTGGATAAGTACATGGGACTACGATATTGTGGCTATTACAGAGACATGGCTGACATCAGGGCAGGAATGGATATTGAATATTCCTGGTTTTCAGTGTTTTAACAGGGATAAGGAGGGAGGGAGAAGAGGAGGAGGGGTGGTGATACTGGTCAGGGACACTGTTACTGCTGCAGAAAGGGTAGATAATGTAGAAGGATCCTCTCTAGAGTCAATATGGGTGGAAGTTAGGAAAAAGAAAGGAGCAGTTACCCTCCTGGGAGTATTCTATAGGCCCCCCCCGGTAACAGTAGGGATACTGAGGAGCAGATTGGGAGGCAGTTTTTGGAAAGATGCGGAGATAACAGGGTTATTAGAATGGGAGACTTCAACTATCCAAGTATTGATTGGCACCTACTTAGTGCCAAAGGTTTAGACAGGGTGGAGTTTGTTAAGTGTGTCCAGGACAGATTCCTGTCACAGTATGTTGACAAGCTGACTAGAGGGAATGCCATATTAGATCTAGTTTTAGGTAATGAACCGTGACAGGTGACAGATCTATCGGTGGGTGAGCATTTGGGGGACGGTGACCATTGCTCCGTAACCTTTAGAATTGTCATGAACAGGGATAGGAGCAAAGAGGACAGGAAGATATTTAATTGGGGAAAGGCGAATTATGAGGCTATAAGGCGAGAACTTGAGAGTGTAAACTGGGATGACATTTTTGAAGGGAAATGTACTATGGAGATGTGGTCGGTGTTCAGGGATCATTTGCAGGATGTTAGGGATAAATTTGTCCCAGTGAGGCAGAGAAGGAATGGCAGGGTGAAGGAACCGTGGGTGACAAGGGAGGTGGAACAACCAGTTAGGAAGAAGAAGGCAGCATACATAAGGTGTAAGCAGCAAGGATCAGACAGGGCTCGTGAGGAATACAGAGTAGCAAGGAAGGAATTTAAGAAGGGGTTGAGGAGATCGAGAAGGGGACATGAAAAGGCATTGGTGAGTAGGGTTAAGGAGAATCCCAAGGCTTTTTTCTTGTACGTGAAGAGCAGAAGGATGGCTAGAGTAAAGGTAGGTCTGATTAAAGACAAAGGTGGGAGGATGTGTCTGGAAGCTGTGGAAGTGGGTGAGGTTCTCAATGAATACTTCTCTTCAGTATTCACCAAGGAGAGGGGTCTTGATGATGCTGAGGGTAATGTTCTAGAGTATGTAAATATTAAGAGAGAGGATGTGTTGGAGTTGTTAGAAAATATTAGGACAAATAAGTCCAGGGGGCCTGATGAAATATTCCCCAGGATGCTCCGTGAGGCGAGGGAGGAGACTGCTGAACCGTTGGTTAGGATCTTTGAGTCCTCGTTGTCCACAGGGATGGTACCAGAGGATTGGAGGGTGGCGAATGTTTTCCCCTTATTCAAAAAAGGTAGTAGGGATAGTCCAGGGAATTACAAACCAGTGAGCTTTACATCTGTGGTGGGTAAGCTGTTAGAAAGGATTCTAAGAGATAGGATCTATGAGCATTTAGAGAATCATGGACTGATTAGGGACAGCCAGCATGGCTTTGTGAAGGGAATATCTTGCCTCACAAGCCTGATAGAGTTCATTGAGGAGATGACCAGGAAGATTGATGAGGGTAGTGCAGTGGATGTGGTCTACATGGATTTTAGTAAGGCATTTGATAAGGTTCCGCATGGTAGGCTTCTTCAGAAGGTCAGAGGCCAAGGGATCCAGGGAGGCTTGGCAGTGTGGATTCAGAATTGGCTTGCCTGTAGAAAGCAGAGGGTTGTAGTGGAGGGAGTGCATTCGGATTGGAGGGCTGTGACTAGTGGTGTCCCACAAGGATCGGTTCTGGGACCTCGACTTTTTTGTGATATTTATTAATGACTTAGATGAGGGGGTGGAAGGCTGGGTTAGCAAGTTTGCAGATGACACAAAGATTGGTGGTGCTGTGGATAGTGTGGACGGCTGTCGAAGCTTACAGAGGGATATTGATGCAGTGCTGGGCTGACAAGTGGCAGACGGAGTTCAATCCAGAGAAGCGTGAGGTGGTACACTTTGGAAGGACAAACTCCAAGGCGGAGTACAAGGTTAATGGCAGGATTCTGGGCAGTGTAGAGGAGCAGAGTGATCTGGGGGTTCATATTCACAGATCATTGAAAGTTGCCACACAGGTAGATAGGGTAGTTAAGAAAGCTTATGGGATGTTAGCTTTCATAAGTCATGGGATCGAGTTTAAGAGATGCAAAGTAATGATGCAGCTTTACAAAACTCTAATTAGGCCTCACTGTGTCCAGTTCTGGTCGCCTCATTATTGGAAGGATGTGGAGGCATTGGAGAGGGTGCAGAGGAGATTTACCAGGATGCTGCCTGGATTAGAGAGTATGAATTATGAGGGGAGACTAAAGGAGCTACGGCATTACTCATTGGAGAGAAGGAGGATGAGGGGAGACATGATAGAGGTGTACAAAATATTAAGAGGAATAGATAGAGTGGACAGCCAGTGCCTCTTTCCCTGGGCACCATTGCTCAAAACAAGAGGATGTGACTTTAAGGTAATGGGCAGGAAGTTCAAGGGAGATGTCAGAGGGAGGTTTTTCACCCAGAGAGTGGTTGGTGCATGGAATGCGCTGCCTGGGGTGGTGGTGGAGGCTGATACGTTGGTCAAGTTCAAGAGATTGTTAGATAAGCATATGGAGGAATTTGAAATAGAGGGATATGTGGGAGGAAGGGGTTAGATTGTCATAGGTGTGGTTTGAAGGTCGGCACAACATGGTGGGCAGAAGGGCCTGTATTGTGCTGTATTGTTCTATGGTTCTATGGTTCTATGGATATTAGTACTCAAAGCCTCTTGTAATATCTTGGCATGTTAACTGCATGTTAACTTTCAGTGATTCATCATAGCGTCGTGCAGTACAGGAAAAGAGGTTTATAAAATCATGAGGGGCATAGATAAAGTGAATGTTCATAGTCTTTCTCCCAGGGTAGGGGAGTCTGAAACAAGAGGACGTAGGTTTAAGATGAGGGGGGAAAGATTTATAAGGGATCTGAGGGGCAACTTTTTCACACAGAGGGTGGTGGGTATATGGAACGAGCTGCCAGAGGAGGTGGTAGGGGCGAGTTCAATTACAATTTTGAAATACATTTAGACAGGTCCATGGATCAGAAAGGTTTCGAGGGGTATGGTCCAAACATGGGGAAATGGGACTAGCTGAAGCAGACGACTTGGTCAGCATGGACCAGTTGGGCCGAAGAGCCTGTTGCTGTGCTGTATAACTCTATGACTCTAATAGGCCCTTCAACCCATCTATTCCATACTGCTTGCTGTATCCACCTGCACTAAACCTATTTACTTGCATTAAATTTAAATTTAACTTACCGCGTGGTAACAGGCCCTTCCGGCCCAACGAGTCCGTGCCACCCATTTTAAACCCAAATTAACCTACCCCTACGTCTTTGCAATGTGGGAGGAAACCGGAGCACCTGGAGGAAACCCACGCAGGCACGGGAGGACGTACAAACTCCTTACAGTCAGCGACGGGAATCAAACCCCAATTGCTGGCGCTGTAATAGCGTCGCGCTAACCGCTATGCTACCGTGCCGCCCTACAAAGGTCAATTGCCTTCTATGTCTTGACAATCGATAAGATAAAATAAGATTTCTTTATTAGTCACATGTACATCGAAACTGTACATTTTTTTGTATTTAGTCAAGGTATCAAGGGATATGGGGAAAAGGCTGGGAGTTGGGGCTAGATGGGAGAATAGTTTAGCCAATGGTGAGGTAGCGGAGCAGACTCAATGGGCCGAATGGCCTACTTCTGCTCCTTTGTCTTGTGGTCTTGTGGAAACACACAGTGAAACGCATATTTTTGCATCGAGTGTTCTGGGGGCAGCCCGCAAGTGTCGCCATGCTTCCGGCGTCAACATAACATGCCCACAACTTCCTAACCCTTACATCTTTGGAATGTGGGAGGAAACCGGAGCACCCGGAGGAAACCCACGCAGACACAGGAGTACAAACTCCTCACAGACAGCGGCCGGAATTGAACCCGGGTCGCTGGTGCTGTATCTGGATGCTTCTTAAATATTGGAGAGTCTCTGCGTCCACCACAGCTTCAGGCAGTACATTACAGAGTCCAACTACTCCCTGTGAAAAGATTCCCCCTCAAGCCCTTTCTAAACATTCTATCTCTCACCTTAAACCTTTTGTCTTAGACACCCACCAAGGGAAAAATATTTCAGCGATCTACACAATCTACCCCCTGCCCCCCCCCCCCCCATAATTTTATATAACTACTAGGTTACTCCTCAGCCTCCTCCCTTCCAGGGGAAGCAAACCCCGTCTATCCAGGCTCTCCTTATACTGAAATGCTCCAATCCAAGCAACATCCTGGTGAACCTCCTCTGCACCCTCGCCAGCACAGGTCATTAAAAAGCATGAAGAGGACCAGTGTCCTGGTGCTGGCTCCTGGGCTATCTCCGCCCCATGTTTTCATCCAGTCTGCCGAACAACAAAAGACAGTAAAGTCGTTGGGCTGAGCCTCCTGCTTTGGTTCTCCTGAGGGTAGATAATGGAATCACCTTGTGCACAGGCGAAGGATTGTGGGGTCCTACTGATCCCTTCTTGGGTACGCTCCCTCATATTCTCTCACACAGTCTGGTTGACGAGGACACGGAACCAGGTTGTTTCTCCCTGGAGGTCCCATTGAGCATTAGATATTCCTTTGCTTCTTGAACCTTCGGACCAAACTGTCATTTAGGAACAGCCCAAGATTCGTGTGGTGTTGACACATCATCTCCAGACACCGGATACCCAATGGTGCACCTCAACTTCACCGAGTATGAAAAAACATGGCATGTTCTCTGCCTTCCCGCTACAATTCATATCTAATAACAGACAGATAAGAATTCAATCCTCAAATTCCAGGAAAAAATCTCAGTCTGTCATGTAATAGAAATGGAATGTCTTTTTCTCGACAGTAAATCAGTGGCCCTGCTGCCTTAAGAATCTGATCCCACCCACTGACCAGGAGAAATTCAGACGCAAAAGCCGTGCAATCAATTGGTATTTACAATAACACGTTTCATTTGTATAGTGACCTAACATAATTGAAATGTGCCAAGGTGCTTTTCCCAGAACATTATCGTACGAACTCTCACATGAGTCCATATGAAGAGCTATTTGGGTTGTGATTCAATGCCCTGCAGACGTTCCCCCACACACTAACTCCTGATGAAGTGACACCTTAAGTTTAAAACTCTCAGCCTTGCCTCCCTCCATGCCTTTCCTCTGCTCTTATCTTTAATATGCTCCAGCTGTATTGTTGTCATGTATTGATTGCTCTTCTCCTTTAAGCTGGCAGGGTCGTGGTGATTGTGAGATACCTTTTACGTTGATCTTGGCAAGGTCTGTGTTTGCAGACATGTACACACAGACTTGAAGAAAATAAACTTCCTGAACAAGGAAACTCAGTCTCCTCTTTTTATTGTGTGTTTCAATATAACATTTTGGTGACCAGGAAAATTGTTCATGAAGTCAGGTAGGACTGAAGAGGATTTAGAAACTAATTGGGGGGAGAGAATTCTGATAACCGCTTGCTTCAAAAAAATAATAAAGAATAATAATACCCCTTTTTCCCAGGGTAGGGGAGTCTAGAACTAGAACGTGTATGTTTAAGATATCTTTATTAGTCACATGTACATTGAAACACACAGTGAAATCCATCTTTGCATAGAGTGTTCTGGGGGCAGCCCGCAAGTGTTACCACGTTTCCGGCGCCAACATAGCATGCCCACAACTTCCTAACCCGTACGTCTTTGGAATGTGGGAGGAAACCAGAGCACCCAGAGGAAACTCACGCAGACATGGAGAGAATGTACAAACTCCTTACAGACAGTGGCTGGAATTGAACCTGGGTCGCTGGCGCTGTAATTGTGTTATGCTAACTGCTACACTACCGTGCAGGAAATTTAAAAGGGGAAACTTTTTCACACAGATAATGATGGTCAATGGAACGAGTTGCCAGAGGAAGTAATCGAGGCAGGTACAATTACAATGTTTAAAAGACATTTAGACAGGTTCATGGATAGGAAAGGTTCAGAGGGATATGGGCCAAATGCAGGCAAATGGGACTAGCTTAGGTTGGAACCTTGGTCGGCATGGATGAGTTGGGCTGAAGGACTTGTTTCCAACTACCTGCACACTAGGAGCAATTTACAGACTGCCAATTAAACCACCAACCTGCAGGAAGAAATTGGAGCATCTGGAGGAAACCCATGAGGTCACGAGGAGAAGGTGCAAACTCCACACAGACAGTGCCCGAGGTCAGGATCGAGCCTGGGTCCCTGGGTTGAGGCAGCAGCTCTACCAGCTTTGCCATTGTGCCACAGGTTAAGAAGCACAAGTGAAACTGTGGCTGAGTATGAGTATCACAGGGCCATAATTATGGCAACATGTCCCTCAAATGCTAAGGGGTATGTTAGTGTAGTCGGTGAATCAGGCAACTGTTATTGCAGGTGAATCTCACCTCTGAGAGCACTGAAAATTGCCCAAGCATTGGAACTGGCATTCCCAGGGTCGCTGTGCACTGGATGATACCCTTGTTACCAGAGCATCAAACGATGAACACCCGAGAAATCAGGAAGAAGTGATGATCAGAGCGATAAAGGCAGGCTTATGGTTGTGGTGCTCCCTCGGTGAATGAAGCACAGTACCTGAGACACTTGTGAAGCTTTGCACAAAGCTCGAGAAGACTAAAACATTCCCCATGCTCCTGACCCCATTAAAATAACAGGGGTGAAGGTATAACTGGGATTGATGAGTCAATATAATCCCCGTCAAATCTACAACATTCTCTATTACACCACACTATGATGTTGTGGGACTTCATCTCCTCAAGACTGGGTCTGTTGCGGATGATTTAACAGAGATGGATCACTTAGAGTGGAGAACAACTCCACAAGGCTGCTTTTTGGTATTGACCAGGCTGAGGGAGCACTTGATGCAACGTGAGTAGGAAAGTGAACTGGAACTGTGGTGCTGGCGGTGGGTCTAGCTCTTTAACTCTTTGTGAACCTCAAGGTATTTTGCCTACAACTTTTATTCAGAGTAAAGAGCTGCTGAAATGGGGTCTGGGTGGCCACTCAGGCTGGATGAGTACCTATTGTTCACAGGGGGTTGTGATTTGCAGCACACTGCCTAAGGTTGGGGAAAGAAGATTCAATAGTGACTTTCAAAAGGTAATTGGATGGACATTTCAAAGAGAGAAATGTGCTGGGCTGTGGTAAAGGGGAATAACTAGCAAGCTCTCTCACAGAGCTAGCACAGACACGAAGGGCTGAACGATCTCCCATGCTGTATCATTTTCTGATTCTACATCACTGGTCAACAGGACTGCTTGGGTCCCTTTAGGGGGTGGTCAGACAATCAGTGGTAAAAGTTGGTGGATGGTGGCAGGCCCCAGACGGTGAACATTCCCTCACACGGGGACTGGTTCCCGATGACAACCCGCCAGATATTGGGAAGTGAGCCTCTCCCCCATTGCAAAAGTGGCTGATATCCTGGAAGCCACACGTGGCCCTGTTGAAGGGCTGATCACACAAATCCTCCACAGGATTAGTTCTCAACCAAGGGAGAAACAATGGCTCTCTGAGGACTGGCCAGACACAGTTCACCACTTATAAACTAACTGTTAGATCTATCAGGTGATTCCAGGCAGAGTCACGACGACTGGTCTCAACAGTTAAATAGTTACCCTGTCCCTTCTCATGTAATCCTGCTGTTAGTTGTGACTGTGCTTCTTATCGAACCCTTCATAAGGAAAGAAACATTTTTCTGCCCCATTGAACCTGTTGCTAATGGACCAAAGCTACAGAACTCCAGGTAAGGTTTATTCACACCAGTCCCCTGGTTGCAATGACTGATTCCGGCTCAGGGAGGTTAATCACACAGGGCCCCGACTCCTTGTACAGTCTTGTGTTCCATTTCGCACACCACACATTAAACTTGCACAAAATGCTGGATGAACTCAGCCCATCAGGCAGCGGGTCCCGAAACATCGTCTGTTTATTTCTCTCCATAGATGCTGCCTGATCTGCTGAGTTCCTCCAGCATTTTATGTGTTGCTCCAGATTCCAACATCCGCTGAATGTCTTGTGTGACACAGTAAACTTGAGTTTCCACATTTGCAGTTCCATTGGTGAGGGCAGCCTTCATGGTTTATGTATTTTGCCCTGGTTTCCTCATGAAATCCACAAATTGGTGAGGGTATAAAGATATCCAACTGCTCTAATCAGCAAATCTCGCCCCTCTGTATCTCTGGATCATGTCCTCAGATCTGCCGCCTGCTTTTCTTCATTCAGCATCTGCCCGTTTGTACTCCTTTCTGCTGCAGACTTTCTCGGCCGTTTACTTTGGAAACAAAACAAATAAATTTAGATAGCTTGGCTTAGATCTGGTGAAGCTGGACTTACTGTGCATTTATAGTCAATGGGGAAGGTAAGATTTCCAACCAGCTGCATATACATTTGGCGCCTTCAGCTCCCTCTCGATCACATCATTAGAAGGTCTCTACATCTGTTCATGAGTAAACTTACATAAAGTTACATCAGACACAGCGACAAGCAATTCAGCCAACTGGTACATAGATAGACAGAAGATAGATAGAACAGTTCAGCACAGGAACAGGCCCTTCAGCCCACAATGTCTGTGCCAAGCACGATGCAGAATTAAACTAAATCTCTACTGCCTGCACATAATCCACATCCCGCCATCCCTGCATATTCACGTGTCTATCTAAAATCCTCTTAAACGCCACTGTCGTATCTCTTTCCACTGCTCCCCTGGTAGCCTCTTCCAGGCACCCACCACTCTCTGTGTAAAAAAACCTGCCCCGCGCATCTTCTCTCTTTCTCCCTCTCAGCTAAATTCGTGTTCTCCAGTATGTGACATTTCTATCCTGGGAAAAAGGCTCTGACTGCCCACCCTATCTATGCCTCTCATAATTTTTTAAACTATCAGGTCTCCCCTCAGCCTCTGATGCTCCAGAGAAAACAGCCCAAGTTTGTCTAACCTCTCCTTATAGCTCATACTCTCTAATCCAGGCAGTATACTGATAAATGTCTTTTGAACCCTCTCCAAAGCCTCCACATCTATCCTGTATTGGGGGGTGGGGGGGGGGAACCAGAACTGCACACAATTCTCCAAATAACTGAATCATTACAACACTTTTTGCTGTCCAGCAGCCCTTGCCCGCTTCTTTTCATCTCACTCACAACATATTCTGCCACTTATTCCTCCTCACATACTTAAACAACTTCCAATTAAGTGTAGAATCAATAAAAAAAATACTGCAGATATGAAAATTTGATATAAAAACAGACAATGCTGGGAACACTCAGCAGGTCAGGCAGCATCCGTGGAGAGAGAAACAGAGTTAATGTTTTTATTGTGATGGAGGTTTTTTTAAACCTGAAATGTTAACTCTGTTTCTCTCTCTACTGACGCTGCCTGACCTGCTGAGTATCTGCTTTCCTTCCAGTAAAATGTATCCATGGATTTGGTCTTCAGTCCTCGTGATGACTAACTTCCAATAAAGAAGTTGCTCGAGTACCTGGTTCAATTTATTACTGACCATCCGAAATAAATGTCTGCTGGGTCTGAAAACCATACGAATGCAAGGTCTCTGGATGCAATCTATCAAATCTTTTATCAAATCATTACTTAGTCTTGAAAATAAAATAAATAATGTGCAATTGCTGAAAATCTGAAATAAAAACAGGCAATGCTAGAAACACTTAGCAGGTCAGGCAGTATCTGTGGAGAGAGAAACAGAATTAGCATTTTAGACCTTTAAGATTCCTTTGCTCAGGTTATTTCTAACTGCCTCCATTAACCCATTGACTTGATGACCGTGCTTGCAGCTTATCTCCAGGGCAACCCTGGCCTCACCCTGTCACTGATATCTCTTTCATCCCCTCCATCTCACTCGGCCTTCTCTGCAACTAAAAGCTAATTTGTTTTCTCTCTTTTCCAGTTCTGCCAAAGGGTTCTGGGCCTGGAACATTAACCCTGTTTCTCTTTCCACAGATGCTGCCTGACCTGCTGAGTGTTTCCAGCATTTTCTGTTTTTATTTCCTAGAGACATAGTGTTATAGTGTTATACAGCACAGAAGCAGGCCCTTTACCCACCATGTCCATGCCAACTATTGTACTTACCTATACTCATCCCACTTAACTGCATTTGGTATTGGATTATTGATATTGGTTTATCATTGTCACATGTACCAAGATACAATGAAAAGCTTTTGTTTTGCCTGCCATCCAGACAGATCACTCCATGCATAATTGCATTGACATAGTAAAAAGAGAACAGAATGCAGGATATAGTGTTGCAGTTACAGAGAAAGTCCAGTGCAGGTAGACAAATAAAGTGCAAGGGATGCGATGAGGTAGATTTGATCTGTAGCCTTCTATGCATTGGTGATTTAAGTTCTTGCCTTGAAATTTATTAAATCTACCAGCGCTTCTACTTCCTCAGGAAGCTAAAGAAATTCGGTACGTCCCCTTTGACACTCACCAACTTTTATCAATGCACCATAGAAAGCATCCTATCTTGGTATAGCAACTGCTCCGCCCAGGAACGCAAGAAACTGCAGAGAGTTGTGGACACAGCCCAGCGTGTCACGGAAACCAGCCTCCCCTCCATGGACTCTGTCTTTACCTCTTGCTGCCTTGGTGAAGCAGCCAGCATAATCAAAGACCCCACCCACCCGGGTCATTCTCTCTTCTCTCCTCTCCCATCAGGCAGAAAATACAGGAGACTGAGGGTGCGTACCGCCAGGCTCAAGGACAACTTCTGTCCCACTGTGATAAGACTATTGAATGGTTCCCTTATACGATGAGATGGACTCTTGACATCACAATCTACCTTGTTGCGACCTTGCACCTTATTGCACTGCACTTTTTCTGTAGCTGTGACACTTTACTCTGTACTGATATTGTTTTCACCTATACTGCCTCAATGAACTCTGTACTAACTCAATGTGACTGCACTGTGTAATGAATTGACCTGTACGATCAGTATGCAAGACAAGTTTTTCACTGTACCTCAGTACAAGTGACAATAATAAACCAATACCAATACCTCCTGGAACATGTTCTTGATTCCAACCATCCCCGTGTGAAAATATTCTCCATTTAAACCTCCTACCTCTCACTTTATGCCCATGTCTTCTTGCTTTGGATACCTGCACCATGCAAAAAACATTCTGTCTATCTACCATGTCTATCCCCCTCAGAATTTTACACACCTCTGTCAGGTCACCCCTCAGCCTCTTCCTCTCCAGGGAAAACAAACCCAGCCTAGCCAGGCTCTCCTTATCCAGGCAACATCCTGCTGAATCTCCTTCACATCCTCTCCAGCACAATCAAATCCTTTCTATAGTGTGACGGCCAGATCTATTTATTTTTCCTTTTTGCAGAGAAAAAAATCCTCCATTTTTTTCCTGCAGGTACAACCTGCTCGCAAATCTCCTTTTCACCATCAGTATTGCTTCCTGTTTTCGTGAGATGGTGAGATGGAGACCAGGAGTGTACTCGGTACTTTATGTCAACAGGGCTATGGAACTCTCTGGTGTAATACTGTGCTTCCGAGTGGAAACCTCTTATGGTTACTGGTGCTAATCATGTCACACCTTGTTCTTTCGTGATCAGGGAATGTAAAGCCCCAACCTCACAATAATTCTCCTGTATTCCATCTCCAATGACAACTGCTTTCTTAAAGATGATCTGTTCTCAGCTCTGGGCCTTGTTACAAAGCCCAGCGTTTATCACCCCCAGTACAATGGAGTAACTTGCCTGGCCTATTTCTGTGGAAGGTAAACATTGCTACAACGTATATGGCTGAAGGGAGATTAACTTAGTCAACAGGAAATAGGAGGATCCCCTCAGGAATGTTCAATCAGATCATGCCTGATACCATCTTGTTCCAACCTTCTTTTCTTCCTAGTTCCCATAATCCTTGACTTCCGTTTTGCCGAACTTGAATACCTTCAATGCCTCCACTTCCACAGCTGTCTGAGGGACACAATTCCAATCATTCCTGACCTGAGAGGTAATTCCTCCTCATCTCTGTGATCCTGAAACTAGACCCCACATTCTACACTACCCAGAAGGAGAAACATCTTCTCGTCATTTACCTTCTCCAGCGCCCTCAGTTCCAATATCATGTCTCATTCCACTAAAGTCCAATGAGAACATGTCCAACCCACTCAGCCTTTGCCCTGAGGCCAGCCAGGAAACAACTCAGTGAACCTTCCCTGAACTGTCTCCAATCCAAGTACGTCCCTCCTAAATAAGGAGCCCAGACTTTTTTCCCTGGAGTGAAGGAGGCTGAGGGGTGACCTTATAGAAGTTTATAAAATCATGAGGGGCTTTGTATAATGTGGATGGCCGCAGTCTTTTTCCCAGGCTGGGGGAGTCGAACACTCCCATAGATTTAAGGTGAGAGGGTCAAGATTTAAAAGGGACCTGAGGGGCAGCTTTTTCACACAGAGGGTAGTGGGAATGTGGAATGAGCTGCCAGAGGTGGGTCCAATTATATTGCTTAAAGACATTTGGACAGGCACATGGATAGAAAAGGTTTAAAGGATATGGGCCAAACACAGGCAAATAGGACTAGCTGAGACAGATATAAGATATTTATTTATTAGTCACATGTATGTCAAAACACACAGCGAAATATGTCTTTTTGAGTTACTGAGAATGTGCTGGGGGGCAGCCCGCAAGTGTCGCCACGCTTCCGGCGCCAACATAACATGCCCACAACTTCCTAACCCGTACGCCTTTGGAATGTGGGAGGAAACCGGAGCACCCGGAGGAAACCCACGCAGACACGGAGAGAACGTACAAACTCCTTACAGGCAGCGGCCGGAACTGAACCCAGGTCGCTGGCGCTGTAATAGTGTTACGCTAACCGCTATGCTACTGTGCCGCCCCAGCATGGTCTGGTTAGGCTGAAGGGCTGGTTTTTGTAGGACTCCATGACTCTAAAACTGTACCAGTGCTCTTGGTGAGGTGTCACCAGTTCATAGACTCATGGGGGTGTACAGCACAGAAATGGACCCTTTGGTCCACCATGTCCATGATGACATATTTGCCCATCTATATTAATCCCATTTGCCCGCATCAGATCAGTACCGAGACTTCCTGATGCTGGACCTCTGAAGTAGGAGTGTAAAATGCTGGAAACACCCAGCAGGTCGGGCAGCATCAGTAGAGAGAGAGAGAGATAGAGTTAATGTTTCAGGTCAGTTGTTGTCCCAGAACTGCCTGACCTGCCACAACTTCCAGCACATTCTGCTTTCATTTTACTCTTTTCGAGACCCGAGGATGCAGGTCCAGCCCACTTTGTCACCCGTTCGTCACACTTCTGCAGTGATAATCATCGCTTTAACTTCCACCTTCCCTCCTCCCGATGGGTTACTGTCATGGGAAGCTTTCTACTGAAAAGGCAGCTTATGCAGAGAGTGGAAGGTGCCTGGAATGCACTGCCAGGGGTGTTTCTATGTTCTATCATGGACACAGTCCCCAGAATTATTACCTTTGTGTAAATCCCAGCATTCTGTTTCCCAATGGTTACCATGGGAGACATAATGTTACTCACAGTCATTCTTCAGTTGACCCAGTTCCAGTCTCCAGTCACTCTGCGAGATCCGTATTTCACCGAATCGTTTTGTAACTGAAAGAGAAGTAAAGTTTTACATGTGAACCTGGCAGATCCCAAGGTCTTCTGGCGTGGCGACCTTGCAGAAACAGAGCAGAGTGATTGCTGCAGACCTCAGTGACCAATTGCCCAATCACTTGCTGGGGCGTGCTGAGGGGGTGCTTTTAAACTAGTTGATGGACACAGAGAATGAGAGGTCCACAAGGTTACCAGGGAGGTGCCCAAGCAGTGGGAGGGCCCACAGCCCTACACTCCCATCCACACCCCTGCCCCTGACCCCTGCTGGGGAGGAGGCCATTTGTGTGACTTGGGCAGGGAGTCTGGTTGTGTGGGCATTCTCATGGACAGTCACCGTCCTGATGCAGGAAAAGCTCAGCCAACCAGTGCACAGCAAGATCCCACAAGTAGTAAAGTGTTAACAACTGGAAGATCTATTGTAATGATGTTGGTGGAGGTATAAAGCGTGCCCAGAGCATGAGGGAGAGTTCCCTCCTCCCTCTAATGAAGGGTGGGGCTGCAGGTCTAATTGCTTTATAAAGACCTCTGCTGTTAACAGAGGTGATATGGGGCGGGCTATCGCTCTGATCCCAGGAAGCAGGCACCTCTGTTAAGTGCATTAATGAGACTGGTTTCCTGGTCCTCAAGGAATCAACAGGCCAAGGAAGTGGTGCTTTCTGTCCGTGCTCGAGAGAGGAGGAGAAGGAGTGCTTGTCCCAGGCCCATCCCTCACTCGGGTGCCGTTCTCCTCCAGCCACCCTAAGGCTCCCACCCATTGAACTTCCTCCCTCCCTCCTGCCCACGCCACTGTGGGCAAGGACCAAACAGGTTCCTGTCTGGCAGCCAGCTTGCCTCAGACAAAAGATGTTATCCAGCCCCTCGCTCAGGACAGTCAGAGTTGGGACCTTGGACTGGTGCTAATGCTCCTCATGTACATTTGCAAACATCTGACTCTCACTTCAGGAGCAGATCAAAGACATCTCTTTGTCCTGAACCAAGTGTTGGGCTGCAGGAGCCAGACTGTGCTGTCTGAATGCTGTTTTGGAACCTTAGCCACTCGTGAAATATGGTCAATTTGTGCCGCAGTTTGGAGCCAGTACTTGCAACCACACCTTGTTCGAAACAAGGTACCTCATTAATGCAAAAAACAAACTGCTGGAGGAACTCAGTGGGTCAGGCAGCATCTGTGGAGGGCAATGGACAATTGACGTTTCGATCTGGACTGAGCTGTAAACTGAGGAAACAGCCTGTGAGTGTTTACTTCGAGGTTGGCTACAAAGAAGTATGATCATTGTGTAGAAGTGGTTTTTAAGCTACTGTAATAATAGTAATGTTCTTCCTGCTTCCTGAAAAACCAAGTACCTACAGTGTTAGAACTGGAAACCCACACTGCCAATTGTGTCGGGGATCACTACCTTGTGGTTTGGACCGTGTGAGTTCACATCAGGAAATCCAATTTCGAACAGATCCTTCATTAACGCTCCCACATGTGTGTCAACTCGTTTTCCTCTGACACCCATGAATGAACATACTCAGCTACTGCTAACAGCTGCATTCTGGATCAAAATGTGCCTCGTTGGCACTAGACCTTTGCAAGTAAGTTTTTCATTGCACCTGCACATACACGTACTTGTGCATATGACAATAAACTCAACTTTGACTTTGACCTGGTGGAGACGTATCTGACTGGAGATTATCATTTACCACCTACTGTCATAATTCATCTGGGCAAGCTGAGTCTTGAAGTCTTCTTGAGACGTCCTGAGTTCAGTGAACATCTGTGTGACTGAAACCAAACAAACTTTCAGTTTTATTCTGTTGAAGTACGTACATACATCACTCGGTGCTGCAACATCCTTACATTAACTCCGATCTGGATGGAGCACAGCTCGGTGTGGCAACTGCTCTGACCAAGACCACAAGAAACTGCCGAGAGTTGTGAACACAGCCCCGTCCATTACAGAAACCGGCCTTCCCTCTGTTGACACTTCTCGCTGCCTCGGGAAAGCAGTCAACATAATCAAAGACCCCTCCCGCCCCAGACATTCTCCCTTCTCCCCTCTCCCCTCGGGCAGAAGATATAAAAGCTTGAGAACATGTACCACTGAGCTCAAGGACAGCTTTTATCCTGCTAAGACTCTTGAACAGACCTCTTATATGATAAAGATGAACTTTTGCTCTGTCTGTCCATATCTTCATGGCCCTTGCACTTCATTTGTCTACCTGCTCTGCACTTTCTCCTTAATTGTACCACCATATTCTGCATTCTGTGTTTTTTCCCTTTTGCACTACCTCAATGTACTCACGTATGGAATGATCTGTCTGGATGGCACGCAGACAAAAGCTTTTCACTATATCTCGGTACATGCAGCAATAATAAACCAATTACAGTTCCTGGACAACCTGATGGGGATGGGTGTGACTTTCTCCAATCTGGGGGTTTTAACCTGACGGGAGGTCCAATGCATGGGCAGCAGTACTTTACCAGGGAGGGTAGTGTGCAGATGTACAAGATTTGAGGTACCAATAGCCTTTAAGTAAATTCAGTTCTCAAAGTAATTTGTACTTTGTTCTGGGCAACACCTCGCACTGGAAGACCAGTGAGTCTTGGACATACCAGGATGTCCTGCCTAATTTGTCTCAGTGTGTGCCCCTGGGAACAACCTGTACAGCCCCGAGTTTGTGTTTTGTAGCTGCTCGGTAAAAACCTTGATAAAGACCCCTGCATCTCTGGTAAAGACAGATTCTAGAAGGACCTTGTGCGTGAAGCTGTGGGCAGCTACTGCAAGAGCTCTGTGGGAAAAGACCACGGTTTAAGATGTCCCATCACTAATTGCTTGGAATCTCTGTAAAAGCTCAGGAACTACTTGCACAAAGGTTTAGATTGATGCTATGTTAACATTAAATAATGGGAATAACATGACTACTGATGAAAATCTCAACTTCAAAGCTCTGCATTTGCAATTTTTATGAATGAAGCATACTTTGAAATAGAGAAAGCTGTAAACTGAGGAAACAGAGTGTGAGCATTCATTGGCATGTTTACTTCAAAGTTGGTTACAAAGAAGTCTGTTCATTGTGTAGAAATGTTTTTTAAAGTACTGTAATGGATAGTAATGTTCTTCCTGAAAAACTAAGTACTTACAAGTGTTAGAGCTGGAAACCCACCCTGCCAAATTGTGTCAGGGATTGTGACCTTGTGGATTGGAGTACGTGTGATATCCCATCAGGAAATGCAATTAAGAACAGGTAGTTGGCAACTTTCTGTTGGGAATGATGTGCCCTCGCTGATCAACATTTCAATCTTAGGAGAGCATAGACAGACCTTGGAGGTTGGATTTACAGCCGACACCTAAAGACAACTTGTGATAATTATTCATAAAGTGGATATAATTAAAAAGGAGCATTAGTGAATTTCTGTCCACAGTGAGAGCTGTATTATAAACCTCTTTGGAGGTTGCATTCTCTGAATCTACACTGGTATTTGAAAGACGTAACTTTTAAAGCAGCATTTTGTATAAACTTTCAAAGATTTATTTGTTTTTGCTATATGAATGCAAAACTGGTCTCAGATGCACAAGAGATTCTGCAGATATTGGTCTCATGATTGTGAAATTAGATTTTTAAGACCAAAGTTTGGCCTCTGCCGAGCAAAATACCGAGGCGTGGTTTCACAGTGACTGGAATCCTGTGCAGTCGGACCCAGTGACCAAGTTGTTGGGGGCAGGTAAAGTTGTGTCTCCATTGTCTTGGACATTGTGACGATCTCTGGTGATGTCTGATTAAACAATTGCCTGTTCACCTGGTAATCAGAATCAGGTTTATTATCACTGATATATGTCATGAAATTTGTCATTTTCTGGCAGCAGTACAGTGCAAGACATAAAAATTACTATAAGTCACAAAAATAAATAAATAGTGCAAAAGAGGAATAATGAGGTGGTGTTCATGGACCGTTCAGAAATCTGGTGGTGGAGGGGCAGAAGCTGTTCCTGAAACATTGAGTGTGGGTCTTCTGGCTCCTGTACCTCCACCCCAATGGGAGTAACTAGAAGAGGGCATGTCCCAGATGGTGAGAGTCCTTAATGATGGATGCCACCTTCTTGAGGCACCGCCTCTTGAAGATGTCTTCAGTAGTGGGGAGGGTTGTGCCCATGATGGAGCTGGCTGAGTCTACAACCCTCTGCAGCTTCTTTTGATCCTGCTCATTGGAGCCTCCATACCAGGCAGTGATATAACCAGTCAGAATGCTCTCCACCATATATCTGTAGAAATTTGCGAGAATCTTTGGTGACATACAAAATCTCCTCAAACTCCTAATGAAGTAGAGCCACTGGCGTGCCTTCTTCATGATTGCATCAGTGTGTTGGGCCCAAGATAGATCCTCTGAGATGTTGACACCCAGGAAATTGAAGCTGCTCACCCTTTCCACCGCTGACCCCTCAATGAATACTGGTGTGTGTTCTCCCAACTTCCCCTTCTTGAAGTCCACAGTCAATTCCTTGGTCTTGCTGATGTTGAGTGTGAGGTTGTTATGACACCACTCAACCAGCCGATCTATCTAACTCCTCATCGCCATCTGAGATTCTGCCAACAACAGTGGTATCTTCGATGAATTTATAGATGGCATTTGTGCTTTGCCAAGCCACACTGTCATGAGTGTAGAGAGAGTAGAGCAGTGGGCTAAGCATGCGTCTTTGAGGTGCGTCTGTGCTGACTGTCAGCGAGGAGCTGTTACAACCAATCCGCACTGACTGGTCTCCTGATAAAGAAGTTGAGGATCCAGTTGCAGAGGAAGGTATAGAGACCCTGGTTTTGAAGCTTGTTGATTAGTACTGAGGGGATGATGGTGTTGAACGCTGAGCTGTAATCAATAAACAGCAGCCTGACGTATGTATTGCTGTTGTCTAGGTGCTCCAAAGCCGGGTGGAGAGCCAGTGAGATTGCATCTGCTGTAGACCTGTTGTGGCAGTAGGCAAATTGCAGCAGGTCCAGGTCCTTGCTCAGGCAGGAGTTAATTCTAGCCATGACCAACCTCTCAAAGCACTTCTTCACAGTAAATGTAAGTGCTACCAGGTGATAATCATTGAGGGAGCTCACCCTGCTTTTCTTGGGCACTGGTATGATTGATGCCCTTTTGAAGAAGGTGGGAACCTCCGACTGCAGCAGTGAGAGGTTGAAGATGTCCTTGAACACTCCAGCCAGCTGGTTGGCACAGGTTTTCAGTACCCGGCCAGGTACACCATTGGGGCCTGATGTTTTGCGAGGGTTCACCCTCTTGAAGGATGTTCGGACATTGGCCTCCAAGACAGAGAACACAGGGTTGTCAGATGCCGTGGGATTCGCACGGGTGCAGTGTTATTCTCCCTTTCAAAGTATGCATAAAAGATGCTGAGCTCATCAGGGAGTGAGGCATCACTGCCATTTATGCTGTTAGGTTTCACTTTATGGGAAGTAACAGCATGCAAACCCTGCCACAGCTGACGTGTCTGATTATGTCTCTAACTTCACACTGAATTGCCTTTTCGACTTTCAAGACGGCCTTCCGTAGGTCGTACCTGGACTTCTTGTAGGGTTCAGGGTCGCTGGTCTTGAACACCACAGATCAAGCCCTCAGCAGACTGCTAATCTCCTGGTTCATCCAGGGCTTCAAATATGGGAAAACTCAGTATGTTCTCAACGACACGCACTCATCCACACAGGTCTTGATGAAGTTTGCAGAGCTGGAATGGCAAATCCAGAATGTGATGGATTCAGCCCAGCCCACTTGCTAACGACAGGAACTGGGAACATCCAATGGCACCGATCTTTTTTTTAATATATACCAAATAAACTTTATTCATAATAAAAGACAAACTGTATACAATTACAAAACAGTGCAAACCTTTACATTCTTGTACAAATCATTCATTAGTGTTACCTTTTTATATAGAAAAAACAGCACCGATGCCACACGTGTGGCTCCCTGGAAGCTAACCGGTCCCGTATTTACAATATTGAGGGGCTTTCTCCCTGTCCCTGCCCCTCCCTCTCCAGTGGCAGAAGAACCCTAAACTGTAGTCCTTCCCCACCGAACCTTTGTGTTGGCTGCGCCCAGCTTCAGTGCGTCCCTCAGCACGTACCCCTGCAGCCTGGAATGTGCCAGCCGGCAGCATTCCCCTACAGACATCTCGCAGTGCTGGAAGACCAACAAGTTTCCGGCAGACCAAAGAGCGTCTTTCACTGAGTTGATGACCTTCCAGCAGCAGTTGATGTCCGTCTCTGTGTGTGTCCCTGGGAACAGCCCGTAGATCAGAGAATCCTGTGTTACGCTGCTGTTGGGGATGAACCGTGACAAGGACCCTTGTCACAATTCATTGGCACCGATCCTCTCATTTCTCCTTGAGGTATCAATGAGCCAGTCAGTGACTGGTTGGTGTTGAAGTTAACATGGTCAAAGAGATGGGCACTCTTTATTGTGAAAGTGAGAGTTAAACAGACTTTCCGTAATTGGATGGGTAAATTCCAGCACAAAATTCTGGAAGCCAATAATTAGTCCAAAGTAGTTCCCACAGAATTTTCCACAGTGGTTTCTTGGAACAGAGGCTGGCGACAAGTGGTGTACCACAGGAGTTGGTGTTGGGACCCTTGTTATTCGTAATTTACATAAATGATTTGGATGCAAATGCACAAGGTTTGATCAGTAAGTTTGCAGGTGATATGGAATTAGGAGGTGTTGTTGATAGTGAAGGTTATCATAGATTACAGGGGGATCTTGATCAGTGAGGGAAGTGGGCCGAGGAGTGGCAAATGGATTTCAATGCAGCTAAATGTGAGGTGATGCATTTTGGAAAGTCAAACCAGCATAGGACTTGTACTATGAATGGTGGGGCACTAGTGAGTGTAATGGAAGAGAGGGACTAGGAGTACAAGCGCATAGTTTGTTGAAAGTGGTGTCACAGGTAGACAGGGTGGTGAAAAGGGAGTTCAACACACTGGCCTTCATCAGTCAGGGCACTAAGTATAGGAGTGGGGACATTATGTTGCAGTTGTATAAGTCGTTGGTGAGGCCGCACTTGGAGCACTGTGTACAGTTTTGGTCACCCTGTTATAGGAAAGATGTGGCTAAACTGGAAAGAGTGTTGAAAAGATTTATGTTGTCAGGACTAGAGGGCCTGAGTTATAGGGAGAGGTTGGCCAGGCTGGGTCTTTATTCCTTGGAACGTAGGAGAATGAGAGGCGATCTTATAGAAGTGTTTAAAATTATGAAAGGCATAGATAAGGTGCATGGAAACAGTCTGTTCCCCAGGGCAGGAGAGTCCAAAATTAAGGGCATAGATTTAGGGTCAGAGGGAAAAGATTTAAAAGGGACCTGGGGGGGGGGGCAACTTTTTCCACAGAGTGTGTTGAGTGTATGGATCGAGCTGCCAGAGGAAGTGGATGAGGCAGGTACAATAGTATCATTTAAGAAGCACTTGGATAGGTACATGGAGGGGAGGGGCCCAGAGGGATATGGGCCGAATGCAGGAAATTGGGAACAGCTAGATGGACAACATGGTTGGCATGGACTGGTTGGGCCGAAGGGCCTGTATCTGTGCCGTATTGCTCTGTAACTGTATGACTCTGATCTGTAGGGTAGGAAAGGCATCAACACAGCATCCCAGAGAGAGGAGAAATCCTTAGAAGGCCTGGTGCTGTAATGCCTGATGCTCTAATGATGGTTAGTGTTGTAATGAGGGTTCATGGTATGATGAGGGTTTGGTGCTGTAATGAGGCTTCTGCACCCTCTATGTCTTTACATCTTCCCTAAATTACGCAGCTATGAAACAGGCACACTACTGCATCTGTGGTTGAACCAATGTTTTATAAGGGCTCATCATGATATTTTAGTTTTGTATTCGACACCAGGATTTTTAAAGCCAGGATTCCTGATACTTTTCTAACAGTTTGGGATCACGATCTCCAATTGAAAGCGCCTCTTCTCATTCTCAGAATCAGACAGTATGCTCATAGGAGTGGATGGAATGCATCTGCCGACATATCTTCCTTAAAATTATTTTTGGGATCTGGGTCCCTCTGGCTTGGCCAGCATTTATTGCCTGTCCCTAATTGCCCTTAACATGGATGATGGTGGTGAGCTGCCTTCAGGAGAAGCTATGGTCCTTCTGGTGAAGGTGCTACCAAGGTGCTATCCAGGATTTAGACCCAGTGACGACAAAGGTAAGAACACACTGGAGGGGAAATCACAGGGAGAATGGATAAACTCCACACAGACAGCACCAGAGGTCAGGATCGAACCCAGGTCTCTGGTGCTAGGAGCTAGCGACTTTACTGGCTGCCACTGTGCCACCCTGCCCCTGGGACATGTGATGGCCTGTTGTTGATGGGCTTCAGATGGTCTCCACACACCTCTCCAGTGATAGTGGGACAGAAAGTTAAATTTACCCCCTGTGGACAGACCTATGTGTCAGGTTTGAGACTGTCTGAACCAAATCCTTTTGTAAAACAAAGAACAACTGGGAACAAGGCAATGATTCGGGCTTTACCGCCACTCACTGTTGGTCTTCATCTGCGAGATTTCCACCTTCAGCTCGGTCTGCAAGTTTCTGATCTCTGTGAGCATCTGTGCAACTGAAAAGGAAAGACAGAACCAGTTATCATTCCAGCATAATGATTCTGCCCTGCTGTTCATTGAGATCTGCCACAGAGAGAACCCAGAACTTGACCTGTAGTAGTGGAATGACGACTGGATGAGAGACACAGGGATGTTGACGAGGAAGGAAGTGATGGGAATAAACCAGCTGGAATAGCATTACTGGGACAGATGGCAGGAACTGGGATGGAACAAGGAAACTGGGAACCAATTCCAACATCTGAGAAGAGTGATGTGGAGCTGCTGGTTTGGGGCAATGGGGTGGGGGAGGACTCTGATGGGGCAAAATCCAGCAGGCTGTTTGGTCTCCAGTTGAGGGAACAAATTGTCCATGTCCTGGGAATTCAGGAGCAGGTGTGTCGGGCTGATCTGTGCTGAAGCAGACTTTTAGCCCAGATTTTTACAGCAGTGTTGACTCCTCCGACCTCTCACCACTCCCTCCCCTCAAACACCCCACACCCCCTCCCTCACTGAAACACCCCACACCCTGCCCCTCACTGAAACACCCCACACCCTGCCCCTCGCAACACCACACCCCAAACACCACACCCCCTCCCTCAGCGAAACCCCATTCCCCCCTCACAACACCACACCCCCAAATATCCCACACCCAATCCTGTCCCTCACCAAACTCCCCCCCAAATACCTCACACCCCTCCCTCACCGAAACTCCACATATCCTCTCTCACCAAAACACCCCCCCCCCCCCCCCCAAAACACCCTACACCCCCACCAACACACCCTCACCTCACTTAAGCCAGCTGTGTTGCAGTCAGGGTGGGAGTAATCTCTCCCCATTTCACTGGATGCACCCAGATGCTAAATTCTCTTATATTTTTCTCACATTTCCTTCTGACGTGGGAGACCTTGTGGCCCATCAACCCCCTGCCAGTTGTCAGAGAATTCCCACCCAGCCCATTCCCCATGATCTATTCTCCATCATATGACGACCAGCTCCCTCTGATTTACTGCCACCCACATACTGGGAGCAATTTACAGTAGCCAACTACCCCACCGACCCACACGTCTTTGGGATGTGGGAGGAAACGGGAGCACCCGGGGGAAACCCACGTGGTCACAGGGAGACCGTGCAAACTCCACACAGACAGCGCCCGAGATCAGGATTGAACCCAGGTCACTGGAGGTGGGAGGCAGTAGCACTACATGCCGCACCACTGGAGATTCCAGGTGCTTTCTATGGGGAAGGACACCTGTCTCCTGCCCAGTCTGGCTCTGGAATGTCAGTCTGGTGAACTCTTCCTACCACTTGATGCAAGGAGAAAGTCAAAGTGCCAGTTGTCATGGCAACGTTGCCAGAACCTTCCTCTGTCTGATTGTAGGAATCTTCAAAGGTCTCTCGTGGATTACTGAGGGACACGATCTCAGGGGGAATGCAGTCATAGAATTGCGGCAGCAAGGAAAAAGCCCTCTGGCCCATTGAGTCAATGCCAGCTCCTAGTACAGCGATCCTGACCTTTTCGTTCTCATATCTCACGTGTTTTTAAGTCAAAGAAGGAGACCATTTGGCCCATCAGATTGATACCAATTCCCTTTTGAAGGCACTGGCTGAGTTGTTGAATGCAGATTTCTTTGTGGAGTTTGGAGTAAGATGGCTGGGCTCTGTCAGCCCAAGGGAGGTGTGATGTTGGGAAGATGCTTCTTGTGACTTCAGAGATCAGAGGAATTTTCCAGCATTCATTTTTCCTTTCATTAGTTTGGCATATGCTTCTTTGCGCCTCGGGGAGCTGGGCCTGGGGAGAGAGGCTGTTAGAGGTTGTGTTGTTCTGTTGCACCTGGTTTAATGGGCAGGTCTGGTGGGCCACTTCTGTCCGTGCAAGGTCAAGAGGGATTTCAGGAAGCACCTCTTCCTATTGGGGCAGGTGGAGATTAAGAACCCCCCGCCCCAGCAGTGAGAGGCTGTGGGGTCTAACTTGTGCTTGCAGGACATGACACGGATGTCGCTGGGAACGAGGTGTGAGGACATTAGGGAAGAGCTGGCATCATGTAACCGAACACTGGGATAGGCCTGCTCCTGGCCTTACCTTCAGGCTTTGCTCGTGTGTCTTGTACGTTTGATTCTGCTGACTACTCTAGTTGGCCAGACTTCCAAATTATCACTTACCATTATTCCTCTGGGAAACTTTGCCCCGTAGATCATCCTGGGCACTTCTTGCAACCGCAAGCCATGTGTTAGCTAGAAATAGGAAGATATCAGATCAGTCTACCTCCACAGAGCCCCCTGCTCTCTCTGACCAACACATCACTCGTCCTCCAGCCAGCTTTGGAAGAACTGAGATTTTCATGAAACATTGAAAAGATCAAATTAATTCTTCTTGGTGCCTGTCACAAACTCTCTTCTCTTCACACCGACAACCCTTGCATTGACAGAACTGAACTGTTCGGAGGGAAACACACACCAATTTCAACTTCAGTAGCATAGATAACGTCGATATGAGCTTCAGGTCACACCCAGCTCTTCACAGCCACCTCATTCTACCTCTGGGATATTAGCCCTGCTTCACCTGCTGCTGGAACCCTCTCCCGTGTCCTACTTCCTTGTCAGCTCGATTATTCCAGCGCACTTCTGCTGTGTCTCCCAGATGTGGACTCTGCTGCCAGTATCCTCACACCCGCTCCCCCCCTCATACATCACTCCGATGTTGACCTGCATTCTGTGACCGTGTGGAAGAGTCTGTAGTTCCCACATCGGTCTCACCAGCCACCTCAGAACCCACAAAACCGGAATGGAAGCAAGTCATCCCTGATCCCAAGGGACTGTCTGTGAAGAAGATTCACTTCTGGTAAGGCAACAAATGTTAAATTAACACTGAAGAAGGGTCCTGACCCGAAACGTTGACCGCCTGCTTTTCTCCATGGATGCTGCCTGGCCTGCTGAGTTCCTTCAGCATCATCGTGTCTTTTCTTCTAGATTCCAGCATCTGCAGTCCTTTGTTTATCTAATTCTGATCCTCCACGGTCTTGACATTATTGCTGTAACTTCTTCGCCCTTGCATTTCTCTGCACTTTTCTCTGCCTGGTCCCTGGCACAACTCGGGTTTAATTGCCAACTACAGGTGCCCATGCTTTCAGCTGCCAACATCCACACAATGATGTTCCCAAGACCTGCACCTCACCAGCTCCTTCCCCCTGCCCCTAAACCAACTGCCTCGCTGGACTGACGTGCCACAGTTTGTTTGATCATGGTCTTGGGCAGCTGAGAGGGGGTTTACAATACCAAAGACCCCATAGAAGTTGCCACTCCTGCCAGCATATTTCATAAGGTCAAGGCTTTTTGTTCCAGGTTAATTCTGATTGTCCTTGACAGTGTGTGGTTGTACTGAAGACAAGTGCTGGTGCCATCCCAGCCCAGGATGCCCAGATTACCCACTGAAGGTTGGGCACATGTGGTCCCAGGGAGAAGGTGCAAATGCCACACAGTCAGGATTGAACCCAGATCACTGGAGCTGTGAGCCAGCGGCTTCACCCACTGGGCTACTCTGCCACCTGAGGTGCAGGAAATGACTTTCAGAACTGAAATATTCTCCAACTGGATTCCAACCAGCTCCAGACAGCTGATTCCCTAACTCCCAGCTTTTCTCCTTCTCCATTTGCAGTTACTTTTCCAACCTGACCAGTGGACAGGGTTGCCTGAACCCTTCTGCTTTTTCTCAGCTCCAGCGTTATCAGAAGATAAGATATCTTTATTAGTCACATGTACATCGAAACACAGTGAAATGCATCTTTTGCGTAGAGTGTTCTGTGGGCAGCCCGCAAGTGTCGCCACGCTTCCGGCACCAACATAGCATGCCCACAACTTCCTAACCTGTACGTCTTTGGAATGTGGGAGGAAACCGGAGCACATGGAGGAAACCCACGCAGACACGGGGAGAATGTACAAACGCCTTACAGACAGCAGCCGGAATTTAACCTGGTTCGCTGGAACTGTAATAGCGTTATGCTAACCACTACACTACCGTGCCTGCCCAAAGAAAACACTCTGATATACAGTACCTCTCTGAAATGTTGAATGGCCGGCCTCACACTTTGCCATAGTAGTGTCCAAGTTATGTCTGTCCTGCTTCCAGAACCTTCCAGCTCCCATCCACAACTCCCACAATGCCTTCTAACTTTGGACTGTCATCAATTTTTGATACACAGGTCTTTCCTGCTTCCAAGCTATTGGTTCAGTGCAAAACTGAGGTCCTTGCGGAGCATCCCACTGGAGTGCAGTCTTTAAAACAACCATATCACACATTACTTCCAATGCCAGCCTTGGTAATGATCCCCAGTGTGAAAGTTCATCATCTGCACCATGTCCGTGGAGCCAGTGCTTTCCATTCTGGAGTCCAGCTCCTTCACCTTGCTGGAATTCCCATCCTTAGAAAGGCTGAAGTCTCCCCTGGCTCTCGGAATGCACCCTCTGCCCACTCAATCCCTATGGACTTCCACCTTCCCTCAACTTCAGGAGCCAGGAGCAACCGTTTAACTGAAGTAAGATCGCCTGACTGTATCAGGGGGTCAATCCATTGGGGCACAGGTGGGTTCCAGGCTGAGGCCACAGTCACGGTGATCAGCAACAGCCCAGTTATCAGTAAACTCTCAGTAGTGAGGTCAGCACCTCACGGAAACCAGCCTCTCCTCCACGGACTCTGTCTGCACTTCTCACTGCCTCGGTAAAGCAGCCGACATAATCAAAGACCCCACCCACCCTCGACATTTTTCTCTCCCCCCCCCAATCTGGCAGAAGATACAAAAGCTGAGAACACGTACCACCAGGCTCAAGGACAGCTTCTATCCCACAGTTGCAGGACGATTGAATGGACCTCTTCTATGTTAAAGACCTCACAATCTACCTCATTGTGGCCCTTGAACATTATCTACCTGTACTGCACTTTCTCTAACTGTAACACTATATTCTGCATTCTGTTATTGTTTTCCCTCATAATACCTTGAAGTACTTATGTTCTGAAATGATCTATATAGATAGCTTGCAAAAGTTTTTCACTGTATCTTGGTACATGTGATAAGATAAGATTTCTTTATTAGTCACATGTACATCGAAACATACAGTGAAATGCATCTTTTGCATAGAGTGTTCTGGGGGCAACCCACAAGTGTTGCCACACTTCCGGCGCCAACATAGCATGCCCACAACTTCCTAACTTGTACATCTTTGGAATGTGGGAGGAAACGGGAGCACCGGGAGGAAACACACGCAACTAATTCTAGTTCCAATTCCATTCCCCAGCACAGGTCAAGAAGGAGTAAGTGCACTAACAACCTTTCCTTTGTATAGAACCTAACCTGTCTTTAAGACATTCCCAAACTGTGCAGCCAATGATGTAACTTTTATAAGCTAATGAAGGAAATGCATCAGCAGCACAGCAAGATCCCACAAACAGCAACGCAAATGAGCTGTTTCATTTGTAGTGACATTGGATGAGGGCAAGATATCAGCCAGAACTCTGGAAGGAACCTCTCTCTTAAATGATGCAATGGAATCCATGACGCGTACTTGAGGGGGAGGGGTAATGGGCTCTGGTTTAATGGAATGTATGCATCTGAATTGTAATAACTGCATTTTAATCCCTGCAGCTCAGAGGGGTTAGAAAACAGCACACAGAAGACTTGAACAGAAACCAGCTGCCTCTAACTTACTCTTGTTCTCCATGTCAGCCGGTTCCAAGTCGCTGTGGGCTTGTGAGGCTCTCACTGCTCTGAGTATCTGTGTAACTGAAAGGAAGAAGTGTATCAGTTCAACATAATTTCCTGTAAACTCTTTACATAGAAAATAGACCAAAGGATGGTTGTGATTGCATTTGGTTGGTTTTCCAGTCATTGGGGAATTGACTTTAATCAGCACTCTCGAGTTATACACAGTTGTGAGTTTCTGGGCAGGAGCCCCACATTTCATGGCAGTAATTTAACGCTGGGACTGAGAAATTGGTTGATGTTGGACCCTGCTCTGGGATAGAGAGGGGACGGCTTCCTGTGCCTGGGACACATCACTGACGGACTGGGGGGGACTGGAGCAGACTCTGTGATCCTGGCTTCCTCACCACATTATCAGATGGCACCTTCCACTGTTGGAACTGAAGTAAGTTGAGTAAGGGGCGCTGCCACCCGACTACAATCCCTAATGAAACGGCGATAGAAATTTGCAAACCCCAGAAACCATTGGAGTTGCTTGTGTGTCGTGGGTCGAGGCCACTCCTCCACCGCCCGGATCTGCTCGGGATCCGCCCTTACTTGTCCGCTCTCAATGATGTATCCTAAGAAGCTGACGGAGGGGACATGGAATTCACATTTCTCAGCCTTGATGTGGAGCTTGTTTTCCCAAAGCCTCTGGAGAACCTGACAGACATGCTGGGTGTGTTCCTGGAGACTACTGGAGAAGATCAGGATGTCATCTAGATAGACAAACACAAATCGATTTATGAAGTCTCGTAGGACATCATTGTTCAGGGCTTGGAAGATGGCGGGAGCATTGGTGAGGCTGAATGGCATTACTAGGTATTCAAAGTGGCCGAGAGGGGTATTAAACACTGTTTTCCACTTATCCTAACCAGGTGGTAAGCACTTTGTAGGTCAAGTTTAGAGAATACGGTGGCCCCGCGAAGAAGTTCAAATGCGGAACTGATGAGAGGCAGTGGATACTTGTTTCTGACGGTTATGTTGTTGAGGCCCCGGCAGTCAATGCACAGATGCAGTGAGCCGTCCTTCTTCCCCACAAAGAACCCTGTGCCTACGGGGGAGGATGAGGGGTGAATAACGCCTACCGAGAGAGATTCATTGATGTACTCCTCCATGGCCTCCCTCTCTGGTTGGGACAAGTTATATAGCCGACTGGTAGGTAGCGGAGCCCAAGGAAGGATGTCGATTGCGCAATCAAATGGCTGGTGAGGAGGCAGGGAAAGAGCCCCTTGTTTGCTAAATACTCACCCCAGGTCGTGATACTCCACTGGGACCCAGGACAAGTCTGGGACTTCGGTGGCCGATGAACTAGCAGTAGCCTGTACTGGAGCAAGGGCCAACTGGAGGCAAGCAGAATGGCAGAATGGACTCCAGCTGCCCGTCACCCAATCGAGGTGGGGATTGTGGCGGCTTAACCAAGGGTACCCCAGGACCATCGGCATCTGTGGGGAGGTTATCAGGTGGAATTGGACCTGTTCCCGATGGTTTCCGGAGATCAGCAATGACAGCGGAGGTGTACAGTGCGTGACTCGGCTCAACAGTTTGCCATCTAGCGCCCGGACCTCTAGAGGGGCACTCAATGGCTCCCGAGGAATCCCGGCCCAGGAAGCTACGCCTTCATCTGACAGATTTCCCTCAGCGCCGGGGTCCACCAAAGCAGAGAAGAACAGGGACCGTTGGAGGTGTCTTATGGTAGCTGGGATCAGCATCTGGTTCTGGGAGGCCATAGGGAAAGTTGTCTGGCTCACCGGGATCCTCCCCTCTGCTGGTGAGTCCTCCCCTTTTGGCCGAAGGGGACAAGTGGCGAGAGAATGGCCAGGCTGGCTGCAATAGAGGCAATCCCCGGCTCTTAATCTCCGACGTCGTTCGGAGGGAGAAAGGCAGTGCTGTCCCAGTTGCATTGGTTGCTCCCCTGGGGTGGTGCAGTCAGCTGGGTCGGGAGCACCCCTAGAGGTAGAAGGAGAAGGAGCCGACAGGCTCGGGTCAGGAGAGACTGGGAAGGTGACCAGTGGGGGAGAATGGAGGTGTTGGACAAACCATCCTCTCTCTCTGCCGTTCCCAGAGTCAGTTGTCCAGCCTGGTGGCTAGAGAGATCAATGCCTCCAGGCTGGTTGTCTCATCCCATGCTGCCAACTCATCCTTAATCCTGTCACATTGAGGCTTTGCCAAAAAACCCCCTGGAGGGCCTCCCCATTCCACCCCGAGTCAGCCACCAATGTCCAGAAATCCACAGAGTATTTTGCGATGCTGCAGGAGCCCTGACAGAAGGTGAAGAGTCACTTGCCTGCCTCTTTTCCACAGATGGGATGGTCAAAGACCTTTCTCATCTCCTTGATGAAGGTGTGAGATGAGGAGCAGGTCTCTGGCTGATTGTCCCAGATGGCAGTGGCCCATTCCAGCACACTTCCTTGCAACAACCCCATGATAAGTGCAACCTTGGATCTCTCAGTGGTGTACGTGAAGGGACGCTGCTCAAAAACTAACAAGCATTGTAGTAGGAAGGACCAGCATTTTCCCAGATCCCCAGTGTAGGGTTCTGGGTCAGGTACATGTGGTTCCTTGGGTGGTCGGGTCATCAAACTGCACAGTGATGCTCTTACTGATTGTCCGAGCTGGTCAGACAGAATTCCTGCAGTGGCAGAGGTGATTGGCAGAGCTGACCTGTTCACTGAGCCACCCAACCATCACAGTAAAGGTACAGAAGTCTGCCACAACCTCCTGGAGCTGCAGGTCATGCCAGCCCAGAAGGGAGTCCTGGCAGGCAAGGGCTCCATACCAGGGGTTCCTGTCCACTGGGTTCATGGCAGCCAGAGTATTCTGTCGCAGTGTTGAGCAAAGAGCAAGCTCACAGAGGACCCAAATGCAGCACACTGGTATGAGACTGGAGTCAGGATGCTTTCTCAGAACAAAACACAGGCAGCAACTGGAAGGAATTTTGCCTCAGGGATCTGAGGTGGGGTCCCAACACAAAAACTGGATATCCTAAGAGGAACAGTGAAACTGGGACTGCTCTAGAGCTGGCAACTCTAAGCAGCCAGGAGGCACAGTATACCCAAAGGTTGACCGACACTCTGGCAACTAGTGCTAGAGAAACCTGGGTACTTATGCTAGGCCCCCTGATGGGCTCAGGTGTGTGTCGTGATGCAATTAGTCATGCAGGGAATCCATGTGCTGCCCAACAAGGCATTACCAATGGAGCCAAATCGAGGCCAGTACTGGGAACCATGACACTTTCAGCTTTCCTGGGGGATGATTCCCTCTGGGGCTCTGATCCACTCCTCCATCTCCACCAACAACAACCCACCTTTCCCTGGTGCCTACCCATGCAAGCGCTGGAGGTGCAGCACCTGCTACTTTACCTCCTCCCTTCCTGTCACGCGGACACCCCACGTGAGATGATGGTTTCTTTCCATGAAGTGCCCTGCCTTCCCAGCTCGGTGTGTGGCCTCTGGCTTGGGGAGAGTGACGCTTGGAGCCTGCGGGTGGATCCCAGGTTCCCAGTCACCTGTCACTCCATCCCACTCTCACCCCTCTGCCCTCAGCTCTACAATGACCTATCTTCTGACCGAACGCACTTCAGCCTCTGAACTCAACAATTCCGCAATCATCATTCCTGGCAATACTATTCCAGAGTCCAGCACTCTTTCGACATTCCTTTGGAAGTTTTGGATAGTCCAACAGTTATACTTCCTCCACACTCTGTGAGTTTAGAATATCACCACTTTGTCAGAGAAAGATACTGCAGGGAAAGAGGCCCTTCAGCCCATCAAGCCTACCCTGTCCATCAACCACCCATTTACACTAATCCTACATTAACCTATTTTTATTCTCCCCACATTTCTCATCAACTCCCCCTGGATTCTATCACGCATTTACACATTAGGGTCAATGTACAGCAGCCAATTAACCTACTGACCAGCACGTCTTTGGGATGTAGGAGGAAACTGGAGCATCCGTGGGAAACCCACACAGTCACAGGGAGAACGTGCAAACTCCAAACTGTCAGCACCGGACCGACATGTGGAGCTGGACTGAGCAGGAGGCAGATATCCTTCCCACCAGGACAGGAACTCTTCCCCACAGGAAGCACCTGGAATCTCGAGCAGCACAGTGGTGCTGTGGGTGGTGCCGCTACCTCCCGTCTCCTGGGACCCTGGTTCAGCCCCGCCCTCGGGTGCTGTCTGTGTGGTGTTTGCAGGTTCTCCAGTGACCGCGTGGGTTCCCCTGGGTGCTCAGGTTTCCTCCCACATCCACAAGATGTGTGGGGAGGTGAACTGGCCGCTGAAAATTATCCCTGGTGTAGGTACGTAGGTGGAGGGAGCATAAGTGAAGGGGGAGATGGTGACCATGTGCGAGAGAACAGGTGAAGTGGGGAATGGGATTGATGGGATTGGAGAGCTGGCATGTACTCAGAGGGCTGAAAGACCTTATTTGCTGTTATCAAACATATCAAACAGAAAACAAAAATAAACTCAGGAAGATTACAATGGAAGCCAGGAATGATGTGTGCTGCTGCCCTTGAACATCCTGTGTAAGTTGGGGAGAGTCGCTGATTGAAATGCAATGCAGGAAGCTTGTGTTTAAGGCTCCGTAGTTTGGGACTGGGGCCATTACACCAGCTGGAGGTGCGCTTGGACAGACGGTAAACAATGGGCCCCTGGAGAGGGAGTACATTGTGTGCACTGGCTCACTGAAAGCCTTTCAGCACCCGTAGCACCACAGGGTCCAACAGTGAGACAGAATGATAACTGTTATAAATCAATAAGACTTTAAAAGAAAAAAACAAAGAGCAAGGAAAAAACCATAGCAACTGGAGGCCTGAGGATGAATGCAAAGTAAGGGAAAGGTGAAGGAGGTTTGGACATGGCTGTTTCACCGGAGGATTACAAAAGTCTCAGGATTTTTGCCACCTCTGCCTCAACTATTCGTGCCTCCGTGTGTGATTATACAGAAACCTCTGGACCAATATATTTTTGATGGTTTGCTGTAAAATGTTGTATAGTTTCCAAACTGCAGCCAAGGGAATGATTCAAATGATTCATTTCCCCTGGAATTTGTAAGCTGGCTTGATGCTTCACTTTTGTGGGCACAGTTACACTGAGAAGTACATAATGGCTGCTCTCTCTGCCCGGTGTATAGTTGGGCTCTGTCACATCCCCGGGACCCAGCGCCAGGGCAGTATTCCAGTGATTCAGTCTGCAAAGACTTCTGGTGAGGTGCCCAGGCTGGTATCATTGATCATTGGGTCAGGTCATGTACTTAAAGTTGTTAACGAACAAAGAGAGAGTCTCGGAGAGTTTTATTTTTATACTGAGATTGGATAAGACTCAGAATCCCCAACCAGAAAAAAGTAGAGGTGGTGACTGGATCTTACAATATTTTTAAAATGAGAGAGGACATGTATTTTAGTTTTCAAATAATAATGGGCATAGCAGCAGCTAGTTAAATGAGTCATAGAGTCATAGTTATACAGCACGGAAACAGGCCCTTCGGCCCAACTCAACAATGCCGACCAAGTTGCCTTCCTGAGTTGGTTCCATTTGCCTGCATTTGGCCCATATACCCCTTTCCTATCCAGATACATGTCTAACTGCCTGAGAAACGTTGTAATTATACCTGCCTTTGGCAGCTCGTTCCACCTACAGACCCAACACAGGGCACACAGTCAGCAGTACAGTGTACAGAGCACACAGCCTGCAGTACAGTGTACAGGGCACACAGCCTGCAGTACAGTATACAGGGCACACAGTCTGCAGTGCAGTGTACAGGGCACACAGCCTGCAGTACAGTATACAGGGCACACAGCCTGCAGTACAGTGTACAGGGCACACAGTCTGTAGTACAGCGTACAGGGCACACAGCCTGCAGTACTCTGTACAGGGCACACAGCCTGCAGTACTGTGTACAGAGCACACAGCCTGCAGTACAGTGTACAGGGCACACAGCCTGCAGTACCGTGTACAGAGCACACAGCCTGCAGTACAGTGTACAGGGCACACAGTCTGCAGTACAGCGCACAGGGCACACAGTCTACAGTACGGTGTACAGGGCACACAGTCTGCAGTACGGTGTACAGGGCACACAGTCTGTAGTACAGCGTACAGGGCACACAGCCTGCAGTACAGTGTACAGGGCACACAGCCTGCAGTGCCATGTACAGAGCACACAGCCTGCAGTACAGTGTACAGGGCACACAGTCTGTAGTACAGCGTACAGGGCACACAGCCTGCGGTACAGTGTACAGGGCACACAGCCTGCAGTACAGCGTACAGGGCACACAGTCTGTAGTACAGCGTACAGGCACACAACCTGCAGTACTCTGTACAGGGCACACAGCCTGCAGTACAGTGTACAGGGCACACAGCCTGCAGTACAGTGCACAGGGCACACAGTCTACAGTACGGTGTACAGGGCACACAGTCTGCAGTACAGCGTACAGGGCACACAGCCTGCAGTACAGTGTACAGGGCACACAGCCTGCAGTACAGTGGATGGTACAATAAGTGACAGTTGTACCTGTGAGCAGTGTTTGGAGTCCGTGCATTGGGAAGGGATGGTCTGCATTATCACGCACTGCATGGAAGCTCTGTGGGAAGGGGAGCGGCATGAGAGGTGTTTGGATTTGCTGGGATCACTGTGGGGAAGGTGAGGGCAGAATTGTCAGCCTCTGTGGATCGTGGAGGCTGGTGGGGTGGAATGTGAGGAGGAAGACCCCCTCCTCACACGGAGAGCACGGGGTGGGATGGGGGAGGTGAAGGAAATGGAGGGAATGAGATGAACACAGTCAGGGGCCTGGGAATGGATGTCAGTAACTGAGAGTCTGGATATCTGGATTGGAAGGCAGCTTTGCCATCAGGGGTGGGATGTGGAGCCAGAGACTGGGAACGTGGCTGGAATCCTCTGACAGAAAGTGGAATCAAAATCCCTGTGGAATTCAATGAGCTTACAGTAGATTCTCTGACTGACAACCAATCCCCAGAATGAAGGGTCCGAGGAGAGGGAGACAGCTGTCCTGGGACCTTGTGACGGAGTGGAGGGGAGCTGATGGCACAGTAGAGGAAGGTTTCCAGGATGGGGCAGGAGAATGGGGTGGGAAAACAGGGAACGGGAGCTCCTGAGTATGGGATCAATCTCTGGAAAAGTGGGTGAGGGGCAGAGCAGGAGAGAAGGAAGGACGTTCACATCTCCCAGGGAAGGCAAGGCGTTGCTCCCACTCATCCAGGTTGCCAAGGCAACACCTTTTACTTGGAAGAAGTGAGGGGTTGGAGGAGAGTTTGTTCACTGTGAGAAGGGCTTCAGACAGGTGGAGCTGGGTGATGGGGTGGGGTACAAGGAGGGTCCTCGGGCAGTGCGTCAGGAGTGGGAGGTGTAGAGGGGTCGGCTGGGACAGTGAGGTGATTCGTTTTTGGAAGCCTCCTGATGCCGCTTCTCGTGTTGGGCAGTGCCCTCTTACCTGGTACTTCATGCCATGCACTGGATCCAAAGGTTTTGATTATTCTGTTCCCTACGATACTCAGCAGTGGAGGGAGGTGAGGTGATTGCACGGAGCTGGAGCTGAGTGAGGGAGAGTCCACTCTTCCCAATTCCATCATCCCAAGAATAACCGCTGTCTGACCGTCTGAAGTCTGACTCCTCTCTAAACTTCTACAACTCTGAGGCCTGGGACTCAACACCTCCCTTTGCAACTGGATCCTTCACTTCCTAACCAACAGACGGCAATCAGTAAGGATAGGTAGCAACACCTCTAGCATGATTATCCTCAACACATGCCCAACAAGGCTGCATCCTCAGCCCCCTACTCTACTCTCTATACACTCATGACTGCGTGGCCAGATTCTGCTCTAACTCCATCTACGTTTGCAGTTGGCACCACAATAGTGGGCTGAATCTCAAGTAACGATGAATCGGAATACAGGAAGGAGATAGAGAGCTTAGCAACATGGTGTCATGACAACAACCTTTCCCTCAATATCAGTAAAACAAAAGAGCTGGTCATTGATTTCAGAAAGGGGGGGTGGTGCACATGCTACTGTTTACATTAACAGTGCTGAGGTCAAAAGGATTGAGAGCTTCAAGTTCCCAGGAGTGAACATCACCAACAGACTGCCCTGGTCCAACCGCATAGACGCTGTGGCCAAGAAAGCTTGCCAATGCCTCTACTTCCTCAGGAGGTGAAAGAAATTTGGCATGTCCCCTTTGACCCTCACCAATTTTTATAGATACACCGCAGAAAGCATTCTATCCAGGTGCATCACAGCTTGGTATGGCAACTGCTCTGCCTGCAGAGAGTTGTGGACACAGCTCAGCACATCATGGAAACCAGCCTCCCCTCCATGGACTGTGTCTACACTTCTCGCTATCTAACATAATAAAAGACCCCACCCACCCTGGACATTCTTTTTTCTCCTCCCTCCCATTGGGCAGGAAGATACAAAAGCCTGAAAGCACTACGACCAGGCTCAAGGACAGCTTCTATCCCACCGGTATAAGACTATTGAATAGTCCCCTTCTATGATAAGATGGACTCTTGACCTCACAATCTACCTTGTTATGGCCTTGCACCTTATTGTCTGCCTGCACTGCACTTTCTCTGTAACTGTAACACTACATTCTGCATTCTGTTATTGTTTTCCCTTGTACTACCTCAATGTATAATGTGATGAAATGATCTGTATGGATGGCATGCAAAATTCAGATTTTCACTGTATTTCGATACATGTGACAATAACAAACCAATTTACCAATTTTACTGCAAATCCTCCTCTCCCCAAGGGACTGAACTTCCAATGGAGGTAAAGGGTTTTGCTCATTGATAAGATAAAATCAGATAAGATCTCTTTATTAGTCACATGTACATCGAAACACACTGTGAAATGCATCTTTTGTGTAGAGTGTTCTGGGGGCAGCCCGCAAGTGTCGCCACGCTTCCGGTGCCAACATAGCATGCCCACAACTTCCTAACCCATGAGTCTTTTGGTATATTGGAGGAAACTGGAACACATGCAGACACGGGGAGAACGTACAAACTCTTTACAGACAGTGGCCGGAATTGAACCCGGGTCGCTGGCGCTGTAATCGCGTTACGCTAACCACTACACTACCGTGCCTGCCCTGAAACACGACTTACAACTGTTCTCCATCTGTGGAAGCACTACGCAGAAGTGAATGCTTGAGTTGTGAATGTCACCAAACATCTGGACAGCTGCACTAAAAACAACCATTTGCTGGTGGCAAAGGGTAGTCCCCATGCCACTGAGTTTCTGCAGGTCTTGAACTCAGGATGCCACAGTGTTGTAGTGTCCAACAGTGTTTGTGCTCTTGGCTTGTGTTAACTCTACAGTCACTGGGGGTGGGGGGGGGGGGGTTACTGGTGGTACTGCATCTCAGCAAGTACAGCCCTGCGTAGAGCAGAAGGATGTGCTTGAAATCTGCCATGCTTGTCTCACTCCATCAGCTGAAGGACAGGGAGCCTGCCAGATTGCAATCGGCATAAGGCACTGGCTCAATAGCCACGCTCTCAGTCTGGACTCAATCCCTCCCAGACCAGCTGTGGCTGATGTTACTCAGTGCTGCAGGGTCAGTAACATCTGCACAGGACTTCCAGCCAGAGGGAGAAACGGAGACTTGACTAGCAGGCAGGAGAATGATTTTAACTGCATTCTGGAGGCTCTGTATGCACAGCCTCATACACAGTGTATACTAACAAGTGCCCACAGCCCACATAAACCCAATCCACACATCCTGTACCCACAGCTTTTATAGACTAAAATTCTGACAACTCAGCGTGTCAGATGAGCAGATTTTTCAGACTTTTGGATATCACTCCTACTAATGCCCTTTTTGTTAATTATTTTTCAGGTATTTCACTGTGGTATAATAAATTTTCCAGTCAATCAGATGAGATTAAATGAAATGTGAAAACAACATTGGTGAATACAAAGGGCAGATGGGGAACAGAAGCCGGTGAGCATGAGGCTCGTACTTATTGTTGTCTCATAATTCACCGTGTGCAGGTAATAACAAAGGGAGGTGTACAGTTGTAGTGGAGACACAATAGATTCTGTGGATGCTGGAATCTGGAGCAACACACACAAAAAGTGCTGGAGGAACTCAGCAAGTCAGGCAACATCTATGGAGAGAAGGTCCTGATGAAGGGTCTCAACCCGAAACGTCGTCTGTTTATTTCTCTCCATTGATGCTGCCTGACCTGCTGCGTTCCTCCAGCACTTTTTGTGTGTGTTGTACAGTGGTAGTTCTGTTTCCACAACATTACAGACAACAATAAAGAGAGAGGCTGTAACTAATTCACAACAGCCCTGTGACAAAATACAGAAAAGTGTTAATAAACTGGCAGAATAAGTGTGAAGTTGCCGAGTGAATTCTAACCATGGTGAGTGGGATGAGGTGTTTCTTGGTAGGCAGAATACGAGGCCATAAAGTGTCTGGCAACTTCTGCATGAGGGGACAGGGGAAGAATTGGGACCACAGCTGCAAATGCAAAAAGTTAATGAAGTCTTAAAATAAAACAGATTAAATCCTGGGGTTAAGTTCTAGGATACACTCTCAGGCTTAGATCTTACTGAAGCATAACATTCTTACAGGGCTTGACATGGTAGAGGGGGAGCAGATGTTCCCTGAGGCTGGGAAGGGGGTTAATGTCTCCAAATAACAAGGCAAAGACGGGAAGAAATGTCTTCACCCAGAGGGTGCTGAATCGTTGGAATTCTCTGCCCAAAAAAGCCTGTGGAGGCTCAGTTGCTGAGTACATGGAACATGGAACAGTACAGCACTGGACAGGTCATTCGGCCCACAATGTTGTGCTGATCTTGATGCCAATATATACTAAATGTCCTCCTCCTGTGTATCACCCATATCCCTCCATTCCTTTCATATTCATGTGTCTATCTAAAAGCCTCAAACTCCACCAAACTGCCCGCTTCCATTACTACCCCTGGTAACCCACTCGAGGCACCTATCACTCTCTGTGTAAAAAACTTGCTCCTCACATCACCTTTATACTTCCCCCCCTAACCTTAAAAGCATGTCCTCTGGTGTTTGACGTTTCTACCCTGGGGAACAGATTCTGACTGTCTACCCTACCTATGCCTCTCATAGTTTTAAAAACCTCTATCAGGTCTCCCCTCAGCCTCCAACGTGCTAGAGAGAACAACCCAAGTTTGTCCAACCCTTCCTTATAGCTCATACCCTCTAATCCAGGCAGCATCCCGTTAAACCTCTTCTGCACCCTCTCCACGGTCCTCCACATTCTTCCTCTAATGGGGTGACCAGAACTGCACACAATCCTCCAAGTGCGGTCTGGATGAAGTTTTATGTAGCTGTAGCATGACTTCCTTACTCTTATACTCAACACTCCTACCAATGAAGGCAAGCATGCCATGAGCCTTCTTTACCACCTTATCCATTTGCATGGCCACTTTCAATAAAGTCTGGACCTGGACTCCAAGATCCCCCTGTACCTCTTTGCTATTAAGGGGCCTACCGTTAACTGCCTACTTTCTCCTTTCAATTGATTTCCCGAAGTGCAACTCCTCACACTTGCCCGGATTAAACTCCATCCGCCACTTCTCTGCCCATATCTGTAACTGATCTATATCCCGCTGTATTCTTTGATAGTCCTTTACACTGTCCAAAACTTCACCAATCTTAGTATCATCTGCAAACTTGCTAACCCACCCATCTACACTTTCATCCAAGTCATTGATATATATCACAAACAGAGGTCCCAGCGCCGATCCTTGTGGAACACCACTGGTCACGGATCTCCAGCTAGAATATCAACAGCCTTCCACCCCTACTCTCTGTCTTTTATGGGCAAGCCAGGTCCGAATCCAAACTTTCAATTCACCTTGGATCCCATGCATCTTTATCTTCTGAATCAACCTATCATGAGGCATCTTATCGAGTGCCTTACATATAGATAACATCCACTGCCTTACCCTCATCAAGCTCCTTTGTCACCTCCTCAAAAAACTCAATCAAGTTTGTAAGGCAATCTGTCCCACACAAAGCCATGCTGAGCAGGCCATGCCTTTCCAAATGTGCATAAATCCTATCCCTCAGTATCCTCTCCAATAGCTTCCCTACCACTGACGTGAGACTCACTGGCCTATAATTACCTGGATTGTCCTTATTTCCTTTCTTGAGCAAAGGCACAATATTTGCTACTCTCCTGTCCTCCGGGACCTTGCCTGTTGCTAGTGAGGACACAGAGATATTTTTCAAAGCCCCAGCAATCTCCTCACTTGCTTCTTTCAATGTTCTGGGATATATGCCATCAGGCCCTGGGGTCTTTAACACCTTAACACTTTTCAGGAGACCCAGCACTACCTCCTCCTTAATCTCAAAAGGTCCCAGCACATTTTCATGCCCAACTCTGTTTTCACTACCCTCCAACCCTGTTACTTCTGCACCTTTCCATAATCTATCTACATATCTCTTCCTCCACCTCTCGGTGGCTGTTCAGGGGCCTATCGTACAACTCCATCAGTGTGATTGCACCTTTCTTATTTCTCAGCTCCATTCTAATTGCCTCTGTGGATGAGCCCTCCAGTATGGCCTCTCTGAGTACAGTTGTGACATCCCTCATCAGCAGTGCAACCCCTCCACCTCTTTTACCCCCTCCTCTGTCACATCTAAAACAATGAAACCCAGGAACATTGAGCTGCCAGTCCTGTCCTCATGCAGCCAGGTCTTTGTAATGGCAACAACATTGTAATTCCACGTACTGAGTATGTACAAGACAGGGATCTATGGAGTTTTAGATATTAAAGGGATGTGGAATTACTGCAGGAGAGTAGCACTGAGGTAGAAGATCAGCCATGATCTTACAGAATGACCTGGTCCTCCCTCTGTTCCTTGAGTTCTTATGTTCAGAACCCAGAATCAAATTCCACCTTCGCTCCACAATTTTCACAATTGCTTGCCCGATGTCCAGTGCTGGATTAACAGAAATTTCCTCCAACTGGAAGCGCTGGCCTCAGTCCCTATCACAAACTCTCTTCCCCAGCCTCTCTCCCTGCCAACCGTGTCTAAAATCAAACCAGCCTGTTCACAGTATCACAGCACCCAATCCTGAGATAGTTTAGGAGTTACACTTCTGTGTCATCACGGTTTTATGAAAAGGAACTCATCTTTGCAAATGCAGGAGAGTCTTTTGAAGATGTAACTGGTCGGGTAGGTTAAAGGGAACCAGTGGATGAAAAGTGTTGAAAGACATTTGATCAGATTTTCTTTTGTCAGGGTGAATAACTGCAGTACATGTGTCGACAATTTACACAATGCAGCCACTGTGCGTCAGTGATGGATGCGATGCCAATCAAGTCGTGCTCTGCCCTGTATTGGGGTTGAACTTCTTTTGTGTTGTTGGAGCATTCATTCAGGCAAACGGAGAGCACTCCATCACATGTTTGACTTGTGCCTCGTAGGTGGGGGAAAGACCTTGGAGTATCAGGAGGAGGATTCACCCACCACAGGACACCCAGCCTCTGATTTACACTGTTAATAATGGCTGTCCAGTTGTTTTTATGGTCAATGGTGATTCCCCAGATATTGATGGTCAGTGGCTTAGCAATGGTAATATTAAGGGTAGGTAGTTGGAATCTCTCTTGTTGGGGATGGTTTTTGACGCATGCCTGAATGTTGCCTCGGTCTTGCTGCATGCAAGCACAGGCTATTCTGAAGATTTACAGCTGGAATTGAACATAGTGCAAACAAGAGGAAACATCCCGACTACTGATGGAAGGAAGGTCATTGACGAAGCAGCAGAAGATGGTTGGCCCTCAGACACTGCCCTTAGGAACTCCTGCAGTGATGTCCTGCGATGACTGGCCTCCAACAACCACAACCATCTTGCTTTGTGTGAGGCATGACCCCACCCATTGGAGTTTTTCCCTTTGATGCCCAATGACCAGTTTCACCAGGGCTCCTCGATGATACATTCAGTCAAATGCTGCCTTGTTGTCAGTCACTCACCTCGCCTCTGGATTCAGTTCTCTGGTCCATATTTGGACCAAGGCTGTGCTGAGGTCTGGAAGTGAGTGGTTCTGGTGAAACTGGGATCAGGTGAGCAGAGTGTTGTTGAGTGAGTGCCATTGGGTAACAAAGGTTTCCGTTGGCTTGATGACAATTGAGAGTAAGCAGATTGGGTGGTAATCAGCTGGATTAGGGAATGACTTAACCTGTAACTAGCAACACGATCATTTCCCATTTGACATTTATACAGATTGTAGGAGGTTCAAGGAGTGAAAGGTAAATTCTTCCAGTGATGTAAGACACTGACATTAGGTGAAGAGAGTGGTTGTCATTACTTACAGTCCTCCTTCGTCTGTGAAAGATCCATCTGCAGTCTGGATTGGGAGTGACTTATTTCACTGAAGATCTGTGAAACTGAAGTTAACAACTGATATCGCCAGGGAGAAGTAGTTGATCTCGTCAGTAACAGTTTGTGGGATCTTGCTGTGCACAAATCGACTGATGGAGTCATTGTAGAGGCATACAGCACAGAACTGGGTCCTTCGGCTCACAATGCCCATGCTGACTCCTTGCCAATCTACACAAATCCCTGTGTTCCCCACATACATGACAGCAGTGATACCCCTCAAGGGAATTTCATTGGCTGTGAAGTTTCGGCGATGTCAGAAGGTTTCTTCCTTTTGTAAAACAGTGTCCCGAGATAGAAATCCAGCCATCGTTGTAAACGGGGCTCAGCCGGGTTTGCTGTGTTTAACCACAGCGCTGCTCTCTCCCCCTTGACAATTATGACCCTCACTGGTGGACCTGCCACAGGTCGGCAAACAGCTACATGGTGCTGTGTGGCCAGTCAGGGACCTCTCATTGTGCCCGAGGTGAGGGTCACTTTGTCCATGATCCTTGTACCAGCAGGTTCTGTCATAAGCTGGAACAATGGGCAGCAGAGCGGTGCAGCGGGTAGTGCTGCTGCCTCACAGCTACACTGATCTGGGTTCAATCCCGACCTCCGGAGCTGTCTTTGTGGAGTTTGCATGTTTCCTGTGTGATTCCATGTGTATTCCCTGGGTGTTCGAGTTCCTCCCACATCCAGAGACGTGAGGGTTTGGAGGTTAATCAGCTGCTGTAAATTGCCCCCAGTGTTAGTGGTAGAATCTGGGGTATTTGATGAGAATGTGGGGACAATACAAAATGAGAAGAGTGTAACTGTGTGTTTGATGGCCGGCACAGACTCGGTGGGCCAAAGGCCCTGTTTCCATGCTGTATGTCTCTCGGACTCTAAAGGTGCCACATAACTCAGACTGCAACAGGCGATCACCAGCGGTCTCCGGTTGTCCCTGTTGGACGTCAGCCTCTGAGTGAAAGCGAGTGCAGGGATAAAACCACCTGCTTAATGAGCAAGTGACTGCCTCTGACGAGGAGCGAGCAGAAATTTAAATGTTGTTGCTTCAGCAGGGACACCTGAACAGACACCGACTGTACACACACATGCACATGTGCATGTCTGTAGTGGGTTTAATGATTTCTGGGGTGCAAGGCAGGGGCTCGGTTTGGCCTCTGTTCCTGCTGGGGACCCCACGCCCTGCATCTGTTCTCGTCTCTGACGCCCGTGCTGTGCAATAGACCAGCACAGAGGGAATATGGTTTATCCCACGCACTACCATGGCCCTCTGTGGTAAGTATGCTGCACCTGGTGGGCTGGAATGTGCAGAGTTATAGAGTCTGCATGGAAACAGGTCCTTCGTCCCACTCAGTCTGCACTGCCCATTAACCACTAATCCCATTTCATTCTCCCCATGTTCTCATTGACTCCTTCCAGATTCTACTCCTCACCTCACCTAATTAACCCGCCAACCTGCACGTCTTTGGGATGTGGGGGGGAAACCAGAGCACCCGGAGAAAACTCACCCGGTCACAGGGAGAACGTGCAAACTCCACACAGACAGCACCTGAGGTCAGGATTGAACCTGGCTCGCTGGAGCTCTGAGGCAGCGGCCACACCTGCTGTGCCAGTGTTTCACACTTGTACCTGTGGCTCCCAAAATTCTCCACCTGCTATCTTCTGGGGCATGTTGTGGACATGGACAAAGAACGATTGCGATGGTTAACAAACTACTCCATTATTATTGTTTCATTGGTCTTCCAGTGAGATGGAAGGTGATTTAGTTCAACATTATTATTTTTAATCAAGTTATTTCTTCATTCAAAAATAAATCCTTAGGGTAATTTACAGTGGCCAGTTAATCTGTCAAGCCACATATCTTTGGGGTGTGAGAGGAAACCCACACGGTCATAGGGAGAACACACAGACAGCCCTGGAGGTCAGGATTGAACCCTGGTCACTGGAGCTGTGAGGCAGCAACTGTATTAGCTGTGCCACAGCACCACGATGTGCCAACCTGGAGCACAGTGAGTCCAGTGAGACAGAACAAAGGAAGCAACGCTGGGAGGATGCTTGTAAACTGAAGGCTGGGGGAAGAATTGAGGTGGCTCCAGTGAACAGGTTAAGGGAACAGAACTGGTGAGGGTGGGATGGGGGAGGGGTGGGGGTAGCAGGGAGGAGGCAGGCACCATGGAAAGGTAATGCACAACTCACCATTTACTGGATTCATACAGCATTCCACCTTGGGCTCCGACTGTGACTTCGTCTCTCTGAACATTTCAGTGACTGTAACGTGAAGCAAAGTCTGAGCTCTCATTCCAGCGCAAACATTTCCATCATTACGTCTGTGTGAAGTTCTGGTTGCCCCTTTACAGGAAGGGTGTGGAGATTGTGGAAAAGGCGTAGAAGAGATTGAAGAGGATGCTGCCTGGATTAGAAGGTATGAGCTACAAGAAGAGCTACAAACTTGGGTTGTTCTCCTTCGAGCATCGGAGGCTGAGGGGAGACCTGACAGAGGTTTTTAAAATTATGAGAGGTACAGATGGCGTAGACAGTTGGAATCTGTTCCCCAGGGTAGAAATGCCAAATACCAGAGGACATGTTTTTAACTTTAGAGGGGGTTTAAAGGTGACGTGAGGGGCAAATGTTTTTTATGCAGAGAGCGGTAGGTGCCTGGAGTGGGTTACCAGGGGTAGTAGTGGAAGCAGGCAGTTTGGTGGAGCTAAAGAGGCTTTTAGATAGACACGTGAATATGAAGGGAATGGAGGGGTGTGGATGATACACAGGAGGATGACATTTAGTATAAATTGGCATCAAGATTGGCACAACATAGTGGGCTGAATGGCCTGTCCCATGCTGGACTGTTCTATGTTCTACGTACATTTGGTCAACTACATCTAGTGGTTAATTTTTCCAACTGGAGATCTGTCAGCTTCAGTGAGGGGGAAGGAGAGGCTGGCAGCAGGACCTGGGGATAATAACAAGGATGATTCTGCCCAGGATCAAGCCTGTGTGGCAAAAGTGATAATGTCTATACCTCAGAAGGCACGGCAGCCTGAACACTCATCACCTGCAGGACAAAGGTCCTTCATCAATCTAACCTCACTGCAACACACTGACAATAAAGGTTGACAGCAACACTGCACTAATTGTGGACTACTTCCTATCCTGAGGGAGACATTTCTTGGCGAAGGCAGACTCGATCATGAAATTCCCCACCACCTTCAGTGTGGCAGCATAGCCTTTGGTCAATAAAAGTATAGGCTGTTTCAACGTCAAGACCTCAGACCCAGATGGAGAGTTTGATGACTCCCCTGGATGAGGTGTGTAGAACCAGGGCTCAAAGTTGGGGTTCATCTTTTCAGGATGGAGAAATGTGGGCAGCAAAATGGTACAGCAAGTGAAACTGCTGCCTCACAGCTCCAGCGACCCTGGTTCAGGCAGTGGCTCTACTACCTGTGTCACTGTGCTTGTTGGGAGATTCCAGGATTCCAGACACTTGAAGCAATTGTAACACAGTTCCAAGTCAGGAGAAGTACATTTCCAATAGGTCTGCACTTTGGAGGTTGATCTTTTCCAGGTATTTGCTGTACACATCTCTGGTGCAAATACTAAGCAAATCCTGCCCCTTGTGCCCCCAAGATTGTGCGGCAATGACCCGAGTTCAATTCCGGCCACTGTCTGTAAGGAGTTTGTACGTTTTCCCCTTGTCTGCGTGGGTTTCCTCCGGGTGCTCTGGTTTCCTCCCACATCCCGAAGACGTGCTAGTATTTTAACTGGCTGCTGTAAATTGCTCCTTGTCTGTAGGTGAGGGGTAGAATCTAGGGGCAGTTGATGGGAATGTGGGGGGAAGAGATAATGGGAGAATCAGTGGGGAACGTGTTGCTCTGTGAACCGGCATAGACAATGAGCTGAATGGCCAGCTTTCATGCCAGAGGAAATATGGAAATGGAGTGCAGTATTGTGCTGCAACCCTAAGCCCCTGTGGTCAGTGAGAGGGTCCCTCTGCATTCCTGTGTTCTACCAATGTCTGGGAATCCAGCTTGATCTTTCAGCCTAATGATCCAGATTCAATCCTTGCCGTGTCCCACCCACTGGATGGAAGACTGAGAACTGTGTGTCCAGTGTAGATAAAGTCAGCCCTGTTACTGACCAGTCCATAAGCAGGTGGTGAGGGCAGGAGACTTAACAGGTGGGGTCCGACTAATGCTATCGAAATGCAACTGGTACTTCTGCCGTGTGGTCTGAGCGGGAAGCAGCAGTGTCTCACCACGGGCATAGACAAGGAGCCACTGTGCTGAAAATCTCCTTTGCATGGGGCCCCATAGTGAAAAGGTTGAGCCTTTCCCGTGACGACTGTGATCGTGCCCACCTCCCCCCCCCCCCACAACCCCACCCAATGACAGGACTCCAGTGGGACAGTCCAGTGGCCGATCTCACTCTTACCTCGTTCTATGGATGGATTTTGGTCGGTTCAACTTTCGGACCTTCCCGGCATTTTACCTGAGATCAGAGAGTTAAAGTCTGACATGCTGTAGGTAGGCATGCCGGTGGGAGGCAAACTCACTGGGAGACTCAGGACAGGTTAAACCACAAACAACACTCACTGTCAATCTTCATCTGTGAAAGATCCATCTTGAAATTGGCGAGTGAGGTCCTCATTTCACTGAAGATCTGTAAAACTGAAGTAGACAGAAACCCTTGGCCACAGAGTATTGAGGAACAGAGGGACCTTGGTGTACATGTCCAAGGATCACTGGTGGAAACACAGGTGAATAAGGTGAAGAATGCCTATGGGATATAAGCCCTCATGAGCCAGGGCGCAGAATATAAGCGCAGGGAGGTTTAGGTACACTGATAACTCATTGGTTGGGCCACAACTGGAGTGCTGAGTGCAGTTTTGGTCAGCACAGTACAGGAAGGACATGAATGCACTGGAGAGGGTGCAGGGGAGATTCACCAGATGTTGCCTGGGGTGGAATGCTTTATAAGGAGAGGCTGGACGGGCTGTGTTTGTTTCCCTTGGAGAAGAGGAGGCCTTGATTGATATACAGAATAGCAGGAAATTTTTCCCTCCAGGAGAGGTCAAAACCTGAGGACATAGGTTCAAGGTTAAGGGGAAAAGATTTAGAGGGGATGTGAGGAAGAATTGCTTTCACCCAGAGAGTAATTGGAATCTGGAACACACTGCCTGAGGGGGTAGTGGAGGCAGGGAATCTACAACGTTTAAGAAATATCTGGACAAGCACTTGAATCACCAAGGAATAGGAAGTTGTGGACCAAGTGCTGGTGTATGAGGTCTGTGTAGGTGGGTCATGTACACTATGTTTCTCTACTGTAGGACTACCACGGTCTACACAACCTCTCCAGGGTGATGTCAGGCTGCCTTACCATTGCTCCAGGGAGACGTGAGGTTGAGGGCCTTTCTGTGGTTCTCCTACCAGTGGTGAGGTGCCCTCTTGGGCAGGGCCAGGGGCTGAGATGGGACACTGTCTACTTGGCCCTGACTTGCACCTTTCAGGTGTGAGGTTGACATACCAGGGAAGGTGTGGATTTCTGCAGCACCTTCCACATCCTCGGCATGCAGCAGGGTTCCTCACTGCCAGGAGATCCTCCTACTGTACAGGAGGCAGCTTCGGCACAGCAAGCTCCTAAAAATGCGATAATGATCAAACAATTGCATTTAATGTGGTTAACAAGAGAGGGAAATATTGTCATGGAAGAGCTGCTCTCCATTCTAATACTACCAAAAGGAGAGGGCTGCAGAAAGCACAGTGTTTGTAACAGAGGCCTGTCTGTGAGTGGGTCTGGAACAAGTCAGAGCTCCTGGCTGCTGGCACTGATGTAATTGGTGTGACTGAGTGGTGCTGTAGGAGTTTCTTCACTCACAGGTCCCCTGCAGCCTCAATGGCCTCTGTTCCAATGATGTGTAACACGAGAATCACAGGCAGGGCCCCAACAGCTGCTGTGCATTCCCACATGGGAACTTTCAAAACTTCCCAGTCATTCCTTAAGCCAGATGCTGTCTCGTGAGGAGCAGTTGGGAAGGCTGGGCCTCTACGCACTGGAGTTCGGACAAGAGGGGTGATCTCATTGTGGCATTTAAGTCTGTGATGCGGCTCGACAGACTGAACACTTGGGGGATGTTTCCCTGGCAGGGTATCAGGAACTGCTTTCAGAGTGCAGAGATGGCCACTTAAGGCGCAGCTGAGAAGGAATTTCTGGCGAATGTCTGGAGCCCTCTAGCCTGAGTGCAGGTGCTCTACAAGGTGATCATCCAGCGTAGAGGACTGGAAGCGATGCAAGTGAATGGCTGCTTCACCTGGATGGAGGGAAGGCAAGAGATGAAAAGACAGGTGATGCACTGGAACGTGCCACAAGATGGGATGTGCTTGGCAGGAATGGAAGAGCAGACCAGGGAGTTGTGAAGGGAATGGTCCCTTTGGAATTCTGAAAGGGAAGATGTGTCTGGTGGTTGAAGTTGACAGAAATTGGTAAACACGATTCACTGAATATGGAGGCTGGTGGGTGGAAGGTGAGGACCAGGGAAACTCTATTATCCAGGAGGAGAAGGGGCAAGAGCAGAGGTGTGGGAATAGATGGTATGCGGTCAAGAATTCTGCCCACTATGGTAGATGGGAAGCCATGATTCAAGAACAGGGAAGGCGGCTCAGAGGATGGGTGGAAAGTCTCATCATCGGAGGAAATACATGAGAGGAGGAGGAACTGGGAGAATGGAATGGATTGGGAAAAATTATAGTCGAGGTAGCTTTGGAGCATGTAGGCTTGTAGTGGACGTTTGTTGCTAGTCTGGCCCCTGAGATGGAGGCGGAGAGACCCAGAAAGAGGAGGGTCAGAGATGGAAAGGTGAAAATTGCCTGCAAAAGTGATGAAATTTTCAAGTTCTGTAGGAGTGCAGGAGGCAGCACCAATGCATTCGTCAATGGACCGGAGAAAGATTTGAGGGTGGGGAGCTGAGTAGGATTGAAACGAAGATTGTTCCGCACCGCCTACAAAAACCACAGACATGACCTTGGGGCCATGTGAGTTCCATGGTTTACAGTGGGTGTTCAACTCTCTACAACTTAAATCTACTGTTTTTCTCTCTTCTCCAGCTTCTGACGACGGCTCTCTGACCTGAAGGTTTAACCCTGCTTCTGGTTCCACAGATGTTGCCAGAGGTGCTGAGCGTTTCCAGCATTTTCTCTTCCTTTCCAATGTTTGCCCTGTTCTCTCCATGCACAACACACAGTCTTTCAACAACTGAATACTTGCGTCGGGAACGTTCCTAACCCTCACCCTGCCTCCACTCTCGATCTACGGCATCGGGGAGCAGGCAGTGGAAGGCGTGTTTGTCGCTGAGCCCCATTCTGTGAGGGATTCAGGCACAAAGGCTGAGCTGCTGACTGCTGCACCAACACAACCCCCATCCGTACTCCTGCGTGTTTGTTCCAGCTTCAAAATGTTGTGATAAATTCTCAGTGATGACAATTCCTATTTATTGTACTGCCAGGGATTCATATGGTCTGAAATGCAAGTGCTGATGATAAAAAGCACTTCACTTTCTTGCCTGGGTAGGTCGTTCCAAACAGTCCTGTGAGATCCTTCCACAACGAGCTCTGTTTGGGGCAAAATATGCTGTGCTGTTTCTCCTGTTGTAAAGGTCATGGTCTCTGAGTCAAAAGTTGGCCAGGGTTAGGGCTAAAGGTCATAGGTCTCTGAGTCAAAAGTTGGCCAGGGTTAGGCTAAAGGTCATGGGTCTCTGAGTCAAAAGTCGGCCAGGGTTAGGCTAAAGGTCATAGGCTCTGTCGAAACTCAGCCAGGGTTAGGTTAAAGGGTAAAGGTCAGAGAGATCCAATCACATATTGGACTGATTATAGTCATACAGAGGTACAGCACGGAAATAGACCCTTCCAACCATCAAGCACCCATTTACCATTAATCCTACCCTAATCCATTATATACTCCTAGATTTTACCCACTCACCTACGCACTAGGAGCAATTTACAGTGGCCAATTAACCTACCAATCTGCACATCTTTAGGTTGTGGGAGAAAACCAGAGCACCCGGGGGAAACCAATGCGGTCACAGAGAGAACGTGCAAACTCCACAAAGACAGCACCAGAGGTAAGGATTGAACCCGTGTCTCTGGCGCTGCGAGGCAGCAGCACCGTGCCACCCATAACACAAGGATTGTCACAAGGAGAAAGAGGAATTAGACCTGGGCAAGCGAGAGAGGGCAGACCCAGAGGGAAGTTTCCTCAAGTAGGTTGTATTGGCTCCCATAAACTGCAATGTCATTGTGGCTTTGCCATCTGCTTTTGTGAAGTTGGACATCGGATAATCAGGAACTATGCAGAAATCAGACATGGAATAAGTGCTTAGATTGGGTAATATTACTAACTAAGACAGAAAAGAAAGCCATTCAGCCCACCAGGTCAATGCCAGCTCCCAACAGAACATTCCCATTCCCTTCTTCCCATTTCTCTGTGGCTACACCTCTCATAAGCCCATCAAATCCCCTTCAGTTCTTTTGCCCCCACCTACATTGAGGGTAAATTACAACAGCCAATTAACCTACCAACCTGCACGTCTTTAGGATGCGGAAGGAAATCAGAGCACCCAGGAGAAACCTACACAGTCACAGGGAGAACGTGTAAACAGACAACACCAGAGGTCAGGATCGAACCTAGGTCGTAAAGCATGTACTCCTCCCCATCCTTATTATGCTGTCTTCTGCCCTCTTCCTTTCCAGTCCTGATGAAGGCTCTCGACCTGAAACATTGACTGTTTATTTCTCTCCATAGATGCTGCCTGACCTGCTGAGTTCCTCCAGCATTTTGTGTGTGTCGCTGGAGAAGATAGGTCTCTTGTTTTGCTGTCCTGATATCATGACTGATCTGAATCAAACATGCCTTCAACCAGACTTCTCTTCTGGCACGTTTTATTAATTAAAGGCTGCCTCAGTCACTGGATTCCGTGAACTTCTTCACATAGAGGGAGGAACATACATGGAGTGAGCAGCCAGAGGAAGTGTTTGAGGCAGATACAATAACGACATTTAAAGGACACTTGGACGGGTACATAGGAAAGGTTTAGCAGGATATGGGCCAAACGCGGGCAAATGGGACTAGCTTAGACGGGCAGCTAGGTCGGCATGGACGAGTTGGGCCGAAGGGCTTGCTTTCGTGCTATATTACTCTATGACTCTCTGACTAATAGGCAGTATTTACAGAGAGCTGATCAGGAATCGGTCACTGGAGTTCAGGATTTTCCACTGCATAAAATGAATAAAGGCATCCTTTGCTCTCAGTGAATTCCTATCAATCTGCTCTATTTGGCTTCATTTTCAAGAGTAGAAATTCCACTGAATAACGCCCACATAATCCCTTTGGAATCAGACAGTTTTGGCAGGAGTTCCTTGATCAACTGTTAACATCAGTGAGAGCTCGAGAAGACACCATGGAAATTCCAGCCTTTTGCTTCTATTATTTCAATAAACTGATGAGATAAATGAGCTTACTATCTGCTGTTGGTTCCATTGTAAAGTAATTTAGCTCAGCACCTGGTATTGGAGAACAAAACCACCTTGAAACCTGAATTTTGTTCTCAAATGCTGACATTAAAGCTGGAAGTGGCCAATCAGGCATCAGCTCAGTGGTGTTAGACCTCTGGGTGGCCATGGGATGTTGGTGTCACTGGCATGTCTGTCACTGGCTGCCTATCCCTTCTTGACCTTGAGAAGCTGAGCCACCTTGAACAGCTCCACTTCCTAGCGCTTGATACAACTGAGTGGACTAACTGGGACACCGAGGCTGAAATTAAGTTTCAACCGCAATGTTCCAGGACTGGAGTCACATGGGGCATCATTTGGGCTTTTACCGCATTTCCACAACTCTTGGCAAAGCTGTGTGATTCACAAGGATTGTGTGGGTTACAGGGAATCCAGGATCCTGTGGGAAATTCCTGATTCTGGCTTTTTATGTCCAGATATTACTAAATTAAATCCAGGTTTTCAAACTACTGTAGTGGGACTTAAGCTCAGGGATATCTGGTCCAGTAACATAGAAACTGCATTGGGATAGTGTAGGTGTTATTCATCTGATTGATTCTGAAGAACAAGATTGAGGTAAGGTGAGAGTGAGGGCTGGCAGCTTGGTCAAGAAATGAGTGCCAAGATTTTGGGGAGGTGGTGAAAGGAGAGGAATCAAAACCTGGGTGGCTGCAGGTGATATCAATGGTAGGGTAGAAGAGGCTTCGCCATACTGCAGACTGCAGTGGGGCTGGAGGTACCTGCAGGACAGAGTCGGTCGGAGAGGGAGAGAACGATGATCAAAGGATTCTGCTTCTCAATGTTGGTTCTATTATTACTCCGGGATCAGGCCTGTTTTGGTCCCACTGTATTTGTGCTACTGACTTAACCTGGTATCAAGAAACCCGTTGATTCATGTTTTGTCTTTTTCACACTCATTCAGGACTTCCTCTCCGGAGAAAAACAGGCCAGCAAATATACATTGGTGGAGTTGAGCCAGCAATCAGGATTAGTTCAGACCAATCTCCCAGAGGAATACATCGGCCAATCACTGTTTACCACTCTCTGGGAAGAACTCTGCTGGGCCCTGCTCTAGATGTTGAGCAGGGGAGTGGCCAGGCCTCTTCCAGCTTGCGGGAGCCTGACAGCGAGCTTCCCGCCAAGCAGCACTTGGCTTGGAACTGAGAGGGAGACTTAGTCCTTTTGCCTCAACATAATATGGGATTTGATGAGAATAAATGGACAGAAATGTGAACAGGCAGGGCAGAGCCCACATCGTGCTGTGTGTGCGAGGTACACTGTGGACCTTTAGATGCCCAGGGATTGTATAGAAAGGAGTACGGAACAGAACAGAAACAGGAGTCAATCCCTCACACCCTTGAGCCTACACTGTCATTGAATAAAATCATTGCTGATTTTTTACCTCAGCACCACTTTCCTGCACATATTCCCTTAACATCCAAAAATCTACTGATTCCTGAGGTTTGTTCACACTGAAAATTGTTTAACAGGAAAGAAGAAACACCAACCTCTCAGTGGCTCTCATGGAATCGTACAGTCATACGGCACAAAAACAGGTCCTTCGGCCCATCATGTCCATGCCGACCTTTTGCTCATCTACACTAATCCTATGTGCCTGCATTAGATCCATATCCTTCCATTCCTTGCCAATTTAAGTACCTGTCTAAATCCCTCTGAAACATATTGATTGTATCTGACTCCATCGCCTCCTCTGGCAGCACCTTCCAGGTGCCAACCACACTCTGTGTGAAACACTTAGCCCTCAGATCCCTTTTAAAACTTCTTCCCCTCACAATAAATCAATGTCCCCTACCACAGGAAAAAGATTTAGACTCTCTACCTATCTGTACCTCTCATATTTTTATATATCTCTATCAGGTCATCACTTAGCCTTTTCGTTCCAGGGAAAGCAAGTCCCAGCCTATCCACTCTGTCCTTGTAACTAAAGTCTTCCAGTCCAGCCAACATCCTGGTGAATCTCCTCTGCACTCTCTCCAGCGTAGCCACATCTTTCCTATAGTGTGGTGACCAGAACTGCAAACAATACTCCAAGTGCGGTCCAACCAATGTTTTGTAAAATTGCAGCAAGACGTCCCATCCCTTATGATGTCCCATCTCAGTCTCACAACCTGAGGCCATCTGCCTTCTTCACCACCCTGTCTGCTGTCTGCTGGCCAGTATGTGAGGAGCCTGCTGGTACTGTCTATCGATGAAGCTCCCAAGTGGGTACTCTTGAGTGAGGCTCGCAGTGGGTGGGGCTCACTGTCAAGATGTTAAAGTCATCCCCTTGCCTGGAATTTCACTGGACTTCTTATGGGACTCTTGTAACGGGATTCTGCTTCAAAGGCACAGTTTGTCTGTCAGAATTCTCCGATGGCTGGCTTGAGTGCAATGGAATGTTTTAGTCTGATGTATTTGTCGTGCTGTCCTGGTGACCCAGTGTTGGCGTAGTAGGTGTGCATCCACATGGCATTGGCTAGCGGCTCAAGGGGTTTCTCACCCAGGCCAAGGAGGCCATTGGATTGTGTTTGCTTGGAGAGTGTATGATCACATGGTCCCATATCCCAACACACAGAAACTTGGACCATTGTAGACTCCTACTCACTGGACCCTGAGTAACAGGACAGGCCAGAACATAGATAGTCACATGAATGTGCAGAGAACTGGGGATGTGGACATTGTGTAGGCAGGAGCGATGAGCAAGTTAGGCATTTAATTACTAGTTTAATTAGTTCAGCACAACTTTGTGGACTGAAGGACCTGTTGTGTGCTGTACCGTTCTATGTTCTAACATGAGTGGAAGTTACTTGCTCTACAGCATTAGATCGAAGACCACATTCAAAATGATGTTGACCCACTGTCTATGTTCTATTTTAATAGCAGGTCACAAGGGCTGGGTCGTGAAGGTACAAGAGCAGAAGGCCCATCCAGACAATCAGATCTGTGCTGGCTTCCTACAAGAGCCACCAAATTAGTCCCTCTGCCCTGCTCTTCCCTCATGGTCCTGTAAGTTTGTTCCTTTTGAACTATTGATCTCACTTCCACCTGTAAGGCATTATTGAATCTGCTTCTCCTGTCCATTTGGATAGTGGCGCATTGAAAGGAACTCTCCCTCTTCAACAATGATCAGAGTCATAGCATCACTGAGAATTCAGCACGGAAAAGGCCCTTCAGCCCCGAGTAGAGCCAGAGACACAGGATCTATCCTGGCTCGGGCACTGTCTGTGTGGAGTTTGCACGGTCTCCCTGTGAGTGCATGGCTTTCCCCTGGGTGCTGTGGTTTCCTCCCACATGCTAACCCTGTGGGTTGGTAGGTTAAGTAGCTGCTGTAAATTGCCCTTAGTCTGTGGGTGAGGGGTAGAATCTGGGGGGAGTTGAAGAGGATGTGGCGAGAATAAAAAATGGGATGAATATAGGATTAGCGTAAATGGGTTGTCGATGGCCGGCACAGACTCAGTGAGCTGAAGGGCCTGTTTCTGTGCTATGACTCCAAGGCTCTGTGATGCCCATTTTTACACTAATCCTATTCTGACTCATTTTATTCTCCCCACAGCCACTCTTGATTTTTCCACTAACACTTCTCCTTTGGGTACCAAGCCTTGAGTTACTGTAAGCAATATCTCCCTATGTCCTCCATCAATCTATTAGACTCCCATGGCCAGTGCAGGTGCACCACCCATTAGATACCACAGCCCATTAGACTCCATCCTATTGGATACTCTCCGCTCACTGGACTCCATTAGACAACCCACACCCCCATTACTAGTTGGATACTATTGGACAGCATTGAACAGACTCTGTAGTCAGAATCACTCTGCTCATTAAACACTCCCAGCTACTGGAAGCTCATTGGCTGTAACAATGGCTGTGAGTCTCTTGTCCATGAGATAGTCCTGTCCTGCAAAAGAGCTCTTGCACCCTGCTTGGCATTGTCATTACAAAGGTCACCCGGTTTGTTTAGCAAACTTATATTTCTTCAGCCAAGAAAGTTCTGTCCTGATACCATCTGCAGAGCTTCTTACATCCTCTAACGTACTTGTAACTGAGAATGGAATCACAGTTTTGGCCTTATGAAGGTTGGTCACGCGATACTGCTCTTTGTGATTTTTATAAATGACTTGATGAGGATGTGGAAGGGTGGGTTAGGAAGTTTGCCGATGATACAAAGGTTTGGTGGTGTTGTGGATAGTGTAGAAGGTTGCTGTAGATTACAACAGGATATTGCTAGAAATGCAGAGCTGGGCTGAGGAAGTGGCAGATGGAGTTCAACCTGGATAGTGTGAAGTGATACACTTCGGGACATCAAATTCGAAGGCTGCATACAAGGTTAATGGCAGGACTCTCAGTAGTGTGGAGGAACATAGGGATCTTGGGGTCCATGTCCATAGATTGTTGCCGCGCAGGTCGATAGGGTTGTTAAGAAGGCGTATCATGTGTTGGCCTTCATTAGTCGGGGTATTGAGTTTAAGAGCCGCGAGGTGATGTTGTAGCTCTATAGAACTCTGGTCAGACCACACTTGGAGTATTGTGTTCATTTCTGGTCACCTCATTATGGAAAGGATCTGGAAGCTTTAGAGAGGGTGCAGTACTTGCTGGATGTTGCCAGGATGTTACCAGGATGTTGCCTGGATTGGAGAGCATGTCTTATGAAGATAGGGTGAGCGAGCTGGGGCTTTTCTCTTTGGAGAGAAGGAGGATGAGAGGTGACTTGATAGAGGTGTACAAGATGATAAGAGGCATAGATCGAGTGGACAGTCAGAGACTTTTTCCCAGAGCAACAATGGCTAACATGAGGGACATAACTTTAAGGTGATTGGAGGAAGGTATAAAGGGGATGTCAGGGGTAAGTTTTTCACACAGAGAGTGGTGGGTGCGTGGAACGCACTGCCGGCAGAGGTTGTGGGGGCAGATACATTAGGGACATTTAAGAGACTCTTAGATAGATACATGAATGATAGAAAATAGGGGGCTATATGGGAGGGAAGGGTTAGATAGATCTTCGAGCAGGATAAAGTGTCGGAACAACATTGTGGCTGAAGGTCTGTTACTGTGGCTGTAGTGTTCTATGTTTCTATGTTCTATGATACCTACTGTGGTGACATGTGAGGACTGCAGATGATGGAATCTGAGCAACAAACAATCTGCAGGGTTTCGACCCGAAATGACAACAGTGTCCTTTCCCTCCACAGATGCTGCTTGACCCTCTGATCTCTTCTAGCAGATTGTTTGTTAATACCTACTGTGGCCTTCAGCATCTATGAGAGCTTATTGAGATCTGTGTTTGATAAAGCTAACGTAGAGGTTGCATCCTGAGCCATGATCATGTGGTGAAGAGAATTACAATGTTGACATACAAAAAAGTCATTCAGCAATGTGAATTCTTGAGAATATTCAATGCAGCCACAAACATAAATAAAAGAGAAGGGCAGGAGTTGACTCTCTAATGAGAGCAGCACCATTGGGACAAAACAATCCCTTCTAACCTGCACTTGAAGACTGTCAAAACTGCTTTGTAGTTAATGTGCTTCTCTTTATGAAGGACTGTGATGTGGATCGTTGTCAGGAGAGCCAACTGCCTTATGTAGAGGGTTTCATTGGACTGTTGCCAATGAGATATATTGTTGCAACTTTTCAAGGATACACCCGAAACAACAACCTCTACCAAAGGCAGAGCAGGGGACACCACCACCTGTAGATTCCCCTTCACTCTTACACCATTCTGACGTGGAGATATATCACCAGTCCTTCATCATCAGTGGGTCCAAATCCCCAACACTATGGGAGCACTTCACCAGAAGGACTACAGCAGGTCACCATCACCTACTCAAGGGTAGTTAGGGATGGGGAACAAATGCTGGCCTCACTAGAAATGGCTACATTCTGTAAATAAATTTAAAAAGCACCAAATCCCTAAACCGTCTTATCTAATGAAATATCTCCCAGACATCCACCGCCTCTCGGGGGTGGGGTGGGGGGGGCGGGAGGTGGGGATGAATCCCAATTTCCATTGCCTTTTGATGGACAGGTTTTACCCAAGCATTGTGTGGCCATTTGCTCCTGACTCCTGCATCAGAGGAAGCAGTTTCCCTCTGTTCAAGTTTATTACCTGATCATTCTAAACACCTCCTCCACATCACCCAGTGGATTACAACCCTAGTTTGTGTGAGCCATTCTCCTGATCCAACCTCTTAAACCTGGACACTGCCTGGGTGAGTTGATTGAAATGTACTGTCTCAACCTTTCTCCAAAATCCCAAGCCATGAGAAAGTTCTGGGGGATAAGCCCAGAAGGCGTGAAGCCCATCAGATTGGCATTTGATACTTACTATTCTTCAGCTGGGAGAGGTCAGCCTTGAAATCATTGAGTGAGCTTTTCACCTCCTCTGACATTCCTGTCACTGACAGAAGAACCATGTCTGCATTAACATCAGTTTGTTGAGCTTGCTAATAAACATACAGCAGATTTGGCAAACAATGATATACAGAGCTATTATGGCTGTAGCTCAATCAAGCTTCAGTGGTTAAGGTTGATTGGGTATTTGATCGTTCTATCCAGTTGAATTATTTCACATGAAACCTTATGATTCAAACCAGATAGAGCCATCCATTAAAACTGGGTGAAAAGCAAAACATGTGTAGAGGCTGGAAATCTGAGGTTGAAGCAGAACTGTTGGAAATACCAGCAGGTTACCTGCTTGTTATTTTAATTCCCCATCCCATTTTCTCTCTGTCTTTGACCTCCTACACTGTTCCAACAAAGCCACAGATAAGTTCACGTGACAGTGCCTTATCTTCTGACTGGGTGCATTACGGCCCTCAGGCCTCAACACTGTATTCAACAATTTCAGATAACCAGCCTTTCCAGTTTGTGTCAGTACTGGCCAGTTCTGATGAAGGGTCATGGAGCTGAAATGTTGAATCTGTTTCTCTCTTCACAGATGTTGCTTGACCTGCCGAGTATTTCAAAAGTTCTTTGTTCTTATTTCTTTACAAGTGTGTGATGTGTAAATGGCCCAAAAGAGAACTCATGTATCAGGCGGCAAGCACAAGGTTCAGGGGAATAATCATGCTGCTTGGTGGGACACGTGTAGAATTTGGGAAATTGTGGGGTTCAGGGCAGGCTGTTGGGGTCAGAAGGAGTTTTTGGGGTTCAGGGGAGTGATTATCAATTTCTGGCTGTTCTTGGGGCTCTGCTGGATAGTTGTGAGTCTACGAACCTGTTGTAATGATCAGAAGAGCTGTATTGGTGTTCAGGATGTGGAATTTTACGGAACAGTCAAGGAGCTCAAAGTGGCTATCGTGGGTTTGGGTGATACCTGTGGCCCACTGGATGATTGTGGACTGAGGTTAATTGAATTCAGGCCTCAAAGGGTGACTTGCAGGGCTGGTGGGGTATTGGAACAGAGGCGGGGGTGGGGGAGGCACTGGGGTTGATAGTCGGCCTAAAGAGTATAACTGCAGGCTTATGGATCTAGTCATGGGGATCAGTGGGGGGCTAGGGGAACAGTTGTCAGGTACCTTGGGCTCAGGAACATCAGCCACTGGTGAGGTGGGTTGGAATGAATTTATTTCCCTATTGTGCTGTGAATTGGGGCCTGGGTCAGGCAAATTAGTCTCAGGATTGGGATCCCAACAGATGATTGGGCTCTATACTTGGATCCTTCCTCAGGGACATGTAAAGAATGTTTCTTGCTTGGAATTACCCAGTGAGGCAGGCAGTATATTTTGAGTTAACATACACCCCATACAGTCTAATATCTGCCTTTAGAAAACAGTAATAACTCTGATTAGTAAATATTTAGCCAGAGCTGAAGATCTAATCCTGGTTTTAGCTGAGCAAACTTTATACAATACATTGTACAGGTGTGCAGGTAGTTTGGACAGTCCAGCCTATTCACAAGTGGTGTCTGGTGCTGCTATAGAGAGAACGGAAAAGCCTCCCAGGCTCAGTTCCACAGATCATGGTACTCACTCACTGTCCTTGCTGAAACTGAGATGGGTATTTACTCCCTGAATATTTTGGGTGAAATGACCACCAGTTGAGAGCCGTCCTTTCCTCTTCCTTCCTCTAGGCCCTCGACTCATTCTCTCTGCCTTGCTCTATCGCCGGAGAAAGTCATATATACATACAGCATGTGAACAGGGCCTGCGGCCCACCAAGTCGACACTGGCCATCAAGCAATGGTTTACACTAATCCCATTTTATTCTCCCCACATTCCAACAACTCCCCCCCCAGATTCTACCCCTCACCTACACACATGGGATAATCTACAGTAGCCAATTAACCTACCAACCCACACACCTTTGGGATATGGGAGGAAACTGGAGCACATGGAGGAAACCTACACAGGAACGTGCAAGCTCCACACAGACAGCACCGGAGGTCAGGATCGAACCTGGGTCACTGGAGCTGTGAGGTAGTGGCTCTACTAGCTGCACCACTGGGCCAGGAAGCAATGTCCCCAGCATGTTATTAAACAGCCCACATATCACTGGTAAACCAGTTGACCACTTCCTGGGAAGTAGTGAAAGTTTGCCTCCGGGTGTGTTTCCAGTGGCACCATTGGTTATAAACACTGAAAATGCTGGAGACTCTCATCAGGTCAGGCAGCAGGTGTGGAGAGGGATTAATGTTTCAGACTGAAGAAACAGTTTTTGTTTTTCTCTCAGATTTCCAGCAACTGCAGTATTTTGATTTTCATTCTCCATCAGTAGGTGCTGTATGTATCCAGAGGGTCTCGCGGTCTGCCCTGCCCCATGTTGTGGACGGTTGGAGCAATGAGGTTGATAGTGCGGTGGGAGCTCTGTAGCTACAGAACATGGGTGTGACGGCAGGAATTGTGGACTGGGTCCAGGTACACACTCTCTGTCCCTCCCTGTCTCCGTCTCTTCCTCTCTTTTTCTATTTCTTCCTCTGTTTTTCTCGTTCAGTCTCTCTCTTTCTCTTCCCCCCCCTCCTCTAGTTCTGCAGGTGCCACCTGACTTGCTGAGGGTTCCCTTCACTTCCTGCTTTGCCGTGTATATCAGGTGCCCATGAACACCCAACAGGGTATATGTCTCCACCTCCTGCTAAATGCTGTAGTACTTGTTATATATTCTTAACTGCAGTAAATGCAAGGAGGAGAAAGTGATAAACACTTGCACACTGACCCAATCCTGCAGCAAAGTTTCATGAGACAACTCACTACAGAGACGCTCTGGTTGTGCTTCTTCCTGTTATCAGTTTCCCAGCCCCTCTCTGACAGTTTATATTTCAGACTCTGATGTTTGCCACCCCACTTGGTCCTGTTCAGACCCCACTGCTGAGGAGCTGTGGGTGTGTGTCCCTTGATGGTTTGTATGGTCCTTGATTCACCAGGGGCTGGTGCAGTGTGATCTGGGTTCACCTGTGTGGGCTTTTAAGGTCTCCGTCCTCACCCTCCCAAACACCCAATATATCTAAACCAGGAATGTGTACCTCCCTGCAGCTTTTATCTAGCTGTGTAAGGGTCGTTATTCACCAATGTTCTCTTGTTCAATTATTGTCATGGTTTGAACTCTCTGGTTGTTTAATGGTGCCTGGCAGGTTATACATAACCACTGGACCATTACCACTTGCTTTCTCTCCAACTCTAATTATTCCTGGTGAGTCACTGATGAATGTACAACATTCACTTAACTTCACAGTTGCTGCCTTGGCAGCCTGTAATAATCCCAGCTCTCTGTGAATGAGACCTTTATACTGTATTTAACAAGATGCATTGCATGACAACATTGCATCCAGCCAGTGGAGGCAATTGGGTAACTCCCTGTCAATCAGGCTTGGTGACCACACAATCGCTGTGACTGAGATTGACATATCTGTAGCTCTCCTCCACTCACTGCATTTCTCTGGAGAAATTGCCCTGCCTTTATTGAGAAAGTTTTTATAATTGCTATTGGTCAACATCCTGCCCCACCCCAGCTCACTGGCTGTCACAATGTGGTCAATAAATACAATGTATTCGCTGACTCTGCAATTTTCTCTTTATTTCAAGAAATGTCTCTTCTGTCTCAGCTCCAGGGTTCATTGACATTTTGAGCCAATCAATAAGACTTTCCAAAGTAGTAATAACTCTGCATTGCAGAGAACCATCGCGGCAGTCTCCAAAAACCTCCTGTCGTGTGAAAGAATCGTCAGCCCATTCCAAGCAGTCTGAAGCTAGAAGGGTACAGTGAGGATTGAGAACTGACAGAAGCACTGAACATTACTCTCACTCACCCTATTCTCCACGTGGTAAACATTCCATTTTGATCACAGTGTCGGAGTTCCTTAATTCTTTGAACATCAGCGTAACTGAAATGAACAGACATTTTACACTGAATTGTAAATAATTGCATGCAAAAAATCGACACATCGGCAAGTCATTGTGCTTTATATTCCTCACCAGTCTCCTTCCATTCTATCATAACTTTAAATAAAGAGAGCATCATAGACAAGTGTTCAGTGAGGTGGTCACACCTAGGGTACAGGCTGCAGGTAAGGTGGGTGACCACTAGGAAAGGTAGAGGGGGTAGACAGACAGTGAAGGTCTCCCTTGTGGGCCATTCCCCTTGAAAACAAGTATACCTTTTTGGATATTGTTTTGGGGGGGAGGGAGTTGCGGAATGACCATTCAGGAGAAAGCAGCGGCAGCAGCCAGGTCCATGGAACCAGGACTGGTGCCAGGAAGCTCTGCAAGGAAGGGTGAAGGCAGAAAGGACGTTTGTGATGCAGACAGGAGATTCTTTATCTGCAAAAGGGACTCTGGGATGGTGTGTTGCCTCCCTGGTGCCAGGATGGAGGATGTCCCTGAGCGGTTGTAGAACATTCTCAAGGGGGAGGGTGAGCAGCCAGAAGTCGTTGTGCACATTGGCATGAATGACATGGGTAGAAAAAGGAATGAGGTCCTGCGGAGTGAACGTAGACAGTTAGGAAAGAAGTTAAGATAAGATCTTTATTAGTCACATGTACATCGAAACACGCAGTGAAATACATCTTTTGCGTAGTGATTTTGGGGGGCAGCCCGCAAGTGTCGCCAGACTTCTGGCGCCAACATAACATGCCCATAACTTCCTAACCTGTACGTATTTGGAATGTGGGAGGAAACCGGAGCACCCGGAGGAAACCCACGCAGACACGGGGAGAACGTACAAACTCCTTACAGACAGTGGCCAGATTTGAACCTGGGTCACTGGGGGGTAAGAATAGGAGGATATGAAAGGATGAATGTGTGGCTGAAGAGTTGGTGCAGGGGACAGGGTTTCAGGTTCATTGGACCATTGGCATCTCTTCTGGATAGATGTGGCCTGTAAAAGAGGGACAGGTTGCACCTGAACTGATGGGGACTAATGTCCTGGTGGGAAGATTTCTAGAATCCTAGTGCTACTGGGGAGGGTTTAAACTAGATTGGCAAGGAGGTGGGAGCCAAAGCAGAAGTGAGGCAGATGGGAGGCTAATAAATTGAGATAGAATTCAATGACAATAACGTCTGTAGACAAGGCAGGCAGCAGCATAGCAGGGAGTGAGGAAAGACTGTTGGATTAAATTGTATTTATTTCAATTCAAGAGGCCTGACCGGTTAGGTGGATAAACTCAGGGCTGAGAAATAAGAAAGTGATAGTCACCTTGGTTGGCACTGTACCATAGGCCCCCTGCTAGTCAACGGAATTAAAGGAACAAATATGCAGGGAGGTTGCAGAAAGTCGTAGGAATAATAGGATTGTCATAGTAGTGGATTTTAAATTCCATAATATAGACTGGGTCTGCCATAGTGATGAGGGCTTAGATGGGGTGGAAATTTGTTAAATTTGTTCAAGAAAGTTTCCTCAGGCAATATATTGAAGGTCCTAACCAGGGAGAAGAGCAAGCTTGACCTACTCTTGGGAAATGGGGCAGGACAAGTGACTGAGGTGTCAATGGGGAACACTCTGGACCAGTGACCATACTTCTATTAGTTCTAAATTAATTATGAAAGGGACAGAACCTGGCCTGCAAGTTAAAGTTCTAAACTGGGGCAAGGCAGATTTTGACAGTATTGGACAGGAACTTGCAAACGTTGATTGGAGCAGGTTGTTTGCAGACAAAGGGACGTCTAGCAAGTGGGAGGCTTTTAGTGAGATATCGGGATTTCAAGATCTGCAATGTTCCTGTTAGAGTGAAGGGCAAGGCTGCCAGGAGTAGGGAACCCTGGACGATGAGGGATATTGAGGCTCTGGTCAGGTAAAGAAGGAGGGCATGGGTCAGGTACACAAGAGATTCTGCAGATGCTGGAATCTGGAGCAACACACACAAAATGCCGGAGGAACTCAGCAGGAACTAGATGCTGCCTGACCGGCTGAGTTCCTCCAGCATTTTGTGTGAGATGGGTCAGGTACAGGCAGCTAGGATCAAATGAATCCCTGGAGGAGTGCAAGGGGATGAAGGAGTATACTCAAGAAGGAAGTCAGAAGGGCAAAAAGGGGGGCATGAGTTAGCCTTGACAGAGAAGATTAAGGAGAATCCAAAGAGATTTTATGCATATTAAGGCAAAAAGAGTAACATCGGAGAAGAAAAGGCCCCTCAAAGACCAAAGTGGACATCTTTCCGTGGAGCCACAGGAGATGGGTGAGATCCTCAATATGTATTTCTCCACTGATTTTACTGTGGAGAAAGATGTGAAGATTTTGGACCTTGAGATAGTTAATGGGGAGGTCTTGGGGTTAGTCTGCATAACAGCAGAGGAGAGATTGGATGTCTTAAAACATATGAAGGTAGATAAATCTCCAGGACCTGATCAGATATATCCCAGAACACTGTAGGAAGATAGAGAAGATATTGCAGGAGCCCTGGCTGAGATACATTCATCATCGTTAGCAACGGGTGAAGTGTTGGAAGACTGGAGGGTGGCTAATGTTGTGTCTTTATTTAAGAAGCCCTGCAAAAGAAAGCTCTGGGAACTATAGACCAGTAAGCCTAACATCTGTGGTAGGTAGGTTTACTAGAAGGGATTCTGAGGGACAAGATATTCAAGCATTTGGGAAGACGGGGGTTGATTAGAGATAGTCAGCACGGCTTTGTGCGTGGGACATCATGTCTCATGAATTTGTTTTTTGAAGAAGTGATCAAGAAGGTCAAGGAGGGCAGGGTGGTAGATGTGGTCTATATGGACTACAGATCTACATAGTAGGTTGCAATAGCACAGCTGATCCATGAGATCCAGGGAGAGCTAGTTAATTGGCTACACAATTGGCTTGATGTAGGAAGCAGAGGGTGATGGTGGAAGGTTGTTTCTCGGACTGGAGGCCAGTGACTAGTGGTGTTCCCGGGGTCAGTGCTGGGCCTATTGCTATTTGTCATCTCTATCAATGATTTGGATGAGAATGTACAAGGCATGGTTAGTACGTCTACAGATGACACTAAAATAGGTTGTTCGTTGATAGTGAAGATGGTTATTAGGATTTACAGAAGGATCTTAATCACCCGGGAAATGGGCCAAGGAATGGTAAATGGAGTTTAATTCAGATAAGTGAGAGGGTTGCATTTCTTGGAAGACAAATGAGGGTAGGACTCTCTCAGTGGAGTAGGGCCTTGGAGAGTGTTGTAGAACAGGGACCAAGAAGTACAAGTACATGGTTCCCTGAAAGTGGCATCGTAGGTTAGACAGAGTGGGAAGAAGGCTTTTGCACACTGGCCTTCAGCAGTCAGGGCACTGATTTTAGAAGTTGGGATGTTACGTTGCAGTTGTACAAGATGTTGGTGAGGCCGCATTTGGATACTGTCTTCAGTTTAGTCACCCTGATGTAGGAAAGATGCCATTACGCTGGAAAGAGCACAGAGGCGATTTACAAGGATGTTGCTGGGATTTTGAGTGGACTGAGTTATGGAGAAAGGTGAGCAGGTTGGGACTTTTTTCACTGGAGTATAGGAGAATGAGGGGTGATCTTATTGATGTGTAAAAATTATAAGGTGGCACAGAACGGGTGAATGCGCACAGTCTTTTTCCTAGGGTTGGGGAATCAAGAACTGGAGGGCATAAGTTTAATGTGAGAGGGGAGAGATTTAATTGGAACCTGAGTGGCAAATTTTTCTCCCAGAGAGTGGTCAGTATATGGAATGAGCTGCCAGAGGAAGTGGTTGAGGCAGGTACATTAACAACATTTAAAAGGTACTTGGACAGGTACATGGATGGGAAAGGTATAGAGGGATATGGGCCAAACGCCGGCAAATGGGACCAGCCTTAGGTGGAAATCTTGGTTAGCGTGGACCAGTTGGGCTGAAGGGCCTGTTTCCATGCTGTATGACTCTATGCAACTATCTTTCTCTTTTTCTCAAATACTGGTCTACTTTTCCTTTTAAAGACATCCACGTCCTTGCCTCAACCACTTCCTGTGGTAATGAGTTCCACATTCTAACTAGTGACAGGCTGACTTTCATTAGAAGCCCTTTTTCACCCCTTCCCATCAATAAAAAAAAATGTGTTTCATGTGTTAATGTGGGTGCTTAAGTTACTCAGACATTGAAGAGCCTCTTCTGATCTGCTCTTCATTGTGGTACTGAGAGACCTTTGGACAAACACTGCAAGGCCCCTTTGTTCCTCAATACTCCCTCAGGCCCTACCATCATGGTATTTGTCCTACACTTATGTTCCCCCTAACATGCATCACCTCACACTTGTCAGGATTAAATTCCATCTGCCACTGCACTGCCCACTTTACAACTGATCAATTCATTCTATAGCCTACCACTACCCGTCTTTCTATCAACAACGCCATCATTTTTGTGCCATCGATAAACTTAATCAGTCATACCTCCTACATTCACATTTAAGTCATTTGTGCGTATAATGAACAGCACCGAACCCTGTGCTACACCATTGGTCACAGGCTTCCAGTCACAAAAGCAGCCCTTCACCATCACTCTCTGACTCCTATTACCAAGCCATTTTGGATTCAAATTTGTCAACCCTGCCTCGACTCATTAACCTTTTTGGAGCAGCCTCTATGTGGGACCTCATCAGAAGTCTTACTGAAATCATGCGAACCACGTCAACCATGTTGCCCTCATCATAGCGAAACAAGGACTGCAGATGCTGGAATCTCGGGATGAAAAACACTATGATGACTTGAAGAACTCAGCAGGCCCAGGCAGCATCCGTGGAGAAAAGCAAGTGGTCACGTTTTGGGTCAGGACCCTTCTTCAGGACTGAAGATAGGAATTCACTTGGACATCTCTGACACCTCTCTCTCCTTCCTCGATCTTTCCACCTCCATCTCAGGAGATTCCTTATCCAAGGACATCTTCTGCAAGCCCACTGACGTCCACAGCCACCTCGATTACAGCTCCTCCCGCCCTGTCTCTTGCAAGGACGCGATCCTTTTTTCTCAATTTCTCCACCTCCGCCACATCTGCTCCCATGATGAGGCTTTCCACTCCATGACATCCGAGGTGTCCAACTTCTTTTCTAACCAGATCTTCCCCCCAACTGTGGTCGATAGAGCTCACACCTGTATCTCTGCCACCTCTGTTCTCACCCCCACCCCTCCCATACCCAATAGGGATAGGGCCCCCCATGTCCTCACATTTCATCCCACCAGCCTACGTATCCAACACATCATTCTCCGCCAATTCCGCCATCTCCAGCGGGACCCCACCACCAAGCATATCTTCCCCTCCCCACCCGTTTCTGCCTTTCGCAGGGACTGCACTCTCCGCGACTCCTGAGTTCACTCCTCTCATTTTCTTTGGAGCAGACTCGATGGGCCGAATGGCCTACTTCTGCTCCCTTGTCTTGTGATCTTGTGATCTTGTGATCCTCCCCCGCACCCATCCCGCTTCCACCCCGGGAACTTTCCGCTGCCCCTGCCATAGATGCAACACCTGCCCCTACACCACCTCCATCCGGGGACTTAAACAGTCCATTCAGGTGAGACAGAGATTCACCTGCACCTCCCTTAATATCATCTACAGCATTCAGTGCTCCAAGTGTGGCCTCCTCTACATTGGTGAGACCAAACGCAGAGTAGGTGACCATTTTGCAGAACACCTGCGCTCTGTCCGTAACCGCGATCTGTATCTCCCCATTGCCAGTCACCTCAAATCCCCCTCCCACACTATCACTGATATGCCAGTCCTCGGCCTCCCCCACTGCCAGGAGAATTCTGAGCACAAACTGGAGGAACAGCACCTCACTTTCTGTCTTGGAACCTTGCAGCCTAACGGCATGAACATTAAATTCTTCCAATTTAAGTAATGCCCACCCACACCCCACACCCCACACCCTTCACCATGCTGCTTCTTTTCTTCCCTTTCCTAACCTATGTCTCTTTTTTCTAGCCCTTTTTTGTTCTCTCCTTACCTTTGCCCCATCCCCTGGTGGATCTGCTCTCCCCTCGTCCCCCTCACCTGTCTGTCACTGTCTCTCACCTGCAACTACCTATCACCACCTTGTGCCCACTCTTTTGTCCACCTATCACTGCTCTGCTTTTCCCTCCTATATATTGGGCTTCCCTTTTTCCTATCCTCAGTGCTGAAGAAGGGTCCTGACCCCAAATATTGACTGCCTGCTTTTCTCCATGGATGCTGCCTGGCCTGCTGAGTTCCTCCAGTGTCATCGTGTTTTTCATCTGCTCTCATCAATGTATTTACCTCTTCAAAAAAACTCAATAGATCAGACAGGATCCCCCACCAACAAATCCATGCTGACTATCCCTGATCAGTCTCTGCATCTCCAAGTTGATTAATCCTGTCCCTCAGAATACTTTTAGAATAATTTCTCCACTGTTGTTGTTAGACCAACCGATCTGCAGTTACCTGGCTTATCCTTGGTGCCCTATCCTTGTGACTAGTGGTGTGCCACAGGGCCGGTGTTGGGGCCCTTGTTATTTGTACACGAGGCTTGATTAGTAAGTTTGCGGATGACATGAAATTAGGAGGTGTTGTTGATGGTGAAGGAGGTTATCGGAGATTACAGGGGGATCTTCATCGATTAGGAAAGTGGGCCGAGGAGTGGCAAACGGATTTCAATACAGATAATTGTGAGGTGATGCATTTTGGAAAGTCAAACCAGTGTAGGACTTGTACTATGAATGGTAGGGCAACAGGGAATGTAATGGAACAAGTGCATAGTTCATTGAAAGTGGCGTCACAGGTAGACAGGGTGGTGAAAAAGAAAGGCATTTAGCACACTGGCCTTCATCGGTCAGGGCACTGAGTATAGGAGTTGGGACATTATGTTGCAGTTGTAGGAGTCATTGGTGAGGCTGCACTTGGAGCACTGTGGACAGTTTTGGTCACCCTGTTATTGGAAAGACGTGGTTAAACTGGAAAGAATGCAAACACGATTTATGAGGATGTTGCCAGGATGACAGGGCCCGAGTTACAGGGAGAGGTTGGCCAGGCTAGCTCTTTATTCCTTGGAGCATAGGAGAAATGTTTAAAATTATGAGAGGCATAGTTAAGGTGGATGGTAACAGTCTTTTCCCCAGGGTAGGGGAGTCCATAACTAGGGGGCATAGGTTTAGGATGAGAGGGGAAAGATTTAAAAGGGACCTGAGGGGCAACATTTTCACAGAGAGGGTGGTGAACGTATGGAACGAGCTGCCAGAGGAAGAGGTTGAGGCAGGTACAACAGTATCACTTAAGAAGTACTTGGATAGGCACATTGGAGGGGCCGGGCTTGGAGGGATATTGGCCGAACGCAGGAAATTGGGACTAGCTGGGTGGGCACCGTGGTTGGCATGGACTGCTTGGGCCATAGATATTGCTCTGTGACACTCACTCTCACATACGCCCGACTCTCCTTTGATTCTTTTGTTGCTTGCCTACACTCAGTGTAATCTCAGATATTGGATCAGCCATGACCTCACATGATAGCAGATCAGGCTCGAGGGGCTGAGTGGCCAGTTTCTGTTCCCACTTGTCTTACCGTAGGTTACAGTAGCCAAATAACCTACCGGAAGGTGTAAAGCATTTTACTGGTTGTAAAAAGCCTTGGTTCATCCTGAAGTCATAGAGTCACAGAGTCAGACAGCATGGAAACAGGCCCTTCAGCCCAACAGGTCCATGTCGACCAAGATGCCAATTCAAGTTAGTCCTATCTGCCTGCATTTAGCCCATATCCTTCTAAACCTTTCCCACCCATGTACCTGTCCAAATGTCTTTTGAAAGTTATTATTGTACCTGCCTCAGCCACTTCCTCTGGCAGATACTTACCACTCTCTGTGTAAAAAAAGTTGCCCCTCAGGTTTCTATTAAATCTTACCCCTCTCACCTTAAACCTATGCCATCTCGTTCTTGATTCCCCAACCCTGGGAGAAAGGCTGAGTGCATTCACCCTGTCTATATCCCTCATGAAGGTTTCCTTAGAAATGCTCTGTGATCTAATGGTTACTGCCTTTGAGTTGGCTCACAGTTCACCTGGGGACTCTGCACCCAATTGCTCTGGGTAGGTTTGTTTTACACTGAGTTTATGTTCCATAAAGACTAAAGAGACACTGGCTTCAACCTGCCCTGTTCTATTCCTGGCTGGTTGAACCTTAATCGGGGCTACAGAACATGCAACAGGAAACCATGACCCAAAAGAGCCTGGGCTCGTCTTGACAGAGTCCTGCTTAGTGTAAGCTGATTTGAGCCAAGATGTCCATGTACTTCAGTTAGCCCTGCTTAACTCCAGAACCTTCAGGCAGGGAGACATCTCCCTTCCTGCTCTCTATGGGACAGGACAACCTGGGCTTGGATTAAGCAGTCCAAGTGCCTGAGTTCACCGCAGAGGAACGTGGGCAGATTGCCTTCATGGGCATGCGGAAGGGAGGAAAATCAGTGCGACCCTGACTGGGGCTGATGGATGTGAATCCTGTTGATTCTGTAACCTAACCTAAGTGAAACTCGCTGGTGGATTATTCCATGTACCAAGCCCTTCCAGAACCCCAGCATCTAATGAGGTGCAGACTCTATGAGGAATGTAACAGTATATGGGAGCCAAGTTGTTGTGGATTGTGGGACCCTGGGGCCTAACATAGAATGGACTAACATTTCAGGAAACCAGCCAGCGAGTACACTTCCCGCTTTGATATTTTACTCTAAGGTCAATGCTCAAATGTGAGAACTCAGAATGGGTAAACCCTGAAAGTGAAAATATCACAGGGAGCATCTCAAACACTTCTCTGGAAGTCTAACCACTGAGGCCAAGGCAAGGGGAATGTACACTTTCCTGACGTCTTCTCCCTGACCTCTCCCTGGTGGCAGCAGCCCATTTCGCACCACCCAGGATTGTCTCAGGCTGAGCCCAGGCTCTGCTGGAGTTGGAGACACAGTGACCTCTGAGACTGATAACACTCACAGTTCTTCAGCTGGGAGAGTTCAGCCTTGACCTTAGCGAGTGAGCTCCTCACCTCTTCTGAAGAACCCGTCACTGAAAGTAAAGCAGAAAACAGCTTGTGAAAACTCTGGTGTTAGTGTTGAAAGGCAGGGATATAATATTATACTCATTTAGTCTGCATTTTTTATCCTTCACAGTTTACGGTTCTGGCCCCCATATGGAGGGTGCTGAGGCTCTGGAGAAGGAGCAGAAGTGGTGGACGAGGACGAGAAGTTACAGTTAGTGGAATGGATGGTCAAGGATGCAGGGTCTTTCCTTGAGGAGAGATAATGTTGAGGGGGAGCTGAAGGAATTCCACAAGAGCGGAGGTAGATGGAGGAATGGAAGCAGAGAGAAGTGCCCAGAATTTGCCTGCAGTGGACAGATAGCCCTAAGGTCAATGCCATGATTACAGCTCCGAAGCTGCAAGTTCAGTGACCTTGTACAAGTGGTCAATATCAGCCAATGTGTCTTTAAATGGCTTGGAGGATAAGGTTCACCACCAACCTTAGAGACTCTTCAAATCACCATTCCCTCGGGGATTTATCAACAGCCTCCATCAGCCTAGACCCACACCCAACATTTGTGCTTCACCTGCCACTTTTGTAACTTGTTGCAAGCAGATTTAGAACTCAAGCACACTTCCGGTGACCTACTCATGATATCCACAGTTCCCAAACATATTGCAAGATGTTTGCTCTGACTGCACCCCCCCCCCCTCCCTTGTCAGGAAAATGTGAGGTGTTGAACTTTGGTAAGAAAAACTGGGGCTGGACTTAATACATTAAATGGTAGGGCCCTGTAGAACAGAGAGTTCTAGGTGTACAAGTACATAGTTCCCTGGCAACACAGGTAGACTGGGTGGTGAAGAAAGCATTTGGCACGCTTGCCTTCTGGGTGAGAATATTGAGTACAGGAGTTGGGATGTCATATTACTGCTGTACAGACGTTAATAAAGCTACGTTGGGCGTACTGATCAGTTCTGGTAGCCCTGGTACAGGAAGGATGTCATTAAATTGGAAAGAGTGCAAAAAAAGATTTACGAGGATGTTACCAGGACTGGAGGGCTTGGGTGACAAGGAGAGATCGGATAGAACATAGAACATGGAACACTACAGCACAGTACAGGCCCTTTGGTCCATGATGCTGTGCCGACATTTTATCCTGCTCTAAGATCTATCTAACCCTTCCCTCCCACATAGCCCTCCATTTTTTGATCATTCATGTGCCTATCTAAGAGTCTCTTAAATGTCCCTAATGTATCTGCCCCCACAACCTCTGCAGGCAGTGCGTTCCACGTACCCACTACACTCTGTGTAAAAAACTTTCCCTCACATCCCCCCATACCTTCTTCCAATCACCTTAAAATTATGCCCCCTCCTGTTAGCCATTGCCGCACTGGAAAAAAGTCTCTGACTGTCCACTCGATCTATGCCTCTTATCATCTTGTACGCCTCTATCAAACCACCTCTCATCCTCCTTCTCTCCAAAGAGAAAAGCCCTAGCTCACTCAACCTATCCTCATAAGACAAGGCTGGGGCTTTTTTCGGTGGAGCACAGGAGACTGAGCGGTGACCTTATAGAGGTTTATAAAATCATGAAGGGCACAGATAAGGTGAGTAGCCAAAGTCTTTTCCCCGGGATAGGGGAGTCCGAAACTAGAGGGCAGAGGTTTAAAGTGAGAGGGGAAAGATCTTAAAGGGATCTGAGGGACAAAATTTTCACACAGATGGTGGTGAGTATATGGAACGAGCGAGTGGAATTGGTAGAGGTGGGTACAACTACAATATTCAAAAGGCATTTGGACGATTACATGAATGTAAAAGGTTGAGAAGGATATGACCAAACGCAGGTGAATGGGACTAGCTCAGATAGGTAACTTGGTCATCATGGACGAGTTGGGCCACAGGGCATGTTTCTGTACTGTATTTTGGTATTGGTATTGGTTTATTATTGTCACTTGTACCGAGGTCCAGTGAAAAACTTGTCTTGCATATCGATCGTACAGGTCAATTCATTACACAGTGCAGTTACATTGAGTTAGTACAGAGTGCATTGATGTAGTACAGGTAAAAACAGTAACAGTACAGAGTAAAGTGTCACAGCTACGGAGAAAGTGCAGTGCAATAAGGTGCAGGGTCACAACAAGGTAGATCGTGAGGTCAGAGTCCATCTCATTGTATAAGGGAACCATTCAATAGTCTTATCAGAGTGGGATAGAAGCTGTCCTTAAGCCTGGTGGTATGTTCCTTCAGGTTCCTGTATCTTCTACCAGATAGAAGAGGAGAGAAGAGAGAACGACCCGGGTGCATGTGGTCTTTGATTATAATTCTATGACTCGCTGACTCTATGTAGATTGAGGACACAATCATACCAGTACTGTAGCTCTGAAATACCTTGACTATTTCCAGCTCAGCAATATATGTGCAGGAGGGCCCCTCCAAGTTTTGGGGGTGGTGAGCTGTTGGGTTGCCAGTAGTTACAGATGCATCTGTTTGACTGTCATGGGCACACGCCAGTGATTATCGGCTTACACTGAATCAAGTCACTTGGACTCGGGGATTGCATTTGAAAGGACCACAGGCTGGGGCAATGAGAGGGAATCCAGAGCCACTTACACTCTGGGGTGTGTTGACCCCCCCATACAGAGCACTGGTCAGGCACATCTGGGAGACCCCAAGTTGTCTCCAGTCCCATATCTAGCGGGTCAGAATCACAGGTTGCAGTTCTATCAAGATAGCATGATCTGGGGACAGTGAGTGGAGATGCATCCTGGGACAAGACTGCAGTGAATAGAGCTGGCTCTCCCTGTGATGGCAGATGTGGTGACTGAAGTTCAGGCACCATGCTGTGTGACGACAGTCCAGGTGAATATTTAGCTTGGGGTAAAGGGAGAGTGGTTAATAAATCCACCCTAGGTAGAGATAAGAAAGCAGTTTGACCAAAGCATTTAAATGTTGTGTACAATGGAGATCAAAAGAGATTGTCTGACTGTTGAACCAAGGGGGTGGTGAGGCAACACCATAATGAATGGGAATGTGACGCCTCCAGAAAAGGGTTTGTGCAGAATATACCTTCAGAGGTCCACAGAAGATACGGAGGGAATTTCTCTGGAGATATGGAATCATGGTATTGACATGATGGCCGCAAAATACCAGGGCAGAAGATCTCAATGGACAAAGTGGCTGTGGACCCCTCTGCAAGATGGAATAACAGACCTGGAATGGAAATCAACAAGCTGGTCAGAGAATGAGACCACGGTGGGGTGTCCCAAAGGGGAAGATGTTTGAAGTCCAGGCCCAGTGAAAGGTAGTCCATTAGGAGCAGTCTGACTCAGCGGCATCATTTGCACATAGATTCATAGTCATAGAATAATACAGCACGGATACAGGCCCTTCGGCCCAATCAGTCCATGCCGACCATGGTGCCCACCCATCTACTCCAATTTCAGGCGTTCATCCCATATCCCTCGAAGCCCCGCCCCTCCATATGCTCATCCAAGTGCTGCTTAAAAGATACTATTGTACCTGCCTCAACCACTCCCTCTGGCAACTCGTTCCATATACTCACCACCCTCTGTGTGAAAACGTTGTCCCTCAGGTCCCTTTTAAATCTTTCCCCCCCTCACCCTAAATCTATGCCTCCTAGTTTTGGATTCCCCCACCCTGGAGAAAAGATGGTTACCGTCCACCTTATCTATGTTTCTCATGCTTTTATAAACCTCTAAGGTCACCCCTCATTCTTCTAAGTTCCAAGGAATAAAAACCCAGCCTGGCCAAGCTCTCCCTATAACTCAGGCCCTCCAGTCCTGGCAACACCCTCGTAAATCTTTTCTACACTCTTTCCAGTTTAACCACGTCTTTCCTATAACAGGGTGACCAAAACTGTACAGAATGCTCCAAGTGCAGCCTCACCAACGACTTATAGAATGTCCCAACTCTTAAACTTAGTGCCCTGACTGATGAAGGCCAGTGTGCTAAATGCCTTTTTCACCACCCTGTCTACCTGTGATGCCGCTTTCAACAAACTGTGTACTTGTATTCCTAGGTCCCTCTGTTCCATTACACTCCCTAGTGCCCTACCATTCATAGCACAAGTCCTACACTGGTTTGACTTTCCAAAATACATCACCTCACACTTACCTGTATTGAAATCCACCTGCCACTCCTTGGCCTACTTCCCTCACTGATCAAGATCCCCTTGTAATCTACGACAATCTTCTTCACTATCAACAACACCTCCTAATTCCGTGTCATCTATAAACTTACTGATCAAGTCTTGTCCATTCACATCTAAATCATTTATATAAATGACAAATAATAAGGGTCCTAACACAAACCCCTGCGGCACACCATAATTCAGTGCCCTCCATTCCGAGACCTTCAACCACCACCCTCTGTTTCCTACCTCAAGACAATTTTGAATCAAACTAACTAGCTCTCCCTGGATTCCATGGGACCTAACCTTCCAGACCAGCCTACCATGTGGGACCTTGTTGAAGGACTTAACAAAGTCCAAATAGACAACATCCACTGCCCCACCCTCATCTACCCTTTTGGTTCTTAAAGGTTCGTTAAGCACGACTTCCCACGCACAATGCCATGCTAACTCCTCCTAATCAGACTCTGTCTATCCAAATGCTGGTAGATCCTGTCCCTCAGAATTCCCTCCAGTAACTTCCCCACTGCTGATGTCAGGCTGACCAGCCTGTAGTTCCTTGGATTGTCCTTGCTACCCTTCTTAAACAATGGAGCAATATTAGTCACTTTACAGTCTTCGGGAACTTCATCAGTGGCTGACGATGAAGCAAATAGCTCCTCAAGGGCCTTAGCAACTTCTTCTCTAGTCTCCCACAAAGACTGAGGATGCATTTGGTCAATCCCTGGGGATTTATCCACCTTAATGTGTCACTTTGGTAGTCACATATTGACACATCACCTTGGTTATCGCAGAGCAATGTGGCTGCTCACAAATCCTGGAGGCAGGTAGCTTAGAAGAAGTGTCTGTGAGGTAAATGAGAGCATCAGGTCACAGGAGTTTCAGGACAGTGGCCACATGGGTTCATTAAAAAAATCCAGAAACAGGGTGCAAGGCAATTGATTCATCAGGAGGTGGTGTCGATACTGAGACTGCACAGGTTCCAGGGAAGAGCTTGGTGTCTGCAAGACTTTCATGCTTTGCAGAATCACTGAATGGCTTTTCCATTCACTGAAGTGCCTCCACATCTGGTTTCATTTAACTTCAGCTCAATACCATGAGAGTGCCGTAATTTCTTTTTATTCTTCCACGGAGTGTGAGTTCACCGGTAGTGTCAGCATTTATTGTCTATCCCTAACTGCCCCTGAACTTCAGCTGCTATTCCAGTTACTTACCTGTTACATAAGCACTACCCAAGACAAACTAAAAACAGTTACCACTGAGCTGAAAATCTTGGTGTGGTCCCGAATGGGAGTATAAGAAGGGATAACTCTGTGGCTTCCAAAAGCACAGAAGGAAAAAGGAAAAGTTGTTTCTACAGGGAGTCAGAGTGGGAGTTGGGATGCAAGGAAGTGTGAAAACAAGGGCAAAAAATGGAGAGCCTTAAGAAGCAAGCAAAGGAGAGATTTTTTGGGACTGAGTTCAGGGTATCCAATAATGTACTAAATACAATGTATAATTAATATTGTACTTGCTAAGTGTCCTTAGCCTTTGTGTTAACTTCTTTGTGAACTGTTCAAATTATTCAAGAATATGTCATACATGTGGGATGCCTTTTGTAGCAGGCACTGCCCGTCCTGCCGATTCTGGCTCTTGAGAAGAAGTATAGTTATTCCCATTCCCCTCCTACTGCCCCACTGCACTGCAATTCTTCCCAATTTATCCCATTTCCTTTCACAAAATTACTCTTCAATCTGCTGCCACCACTCTTTCAGGCAGGGCACTGCAGACTGTAACAGACTGTTGAGAAGTGTCGGTTCCTTCGTTTTGTTGTGGGGGTGGATTTGGGGTGGGGTTGGTTTCTCAGCAGCTTTGTGACCTGTGCAAGTGTAAGGAGAGAAGTTGGATCGCATTAGGAAACATTCACCAACAGGGTTCTGCTGCATTAACCCATCGTCTTCTGTAGGACACACACAACATTTAAACTTCAGCCCATTACCATGATAGGAGGGTCCGTGAAACATGACACATGCTGGTTACTGCCTTAGCCTGTGTCCAAGGGTGACTGGCTGGCATCACTCAAAGTGGGCTAGTGCTGATTGAAGCCACTGCTGTATCTCTAGAGGGGAGGAGTCCTTTGCCTGTAACTCTTGGTTTAGTTGGTGGAACAGGGAAACATCAGGCACCTGATGTTTGGACAATGTCCTGGGTATCACAGTGGACAAGATGAAGAAGGGGCCTCTATATGTAGGGGCCCAGTGAGTCCAGTGAAATCGGGGAAGAAAGTTGTGTGGGAGCACAACAACAAAGGTACAGGCACAATGCAGCAAGGTGAGTGACCTTACGCGTGGCCAAGGTCAATGAACACATCAACCAATCCCATATCTCAACCACTACCCAGCCTCATCCACTGTCCAACCCTCATCATCAACAACCCCTGTCAACGCAGACCCCACCGGCTTCACTTACTTACCAGTGCTCTGAGAGTCACAGCCACCTCACTGTATTCACAGATTGCTGACTATTTGATCACGGCAGACATATCTCAATACACCCAACAACAGCCATCTTTCTCTTTTGCCATTGATGGAGAGCCAGTGTCAGCTACACGAACCAATGGGGAGGATGTGTGTGTATCCTTGGGCTCAGCAGTCTGCAGGAGAGAGTACTGGCCGTCATAGGTGTGGTTGATGAACACAGTGGGCCTGAATGATCCTCAAGAGGATGTGTGTGTGACCAGCAATGGAGGAACGGGAAGACCGAGTGAGGTGGATGGAGGAATGGGGAACGTTTCTGCTCTGGTTCTCACTGTATCACTGCATAGCCCCTTCCCCATTCACCTCCAACTGCTTGTGCTGCTGCCGCCCGACCCCAGGACCATATCAGAGGGATAAGATGTGGCCAATTTCAGGAAACTCTCTGGGAAGGCCACTGTAAATCTTAGCGGGGAATAAGGCAAGGATCTTAACAGGAACTAATGTAACCATCTTCTGTCACTGTGGAGCGTCAAAGTGTAGGAGAAGGAATGGCTTTTTCTTTCTTCAGCACATTCCAAAGATCAGACATTCCCAGGATTGGATTCCGGTTGTTGCAAAGTGATTCCTTGTCCTCCTCTCCTTCAGTAGTTCCTCAGGATTGAGGATAGCTTGCATCCACTCTAGTTTTTTGGGTCCTGAGGTGACTAATGAGGCTGATATAATAACCCTGGAATCTTCCACAAACAGGGTAAGAGTGGGCTGAGGGGGTAGGTGGGTAGTTGGAGAGGTGGTCCACTCCTGTTGTTTACACTGGGCTCCTGAGTGCTCCCAGTGCATGGATTCTAGATTCTCAAAGTCACCCTGAATGCCTTTTCTCCACTTTGAGGGATCATGGCCCAGAGATTCCCAGGAATCAGTGGGGATGTTGCATTTTTTCAAGGAGGTCTTGATCACATCCTTGAGCCTTTCCTTCTGTCTCTCTGGTAATTTCTTCCTGTGACAGAGTCCTACCCACGCTGTTTCTGTAAACTCCTCCAAATTCACTTGAAGGATAAATAAACCAATGTGAGCATCGTCTCCCAACACCCCAAACATAATGCCCTAACTACACTCAGCCACCTCCACTGGGAAGGCCACGTCACTCGATGCCCGACGTCAGCCTCCCAAAACAGACCCTCTATCCTGAAGTCTGTCCTGCTGAGTTTCTTGCAGCGCCTGGTAACAGGAAGGGTTCTTTGCTGCATTTGCTTTCGCTGTGGAGAGGTTGGTCCTGAGGTCACATTCAGAGCTTCTCACTTCCTGCTCATTACCATCACCAAATGGGAAGCTTCACTCCAGCTGTGATTTTGCTGTTGTCATCTTTGCACCAAGTCATGATTAGAATTGTTGTCAGATACAGTCATGTACAACAGCCAGAGTAAAACTCCGATAATCTGCTATCTGACTGTTCAGAAATCTTCGTGGTTCAATAGCTGGCTCACCAGATTATGTTTGCTGCATTCTGTTCCCCCTCACTGGGTTCCAGATCCTGCACTTCCTTCCACCCTCTGGGTCCCAGTTCCTGCACTTCCTTCCACCCACTGGGTCCCAGATCCTGCACTTCCTTCCACCCACTGGGTCCCAGTTCCTGTACTTCATTTGCAAACTTATTAATCAGCCACCTACGCTCTTTTCCAAAACATCAGTGCATATGACAGACGGTAATGGACCCAGCACCGATCCCTGTGGTACACCACTGGTCACGGGTCTGCAATCTCAAAAACAACTCTCCACAACGACCCTCTGCTACCTGCTACCAAGCTAATCTCTTTTTATCCAGTTTGCTATCTCACTCTAGATCCCAGGTATTCCAATCTGCCGGACCAGCCTACCACGCTGGACCTTGTCAAAGGTCTCAGCCCTCTGCCCTCATCAATCCTCGTGATCACCCCAAAAAAGTCTGTCAAATTTGTGAGACATGATCTTCCATGAACGCAGCCATGTGAAGACAAGGGAAAGAGTAGAATGTTGGGAAAAGAGAGGAGAAGTAGGGAAGGTGGAGGAAGATGGGAGTGAAGGGTGGTCAGGGAGGGGAGAGGGTGAGGAATGGGGAGAGTTGGTAGGGAAGGATGAAAGGGAACTAATTGGATAGTTTGAGACCCACAGTTTTGATTTGCTGCACTATACAATATACAGAGCAGAGGCATGAGGTGACTCATGGCTCCTGTTACAGAACAGACTGCACAGTGGGAGGGATCAGAACCTGAGAAGCAGAGACGGATGGTCTGATCACCATTAGCACTTACTTTTTCTCTTCATATCTGCAAGTTCCATCTTCAGGACAGCAGTGGAGTTTCCGATTTCTCTGGACGTCATCTGTGTGACTGAAATGGAAGCAAAGATTTATTTCTCACACCTGTTTCTCACATTTTCTGTCTTTATTTGAGTCCCACTGGGGGTTCCCCCATCAATTGTGTGAAACCCCTCTGGGAAACAATGCAGTGAACATGCCTGGGACATAAGCCAGGTCCTACTTCTGATGGGTTCTTCATATAGCGGGCAAACAGATGTTTCTGCTCCTGGTACATTCAGTGAGTGACCATTGCTGGAGACTTGGGAGGGCCAGGCACAGTGCGTACAGAGATGTTCCTGACCACAGGACAGGGGAATTGGTCAAGGCTCCTCTCTCTGATTGGCTGCTGTTAGACCATATACAGTACAATACAGCACAGCAGAGGCTTTTCAAGCTATCAGACATCTGCTGGTCTCTTCAGGAGCCTCATTCAATGCCCCAGTGCCTGGTTCTATTCACATTTCTTTCAAACTTCTCTTCAAATATTTAATAAACTCTCATTTGAAAGTCACACTTCAATTTGTTTCCCCTACCTTGTACCTACCTCCACAGTGTGGACATCACCATGTGCACGATTGTTGGTTGGGAATAGATATCAACTTGTCTGAGGTCCCATCACAGTCAGACAGGCCACTCCCAACACACAGCATGATGGTAAGGCTCTGAGCAAGAGGTGTTTGGTCAGCAAAGGGTTGAACGTTGTCAGGAGCAGACAGAGCAGAAGAGAGATTCGTCTGTGAAGTGTTGCAATTTTTCTAGCTCTGTGGTGGGACAGATGTGAAATCCCCGCCCAGTGGCCATGTTCCTGGGGAAAGTCAATGTGCAGGGTGGGAAGTTCTGACAATCAGTCCTAGGAACTCTGAACACCTGATACTGACTTAACTGACACTGCTGCTTTCAGCACACTCACTGCAGTGAAACTCAGTTACTCCACCATCTGACCTTCTGGAAATCCTGATGGTTTGGCATCAGGCTCACTGGGTGATGTTTGTGCGTTCCCTTCCCACTCCCTGGGATCCCAGACCCCACCCTCCCTCTCACTCACTGGGACTTCAGTCTCCGCTCTTCCTTCCCACTCTCCGGGGCCCCAGTCCCCACCCTCCCTTCCCACTCACTGGGACCCCAGTCCCTGCCGTCTCTTTAAACTCAAATAACTCATTGGACAATATTATGTAAACTCTGAAATGTGCTGAGATATCAATTAGAAGTGTGCTGAGATATCAATAAAATCTGCTAATCTGGCACCATGAAAATCCAGAGTGTGCTGGATTATCGGAGATTTACTTTGCTCTGATGTGTGGAGCACTCGTCTTGTTGGAACTCCCCTTGTACCTTCTCCCTGCCCTGTCGGAAGTTTAGAAGTCTTCCATCTCTGATTACAGTCCATTCTGCAGCCTCATTTCCAGTTCAATGAACGTGTTCAAACCCTGTCCGCTTCACACCGGCAGCTCTACTGAGCCAACAGTTGGGATCTCCTGGCCTGGAGCTGTCAGTCAAAGGCACTCAGTCCCTGTCCCCTCGACCCCACTACCCAAAGGCCTTTCCAGAGACTGTGATAATCAAACCCATCACCTGACCACACCAGAGCGGCTCAGAACATTCACCGGTTTCCTCCCACATTCCAAAGACGTTCATGTTAGGATCTGTGGACATGCTATGTTGGAGCTGGAAGAGTGGCGACACTTGCAGGCTGCCCGCAGCACATTCTCAGTAACGCAAAAGGACGCATTTCACTGTGTGTTTTGATGTTCATGTGACTAATAAATAAATATCTACTGGATGGTCTCTGTGCCCATCTTAACTACTCTGCACATATTCGCCACTTAATGCCCATTTCTGAGACCTTGCGGATGTAGTGAGCTGTCACCGACCTTGCAGACAGGCTGAGTTCTGTAGTAATAATTAACAAATATAACATCCAGACTATACATGCAAACATCACTCCCACATTTTGTACAGATCAAGAGTCCTGCTTCAAACTGTGTGAACTCCCTGACTTGGACTCAATTAGAATTCAGCAGTGAAAGTGGAGGTGAGGAATGAACTTGACCCTGATGAGTTTGCCCAGTCCTTGACAAAAGCTCAGCAGCAACACCAGAACAATCCTCGCTTTGAACCAAGACCAGGATTGGGGAGCGAAAGTAATCGTGTAGGTGTGTGCAAAGTTGAAAAAGATTGGGATGGATCAGGGGGTCATAAATAGGTGGCATCAATCGTGGACATGAAAAGTCGGTCACTGAGGAAGGTGAAATTGAAATCCGGGAAAGAATGCGTTGGCACATGAGATGGGGTCATGTGAAGCCCATCAAACAGAACAAGGATTGTTTGGGAAAGGACAGGATTGTCCACGGCTGACATTGGAAAAGCACCAGAGGCTTCCTAAAGGCACAAAGAGCTGCTTGAACTGAGGATACAAAGGAGTGCTTGACAAGCATTCAGTGCTTACTGTTGTGGTTCATCTGTGAAAGTTCTATGTTGAAACCAGCCTGCGATAGCCTCATCCTGTTGAGGATCTGTGAAACTGAAAGAGAAGCAAAGCTTTCAATGGGATTGCAGGGACAGAGCAGATTCCCATCAGTAGTTTGAGATCAAAATTACTAATGGGCGGAACAGCCTCCATCTGCGATTCTACTGTCAATGTTTGGGCTCAGTAGGGGAGAATCGCTGGGAATAACGTCAAATCGAGCTGGATTCAGCTCACTGCCCAGACTCATTGCTCGTGTCTTCTGTCCACTTGCCCTCCCTGGGCCACACACAGAGGGCCGATCAAACTGAGAGGCTCCTGGGAGGTGGAGTCAGACCCCGGGTGAGTGGATCCACTGAGACCTCATCCTCCTGAGTGACAGGTCACAGACTTCTACTGATGATTGAAGTTGTTGTAAATTAAAACATCCACAATAACGATAGTTGTAAAGCTGCTTGCAAATCAATAAAAATGTTAAACTGAGAAAGAAGCACCAGCAGATTGGGACATCCCACTCCACAAGAGGACCTGACCTGTTCCAACTTCTGCCCAACACCTTCACCTACCTTGGGTAGGGTCAGAGGGCTTCTCCTGAATCCCTGCTGCAACAGCCCCAGTTGTTGGTTGGTAGGCTAGTTGGCTCCTGTAACTTACTCCAAGCGTAGGTGGCAGCTGGGAGAATGGGCATGTTGGATAGAATGTGTTACAGCAATATGTGGGGGACTGAGATTGAGCTGGGAGCTGACATAGATTGGCCAAGCGGCTTATGGAAGTGTGGACATGGAAAATGTTGGCACCATCCAGAACTCCCTCAGGTTGAGTCCAGGATCTGCTGGAGTTGGAGACACAGTGACCTCAGATGCCTGGTAACACTCACTGTTCTTCAGCTGGGAGAGTTCAGCCCTGAACTCAGCGAGTGAGCTCCTCATCTCTTCCGAAAATCCGGTCACTGAAAGTCAAGCATAAAACAACAAGTGGAGATGTGAGAGACTGCAACGTTGGAGCATTGAATACAGAGCACACATGTTGCTGAAAACAGAAATAGAAAAGAATGCTGCAGTTCTCCACAGGTCTGAGCCTCTGTAGAAGAATGAGTCAGTGTTGCAGGTTGCAGGAACTGGCCAGTTCTGAACAAACTGGAAAGGTTGGTCATCTGAAATTATTGAAAGCAGTGTTGAGTCCTGAGGGCTGGAGTGTGCATAGTCAGAAGATGAGGTGCTGTTCCACAAGATTGGGCTTCACTGCAACAGTGCAGGAGGCCAAAGGCAGTAAAGTCAGAGTGGAAGTGGGTTGGAAAAATAAAGCAGGTGCCCCGAAATCTTGCTCCTGAAAAGCAGTGGGAGGCACGGTAGCGTAGTGGTAGCTATTACAACGTCAGCAAGCCAGGTTCAATTCCAGACACTGTCTGTAAGGAGTTTGTATGTACTCCCCATGCCTGTGTGGGTTTCCTCCAGGTGCTCCGGTTTCCTCCCACATTCCAAGGACGTACGGGTTAGGAAGTTGTGGGCATGCTATCTTGGCGCTGGAAGTGTGGTGGCACTTGCGGGCTGCCCCCAGAACACTCTACACAAGAGATGCATTTCACTGGGTGTTTCGATGTACATGTGACTAATAAAGATATCTTATCTTATCTCATCTCATCTCATCTTATGTCATCTCATCTCCTCTTATCTTATCTTATCTTAATGCCGAGACTGATGTCTGTGTGCCAGGCATGGGCAGCAGTGAGGTACAGACCAGCTGGGCACAGGCTTGAGAGGTGCATGTCCTCCCTCTGTAACTGTGTTCTTTAGTCCTTGCTCTGGGAGAGTGAACAACCTGATGAAAATGGCCAGACCTGGGCAAGGACAAACACCAGAGCACAGCTGAATTTGAACTGTGAAACCTGGGCAAGAGGCTAAGGATTTAGGGCAGAGTACCGAAGCAGTTGGCTAAAGTTTAAATGCCTTTTATTGGAGGGATGGTGAATGGTTCTTGAGACCCATGGTTTAAAGGCCAGGGAAAGCTGGGAGAAAGAATGACGAATCCGAATGTTCTAACTCTGTGGGAGAGCCCTTGGTTGGTGGAAATTATTTGATGTGGGGAAGCGGAAGTTTTCTCAGACTGATATTCCACACCTACCGTTCCTCCTCATTTGCGAAAGCTCTGTGTGGAGATCTCTCTGGGAGCCGACAACCTCACCGAACATCTGTGTAACTGAAGCAAATGGGGAAGGGTCAGCACTGGTACCGATTAACTGCACTTCCAGAAACACAGCATGGGAAGAGAAGAGCAGGACCTCGGTGCACGGTGTGGCGGGGGTTCTAACAGGGTGGCCGCCCCTTCCACCCCGACCGGTTGGATCTCTCTGCTGGTCAGAGGTAGCCGTTGGATCAGGTCCATGTACTACTCGGCTTGACTCAGGCTGCTTGAGACACAGCACAGGCCAACAAACAGAGGCGGGGCGAGGAGCGCAGGGGCTTTGGACTGCATTGACCTTGGTCTTGCATTATTCTCCACCACAAAACCCTCAGCCATACTGAACCCTGCATACACCCTGTAGGTACAGACCTGATACCATGTGCTCACACCCAGTACATCACTCTGTGTTCCCTACACTCTGTGACACCCTACACTCTGTGTCACCCTACACTCTGTGACACCCTACACTCTGTGACACCCTACACTCTGTGTCACCCCATCTTCTGTGGCTCCTCTTCCTTCTTTCTTTGAGTCCAATGTCACCTTCCCTTGCCTGCCCCCACCCCTTCCTTCCACCCCCCATTTCATTACAGGGCCATGCATTCCTTCACCTGTCAGTGCCCGTCCCCTTCCTGCCCTCCACCCCCCCTCTCGCTCCTCATCCACCAGTGGGACCTCCTGTTCTTGCCATGCACCTGGCAGGACCCCTCCAGGGTGACCAAGGTGAGGTTGGAGTGAGACCGATGGACAAGGACCTGTGTCTATGAACCTCGGCGCACAGAGTGAGCCACAAAACATGATGGAAAGACCACTGGGGTTCAATACTCACTGTGGGTCTTCATCTGTGACTGCTCCATTCTGAGCTTGATCTGGGAGGTCCTTATTTCACTGAGGTGCTGTGGAACTAATAGAAAATTAAGGCTTTCATTCCCATCGCAGTGAGTTGGCCCTCCCTCACCTATTGCACTTAACGAACTTTAAGCCCCCTTATCCTGCAGCGTTGCAACCAAGTAGTGTAGCTCGTTGAGCTGCTGCCTCACAGCTCCAGAGACCTGGGTTTATCCCTGACCTCAGGTACTGTCAGTGTGGAGCTTGCGTGTCCTCCCTGTGACTGCATGCGTTCCTCCGGGTATTCCAGTTTTCTCCAATAAAGACGAGCAGATTGATAGGTTAATTGATGCTGTCAACTTATACCTCTGGTCTGATTCTATCAGAGATTATCCCCGATCCGACACTACAAGACCATATCTCGGATCCAACGCGACTGGATCGCACCTCGGATCTGATGTTAGAACATCCTAGAGAGACGAGAGAGACTGCAGACTTTGGAATCTAGAGCAACACACAAAATGCTGGAAGAACTCAATGGGTCAGGCAACACCATATGGAGGGAAATGGACAGTCAACATTTCAGGTCGAGACCCTTCATCTGGACTGAAAGATAGAGGGGAAGTAGCCGGTGTAAAAAGGTAGAGGGGAAGGGCTGGAGCAAGAGCTGCTGGTGATAGGTGGATCTAGGTGAGGAGGGGTGATAGGGAGATGGGGGAGGGGAGAGTGGAGATGGTGACAGAGGCTGGGGGGGGTGAGAGGTGGAGGCGACAAAGGGCTGCAGATGGTGGGATCCGATAGGAGAGAAAGATGGAGCATGGAATAAAGGGAGGGAGGTGGGGAGAGGGACCAGTGGGAGGAGTGTGTGGGTGATGGAGAGAGTAGGGATGGGTAAGACGCATGGTGATGGGGGCCAGGTGGATCAAGAGGAGAGAGACAAGGGACAGAGGAGCAGCACTTACTGGAAGTTAGAAAATTCAATGCTCATGGCACCAGGCTGGAGGCTACCCAGGTGTAATCTGAGGTTCTGTTCCTCGAGAGGCCATCTTCCCTCTATCTTTCAGTCCAGATGAAGGGTTTCAACCTGAAATGTCGACTGTCCATCTGGCCATTTCCCTCCATTGATGCTGCCTGACCCATAGAGTTCATCCAGTGTTTTGTGTGTTGCAATACAAGATCTTACATTGATCCAATGCAATCCAGCCATTTCTTTGATCCAACACTATCAGATCGTACCCCTGATCTGATGCTAGGTGATTATACCTCTGGCCCATTGTTATTGGAACATATTTCCAAGGTCTTATTTCCTGTTCGGTGTATCCAAAGCCTTGTGTGACTCCACTGACCATGGCGGTGAAGGCCATATCTCCAACTATGGCCCTGATAAGGGAGGAGGCGTTGGGTTGGAAAGGAGTGTCAGAGGCCGGGAAGAATTAGGAAGGTCATGGATCAGACAGGTGTCACCTTGCCTGGCATACTTCAAAACTGCAAAGTTTAAAATTGCAAGACTTTTTTTGAGTTTTGCTGTTGATGGAATTGATGGATTCTCCTCTTGGGATTCATATTCTCATATTACATTGCAAAGCAGAAGGAGGCCACTTGGCCCATCAAATCTCTCAGAATCATCATCTTATTCAGTTCAGTTGCATCTCATCTCAAGCTTCACTTCTCCAAAGAAAACAGTCCAGGTCCTCCTGATCTATCCTTGTAACTGTCGTCGCACATCCCGTGAATCATTCCCACCAACCCCCTTTATTTCCTTGTAACCTGTTCTCCATCACTTGCCTATTATGGATTCCATTGCCTTTGGGCGGTAAGGAGGGGGAGCTGAGAGGAGGAGGGGAGGCAGTAGCCTCAGGGATACACCAGAAGCTGCCGTACACAGTTACCACAGGCTCCACGCCCTGAACTGGTTCCCGCATGGATCTGAATTTGAGTCAAGGGTATTCCTGACAACTTACTGTGAGTCTTCATTTGTGAGATTTCCATCTTTAGTTCTTCCTGTGACCTCTCCACTTTGCTGAACTTCTCTGCGACTGAAATGAAGCAAAACTTTGGTGAGAAGTTAACACCACTCTGAAATTGATGGGCAGCTCACAGGATCTCACAATTTTGTCTCCACTGTATCTTCATCCAATTCCCTTCTGAAGCCACATTGGAGCCAATCTCCACCAGATCTGCAGGCAGCGCATTCTGGATTACAACCACACGCTGCATAAAAACGTTTTTTACTCCTGTCGCTATTAATTCTCTTCCCTCTGTTTCACACCTGTGATCTTGGTGCTTAACCCCTCCAGCAACTGGACCAGGCTCTCACTACCCACTCTGTCTGGCCCCTCATCATCTTATACACTTCAGTTGCATCTCATCTCAAGCTTCACTTCTCCAAAGAAAACAGTTCAGGTCCTCCTGATCTATCCTTGTGACTGTGGTCCCACATCCCGTGAATCATTCTCGTAAATCTGTTGTGAACCCTTTCGAATATCTCCACATCCTTTCTACAGTGTGACAATCAGAACTGAACACAAAACTCCAGTGGAGGGCAGACCAGAGTTTTGTAAATGCTTGGCATGATTTCTCTGCTTTTATACTCTGTGCCTCTATTGATAAAGTATGGAATTGTGCAATACTTTGTTAACTGCTTTCTCAACCTGCCCTACCACTCTCAATGACTTGTGCACCCTTACCCCAGGTCTCTCTGCGCCTCTGCACCTTTTAGTTGTGGCAGAAGTTTTGTTCCCAATTGAGTTTTTGGTTAATTTTAGTTGCACACTTGAAAGGAGGAGATGTTGGGGTACGTTTTGACTTTTAGCGATAATGTAGAAAACCAAGATCAACCCTGCATTGAGTTTTATTCAGTGACGATGTTGGGGATTGATAGACAGTACTGCTGTTTCACACTTGCCCATTGTACCATGGTGGAGAGCTTTCCGTTATACACTCCAGACTGCCCAGTATAGAGGAAAAGTTGGGTTTATGGAGTTCAGTAATAACCAGTGTGCAGAAATGCATGTAGTCGGGTGTCAGTGCGTGGTTGGGGTTGCATCTAGAAGCATGGATGAGTGAGCTACAAACATGTTCAAATATCACCACAGAACTTGAATTCGAGTGGCTAAATAAAATAAAATTAATTGGAATTAAAAGAAAGTTTGGTTTCAAAACAACTGGATGGCTGTAAAAAACCATCCACTTCCCTCACAACTTTCACTGAGAGGAATCTGCTCCCCTTACCCAGTCCGGCCTGTATGTGACTCCAGACACACTGGGTTGACCTCCACTGCAAGGAAGGATAGACATAAATGCTGAATGGAAAATTTAGCAAAAGGAGAGTGGGGATGAGAGATGGGGGGATGGGGAAGAGAACGAGCGATGGATGGGGAGAGGGAGGGATGCAGAGGGAAGGATGAGGGAGGTGTAGAGTGGGGTCGCAGGCTTCCCCAGTTTAGGAACAGGAGAAGGTGATTTCACCTCTTAAAGTGAGTGCGGCTGACCTGTGACCAACCAACACACCCACCTATCCCCAGGTCACCGACACCTGTGGTCAACAAAGTCATTCAGTGTCACATTTAAAACTAACAATTGGCCGTGTGAGGAAGTGCTCTGACCTGACCTGACCACTTACTTTCAGTGTTTATCTCTAGCTGCACCAACAGTTCCAGCCAATTTTCTAAAAACGCCAGTCTAATCATTTGGAAATTCCAGGAAGTACAGACTTGGTTTGTCTCATATCTCTCCCTGTAATTAATCTCTTGGAGTGTAGGCATTATTTTGGTGACTCCGCATTGCCTCAGTACTATGGCCAGTACCTTTTCCTTACAGTGAGGCTCAGAAATGTGCAGGGTGCGTGGGCTGTGGTACTCACCAGCACCGGGCGGGCTGTGGTCTAACCAGGGTTTGTACAGACGGAGCATCCCTACCCCACACTCCCAGTAGGCCTGTGAGGATCAGCACTGGACAGGAGTGCAGGCCAAACAAGGCAGGTGTGGCTTGTCATGCTTTGTACAATCTGCCTCATTCATGGCCAGTTAAAACATCCCTGATGGCCCTGACTTGAGACATTCGGATTCCCTGATACTGAGGAACAAACTGTGAAACTCGAAGGGACCTTTGCCCACTGGCCCATGACAACTCTGGCGCCTGATCTTCTCCCTCCTCACTGAAGGCTGCTGCTGTTTGGAGAGCCGCTTCTCTTCTCTGCCTCCAGCCTTGGACTTTGTGCCTGTAACTTCCGACCCACCCTCCACCTCATCCATGGGGGTCCACACACCATCCACCTCCTCCATGGGGTCCCACACAGCGTACCCCTTCAGCCCTGCTGCCTCCTTCAGGGGGTGGGGGCTGGGTGAGCTTGCAGAGCCATAGGGATGGCAAGTTTGTAGAACAGCAAACCTATAAGCAGACATGCTGATAATTCACCTCTAACCCAGGAAAACATCCACATAACATTAGACCAGGAATCCATGTTGTGCCTTAGAGCAAAGGAGCAGAAGTTCAGGCAAAGGGGTGGCTTCTGGAGTGTCTGAGAGTGTGGTGGCGATGGAGGGTATCCAGAGCTCGGGGCTTGGGCAGCTGAAGGCAGGGGTTGCGGATCAGTGATGGGCAGGGGCTGGGACTGAAGGGGAACCCAGACCCAGGATGGTGAGCTACACAGACAGGAAATGGCACAGACATGATTGGTTTGGAAACCACGGAGGAGGATATCAAAACAGAGGCATTCTTTAGTCTCCAGCGAGTGTTGCTCAGTGAGTCTGGGTGAATGTGCCTTTCCACAAGACTCTGAAACACCAGTATCATATCTGCTTCAACCACCACCCCTGGCAGCCTGTTCCAGGCACCCACCACTCTCTGTGTAAAATACTTGCCCTGATCATCACCTTAAAACTTTCCCCCTCTCACCTAAATGCATGTCGTCTTGACATTTCTACCCTGGGAAAAAGATTCTGACTGCTTACCCTATCTATGCTTCTGATGTTTGAGGTGCTCCGTACTGAGAATGACAGATAGAATCTGAACTGCATTCCACACATGTGCTGAAAGGCCTGCTTGTGATGGCTGAGGTGGAGATAGTTGTCCAAAGAGACGTTCATTAACACTTCATGCAGCCGATCGTGATGAGCTTGACATCATCTGCAAATTCCGTCCTTTGTCCTAACCGATCCCTGTATATTGCAAACATGAAACTACTGGACCACTTGCCCTCAGTGCCATAAACCCAAAGAGGCTGGAGGTTCATGGGAGGAGCGTCAGTACTGGGCCATGAAACCATTGAGACAGAAGGATAATAATTTTACAGAGGAATTGGAGGCTGGAATTGTTACTCACTGTCTGTCTCCAGGTGGGAAACCTTCCCCCTCCAGTCAGGCTCAGAGTTTCGTACTTCATTGAGCTTCTGTAAAACTGGAAGGGAAGGAAGGCGTTAGTTCTTCAGTTCCCCATCACTCTCATTTTCCACAAGGTGCTCTTTTAACAAAGGCAACGGTGTGTGCATTTTAAAACAGTGTTGAACTGGCCAAGAGAGGAGGTGATGCAAGTGTGTTAAGCACTGATGTGGGGGAAGTCACTGATGGTTCAGTTTAAGGAAACACTGCCTTAACTTCTGTCGCCAAGCTGAGATTTGCCCATTGGTGAATCTTGTTTGAGCTTAGGGTGGATGTTCTGTGCGAGGGTTGGGTGGGCAGTGCTGCAGCGGGTAGTGCTGCTGCCTCCCAGGTTCAGTCCTGCTCCGGGTGCAGCCTGTGTGGAATTTGCATGTTCTGCAGGATTCCCCCCCTCCCAACCCCCCGGGTGCTGTGGTTTCCTCCCACATCCCAAAGGTTGGGAAGTTAATTGGTCACTGTAAATTGCCCTAGTGTGTGGGGGAGGGTGACGGGGGATGGGGTAGGAGAAATGGAGAGGTGAAGACGATTGGGGGAAAGGTAATGGGTCTGTAAGTGGAACAATGAGATGGGTGCCTGGCGGTTGCCTTGGACACAGTGCGCCGAAGGCCTATTTCAGCACTGTATGACTCTAAGACTTTAATTCAGGTGATTTTTTTTTAATTTTTAAAATTTAGTTTTAATAATAGGAAACTTATGCAAACATGGGACCTCCTGATAGGACCCCATCCCCAACAGGGAAGGTATGTTTGCTCGTCAAGACTGTCCCTCACATTTGCCCTGAGTGGTGCTGCCCATTGTAGAACGAGAGGCATCAAGTCCCTGATGCCAGTGACCGGTGAGGGGTGGGGGGGGTTGTGCTGAATGGGAAATCATTGGTTCCTCTGGGAGATGGAGCCCAGACTCCCACAGTTCCTGCTAAACCATTGGCTGACATCCCAGTATTCCCAGTTGGAGTGGGTAGGGCAGGATGCTCATCAGTCGGCAGTCGGCAGGTTGTTGTGTCCACGGGATGGGGGTGGTCCACTGAGTGGTTGGGGAGGTTGGTTGGGCTGGTGGTGGGCATTGGTGGTGTAGAGGGACTGGGTAGAGCTGAGCCACTCTTCCCTTACCTTGTGGACCCCGGCTCCCTCTTGTGGTGAAGCTAGGACATCCATCACATTGTGACAATGCCGTGAGAAGTGCATACCCCGATGTAAAGCAGGATCCCACTGGGTTTGGGCAGCTGCACAGGCGAGCAGGCTAGGCTCAGGAACGAACCCGGCACCTGGTGGGTCAGAGACTGGGGCAACGTACACCATCCTCTGCCCCTCACACACTTTCTGCTGGACAGGTTGATGGAGTGGGAGGTTGATAAGCTGTAGAATCATAGACTCACAGAGAGATACAGCATGGAAACAGGCCTTTCAGCCCACTGAGTCTGTGCTAACCATCAACCACTCCTTTACACTCATCCTACATTTATTCCACTTTTTATTCTCCCCACATTCCCATCAACTCTCCCCACTCACCTATACACCGAGGGCCATTTACAGTGACAAATTAACCTACTAGCCCACACATCATTGGGATGGGGGAGGAAATTGGAGCACCTGGGGGATATCCACACGGTGACAGTGAGAATGTGCAAACTCCACACAGACAGGACCCCAGGTCAGCATTGAACCTGGCCTCTCGAGCTGTGAAGCAGCAGCACTTACTACCAAGTGTTCCAGCGGCAAATGGCAGGGTAGTTGTGAAGAGATAACAAGGGCCTCCTCCTCAAGCTGGAGTGTGGCAGGGTTGCCTTCACAGAATCCTTGACTGCTGCAGCTACAGAGGAAGACATTTGGCCCATTGTATTTATGCTGGCTTTTCAGAGGAGCTGTCTCGTTTGTGCATGTCCTTGCTCTATCCAGACATGTTTTTTACCTTCAGGTATTGTTTAATTCTGATTGTTCTTTGTACATTACCACTGACTCCCCCATCCTTCTGTGCTCTGCCTTCCAGACCAGAAAACAGAAACATAACCAAGCCATGACTCAAAGAGCTGGTTACAGGTTGGGGAGTGATTCTCCCTGAATCCCTAAAGCTCACTCATCTCATGCAGGCACAGCTCAGCAGTGTGATGTACTCTCCACAATAACACTCTAACAGCTCAACGTCATCTTGGACAAGGCAGCATTGACATCCCATCCACCACCCGAAATATAATGAGGCTTCTAGACCACACCTCCCACATCCGGGGCCTCCATCACAGCAAGTTCAAGGGCAGCGGACGTATAGGAACACCGACACCTGTAGGTCCCCCTCCAAGTCACACACCATGCTGCCTTGGAAATAAATTGTAAGTCCTTCTTCTTCACTGGGTCTAAATCCTGGAACTCCTTCCCCCACAGGACCGCGGGAGCACCTTCCCCAGAAGGTCCGCAGTTGTTCAAGAAATTGGTTCACCCCCACCTTCTCAAGGGCAATAATGCCAGGAACGCCTGTGACCCTTAAGAGAATAAAATTAAATCACAGCGTCTTGTCTAAAAATATATTTCCTTGCAGCTCTTTTCACCGATTATCTTAAATCTTAGCCCATTATCTCCACACTTTTGCATTAAGAAATATTCTCTTTGTTCAATCTGTACGGATATGTGCCCACTGGTTGGTGTGAACACAGTGACCTGTTTCCATGCTGTATGACTCTGTGACCCTATGACCGTTCATCATTTTCAACATGGCTATCAAATTCCCGTCCAGCTTCCCCGTCTCTGAGGGAGAGGTGCCCCTAAGGCTTCTGTGTTGGGTCAGTGGGAGCACCCCGTGTCCCCGTGCTCTGGGTTGTTCACTGTTGAAGAGGGAGTTCTGGGTGAGGTGAAGGGGTGTTCCATTTGTGGAAAGGGTGAGTTGGACTTCTTGATGTTTCTCCAGTGTCGGACCAAGAGCAGACCATCACTGTCAGTCACTGGGGAGAGACCAGTGACTGGGCACTTGTTTCCATTGTGCTGACACACCAGGCTCCTGGTGAGGTAAGTTAGGTGACACCTAATTAGGGTTTTAAAGTCTCGGGAAGAATGAGACACAGGTTGTACCAGGGTAGAAGGGGTTTGCAGCAGAGTTACTGTGATCTATTTGGACTTGAATGGATAGAGAGTCATGACGTGCCCTGGGAGAGATCACGCTGTGAGCCACTGCAGTAAAGTGCTGAGTTGGAGACACAGAGCTGACTCAATCTGCTAGTTCACACTCACATGCTGTCTTCACTTGGAACAATTCCATCCGGCACCCAGCCTGAGAATCCCCAATTTCATTCAGTTTCTGTGTGACTGAAATAGAAGCAAAGTTTTGACGTTAACCCAAAATTGTTGTTTTCTATGATTACTAACACATGCAGAGAATCTACAGGACAGGAATCATATGCTTATTCTTGGATCATATACTTATTCCGAGGAAGGAAGTACTTGCAGCCTTGAAGAGCATTAAGGTAGGCAAATTCTCAGGGCCTGACCCAGTGCATCCCGGACCTTATGGGAGGCCAGGGAGAAATCGCAGAGGCCCTTATAGAGGTACTTGCTTTGTTGTTAGCCACAGGCAAAGTTCCAGAAGACCAAAGGGTGGCTAATATTGTTCCATTGTTCAAGAAGAGTAGCAAGGACAGGCCAGGGAGCTACAGGCCAGTGAGCCTGACTTCAGTTATAGGGAAGTTACTGGAGGGAATTCTGAGGGACAAGAACTGCCATCACCTGGAGAGTCAAAGCCTGATCTGGAACAGTCAGCGTGGTTTTGTGTGTGGGAAGTCACATCTGATGAATCTTTAGGAGTTTTTCAAAGAGGTAATTAAGGCTATAGATGAAGGGAGGCAGTAGATGTTGTCTGTATGGACTTTAGTAAGGCCTTTCACAAGGTCCCGTATTATGGTAGGCTGATCTGGAAGGTTAGGTCGCATGGGATTCAGGGGGAGCTAGTGAGGTAGATTCAGAATTGGCTTGATGATCGGAAGCAGAGAGCGATGGTTGAAGATTGATTCTCTGAATGGAGGCCTGTGACTAGTGGGGTGCCCCAGGGGTCAGTGTTGGGACCTCTGTTATTCATTATGTATGTAAATGATTTGAATATGAATGTACATGGCATGATGAGCAAATTTGCTGATGACACTAATTTAGGAGGTCAGGTTCCTATGAATTGCAAACAGATCTTGATCAGTTAGGGAGATGGGCTGAGGAATGGCAAATGGATTTCAACTTAGGTAAGTGTGAAGTGATGCATTTTGGACATTCAAACCAGGGTAGGACATACAGTGAATGGCAGGGCACTGACGAGTGTTGTGGAACAGAGGGACCTGGGAGTACAAGTGCACAGTTCGCTGCAAGTGGCCGTGCAAGTAGACAGGGTGGTGAAGAAGGCGTTTAGCACGTTGGCCTTCATCAGTCAGGACACTGAGTTTGGGGACATTATGTTGCAGTTGTATAAGTCGTTGGTGAGGCTGCACTTGGAGCTCTGTGCACAGTTTTGGTCACCCTGTTATTGGAAAGACATTGTCAAGCTGGAGAGGGTGCAGAAGAGATTTACAAGGATGCTGCATGGAGTAGAGGGCCTGAGTTATAAGGAGAGCTGGATCTTTATTCCTTGGAGCGTAGGAGAATACTGACTATTCCTGATCAGGCCTTGACAATCCAAGTTGTGGTAGATCTTGTCCCTCAGAATTCCCTCCAGTAACTTCCCTACAACTGAAGTCATGAGGGGTATAGATAATGTTGATGGTCATAGTCTTTTCCACAGGTTTGGGGAGTCCAAAACTAGAGGATGCAGATGTAACATAAGAGGGGAGAGAATTAAGAGAGACCTGAGAGGTAACTTCTCTACACAGAGGGTGGTGAGTACCTGGAATGAGCTGCCAGAGGAAGTGGTTGAGGCGGGTACAATTGCAACATTTAAGAGGCATTTGGATAGGTACACAGAGGGGAGGGGCTTGGAGGGTTATGGGCCGAACGCGGGCAACTGGGACTAGCAGGGAGGCTGCTATGGTTAGAATGAACCAGTTGAGCCAAAGGGTCTGTTTCCGTGCTGTATTGCTCTGTGACTCTAATGACAGCTGGTGATTGAACAAAACCTCTCCATGTAAAAGTGACGGAAGGTGAACGGGAGCACATTGCCCTCTGGTGGTCACACCAGTCAGTGCTGCGCTCTCTCTCTCTCTCTCTCTCTCTCTCTCTCTCTCTCTCTCACACACACAGATACAAACACACATACTCTCTCACACACACAAACACACATTCTCTCTCTTTCACACACACTTATACACACACATGCACTCTCTCACATACACACACATTCTCTCACACAGACACACTCTCTCATATACACTGATACACACACGTACAAACACACACATACGCACATGCATACACAGACCTACACACACATACACACAGACACAGACACACATGAGTGTACACACACATGCACATACACACCCGTGTACATACATACACACCCATACACATGCATAAATAAACACACACAACCACCCACATACTCATCAGCCATACATACAATTGCCAGTTACACATGGCCACAAGTCACACACAAACTGATCTGCCGCACACAAAGTAATCTCACATAGTTTGCACCCTATCAATCATTCAACTCGTCAATCAATTGCCCCTGCCGATCACAGCCCTGTCCCACACATACCCCCTGCCACCCAATCCACATTTCACACACATGGCCCGTCACACATCTCCACCAGTCACAGCCCTGATGGTCACAATCTGCCACACACTTGTGCTTCACCTCTTGGTTATTGTAGGTCTTGACACAGGGTAAAGACATCTTTTGAAAATAGAAGAAAAAATACTGGATACAATTTTTGGAGGGACAGATCTTCATGGCAGGGAAACTAGTTTGAGGCAAGAAATTCAAAAACCACTGAAAATGCTCAGTCAGAACTGGTAGTGAGTGAATGTTTTATATCATGTTCCACCAGTGCCCCCTGACCTGATGATTATTTCGGTATTTTTGATTTTTATTTCAGATTTCCAGCATCTGCAGTAGTTTGCTTTTGTCGGAAACTTGGTTGAACCACACTGGGATTATTGAGGTCCGTTCTGGATATAGAGGCACAGTGAGGAAACAGAAACTCTGGTTTAATATTGGCACAAGCCATAAGGATGATGCCAGAATTGAGAAGGTCCAGTAATGAGGATTACTGTAATCCAAGGGTTGTCCTGATAGAGGTCGGCTAACTTGTGGATGAGTTTGATTTGCTGGTGACACAGAAATGGATTCCACTCATGGGGAACCCCAGACATAGTGTGGGAAATATCTGACAGTGAAAACAAAATCTGGTAAGAAATTAAGTTCTTTATCAGAAAGGGTAAGGTCACAGGCAGGACTACTGACCAGAGGGGTGATGGAGGGAGGGAGGAGGTGCTGTTGGACCACAATTTCATGGACCAGTCCAGTTGAACATCCTGTTCCTGCACTAGACGGTCAAGATAATTGCACGTTTCATTGCCAAAGTTTCAGTATATCCTTGCTTTTGATAACTTCCTGTATTGAGTTACCCAACACTGCCCACAATAACCATGTTTGTTCCAATCATGCCTTTCAAACTTGATTGAGGTTTTTGAGGAGGTGACCAAGAGTGTTGCTGAGTGAAGGGCAGCAGACATCATCTACAGGGACGTTCCCAAGGCCTTTGACAAGGTACCACATGGTAAGCTGGTCGGGAAGGTTAGAATACATAGTATCCAGGGTGATATAGCAAATTAGATTCAAATTTAGCCTGGTGATGCAAGACAGAGGGTGGCAGTTCAGTGTTGCTTTTCAGATTGGAGACAGTGACCAGTGGTATGCTGCAGGGATCAGTGCTGGGTTCTCTGGTGCATATATATGAATGAGCTGGAAAAGAATGTAGATAGCATGATTAATATGTTTGCAGATGACACCAAAATTGGTGGTACAGTGGCCAGTGAAGAACTTTGTCTTAGGTTCCTACAGGAACCTGGGAAGTGGGCATGGGATTTAACTCAGGCATGTCCAAAGTGATACATTTTGGGAAGCTAAGCCAGGTCAGCACATACACAGTGAATATTAGGGCCCTCGGGAGTGTTGTTGAACAGCAAGACCTTGGGTACAATCACATAGTTCCCTGTAAGCGGCAACATAGGTAGACAGGGTGGTGAAGAAGTCATATAGTATGCTTGCCTTCATCGGCTGAGGGATTGAGTTGGGAAGTCATGTCACCATTGTACAAATCATTGTGTTACAGGAAGGGTGTGATTAAGCTAGAGAGCGTGCAGAAAGGATTCATAGGAATGTTGCCGGGACTGGAGGGCTTGAGTTATAAGGAGAGACTGCTTAGGCTGGGATTGTTTCTCCTGGAGCGGAGGAGGCTGAGGGATGGCCTGATAGAGGTTTATAACATTATGAGGAGTGTCGACAGGGTAGGTGGTCATGGTCTTTTTCCCAGTGCAGGGAAGTCTCAACATAGGTTGAGGGTAAGAGGGGAAAGATTTAAAGGAGATCAGAGCAGCAAGTTTTTCACACAGAAGGTGATAGGGATGTGGAAGGAGCTGTCAGAGGAAGTGGTAGAGGTGGGTACGATTACAACATTTAAAAGCCATTGAGACAGGTACATGGATAGGAAAGGATTAGAAAGACATGGGCCAGATGCAGGCAAGTTGAACTAGCATGGATGAACATTTTGATCGGCATGGATGAGTTGGGCCGAAGGGCCTGTTTCCATTCTGCATAACTCTCCGAGTCTGCGAAACAAGATGCTGAAAACATAATACCTTCTCTGTTTGCAATCAGGCAACACATGCCAGCTATCAAGCACCCATCTCTACTCATCCCATTGTCCAGCACTCAGTGCCTAGTCTTCTATGCTTTGGTGATTTAAGTGGTCATCTGAAAACTTAATGTCTTTAGAGTACATTCCTACAACCCCCTCTCAAGCAGTGTGTGCCAGATTACAACCACTTTCTATGTGAAAAAAACTCTTCCTCAAATCTCCTCTCAATCTTCTGCCCCTTACCTTAAACCTGTGCCTCCAGTTATAGAGACTTCTGCTATGGGGTAAGTTTTCTTATGATCTGCTCTACCTGTGCCCCTCATAACTTTGTATATCTCGAACAGATCCCCCTCAGCATCTCCCTTCCAAGGTCAACAAACCCAGCCTATCCAGTACCCAGAACTGAAATGCTCGACCCAGGCAGCACCCTGGTGAGCATTGTCTGCACCCTCTCCAGTGTAATCACATCCTTCCAGTGGTGTGGTGACCAGAACTGCAGACAGTCTTCCACCTGTGGCCTAATCAGTATGTTGTTCACATTTGTTGCAGCATAACCTCCCTGCCCTTACATTCTATTGCCCCAACTAATGAAGGCGGGTATCCCGTATGCCTTCTTAACTGCCGTATCTACCTGTGCTTCCACCTGCAACAATTCTTGGACATGTCCACCCATGTCCCTCTATTCCTCAGTACTTCTGAGCATTGTGTATATCTTAGTGTTTTCCCCATAATTTACCCACCACTGACATTAGACCCAGAGGCCTGTAATTACCTGGTTTATCTCTGCTGTCGTTCTTGAATAAAGAATAAAGATACCACATTTGTTTTCCTTATCTGGCACCTCTTCTTTGACCAGAGAAGATTTACAAATTTCTGTCAGAGCTCTAGAAATCTCTTCCCGTGCCTCCCATAGCAGCCTGGGATAAATCTCATCAGACCCTGGGGATTTATTCACCTTTCAACCCACTGAGGCATCTCATACATCCTCCTTTCCAATGCTTATTTTTTCTAGAATTCCATTGTCCCCTTCCCTGGATTCTGCAACCACAATGTCTTTCTCCATAGTGAATACAGATGAGAAGCATTCATTTAAAACCTTTATGTTGAGAAGAGAGACTGAAGATTGACCATCAGGTGTATGAAGTATGTAGAATGAACATCCGGTGACGGGAAGAAGGGGACATGTCAGCCGGAGAAAACGTGTAGAACGTTCACTGGGCATCCAGAGTGCATTGAATGTGTATCAGCTGAGGGAAAGTTCAGAACGTGTCTAAGGGGACCGTGTAAAATATATCTCAGAGGGAGTTTATAGAACTTGAATCTGCTGAGGAGGCCATCCAGTGTGGAGGAGTGTTGAAGAACATAACAAGGATGGAGGTGAGAGTGAACAGTGGGGAGTGTTGTAGATTGTGGCTTTGGAGAGATAGGGGTTGGAGACTGAACGTTGTGAGAGAGATTGCTCATTCAGTTTTCTGTGAAGTCAGTGGAGAAAAGTGAATTAAGGATCAGCTTCTGTTACAAGTGAGTTAATAATTCAATCATTGGGGGAATGGGAGAGTGAGGGAGCATTGCTAATGTGCTTTGCTTTTCCGCTGCACACTGTGTTACAACAAACAGAATGTTACAGTCTCACCAGCTAAGAGAGGCAGAATTGTTCAAAAGACCACTGCATTTTCAGAAGTGCCTGAGGATGAACAACTCACACTTATTCTGCACTGGTGAAAATTCTATCTTGAAGTCAGACTGCGAGTTTCTTATTTCGGTGAACATCTGAGCAACTGAAATCGAAGAAAAATCAGCAAAATGTAATGCCTGTCCAAACAATGTCTCATCACAGTGAGGTGTATCATAAAAATTAGGTAGAAGTACTTTTTCAACATTTTACACTGATTTGTACATGTAAATGTAAAACTTACAGAGGCACAGTGTGAATGAATCTCAGTTGTGTGAGACAAGCAATAGTAGATTGTTTGTCCATTAATCAGTCCATTATGGAGATCACCCAGTCTGTTCATACACACACTCCCTCCATTAACGCACCAACAGTTCGACAACCCACTTTACATCCTTCCCTGTCAGGCCATTGTACATCTGCCAACCCTGCCCCACTGCCCATTATATCCCCACTCTCCAACCACTCTCCAGTCTGATCAGTAATTGCTTACCACATGCGACCTGTCCTCAAGCTAGTTTTTTATTCATGCTGCTGCTGACCCTTTATTCAATGGAGGTCTCATTTTTCTAACTATTCTTTAACATGGCACTTCGTCAAACTTATGAAAATGCACATAGATGACATCGACTTCATCCCCCTCAACAACCTTCTTTGTTATCTCATTAAAGAATCATGTCAGTCAAATATGATTTATTTTTGTATCAAATCCATGCTGGTTCCCCTTTATTAACACAAACTTCTCCAAGTGCCTGTTAATTGTTTTCCCCGAGTATTGTTTCTGGAAGCATTCCCTCCCCCACCCCACCCCCCCCCCACCCCCCCCCACCACCCCCAGTGACCGGTATACAGTTGGTGGGAAAGTCCTTATACCCCTTCCTAATGGTGGTGCCAATCTCCCCCTCGCTAGACCTTTGGTACCTCCCCTGAATTGGGAGGACTGGGGGATTAAGGCAAGCCCTCTGCAATCTCCACCCCATTTCTCTCAACAATCAGGGACATGTCCCAGTTGGATCACTTGACTTAGGTGCTTGAAGGAGCGAGATCTGCCCCCACCTCAAATTGCTACTGGCAGCCTTCACACACCACACTGACTGGATACAGACCAGATACAGAGACACCGAGCACGCTGAGCCCCCATGCCTTGGAGAGATTTGTCGAGGCTGAGTGAGATACTGTTGATGCCCTTGCCCCAGAAAGCCCTCTGACAGAGGCATGGCTGGGAGTGGAGCTTCTGACCTGTCAGGGACATAACTTACAAGATTTTAAATGTCTCTGATGTTCAGCGACATTTAAAAACTTTTACAATGAATGTAAATGCTTCTAAAAATGTAAAAATTTTGATTGAAAAATTCTATTACTTGCAAACAAATTGCAACACAGGAATAATTAAAACCAATAATGTGAAATAAGTGAAGAGTAAATAAATTAAATCTTTTGTTTTAATCTCCATACTGGGGTTTCCCATTGAAATGATCCAAGGTGACGTCTGACTGGCAGAGGATCGGAGAGATGGATTCTCCTGTGTAAAGCTGGAGCATTCCAGGAAGACTGACCCCACTGTCAGAGTCCATCTGGATTACAGTGATGGAGTTGAGTGACTGTTGTCAGTCAACATGCCCCAAACTCTTGGTAGGTCCACGTGAGTCTGGGATGTCCTGCCAGGGGAGCAGCTAAAGGTCTCTGACTCCTCTGGCCACAGACTACTCCATCCTACCATTTAATCTAGGCATAGTCAGCCTTTCTGTTCCCTCCAAAGGAGAAAAAGTTATGGAAGGTGCGTGGCAAAATTTGCTGTCAATGATCGGCCAAAATCTTCCAGAAAAACATAGGTTCCTTTGGCTTCATCCCACCACTATTTCTGAGATTCGTGGACAGAAAGGTGGTTAACTGAAGCATGAATTGTCTGCTCTGAAATGTACAAGCATTCTTAATAAACCTGAAAAATCTAACAGCAGAACAAATGATCTCAAAGAGGAAGTGAATCAGATGCTGCTTTTAGATTAATCCTAAACCTGAGGACAAGCCACAATCCTAACAACCCCGAATATAGGCATAACTTCAGAGCCACCCCACAGCTGGAACTCGAACCCGAACTCTCAACCATCGCTCAACATGAGAGGGAGACGACCTGCTCAGGAACCACTGCAGGCAGAGAAAGGACAATGTGCCTCCCTCTCATGCTGGTGAAAGGCATTAGAACCTTTTGAAAATAATACAAAGAACCACAATAACTGGAGACAATGATGCTTCAATATTGTAATTAATAAATACTTACTGTTATACTTCATCTGTGAGAGCTCAATTTTTAAATCTGCATGTGAGCTACTTATTTCACTGAACATCTGTGTAACTGAAAGGAGGAGAGAATTAGCTTCTGAATCCTTGAAGTGGAGAGAGCACAGAACATTGTGGTGCAGAAGGATCTGGGTGTTCTTGTCAATAGAGGAAAGAAAGTCAATGTGCAGGTACAGCTAATAAGTAGGAGGGTAAATGGATTGAAGGAATAAAAGCAGAAAATTCTAGAAATACTCAGCAGGTCAGACAGTATCTGTGGAGGGGGTAAAACAGAGTTAATGTTTCAGTTTGGAGACCCTTCATCAGATCTAGGGTGCATGATTGCAGTATAACTCTTCAGCCTGAAGCATTAACTTTTCTGCTCTTTCTCCAGATACTGCTTGACCTACGGAACATCTTCAGCATTTTTTGATTTTTATTACAGATTTATAGCATCTATAGTCTTTTTATTTTCAAATAGAATGCAAGCTTTTACTGAAGTAAGATTAAAATATAAAAATAGGTTCATAAAACAGGGAAGCCTTGCTGCATGATACGGGGTGTTTGGTAGACCACAGCATGCATAAAGTTTTGGTTTCATTGTTTAAGGAAGGATGTGTTTTGCATTTCGGGCAGTGCAGTGAAGGGCCATTTGGTCATTAGGGATGAAAGTGTTTTCTTAAGAGAACAGGTTGAGCAGGTTGGACCTGTACACGTAGGAGCTAAGAAGATTGAGAGGCAACATTATTGAAAAATAAGATTCTGAGGAGGATTGGTGGCCTGGATGCTGAAAGAACTTTTCCCCTCTAAGTGGTAATCAGAACTAGGGGGCATGGCCTCAGAATAATGGGTCACTAATTTAAGGTGGGGAGAAATTTCTTTCTTCTGAGTGCTGTGAATCTTTGAACTCTTTACTCCAGAGAGCAGTGGAGGCTAAATAATTGAACACGCTCAAGCCCAGATGAGTTTGTGCTCTTCAGGGAGGTAAGAGTGATGAGAAACAGGCAGGGTAAGGGAGGTGAGGCAAAAAAAAGATCAGGTGTGATCTCACTGTGTGACAGAGCAAGCTTGAGCGGCTGAATCTTCGTGCCCATGTTCTTATGCTCCTATGTAATTACAAGATAAAGGAAGATCAAAGGGTTTCAAGATAAAAAAAGCAGCCAATCATAAATAAGTTTCATAAGTACACTGAGCCTGCTGGTTATTTCAGCTGGTGTAAGATTTACATTCACATATCTTCCCCCCGACTAAGTTTTCTCTCCCATACAGAAACCAAACAATGTCCAATAACTAGATGTATGCTGTTAAACATCATAATCAACTAGAACAAACAGTGAAGGGCACACTCAGCAGGTCAGGCAGCTTCTTTGGAAAGGCAAATACAGTTAACATTTCAGGTCGGAGACCCTTCAGTAGGAGTATTCTGAAGCCATGCCTTCTCATGGATCTGATGAAGGGTTTTTGACCTGAAACAATAACTCTGTTTCTCTCTCCACACATGCTGTTCAACCTGCTGAGCTTTGCCAGCATTTTCTGTTTCTATTTAAGATTTCCTGCATCTGTAATATTTCTACTGTCCGAGCTGCCCTGCTCTTTCACTCCTCCAGTCCCACCTATATAAATGAAAATGAATGACCGCTTTGCTCCCCTCAGAGATACAGGCTGAATTCACAACAAGACACAAGCCTTGTCTGTCCATCAGTGAAATGCTAAGTTTGAACTACTGCCCAGAACTCTCTGACACACAAAATGAGAGGTAACAATTGGGAAGTTGCAACCTTTTAATTTTAATCATTCTTGGAGGTTAAGCATAACAAACACACTTTAAATTGAAAAGCAAAATAAGTGCATCCTGGAAATTGAAATAAAACAGAAAATGATGGAAATACGCAGCATGTGAGAAATAAACAGGTCAGTCTCGCCATTACTATTGACCAGGATGGGGTCTCTCCAGTCATCCAGTGTAAAGTGTTTGGCAAAGTCAGCAAACCCTGCAGGGAGCTCCACCCAAAATTGGTGTCCCTCAGCCCTGTGTGCCCCACCACTGCCATTGACTGCGTTAACTTTCACTCCCTGTGACTTATGTAAAAAGGGGAGGTGGACCGACAGGAGAGGTGGACTTTGTGGTCCACCGGTGGCCTGGATTGTAAGGTTCTATCAGCGGTGTTCGCAGATGGGGATTGCCTTGGGGTTCAGGGTGTGATGAAAATTATCTCTTTCTAACCAAGGATATTGGAACAAGCTGCTACCTGACCACATGAATCAAATGGTCAAACACACGCCAGTAGGAATCACAAGGGAAGCTCTCACTGGGTTGGAGTCACACCTCACAGAATGGAGGCCAGTTGTGGTCACTGGAGGTCAATAATCTCAGCCCCAAGGAGTCAAGTCAAAACTCCACCATTCCTGGGAGGAACCATCTTCAGCTGCTTCATCAGTGACCTTCCTTCCATCAGAAGGTGGAAGTGAGGATTTCACTGATAATGGTGCAGTGCCAAAATGGATTCACGAAATGAAGCTAGCAAGCCTGCAGGGAGTAGGACTGGATGGCATCCAGTAACCACAGATGATAAGTAGTAAATAACACCAATGTCAGGCAAGGATCACTTCCAACAAGAGACAATCTAACCAGCAACCCTTATCTAATGCCAGGTCCCCACCATCAACACCCTGGGTGTCACCATTGACCACTGGAGCAGCCCATGTTATGGTTGTTATAAGAGCAGGTCAAGGGTTGGGTATTTACAGAGGTGGTTTAATGCAAGAGCCCAGAGTCCCACCAATAGGAAGCTGCCTAAGGACCTGTGGAAGTTAAAAGTGAGCGCTGGAGATAGCAATCTCCAACCCTGATGGTCCCTCAGGCCCTCCCCATGTCAGCTCAGAACTGGGACCTAGGGAGCAGGCCAGGCAAGGAACCAGATGCCACACTGGGACATGGATCAGAGACTCAGGTACCCATTTTGCGACTGATCTGATCCTCTGGGTCTCAGTCCAGATCCAGGTCCATGCCTGGGGTACAAGGGTACAGGTGTGTGAAGGTATAACACTGGGGTACAGGGCTGGTGGGCACAGGTCTGTCACTGGCTGCCAGATGTAGAGACAGGGACACGTATACAAACCAGAGAGGTTCCCAGATAAAGCTGGTTATTGAGGATGAACAAGGTGGACATGTCCAGCTTCCTGATGTATGGAAATGGATTTTTCCTATTGGCCTGGACTGTGGGTCTTGTAGTTTATCTCTGACTGTAACAGCACACATTTTCAGGAACAGCAGTGCTTTCAGAAAATGGTCGGATTGGCTGATCCTCTATTTACTTTCTCCTACTTCACTTCATATTTTCTGCAAAATCTAAAAGTTCAGAAGGCTGTTCGGCCCATTAAGTCTCTACTGTTCCTGGAGCCTTCTGTCATATCAGTTGGTTTTGTTGCAGCCCCGCCCACAGTGGGGTGGGTGAATCCTCCAATTCTCTATTTTCCCACAGCCCCAAAAAACCTTGAGCTATTCTGATCAAAGGTTGTCAACCTGAAATGTTATCCCGGTTTCTCTCCGAACATTTCTGGCATCTGCAGTTTTGTGACTTTCATACATTAGGTATCCTGCAGTGTGTGAGTCACCAGCTCACACCCCATCCTGAGGAACCAATCAGGAGTGCGATGGAATACTCTCGACCGGCCTGGATGAGTGAGGCGCCAACACGTCTCAGGAAGCTCAACACTTTCCATGACAAAGCAGCCTGCTGGATCGGCACCCCATCCACCACCAGTTCTCTCAGTCACCAGTGCAGAGTGGCTGCAGTGTGCACCATCTGCAACATCCACTGCAAGTTCTTTCCCAGGCTACTCCGACAGCACCTCCTGTCTCTGGGTCAACGGCCACTGTGGTTCCTGTGGGGAGTCGAACTCATGTCACTAGGTTGGCTGCTTCATCCATCGCGGGACATTTCTAAACCCCCTACGATGTTGAACAGGGTCACCTGGATATCTTCCCTCCTCTACCATCAAGAAACTCAAGGGCAGTAAATGAACACCACCACCTGTAGGTTCCCCTTGAAGTCACACACCATCCTGACCTGGAAGTAGATTGCTGCTTCTTCATCATCACTGGGACGACATCCCAGAACTCCCTGTCCCACAGCACTGCGGGACCACCTTCACCACACAGACCGCAGCCGTTCAAGAAGGCAGCTCATCACCGCCTTCTCAAGGGCAGGTAGGGATGGGCAGTAAATGCTGGCCTTTCACAGCTGTCCGTACTCCATAAAAGAAAAAGAACAGTTCTGGCCAAAGACACTGCCATCACTTACTGGTGTTCTTCATCTGTGAGAGCTCCAGCTTCATGTTAGCTTGCAGCAGCCTTAAACCTGGTGTCACCTGTGTAACTGAAAGGGAAGAAGAACGTTACCCCCACCCAGTGAATCCGCTGTCCTGTCACTTCACTGATAGGAGGGTGGGAGGGGGGGTGGGGAGGTTACTGGGGCTCAACTTCATTCAGCAACGTGGCAATGTTAAAACAGAGAAGAACAGAACCCCTGATTCTGGAGAGCTGGAGCTGGGCACAGCTGTCTGGAGCTAGGCACAGGTGTCTGGAGCTGGGCGCAGGTGTCTGGGGATGGGTGCAGGTGTCTGGAGCTGGGCGCGGGTGTCTGGAGCTGGGTGTGGGTGTCTGGAGCTGGGCGCAGGTGTCTGGAACAGGGCGCAGGTATCTGGGGCTGAGCGAATCCTGGCAGCTGATCAGAGGCAGGAACTGCCAGCAAATAATGTATCACGATTACCTATCCAACCCTGGACATCAACAGCCTCTGGCATGGGCAAATGGAGACCGGAGCCAAAGATTAATGGAAACAATTCCCTGCTGTCAGTGGGTGTGGGGTAGGGAGAAAGCTCAAGGCAGAAGAGGGCATACAAAATTGCAAAAATTAGCGGGAAGCTAGAGGATTGGGAAGCTTTTAAAAACCAACAGAAGGCAACTAAAAAAAAAGTAATAGGGGAGAAAAGATGAAATATGAAGGTAAGCTAGCCAATAATATAAAAGGGGATACCAGAAGTTTTTTCAGATATATAAAGAGTGAAAGAGAGGCAAGAGAGGACATTGGACCACTGGAAAATGACGCTGGAGAGGTAGTAAAGGGGAACAAAGAAATGGTGGACGAACAAAGTAAGTATTTTGCATCAGTCTTCACTGTGGAAGACACTGGCAACATGCCAGAAATTCAAGAGTCGGGGGCAGAAGTGAGTGTAGTCGCTATTTCTAAGGAGAAGGTGCTTGGGAAGCTGAATGGTCTGAAGGTGGATAAGTCACCTGGACTGCATGGATGATGCCCTAGGGTTCTGAAAGAGGTAGCTGAAGAGATTGCGGAGGCATTAGTTGTGATCTTTCAAGAATCACTAGATTCAGGAATGGTTCCGCAGGACTGGATAGTTGCAAATCTCACTCCATTCTTTAAGAAGGGAGGGGGCCAAAAGACAAGAAATTACAGGCCAGTTAGCCTGACTTCAGTGGTTGATAAGATGTTAGAGTCCATTATTGAGGATGAGGTTTCAGGGTTCTTGGAAGCACACAACAAAATAGGCGAAAGTCAGCATGGTTTCCCTCAAGGGAAATTTTGCCTGACAGATCTGTTGGAATTATTTGAGGAAGTAAGAGGCAGGATAGACAAAGGAGAGTCAGTGGATGTTGTTTACTTGGATTTTGATGAGGTGCCGCACATGAGGCTGCTAAACAAGATAGGATCCCATGGTATTACAGGAAAGGTACGAGCATGCATAGAAGATTGGCTGACTGGCAGAAGTCAAAGAGTGGGAATAAAGGGGGCCTTTTCTGGTTGGCTGCCGGTGACTAGTGGTGTTCCACAGGGGTCAGTTTTGGGTCCACTGCTTTTCACATTATATGTTAATGATCTGGATGATGGAATTGATGGCTTTGTGGCCAAGTTTGTGGATAATACAAAGATAGGTGAAGGGGCAGGTAGTGTTGAGGAAGCAGGGAGTCAGCAGAAGGGCTTGGACAGGTTGGGAGAATGGGCAAAGAAGTGGCAGATGGAATACAGCGCAGGGAAGTGTACGGTCCTGCACTTTGGGAGAAGGAATAAAGGCGTAGACTATTTTCTAAACAGGTAGCAAATTCAGAAATCGGATGTACAAAGGGACTTGGAAGTTCTAGTGCAGGATTCCCTAAAGGTTAACTAGCAGGTTGAGTCAGTAGTAAGGAAGGCAAATGCAATATTAGCATTCATTTCGAGAGGACTATAAAAGCAAGGATATAATGCTGAGGCTTTATAAGGCGTTGGTCAGACCACATTTGGAGTAATGTGAGTAGTTTTGGTCCCCATATGTAAGGAAGGATGTGCTGGCATTGAAGAGGGTCCAGAGGAGGATTAGAAGAATGATCCCAGGAAGGAAAGGGTTAACATATGAGGAGCATGAGATGGCTCTGGGCCTGTACTCACTGGCGTTTAGATGGATGAGGGGGGATCTCATTGAAACCTACCGGATATTGAAAGTGGATGTGGAGAGGATGTTTCCTACAGTGGGAGGTGCTGTCTCAGAATAGAAGGACGTCCCTTTAGAATGAAGATGAGGAGGAATTTCTTTAGTCAGAGCGTGGTGGAGTTCATTGCCGCAGATGGCTTTGGAGGCCGTCATTGGATATATTTAAAGCAGAGGTTGATAGGTTCTTCATTAGTAAGGGCTTCAAAGGTTACGGGGAGAAGGCAGGAGAATGGGTTTGAGAGGGAAAAATAAATTAGCCATGATTGAATGGCAGAGCAGACTTGATGGGCCGAATGGCCTAATTCTGCTCCTATGTCTTATGGTTAAGGTCTTATCCCATTGTGAGCTCTGCCAAGGTTCGCGTCCAGGTTCTGTCGCAGGATCCGGCTCCATGTTTTGCCTGACTCTGCCCCTCCGTACCTTAGGGCTATGGGTTGACATTCTCCTGCCTGGTTCAGCAGCCTCGGGAGTGGGAGGCTGGAGCCTTGGGACTGGGAGGGGAACCCCGAGCTGTACCTGTAGAGTGAGCCCCACCCCCCCCACTACTGGATCCTGTATGTTAATGTGGGACCCAGTGGAGAGGAAGGGGGTGTTGATGGCCCTCCCCAGCTGGTTATTGGATTGTCCAATGAGGTGGGCCTGGAGATTAACCCCCTCCACATTGGTTGGGAATGGGTGTCGAGCACAACAAGGCAAAGTGTGACCCACCTCACCCAGTGCTGCTGTCATCTTTGGGCAGTGGATACCCCAGAGAGTAGAGGGAGGGGGAGGTTACTGTGGTTACAGATACGTACAGCCCATCCCCCAGTGCAATGGTATCCTGATTTACTTATCAGGGAATACAGCAGCAAGATGAAGGTGGTCACTACCAGTGTGGGACAGGAGACTCTGGCACCTTCTACAGTCCTTGAAGGAAATCTTTGGTCTCATTTCTACTGAATGGTGACTACCACATCCCAACAAACACAGTGGACACTGTCCCTCCCTCCTCCTATGATCATGGATCCCATCCCTCCCCCCACCACCCCCCCCCCCCCCCCCCACACACACAACTTGTACCAACTGCTACCTTGCTCACCCTGGTGTTACCCTTAGAGAGCCCTGTGAATGGAAATATTTCAACAGGAGGCTGTTCTTATTGGGGGGATCACACACTCACTGTTCATCTTCATCTGGGACATCCCAAATTTGAGATCCTCTTGAGCGTTCCTAACGTTGTTAAGTGCTTGCGTTACTGAAATAAAGGAATTACCTTAACCATTTCTCCAGTGACAATTCAACCGAAATTTTCAAACAGTAATAAAAGGTTGGAGGCACAAGAGACTGCAGATGCTGGAATCTCGACAACAGGCGAATTGAAGGAGGAACTCAATGGGTCAAGCAGCAGCCATGGAGGCAAATGGATAGTCGACATTTTGGGTTGAGACCCTACATCAGTTCAGACTCCTGATTGTGTTTCATTTGAGATTAACAGCAACTAACAAACCATATTTGCAGGATTTATTTGCAGGAACAGATATACTGAGCAAATTTGGGATGTCCCAGATGAAGATGAACAGTGAGTGTATATCTGTTCCTGCAAGAACACAGTCAGGGTGCATTGAATACACATGCGCAGGAATAATAATGCATGATTGCAGCATTCCCTGCTCACTCCTCATGCACTCATGCAAGATAATCCCCTCACTCCACCTCACTGATGCAGGGTCACGACCTGAAATGTTGACTCTTCCTCTGCCTCCACAGATGCTACCTGACCTGCTGAGTTCCTCCAGCAGCTTGTTTTTTTGCAGACTGTCAGTACTGTGTGTGGGATAACCAGGATTATTGTGTGCTCCTGAAGGACTCCCCATTCTCCCCATCCCTTGGAAATTGGTTGCTCTCCCTTCATGATCAATGTGCTGAAATACTGAACTTCAACACCAGACCTTCTGGTAAATTGGGTGTATCTTCACCACACGGACTGCAGCAATCGAAGAAAACCATTCACCTTTCTACCTGAAGCCAGATCCCAATTTCTTTTGTATCCATTTTCCAGATCTGGATGTCACTTTTAATACCAGCAATTCATTCCCATTCCTAATTGCCCTTGCCTTCTTGTACTGCTGCAGTCCTTGTGGTGAAAGGGCTCCCACGGTGCTGTTGGGGAGGGAGTTCCAGGATTTAGACCCAGCGATAATGAATATTAGTGAAAGGCTTTTGTGTCAGGATTGGGTGCAACTTTGTTGGGGACCTGCATGTGATGGTGCTCCCATGATCTGCTGCCTTTGTCTTTGTTGGTAGATGAGATGAGTTTGGGACTGCTATTGGGTTAGTCTGGGAGAGTAACTGACATTAAACCTTGGCCTTGCCAAGAAATGAATGAACAATAAAATCCAAACTCCCTAAACAGGCCTAGTCAGGGAAAAGAGAAATCTTCTTAAAACACAGCTGACACCAATATTCCGAAATGTGAATGCAGGTTGTGGTTTGACCATTCCTTGAATCCTCTTCCAATGATAGTCATTAAGAATCAATTAATGGACAAGTAGTTACTTCCTTTCCCAAACCCCGGGCCAGAGTTGGACAGAAGGCCGCAGATGGTTCGGGAAGCAACACCCAAGTGGAATCAGGACTGAGAAATGAGTTGGAGGCAGAGATCGCACACTTCTGGTAGTTCTTACTCACTGTTTGTTTTCAGCTGTGATAGATCCATCTTCAGAGCATCTTGTGAGCTTCTAATCTCAGTGAACATCTGGGTAACTGAAATTAATGGCAGGCATGAGCTGACTTCTGGATCTGCCTCTGGAGAGTTTTGCAGAACTCTGAACAACCAGACTGCTGGGACATTTTTTGTGACCAAAGAGGTTACTGACCTTTGAGCTGCCGCGCTCCTGGGTCGTCAGGTGTGAGGGGTTACAAGACATCGTGCCTCAAGAAGCACAAGAAAATAGGAGCAGGTGTGGCCTCCTCAAGACTGCCCTGCCATTAAATACTATCATGGCTGATCTGCGCCAGGTTTCAACTGCTCTTCTGCTCCAGTCCTACATAGCCCTCAGTTTCCCAATCTCCTCAGAGTCATACGGAAGAGGAGCAGGCCCTTCAGCCCACTGTGCCCATGCCACCTATTGAACCTATCTACAGTCATATCATTTACCTGCCCTGTCACTTACTACACCTTGGCAATCAAAAGTATTTGCCTAGATACTTCTTAAATGTTGTGAGAGCCTATGCCTTCAGCATCTGCTCAGCGAATGTGCTCCAGACTCCAGCCACCCTCTGGGTGGAAATATTCCCCCCTCAGATCCCCTCTAAACCTCCTACCTCTTACTTTTAAGCTATGCCCTCTTGGCTTGGACAAACCACCATGGGAAGAAGGTTTTCAGTTTCTCCCCTCACAACTCTATGTGTTTCCATCAAGTCACCTCTCAACCTCTTCCAATCCAGAGAAAACCAACCCAGATTATTCACTCTCATTTTATAACCATAACGCTTCAATCTAGGCAACATCCCAGTGAATCTGCTCTACACCCTCTCCAGAGCTATCATATCCTTCCTATAATGTGGTGACCTGGACTACACGCAGGACTCCAGGGGTGACCTAACCAATGTTTTATAAAGTTGTCACATGATGTTACAGCTCTTGTACTCTATGCCACGGCCAGTGAAGGCAGGGATCCCAGATGCTTTCTTCACTACCTTATCCATCTGTGCTGCCGGTTTCAGCGATCTATGGATGCACCCTCTGTTCATCAACAGTCCCTGGGTCCCTTTCATTTGCTGTGAACATCCTTCCCTTGTTTACCCTCCCAGATGCATCACCTCACATTTCTCAGGATTAAGTTGCCATCGCTTCACCCAACTTTCCAACTGATCTACATCCTCTGTGTATTATAACAGAGGAATGGGGGACACAGATGGATGGTTCAGACAACATTCCTCCTTACCGTTCAACTGTGACAAGTTTGTCTTGATATCAGCTTGCAAGGTCGTTATTTCGCTGAACCTCCGTGTCACTGAAAAGGAGGCAAAGATTTCAGTTCTCATCTCAGAACCTGTGCTCTCTCCTCAGCTGAGCTTCCTCTGGGAAATGTTCTGCGCATTTCTCTGGAATGTCTGCATTGTGTTCAATCAGGATTATTACCATTGATGAGACACTGACACCAGTTTACAGGGTGGCCTACATTTTATTTGATGATCTGTACTGGAGTGATGTCTCTGTTGGTTGAGAGGTATCCTAAACACCTGCTGAAAGTCTGCATAAGGAATTGCCAGTTGAAGTAGACCGGATATTAGAGTGACTGTAGCAGCAGCAGACATTGCAGTATTGGACAATACTGACCTGGGTCAAGCTTTCTACAAAAATATGCAGGGATAACAACAAATACAATATCCTCAGAATAGCCCCTGCCATTGAAATAAGGCTAATGTGATGGGAGCGTGTGTACTGAAAGTGAGGAAAGCTTTGCAAGGCTTTACAACTGAGAACAGAGGGAGGATTTATCCAGGCAATGAGATGAAAAACTTAATTGAGACCTTGGTGTTCTTTAGCATTTTCCATGTGGGCTCAGTTTTTCTTACCCTATGTCTGACTTGCTGGGCAGGTCCCACAACCTCACCATTAACAGCACATAACAGGGGTCCTCCCTGGGTTACAAATGCCCAGCTTATGGACATCCCAGACATACGAACAAGTGTTTGAGAGACCGGCGGGATGGATTTGCTGGCTTCTGCGGGGCTGCAGGTATCTCCTTGCCGAGTGGGAATGGGACATTTCTGTGTGCCTTCTCTCTCCACCACACTAAGCCCCAAGCCACCACACCACAACATTCAGGGGCTGGGTGGAGTCGAGTACAGCTGGCACTGCTGAGCAGTGAGGCCAGCTGGCGACTGTTCTTCCTCTCCTGCACACTGTTGTTCATTTCCGTCTTCTGAGCAGTTTGGGTTACCTGGAGACTACCTGTCCCCAGACAAAGAAGCTTTATGTGCTGGTAACTGCTGCCATTTGGCCATTTTGATTCATTCTACCATCGACCCTCCCTTTGTTTGACACATTCCTCCCCCATCTTCTCTCCCACTGAAAACTAACTTGTAGCTCTCTCTTCGCCAGTTTTGACAAAGGGTCACAGACTTGAAACCTTGACTTTGTCCCTCTCCACCGATGCTGCCTCACCTGCTGAGTTTTTCCGGCATTTTATGTTTCAATTTGTTAGTTTTTGAAGAAAAAGTTTGATTGGTAGCTACAGATGTCAATCATTACCCAATATCCAGTCTGGGGGAGTCCACTACTGACACTGCAGATCATTGTCTCTGATATGAGACTGGCAAACTGTGTCCCTGCTGCTGATAACCCTGTTGAATATTGACTGGTGCTGGGGCAGGGGAGGTGGGTGGTGGGACGGTTCTGTTAGTGCGACTGGGGATTGTGTGGTAGGTTTGTGACTGTGTGGGTTGCTACTTTCATTTGGTCGCCAGTGTGGGCTGAAGGTTTGGGTTGCTGGGAGCTGAGGCAAGGGGTTGAGATGGTGCGTGTTGGCGTGGGATGGGACATCATGTGGTCGGGAACTGTGTGTAGGGGTGGCGGGTTGGTGGTGGGAGGGTGGGATTGGATGGGAATGGGGTTATTGGCTGATATGGTCATTGACGGAGGGGTGAGTGATTAGGGGACTCCTTCTGGAGGTGGGCAGGTTGTAAGGGAAGAGGGTTGTGGCCCGTGGGAGGGGGTGGTGGGGTAGGGATGGGGTCATGGGTTGGTGTTGGCAGTGGTAGGGGGTTGTTCCTGGGATGAGGACTTCCTATCAATACACAGAACATAGAACACGGAACAGTACAGCACAGGAAGAGGCCCTTCGGCCCAGAAAGTCTGCGCCAAAGACGATGACAAATTAAACTGAATCTCTTCTACCTGAATATGATCCATATTCCTCCATTTTCTACATATTCATGTGTCTATCTAATAGCTTCTTAAATGCCACTACCCCAGGCAGCCCATTCTGGGCACCTACCGCTCTCTGTCAGAAACTTGCCCCATACGTTTCCTTTAAACCTCCCTCTTTCACTGTAAACGCGTTCTCTAGTATTTGAAGCTGTATTAGATCACATGCTCCTCGCCCTGATTTCTTAGCTCCACCAAGCCTAGGGAATCAGAGCAATCTCCACTTTGTCACATTTTCCACATGTCCATCACCTTGTTGAGGGGCTGAGACCCTCACTCAACAACAGGGCACCAAACACACCCCTGGCCCCCTCACTGTGTTGTCCCCTTGTCTCCCTGTCCCTGACTATTTTCCTTCACATAAACAGTTCATCTCCTGAGTCTAATGGTAGGCCTCCGACATGAAAGGTTACCCTTGGGAATCTTTCACCACACATGCTGCCTGACATGCTGAGCAGTCCCAAGATGCTATGAGTTTTAAATTTCCAGCGTCTGGATTAATTTGCTTTCTGCTTATTGACCTTCACCCCACCATTGAGTACATTGTGTGTGGAACTATCGCCAGAATAGATGGTCCTCACTCAATGGGAGGATAAATCTGGAACACCATGTAAGTCTGCCTCTGATTGGGTGCGTAATACTCACCGACATCCCACATCTCCGAGAAGTCCATCTTGTCATCATCCTGGGACAGTCTCATTTCACCAAACCTCTGTGCAACTGAAATGGAAATAAAAGTTTAGAAAGAAGGACTTGGCTTTCTGTAGCACCTTTCCACATCAATGTGGTGTTTCCAAGTATGGTCACTTGTGAAGGAGAAATGTCAAGGTGATTGATGGAGAGCTGGCTCCCGTGATCATTAAGAGAGAACTTGTTTTATGAATGATGATTAAGGATAAATTTTGGGGAACACACCAGGGGGATTTCCCAGTGGGATGGTGACCTGGGTTTCTTTACATCCACCAGTAGCAATAGACAAGACCTGGAAACACTAGTTATGGAGAGTTATCAAGGCACACAGCACTGAGACAGGCCCTTCACCCCACTGAGTCTGCCCACCATCAAGCAACTATCTGATACTGCAGCACCACCTCAGTACTGTACTGGAGTGCCAGCTGAAATTTTGAGACGAGAATTTCCTGTTGAGCATCACAACTGATGCCTTTATAAACTTGCTTTTGCCTCATGACAGCTGGGATCACTGCAGGGCCAGGTAAATGCTTCTGAAATGCTCCTGTAGCTCTACAGGTTCCCCAAGCAGCAATTCCCCTCACTCCCTCAGTTCGGCCCCAGGAATTAGCCTGGGCTTTGTGCTGTGGTCCAGGAGTGGGCTTTGGCCTCATGCATTCTGTGGATTGTAGTGGCCTCCCTGCGTGGTATTGCTGGGAATCTGGAAATCAACAAGCTTCAAAACCTGGGCCTCTGTACCTCCCTCTGCAACTGGATCCTTGACTTCCTTATTGGGAGACCACAGTCAGTGCGGATCGGTAGTAACATCTCCTCTTCACTGACAATCAACACAAACGCACCTCAAGGGTGTATGCTTAGCCCACTGCTCTACTCTTTCTACACTCATGACTGTGTGGCTAGGCATAGCTCTACCGTCATCTATAAGTTTGCCGATGACACCACTGTTGTTGGCAGAATCTCAGATGGTAACGAGGAGGCTCAGAGGAGTGAGATAGATCGGCTGGTTGAGTGGTCTCACAGTAACAACCTCGCACTCTATGTCAGTAAGACCAAGGGATTGATTGTGGACTTCTTGAAGGGGAGGTTGGAAGAACATGCACCAGTCGTCATTGAGGGGTCAGCGGTGGAAAGGGTGAGCAGCTTCAAGTTCAACATCTCAGACGATCTGTCTTGGGCCCAACACATTGATGCAATCACGAAGAAGACACGCCAGTGGCTCTACTTCATTAGGTGTTTGAGGAGATTTGGTATGTCACCAAAGGCTCTTGCAAATTTCTGCAGATGTACAGTGGAGAGTATTCTGACCAGTTGCATCACTGCCTGGTATGGAGGCTTCAATATGTAGGATTGAAAGAGGCTGCAGAGGGTTGTAGACTCAGCCAGCTCCATCACGGCACAACCTTCCCCACCATCGAGAACATCTTCAAGAGGTGGCGCCTCAAGAAGGCGACATCCATCACTAATGACCCTCAACATCTGGGACATGACATCTTCTCGTTACTACCATTGGGGGGGAGGTACAGGAGCCTGAAGACCCACACTCAACGTTTGAGGAACAGCTTCTTCCCCTCCGCCATCAGATTTCTGAACGGTCCATGAACCCATGAACACGACCTCGTTATTCCTCTTTTGCACTATTTTATTCACTTAATTTTTTGTAACTTTTTACGTCTTGCACTGTACTGCTGCCGCAAAACAACAAATTTCATGACATCTGTCAGTGATAATAAACCTGATTCTGATTCTGAACCTCTGCTGCAATGCATTGTGAAGAACAACATCTGGCTGTCTTATACTCCCTGTCTAGAGAAGTCCCCGAGCAACAAAGATACTGCGACCGAGTCAGGGATGCGCCCTGATGTTCCCACACTTACTGTTGTTCTGTAGTTTTGAGAGCTCGATGGTGAAGCCAGCCTGTGAGGTGGTTATCTCACTGAACATCTGCGCAACTGAAACACAAACACAGATTTTGCTCTCAACCTCAGAAAAGATGAGTTTTGAACTGAAAGATATTTCCATTGAGATCAAACCAATTAAAAAATTAATTTACGTTGCTTTTAGCCCTTATGATCCAAAATGAGGACCTGGCCAAACATACAAGTCCCAGACTGGAAAAGGAAAAACAATACAATTCCTCCACTGGGCAAAAGCAAGGGCAAGGAAGGACCTCCCTATAGAATCACAGAATCATTACAGCATGAAAGTAGGCCATGCAGCCTCTTACGCCTTTGTACTGCCTTTATGTTAGATGTCTGGATTGTTGCAATCCCCATCAACTCCCCACAGTTCTGCAAATTCTTTCCTTTCAAGTGCTTATCCAGCTCCCTTTATTAGATCCTCTCAAAGGCTCTTCTGTTCCAAATAGAACAGCCCCAGGTCCAACAGTCTACCTAGATAACAAAAATCCCTTCCACCTGCAATCATTTAGGGAAATCTTTTCCGACCCTCTCCAAAGCCTTTACATCTGGGTGTGGCACCCGGAATTTGTCATGCCACTGCAGATGTGGCTGAACCAGTATCTTATAAAGTTTCACCATGCCTTACTTTTGTTCTCAATGCCTCTATTTCCAAATTCCAGCTCCTCTATGTTTTTCCAATCATTTTCCCAATCTGCTCTGCCCAAGTTAACCATGTACATTTACCCCAGATCTTTCTTTCTTTACTCTCTTTACGATTGTCCCCTCTCATTGATATTGCCTCTTCTCATTCTTCCTAGAAAAACCTAACACTTCAGCATTAAGTTTCATCTGCCACCCTTCCACCCATGTCTGTATCTCCTCGGTCCATTACGATCCTCTTCATAGTTTGCAGTTTTGTGCCACTGGCAGATTTGGAAATTGGGCTTTGTATACCAGTCCAAGTTATTAACTTATGTGAGAATCTGGACAGTAGAACTTCCTGACTGGGAGAAGACAACAATACATGCCACAAACTGGGTATGGACAAGCAGCCAAGGATCCAGTAAGAACACATTTAACTCAAAAAGAAACAATATTAAGGGTGTCAGGAGCATGCACAGCATAGACAGTTTTGCGATCCTCACATAAAAAGAATGACCATTCCTGTAGTGGGAATTATCTAACTTACAATATGGACGAATTTTCAGGTCGCAGGTGGAAGATACATGTCCTGTGCAGAAACAAGACAAATATCGGTTTCCAAAGCAAAAAGATCAACGGTAAAGACCCAGAGCAGGAAAAGGAAAAGGATATGTGTCACGGAATGAAGCTGGCATCGGAATGTGATGAGCTATAAGGTTAGAAAACAGGCTGTTGGGTCAGCAGAGAGGAACCTTCAATGTAATGGACAGAGTGCATAAGGGAGAATAGTCAAACAGTAGAGTTCAAGTGATAACTGATGAAATTCAATCTGACACACATTAGAGAGGCTACTGTAAGGGCAAGGATAAAGAGCAAATGCAAAGTTATATAGAAATTGCAGGAAGGGGGATGGAATATAATATAACGATAATAAATTCATTTTAGTTTTGCAGTAGACCTTACACTTGTAATATTGTAGAGGAAGCAATAGCCCAGATTGATTATTGGAGGAACGACTTTCATTGTTTTCGAATCCGACACTTACTTTTATTTTTCATCTGTGAACGTTCCAGTACAAAGTCAGAGTTTGAGTTTCTTATTTCGGTGAACATCTGTACTACTGGAACGTAAAGAGGAGCAAGTTACTGTCAGCTGGAATATAACATTGTGACAGGCACAAGTAGGGTAGATGGTTAGATCTGTTTCCCCAAGGTCGGGGTATCAAAAATGTGAAGCCATAGGTTTAAGGTGAGAGGAAGGACATTTAAAAGGGATTTGAGGGGAAGATTTTTTATACAGAGAGTGGTTGATATCCGGAATTCACTGTCAGAGAAGGTGGTGGCATCAGGTACAATCATCACATTTTAGAGGCATTTATACAGGCACTTGGAGGCAAGGTATAGAAGGATGCAGTCCTAATGTGGGCGGATAGGATTAGTGTAGATGGGCAAAAGGTCTGCATGGACGTGATGGGCTGAAGAACCGTTTCTGTTCTACCATGATCTCAAGCTGGCTTCCGACTTGCAAACCCGGAAGCACCATAAGCAGCTTCATAAGCAGCCACCTTCTTCAACCACTGGACTGGTGGGGAAGGTGTTGCCACTGTGCTATTGGGCAGGGTGTCCCAGGTTCAGACTCAGTGATGATGAAGCAATGGTGATACATTTCAAAGTCAGGATGGTGTGTGATCAGAATATGTGAGGCTTCAGCACAGAGCAACACCTTGTGTGTGCATACCAAGGTTCTGTACACATCTGCTACAACCATCAGGATCAGCAGCGTGTTGGCTACATTCCTTCTCCCAGTACATGGGTTCTCTGCTGATATCTTCGACCTTGGATGTCCAGACAAAGAGGATGAGAACGTTGAATGGGAAGTATTGGTCATTTGGGGGCTGATGCAGTTCAGTGAGGAAGGGGTGGGTGAGGCTTGGACTGAACTGGCAGAGGAGTGTGGAGGGTGGAGAATTTTTTCTTGGGACTGTGATCAAGGTGTTGTTGGGGACTTGAGTTATATGGACAGCACCATGTGTACCTCACTCCTTGTCACCAAGTAGTTGGCAGTACCGGTGATGTTTCTCATGATTACCTTAATCCTACAAGCTTTGGTACTGGGGAACACACCACCCCCATCCCAAAACAGATTCCCGGCCATTCTGGTGTAAGATATCTGGTCACCCACATGCCAAGCTTGGCCTCGATCTGGCTCCAACCTCCCAAGCTCAGCTCATAATGACCTCAATTCCCGAGCCAGTGGATGGATTTCCAATTTGTCCTGAATCCTTCCCTCACCCCATGTCTCACTCTTCCCACCATCCGTCACCCCCTCTCTCATCCTCCTCTATCCTTTCCTCACCTCCTCCTGGATCTCCCCCACCATCTGTTTCTTCTGCAGGCTACAGACTAACCTCCAACCTTCCTCTGCTTTCTGCTTGCCCCAGATCTGAGCCCACAGGTGTGTAATGGCAAAAGATCAGCCATAATGTTATTGAGTGGTGCAGCAGAGGCAAAAGGGGCTGAATGGTCCACTGCTGCTTCTGTTTCCACTGTTCTCACCACCACCTCTCTCGGCCCTTCTCTCCCCTTGTGCTAACCAAGGGTCTTGTGATACCTGGTCTTGGATGAACTGCATGTTGTCTTCACCTCCCGTCCCTCTACCCCCTTCTCCGTCACAGTCTGGGGCTGAATTCAACCTTGAGCTAAGATCCAGCTTCAAGTTCTTCCCACCTCAACGGCCACCCTAGCCTCTGCCAATTCTTTATGCTTTCCTTCATCTCCAGTCTCAATCACGCTACAGCTCTCCTGCCCAGTCTCCTCCTTCACCCCTCAGCCCCCACCATCCTGGTCCGAGCCCCTCTCACCCCCTGTGGCTTCACTTTACCAACAACTCCCTCTTCAATATTCTCATCCGTATGTTTAAATTCTTTCACCGCCTCAGGCCTCCCTGTCTATCCCGTAGCCCACAGTCTCCCTTGAACCCTGCATTCGCCTGGCTCTATCCTTGTGGGGCCCACATTTACCCTTTCATTGACATTCCCATTAGCCATCCCTACCCTTGTTGTCTCTTTGCCTTTATCTTCTTCAAGAACATCATCTTTAAAATCTTGCAAGTGGCCAACTGTCTCAGTATCACCTGCATTGGATTCATGACCAATGGCTCCTTTATGTAGAAGCCTGGAATTTGAGTTTGAGTTTTTGAGTGTTTGAGTTGCTCAGAATAAATCATTGCTGGGTACTGCTCCCAGCCAGACTTATTGTAACTAGTGGTTAACTCTGGGATATCAACACTAATCTGCATCTGAGGGATGTTTGTGCTTCTGAATGTGCTCAGGCTGAGAAGCTGTTAGATCATTCCCAGGCCATCTAATAGAGGAGCTCTCTGCCCCCACAGATCTCTCCGTATGGTCCTGGGTGATGTCCAAAGCTGCAGCTCTGTAACACATCGAGCTGAGGTTGGGCAGCTGATGCCCTACTCTCCCTTTTAAGCTGTGACTGTGTTTGTCCTCCAATGAAGCCTTCCACTGGCAGTAAGACGTTATGATGGGAAAATTGTTGTCCTCCCTGCATCTGGGAAATTGGGAATACCTCAGATTGACTCCTGGATCTGCAAGTACTGAGAAAGAGGTTTCCACACAGACAGTCAACGACCTGTGGGCGCTGACACTTACTGTTGTTCTTCAGCTGGGACAGCTCCACTTGAGAGTTTCTGATTTCACCGAACATCCGTGTAACTGAAATGGAAAATAGATTTAGAGCTCAGCACAGTGGAACCTGTGTAATCAACTCCAGAGGCTCGAATTTTATCTCCTTCCAAATGACAATAAACAAACAGTCAGGTTACACACATACAGGCAGTCAGGTGTGGAGAGGGGAGGGAAGAGGAAGGCGAAGGGGTCGAGAGAGTAGGGGAGAGATAGAAGGAGAGGAAAATGATGAAAGGGCAAGGGAAGGGATGGGGAGAGGAGGAAGATGGTGGGTAGAGAGGGACAACAGGGGGAGGAAAGGGGTGGGAGAGGGACGGCTGTGGAGGGGAAGGGAGTGGGAGAAGGGAAGGTGGGTAAGAGGGAAGGAGGTGTGAGGGGAAAGGGTGGAGGGGAAGGGAGCGGAGAGGAGAGGGGTCGGGTAGATGATGGAGGGAAATAGGAGATGAAGGAGAGACAGAAGGAAAATGAGAGGTGAAGGGAGGGGCAAGGGGTGGGGAAAGGAGAGGAGGAAAGGTGAGGGCGAGGGGTGAGCTGAGGGGGTTGAAGGCAGGTGGGGAAGGAGGGGCAAATGTTTGGATATCTTTTGGAGGAGGTTGGGGTTATGATCCAGAGTCACCGATACAGTTTGATATTGCTTGTGCTTGCGGTCACCAACATCGAAGGGAACACAATGGCCTGCATATGTGGCCCAGACCCAGTGCTCATTGGCTGGTGAATCCCAGGTCTTGGCCACACCCTGCGGCACAGTGAGGTCTGGGTCATCCCACCAAACACGTCCCACAGAACTAGACCAGTCAGCACCAGAAACCAAACAATGCTGCACTGAAGGTTTTCAGAAGAGTCTGCCCTTTTGCCGTTCCAGATCTAAACTCGGTGAGGAACTATCTCTGAAACAACTGTTGACAGCAGTAGCTCAATGGAATTCACTGCTGGATACACTCTCTCTCTCTCTTTCCCTCTCTTTTTCTCTGTCTTTATCTCTGTCTCACTCTCCTTCACTCTGTCACTCTTCTGCACTCTGTTTCTCACCTCCATTCTCTCTTCTCTCATTTTCTCACTCACTTGCCCTCACTCTCTCTCTCCTTTCACCCTCTCTCAGACCCTCTATGTCCCCTCTGTCTGCCTGTCTATCTGTCCCTCTGTCTGACTGTTGACTTATGCAAGGACTGGAAATCCCAATGGGCAGAATTTATTGCCAGGGATCTGGTGAGCTTAGTGCACTGTCAGTAACAGTGTATGGACCATGCAGCAGATAGTGAAGAAGAGGAGGAGATGACAGCCCCCCCCTCGAACCCCAGAATTTGCTGGATTTGTGCCCTGGGAGCGCAGTGAAACAGTGAGGTGACTGCAGCAAATCCATTGGTCAACAGAAATTCAGGACAGCTCCTGCAACATAAAACATTTGATTTCTAAGTTTTCCCTGTTCTGACAAAAGTCATTGGCATGAACCACTGAATGAAAATCAAATAAAGACTGCAGGTGTTGAAAATCTGAAATTAAAACAGAAAATGCTGGAAACACTCAGCAGGTCAGGCAGCATCTGTGGAGAGAGAAACAGAGTTAACGTTTCAGGTCAGTGATGTTTCATCATACTTCCCTCCCTATATTTTCCATTTGTTCTGTACCTGCCCAGTAATTCTCCACTGCTTTCTCACTCCCTCATTTCTCTGGTCGGAGACTGTCGGTATCACTTACTGAGGTCCCCTTGTGGTGTTATCATCAGCTCACACCCTCAGTAAATTACAGGCCAAACATCCACAAGGTTGAAATGAGGGAGAGGAAGACTTAATGAAGGTGCCACTGCCATACACTACTCCAGAAAATCTGGGCCAGTCCCATCATTTGAGGCCGCAGTACTTACGCAGAAAGACTCCAGCGATGAGAATGCCTCCAGACAGCAGAATGGAGAGACCCAGGAGAAAAGAGATGACAAAATCCCGGTGGTTTCTCCCGACGGGTTCTGATCTTCGACCTACAAAGTGGTGAAGCAAAGACTGAAGGAAGCAGGGAAAGTATTTTGGAAATTATAGTTGGTGAAGAGAGGTGTGGGAGGTGTTGTTTCATTCTGCTGATCTTGCAGTGTTACTTCATGTGGTGACCTGCAACACCAGCAGAAAAAGACAAATCCAGTGACCCTGGTGCACAGCGTTCACCCTTTAGAGGGGTCCTGAGCCACAGAGTCTCCTGACAAGCTCCACGGCTGCTGAAAGGTTCCCAAGGTCAAGTGGTTGTTTAAACTGCCTCAGACAATTTAGGTTGGAGAGAGCAGGAATCGGCATGATCTGGTTACAGTGACTTCTGCTGCTTGTAGGTTTTGGATCTGGTCAGGCTTCTTTTGATAACAGGACCAAATCCCCCATTAAACAGCCCCTGACTAGGCTCATGCTTGGACCAGATGAACTGATTGTATCACCGCTAGGTAAAGGGGTGGTCACAGAAGGAATTCTGACCCCACTATGTCATATCACTCTGTGTTAACCGCCAGCAGTTAACAGGACGCGTGTGGACAATTTCAGACCCCACCTCTTTTCCTTCAGCATGTAACTGCGCAGTCTTTGAATAGACAAGTGAGACTATCTGGCAGAAATCCTTTGCATCCAAATTAGAAAGTGAGCTTTTACTGCTGTAATTGATCTGAAGGTTTGCCTTCAGATGTCAATTATTCAGCAAATGATTTCTGAGGGAATCTAATCCTGTTCCAGGGGCTGTGTGCCATTGTGTACCTGATCTGCTATCTGTCCTTTCCTTTGCTTCCAAACTCTGCTCATCACAGCCTGCTCCATTGACAGTTTCACCGATGACATCCAGCTCCATGGTCTCTGCCCGAAGAATGCTCTACCTTTAGGAAGAGAGCATTTGTGAATGAGTGCTTCTTTCTGACAGTTAAACTCATTGAACTATTTGCCACAGGAGAGGAAAACCAATGCTTTCTGCTCGAGCATGGTCTCTCGTTGGCATCTGTACACCAGATCCCTCCAGGAGTTAAGGGTCTTATGTTCATTCACAGGGTAATGGGACATGTTCCTGACAGCAGAAGAGTCCACGACCAGGGGGTCAAAATTCAACAATCAGGTGTAAGCTGTTTAAGATTGGGATGAGAAGGAATCTCTTCTCCCAGAGAGAGGTGAGCCTGTGGAATTCTCAATCATAGAAAGCAACTGAGGCCAGGTTCTTAATTATATTCAAGAAGGAATTACATCTAATTCTTGAGCTGAATGGATCATGGAATATGGGGAGCGATCAGGAACAGGGGCTGAATTTGGATGATCAGCCACGAGTATATTGAATGGTGGAGCAGGTTTGAAGGGCTGAATGGCCTACTCTGAATTGCTTTGCTTCTCATTTCCATGTGCCAAAGCCTTCACACCTTTCCTGAAGTGTGGTGCTCAGGAATGGGTGCAATGCTCCAGGTGTGGACAGACCCCGAGCTGCTCCCACAGACTGATTCATTCTCTTCTCAGACACTGGTAATGGCGCAGCGTCCTGCGAATCCCACACGTGGGCGATGGAAGCGTCAGAGTTCCGAGGACCAGCTCCGTGAGTACAGCAGCTGGGAACCGTGACCCGAGATGTGTTTGTGACTGCCCATGGAAACAGCCCTTGGGACTTCTCTCCACAGACCCACCCAGGGTGATTGTGTTCAGGGCTTTGACCTGTTCCCAGTGAAAGGGAAACCTTTCCCATTTGTGCAGGACCCAGTGGCTGTCCAGATGTATAGGATTGTAGATAATTTATAACACAGGAATCAAATCTCACCTCCAGGTCTAGGTGCCTAGGCCTGCAGGCTACAGCTCATCAGGGGATGTGTGTAGCCGAGTCCCTGTTAAATGTGATGAGAGTTTTTGCCTCTACCCCCATTTCGAGCAGTGACCTCCAGTATACTTAACGTCTGGGGGTGTCTGTGAGCTGGAGCTTTGCACCTTCCACTCTGTCAGTGGGTGTAAGTCACCCAGCCCTGTGCGCTGGCTTCTTCCTGGGGTTAGATGCATCCCGTCACATTTATCATCTGTTTCCTCTTCTCCCTCTATGGTCTCACCCACAGTCACCAGCTCAGGACTTCGCCCACAGCATCAGTTTCCTGTCAGAATTCACACAGTGTGGGCAGGAATTACAAGGGCCGAAGTCTGAGAGTCTGGCCCACACAAAACTGATCAGCACTGAGACCAGCTCTTCCGAAGTGACCATCTCCCACAGAGACATGATACTGGACAGAAAGTGGTCACACAGTAAAGTACATTCCATGTACTTTAATCCCAGATCCCAAGGGCAGGATCTACAGAATGAGATGTTCATGCATTGACTCTTGCGCTGAAACACTGAATGTGGTCTGTGTGCAGTGAGTTGCGCACAGAGGCTGCAATGGGTTCGGCTCTCCCTCTCCCCTTCCACACAATCCATCTCACACCCACCCTTCTTCTCTCTGAACTCCATCATTCTCCTTCACACCAGCCATTGCCCCACACTCCATCCCTGCCTCTGTCACACAGCACTGTTCCCCTCACACCCCGACTTTCTCTCTTCCCACATTCTCTCTAACCCTCCATTTCACGCTCCCCATTTCTCTCCACACTCCCTCCGTCTCACCACACTCCCTCCACATTCATTCCCTCCATCCACACTCCCTCCCTCCACGCTCCCTCCCTCTCTCCACACTCCGTCCCTCCACACACCCCCCACACTCCCTCTCTGACGCCACGCCCTCCCACTCCCTCCTTCTCTCTGCACTCCCTCCCTCTCCGTACTCCCTCCCTCCACAGTCCCTCACTCTCTCCGCACTCCCTCCCTCCGCAGTCCCTCACTCTACACCCTCCTACACTCCCTCCCTCCACACTCCTGCCCTCTCGCCACACTCACTCCCTCCATCCCTCCGCACTCCCTCCCTCCCTCCACACACCCTCCACACTCCCTCTCTCACTCCACACCCTCCCACTCTCCATCCCTTATTCCACAATCCCGCCTTCTCTCCACACTCGGTCCTTACCCACTCCCTCACTCACACTCCCTCCATCCACACTCCTGCCCACAACACTCACTTCGTCCCACCACACTCCCTTCCTCTCCACCCTTCCTCCACAGTCCCTCCCTCTCTCCAACCTCCCTCCCTCCACAGTCCCTCCCTCCACCCACCGTCTCTCCACATTTCCTCCCTCCACACTCTCTCCCTCCCTCACTCCACATTCCGTCCATCCCTCCCTCCCTCCCTCCACAGCCTCTCCACACACACTCCATCCACACTCCCTCCCTCCCTCCCTCCACTCCATCTTTCCACACTCCCTCTCTCCACACTCCCCCTCCCTCACTGCACTTTCTCTCCCTCTCTCCACACTCCTTCCATCCCTCCACACTCTCTCCCTCCCTCTCTCCACACTCCCTCCCTCCACACTTCCTCCCACCATACTCTCTCCCTCCACATTCTCTCCCTCCCCTCCACAATCCCTCCTTCCACACTCCCTCCCTTCCCTCTCCCTCTCTCCCTCACTCACTCCACATTCACTCCTTCCCTCCACACTCCTTCTCTCTGTATTCACCTCCACATTCCCTCCTTCCACACTCCCTCTCCCTCCCTCCACACTCCCTCCCTCCATCCTCTCTCCCTCCCTCCATACTCCATCCCTCTCACTTTCTCTCCAAACACCATGCTTGCCCCTCTCCTTCTGCAGGCCCCTCCTAACCCCTCTGTGTCCCTGTCTCTTCCCATCCCTCTCACACCCTCCCTCTCTCTCTCCTTACTCTCGCTCTCCCACCCTCACATCCCCTCGCTACACTCCAACACTCACTCACTTTCTACCTCACTCGTTTCCTGCTCTCACACACTCTGATTGTCCCCATACTTTCCCTCTCTCTCCACCCCTCACACCCTCCCTCTTCCTCTCCCTACATCCTTTACGTCTCTGGCTCTCTGACCATCGCCCATCTCTCTCACACTCTCCTTTCTGCATGCTCTCCTTACACCCTCCCTCTCTCTCCACACTCTCCCTCTCACTGTATTCCCCTCTCTCTCCCCTTGCACACTGTCTCTGTCACACATCTCCTCCTCCCTTGCCCCGTGTTTATCTTGCATTGATGGTGATTCCAGTTTCCCACCACCCACACTATGTCCTACTGGGACACAGCTCATTAACTTTGAACATCAGTCCCAATGAGAAACAGTACATCATGATCTAGCCCTGAGCACCCTGACCCATGCCTCAGGGCAGGATGTGGGCTCCATAACTCACCCAGGTCACAGGATCATTTGATGTCCAGTTCTGTGGCTGTTTGGACACCTTCAATGGGACAGAAGAAGTGAAGGCTGAGATGGAAATGTCCAAATCCTCTGCAGATCGTCTCTGAGTTGCTGGCCCTGTGGAAATGTGATAACCAGGGCAGGAACCAATCCAGAATAAATAATGTAGGAAGTGAAGTGAGATCGACATTCTGATTTTGTATTTTCTATTTTTATTCTGTACTTTCTTATCGTGTTCAAAAACATCAATGGACAGAGATTCATGAAGAATTTCATTTTGTTGGCATTTTATTCGGGGAGGGGAAAGGACACACGTCTGCCCTTAAAGTTATGTGGGAATTGATATTCCTGCATCAGTTTTAGATGTTTATTCTATGCACAGACCATGTTCATTCCCTTTTCTCACTCCCTTGCCCTCTGTATCTGCCTGAAACGCAACTTGTTCACACTGAGGCACCAAGGAAGGTTCAAAATCCTCCTAGCACCATGGTGATACACATCAGGGGGAGTTCAATAACCCACCACAACCATAGGGCTGGCCAAAAAAATGTAAAGGACTAAAGGAAATATAAACTGGAGTTAGACTCTTTGAAATCAAATTAATAGTGGAGCCTCCAATGGATGCAGACTGTTCATGCCAATGGTCCTGGTTTCTCTGCAAAAAGCCAGCATCTTTCCCCATGGGTCTGTGCTCCAGGATTTCGAGATGTTTTGATTTTCCAGAACTCCCTGGATTCCAGAACAGTTCTCGTAGTTTGGAAGGTGGCAGATGAAGCCTGCTGTTTGAGAAGGAGAGAATGAAAAATCAGGGAAATGCAGGCCAAATTAGTTCAACATCAAAAAAATGGTCAAATCTGTTATCGTGGATGCTGCAGCAGGGTGTCCGGAAAGTCACAATTGCGATTAGACAGGATTTTATAAAAGAAAATTGCGTTTGATATTTCTGAAGGTATAATTACCAGGGTAGATAAGGGGGAACCAGAGGAGAGAACTAGCATAGTGGTTAGCATAATGCTTTACAGCGCCAGTGACCCGGGTTCAAATCCGGCCACTGTCTGTAAGGAGTTTGTACGTTCTCCCCGTGTCTGTGTGGGTTTCCTCCGGGTGCTCTGGTTTCCTCCCACATTCCAAAGATGTACGGGTTAGGAAGTTATGGGCATGCTATGTTGGCGCTGGAAGTGTGGCAACACTTGGGGGCTGCCCCCCAAAATCACTGCGCAAAAGATGTATTTCACTGTGTGTTTCGATGTACATGTGGCTAATAAAGATCTTATCTTCACATACAGGAATCAATAAGGTGCTACACCAGATGTTACAACTGCTGTTGGTCACGTTCTACAGCTGCTCCAGCCAGTTTCAACAGCACTGTGATGTAAATACAACATTTAAACCCACCTTGTATTATTTGTTCTGCATAATATCAAAATATTTTCTTTTGGTATAGAGGGAATGCTTTTAGCCCACCATGATCATGCTAGCTCTCAGAGCTTTCCCATCAGTCCCACCATTCAAAACAAGTAGAAGTGGCCACATTTCACATGAACCGTTCACTGTTCAGTTTACTGCAACTTCACAAACCCATGCTTTCCTCTGGGTCTATCCTGTAGAGAAAAACACCACTGTGAAGTTCAAGTACATCTCTGAACACAAGTCAGGGGCCTACTATAAGCAGAGAATGTTCGGTATTTGTAACTCAGTCAGATCACTACCTATCAAATACCAGATGATTTTACAAACATTGTTCCAGATATCATGTAAAGCTTGTAGAATGAGAAGTACACGAGCTGGAGCAGAAACAGTAAACCAGGGCCAGTGTGGAGAGAAGCAGCGGGTTTCAGTGTGGAAACTGAGAGTGAAATAGAAGCCATGTGTGTGATAAGTTCCTGGTCACATTCCAGCCCTGAAAGGAAAACCGCCTGCAGTTCCTTTGGAATCAGAAGCTCCTCTGACCCAAGACAGAAGCAGCCTGGAGTGGGCCGTTAACGAAGCAGGGCTGGTTTTCAGGTGACGTTCACACTCTCCATAGTATAATACAACATGGTTATGTTTAATCCTGGGACCACACCTTCCTTTTCCCTTGTTGAGTGTCAGAACAACTGAGCAGAAGGTTATGAAGCTCGTGGGGGTGCAGATGCAGTAGAGAGATGAATGGTGAATGATGATATCGTGTCTCGGTGGGTTTATGGAGTGGATATGGGAGCCAGTGGTCGGTGCTATAGTTGGGTTGCTTTGGTGTGTGAGTGGGACTGGTGCTGTTGTTGAGTTCTGCTTGGTTAGAGGAGGGAGGGAAACATTGCCATTGTCTTCACCTAGTTGGCAGCCCTCGATATCAGGCTGAGGTTCTGTAGGGCAGAAGGCAATGAGTGAGGAGATCCTCACAGTGAAACACCAACCCCCTCCATCTGCAGTGAGCCCCGATCACACGCGAGGTCCTTGCCCAAGCACGTGACTCACTGGCCTCAGATCCAAAGCCAGGCAGCAGGGCATTTCCTCCAACTCACTTGTTGTAGAAGAAGCCGCAGATCTGGGCAGTGAGAGACCTGGCTGCTGCCTCCAGCACCTCACTGTGAGTACCCGTGGACTGGTGTAGCAGTGGGACGGAGCAGTGGTGAGCACTTGAGAGTGAAGGAGTGAGATGTCCGCTAGGGAATGCTGCTGAGGGGCATATTCCAGGCTGCAGGAGTACGTGTGGAGGGATGCACTGAAGCTCGGTGCAGACAATGCAAAAGTCCTGTAGGTCCTCAGTCCAGGGTCCTGCTGCTACTGGACTCTGAAGGGCTGGACCCTGTGTAACAGCCTCTCCAACACTTCCTGGGTGTATAGTTTAAACAGAAAACATGAGTGTCTTTGATGCATTTGTAAATAGAATGTATAAGTTTGACAGCAGAATAAAAGGAATGATTTGATGACACAATGAATGTAAAGAGATGCATGTACAGATTGTAGTGTATTTCCTGTATAAGTTTTTATGAATAAAGTTTACAGATGAAAAAGTGAGCCGCTGGCATTTCTGGGTCTGTGATGTGATTGGACATGCAATGTCCCGAATGGGCTCCCTCTGTGTCAGAACCCTCCTTCAGGACTGAAGATAGGAAAAGGGGAAGCCCAATATATAGGAGGGAAAAGCAGAGCAGTGATAGGTGGACAAAAGAGGGGAGGCGGGGTGGGCACAAGGTGGTGATAGGTAGATGCAAGGAAGAGATAGTGATAGGCAGGTGAGGGGGAGGAGAGGAGAGAATGTGATAGCTGCCGTACCAAGCTGTGATGCTTACGGATAGGATGTTTTCTATGGTGCATCTATAAAAATTGGTGAGGACATGAATTCAAGAGAGTAATTTCATAAGGAGCTGTGACTTTTCAGTGCATTGAACTGGACGAACAGAGGTCATGTAAGAGATCATTAACGTGTCATGAGCAAAAACAGAGACTAAACAGAAATGTCAGTGGGAATGCAGAAGTTATGCTGGAACTATACGCGGCCAGGCTTATCATGCCTGGAACATTGGGAGCCAGTCTGGGTTTTATGCATTAAGAAAGTCATAGTAACCTGAGTAACTGGTTATACCAATGGCAAGATGGCACAGTGGCCTAGCTGGTTGAGCAGCTGCCTCACAGCTCTAGAGACCCGTGCACAATCCTGATCTCCGCTGCTTTCCGTGTGCAGTTTGCACGTTTTCCCTGTGGCTGCATGGGTTTCCATTGCTTGCTCTGGGTTTTCTCCCATATTCCAAAGATGTGGGTTTGGTAGGTTAACTGGCCACTGTAAATTGCCCCCAATGTAGGTGAATAGTAAAATCTGGGGGGAGGTGATGGGAACATTGGGAGAATAAAATGGTAATGGTGGTTGATGGTTAATGTGAACTCAGTGGGTTTAAGGGCCTGGTTCTGTGCTATGACTCATTGACTCGAACCCTAACCTTAAAACAACGGGATGATCACCAGAATCTCACAAGTTAAGGCTATTCCCTGGAATGTGTAATGTGTTAGATGAGGGAATCAACGAATCAAAGTTTAAAAAGAAATTAAAGCAAACTGATAAGTTAAGTCGAAGCAATTTCTGCTGTGAGAATCAAGAAGAAGGCAGACATTGTATGAAACTTGGAGCCAGGGCTTTCATTAGTGAATTTAAGAAACAATTCCACACACAGAGGGTGGAAGAAGAGGCAACTGTCATCCACAAATGGAAATTGATGCCAGTTTAATTATTCATTTTAAATCTGAGGTTGACTGGTATTTTTTGGTTACCGAAGATTTCATAGGGTTTTAGATCACCAAAGCTCCCACTGCACGGTGAAACGTGTTTGAGTGGCTCATCACCTTGCCATTTACCCGTGTGTTTGTGTCCACTTATCCACTCAACCGAGGGGTCAATTATCGTCTGTAAACCCTAGTGATGAACAATCCATGTGGGATTTTTGATCCAGTAAGAATGTCCTTGCTGAAACATGTGACACGCTGTAACTACAGATCACACCACAAAGCAGGACAACAACTGCTTTACCAGGAGCTGTGAAGGTGTTTTCCAGCCAGTGAGGTTGTTTGCTAACCACATGGTTCTTGAATCCAGTGGGAACCCATGCACTGGTGCTCGCTGTACCTAGACTAAATGTTCTATTGTCACAGGCAACCTGATGAAGTAAACAAGTTTAAAAATGAGATACCAACCTGGTGAAGAAGCGATGCATGCATAAACCCTTGGAATAAGCGAAAATAACTAGTGATTTCAAGAGAAGCCCTTGAAGGTCTTTCTATTGGTGACAATTAAGCAGCAAACAAGAAGAAGTTGGTCTAAAGACCTCTCATCCTCGACATAGAGTCATAGAGTCATACAGCACGGAAACAGACCCTTCGGCCCAATTGGTCCATGCCAACCAAGATTCCCATCTAAGCTAGTTCCATTTGCCTGCATTTGGCCCACCTCTTTTTAAACCTTTCCTATCCATGTACCTGTCCAAATGTTTTTTAAATGTTGTAATTGTACCTGCCTCAACACTTCCTCTGGCAGCTCATTCCACATACTGACCGTGCTCTGGGTGAAAAAGTTGCCCCTTGGGTTCCTATTAAGTATTTCCCCTCTCACTGTAAAACTATGTTCTCTGGTTCTTGATTCCCCAACTCTGGGAAAAAAAGGTTGTGCAATCATCTATGGCCCTCATGACTTTATGCATCTCTATAAGATTACCCCTCGTTTACCCCAACTTTGAAAAATGTATCAACCTGCTCA